>NC_090939.1:537707998-538354144 GCF_040938575.1 Ambystoma mexicanum
AATGTGTAATTCCCAATAGCACCACAGATATCGCACGTAGCTCAAAACAGTCTCCTGTCCTGCTGCGAACCATGAACAATGACATAAAAGCTTCTTCCTAGTCCAGAACCATGCAGTGTTTGGGCTGGTTTTTAATTTCTGTGATTAACCCTTAATTTCCTTTCAATCGGCTTTCATGAACATGTAGCAAAGTGTGTTTCTCTAGCAATTAATACGGGGTTGGCATATTTTGCAATAGCCAATCTAAGAACAAGACTTTTTAAGCATTATTAACCTCCCCCTAACATTGATAACGTTACTATGCTGTATTACCCTTGCAATTATTAGTCGTGCCAAATGGATTGTGTTATGTGATTTAACTTATGTGTTTAATTACATCACAAAATCAGAGCATTCATATGGCTACATTTTTACTGAACCTGTGAACAGAATGTCACTGTCTCATGTACTCAATGCACAATAAAGCAAGCAAGCAATGCTGTACTCCAGTTCCATTCAAACTGCATCCATTTTACCAGTTGCCAAGGTATTAGGCCTCCTTTCTTTCCTTATCCACACCTTGCCCTTTATCCTGGTATGACATAGTTCCTGATTCACACACATGTTTTAACATGCGAAAGTTCCATTGAAAACATTTGTGTAAATCAGGCCCATAGTCTCTTTCTAGTCATTTACATGTTCCATGTATTAGGCCGATCATAATGCTGTGCATAGAATGTCCCTAAAAAGAATAAGGCAAGAACAAAAGGAAGTGTTGTTTCAGAGTCACCTCAAAACAACTCTGAGGATTTAGTGCTTTTGAAACTAACTCCCATGACAGTGATTCGATACAGTGCAAAAACATAGTCACTTAACATAAACGTATTAACTCTTCTCTTGTTAAAGTTTAATTTTTGGATTCAATACAGAAAATGACTGTGCCTAGGTCACCTCATAAGGAATTATGGGATGATAAAAGGTTATCTTTTGATTAACGTTTATGATCTAAATACAATAAGGGGTCAGAAATCTGATGCTCTCCAGATGTTTTGAACTATGACACCCTTTTTCCCTCACTGCTGATTATGCCAGCTAGGGGTGATGGGACTGGTGGTAATCTGATGCATCTGGAGAGCCATAGGTTGCAGACACTAAAATACAATATTAGATGAAGCTGCACATATATTAAGTGCACAATGGTACAGGCATAGTGTTATCCAGGATGCAAGATACTTGATTGGTTGAGGGGAATTGCTAATACCCATTGCATTGCTTTCTCGTTGTTCTATTAAAAAAAGTGAGATGATAAATGGTACAGGCTACATCATTCCGACACATGATTCTTGCTTCCCCATGAGGACACACCCACAAAACATGCAGGTTTATAGAGGGTACCGGAGGAGCACTGTGAAAAGGGTCGGGGATAGAACAATGAGAGGCTTTTATTATCACACTTGTCTTTAAATCCCATTTAAAGAACTGAGGCAATGCACAACACATAAACAAAACATCCTTCACACTCCCTGAGATCTAAAACCTACTTAGCAGAACTGCCTTGGGTACTCTTCTATACACATGAAACATGATTTCTTTTTGATAAGAAGAGTATACATTAATATCAGATCACTGTAGATATCTCAACAATAACAACTTAGGATTGTTTTCTCTCTTTGTTTTTCTCATCCTCATGTGTGAGAATGTGAATTCATTTTAGTGACAAAAAGTCTGCTCCTAACTGTTGCAAACACCCAGCATAGGTTAGTATGCTCCATAATACAATGTGATGTAGCACATCAGAGAGAGTAGAATAGCAAAGTGTGGGCCCACATTGCATTTGACTTACACACCTCTGATTTACTGCCTGTTCAAATACAACAAAACACACACACACACTTTAGGGAACAGGGTGAAGAGGAAAGGCCACTGCTTCATTACCATTGATCTGTGGTTTAAGTGTCAGAAAATTATTCTTGGGGAATAAGAGAAACCTTGCCTTTGCTAAAATAATGAATGGAATATTGCACTATAGAAATGCAAACCAGTGATTGATTAATGGTTGCAAAATAATGTATTCTATGAATGCAGTTTGCCCATTTCAAGATTAGGTTGCAGCTGCTGGGAATGTATTATACTGATTTACAGATAAGACAAAATGTGGCACAATGAAAATCAAATGATGTTGCATTGAACAGGCACATCTGAGGAATTGCTACATCTGAAGAGAGTCTAGCAGATGGCGAGGGACTGAAACATGCGTTGAATCTACCTGTCTTTGTATTGCTTTGGCTTGTTTATTTCATAGGGATATTCCCATTAAATTAGACCAAGGATTGTCGACAAGAAATGTTGAATGAAACAGGCAATCATATTTTTGTCATCTTGTATCTCATTTTATAAGACAGAATATAATTAACCATTTCTGATCAGTTTACATTTGTGCCATATGCTGTATAACTTAAAATAATTGTATTTTATTTTAGATGATTGGCAAATGAAAATAATGAAGGACTTATTTTGCATACATTTGTGATAAATAGACAGATGCCATTGAGGCAACAAATGACTGTCTGTTGAGAACCAAGTTAATGTGAATTATAGAACTTCATATTAATTAGTTGTGCTTGTCATTGTTTCAATATGTTGACTGAGGTCAGATTGTGGACAACACCACGGTACACAGATTTAAACGGGTCTTTATGGCAGACGATTAAATCTCTGAGGTAGTCAAAACGGCGTTGCTAGAATGAACATGTATTGATGGTTGGGAGCTTGGTGATTTGATAACGCAGACTCTTTGTGTTCAATGCTTACATTCAATTGACTACCCCCCCAACTTATATAGTTCTTTGGTCACTACCCCCAAACTATGCCTCTTTATGCCTATTAAGGTGCATCTCGTGCCCATTTATTAGGCAGCGGGCAGCTTGATTTTTGGGGAGAAGTGTGGCTTGACATTTTCTTTTTTTTTTCGGGTCACCCACGGGGCGACCTGTACCCGTACAAAAATTCCACTCACATTTTGAGTGAGGATCTTGGAGTCACGCAAGATCGTTATTTTCCTTACTCATTAGTTTAAAGAGCATTAGTTCACACAAATGCCTTGACAGGCACGAAATGGACACATTTTGTTTTTCATTTACTTGACAGAGCTGTGTTTTTTATAAGAAAAGAGGAGACTATCTACAATAAATAAATCATACTTTTAAGTGAAAAAGTACTGTATCGGAAAAACATGGTCAGTAAAAAATGTCAATAATCTATATATACACATCACGTTTTCATAGAAAAATCTTTAATTTGGATGATTGTCACATAATATAATGACATTAAATTAATGTAAACACCACTAGGATTACTTCGTATCAGTCCACATGAACATACAATGGGCCTGATTTTCATTGGCTTTTTCCCATTGAACAACGTTTTTGTAAATCAGGCCCAATATGCGCAAGCAGACAAAGCAAAGCAATTGCCATGAGTAAAATCCTACTTAAAATTACAAAACGAATCAATTTCTGACAAAAATGATGGGACTACCTGCTAACAAGTTCTGCAATTGGTGAAAAGGTTCCATTTGTCTACAAAACTACACAGCGGACATAAAAGGAAATGTACACATTAACTACCATCAGGATTTGGATAGTGGGCTATAGGGAAGATTTGAGATCCAATACTACATTTTGAGGACTGCAATAAAAGCATCAGTAACAGCTCACATTTTAATTAGCTCGGATAATCTCTACTCCCAGACGCCCCATTACATAATGTGGACCTGGGAGTGGCGGTACACATTGCTCATACAAAGTCCTCAAAGTCCTTAATGTTCAGTGTTTCCTAATTCTGATGACTCATCTGCCCCTCCGTCATTATGCACAGAAGGTAATTTTACTCTTTGGGTGGGCTTTGCACCCAAGGCTTGGTGGAGTTCCAGGCTGCACTCATCTTGGTGGAGGGTCTCAAACAACCTTCAGTTTGGCAAGCAAATATGTACTGGTGCAGAAGAAGAACATTATTCCCAGGCCTCATTAATCCAAAGATCTAGACAAGACTCCGGCCTTGCATATTAAGAGGAAAATTGATATTCAAGAGCAACCTTTACCTGAATTCATTGCCTTTGACATGACTTAAGAGCAGTGATCGGCAACCTTTGGCTCTCTCGATTATTTGGTCTACAACTCCACTTGTCCTGAGCAACTATACTTAATATGGAGGGATCACTACAGTCTTGCCCAGAACATCTGTAGACCTGTAGGTTGAAGATCCATTCTATATATTCTTTGAATCCTTTCTGTATCGCCTGAAAGAATTCCCTTGAGACTACAAACTGTAAACCAACACAGACAATGAAACCTCCTCCTCTGTTGCTCTACCATTGACTCTCCCTACAACTAGTGCTTTCCCAGCGACTGTGGCATGAAGCACAAAAACAATATGTTTCAAGAGAAACCCACACGTGGACAAATTGCCTCTGTGAGGTATAGTAGGAGGAAACCTACACTACCCCTCTGGACTACGACTGGACTAGGTCTGGGTCTGCAAAGCCACTTAAGTATTACCAAAGAGCTGCAAGTCGAAAAACCTGGAACAAAATAGGTACAATTGACAGTTGGGTTTCAGGATTTGGCCCGACTGACTTCCAGTTCTCGAACTACTTTGGGGCATTTTGTAAGTCACACATTCTGCTTTGAGGCTGTTCTCACATGTACATCTGCAGCTATGCCACTGGCACGTGAAGGCAACTTTAAAAACTATATGTTTGAATAAGGTTGATCTAAGTAAGGATGACCTAAATAAAGTTCGGGCAGAGGGGGTAAGGGTTACAATTATAAATAAGCAACATTAATTAGACTATGGAAGAGGGCAAAAGAGGAAAATCAAGGCGTTATTGGGGATGGCCCATGTCCCCCATGAAGAACAAAGATAAACAATTGACCTGGCAAAAAACAGTCAAATGATGCCGACCCTATTGAAAGAAATGTTTTTAACAAACACATGTTTACATGGAATCCATGCAGGGAGTCCGGGGTGTGCTTTCATCTCTGAATTTAATTTTGCACATTATTCTACAGCATTCATGGTTGAGTATTATATTTTCTCCTGCCATTAATTATCCTTTCAGGCCAACAGCTCCAGACGGTCTAGATCCACCCTGATGAACAATCAGTGTTGAGCATGTGAAGGACACAAAGAACGATGCACATCTGGCAAATCTGTAGTTTCTACCTGCAGTTGTATTGTATGCTTTTACACCCTCTGGAGAATGTGCACTGCAACAATATCATGATAAAAGGTGCAGAATCTCACATTTCATTCTTTGAACGGCTTATGCACCATGAGCAGAACAATCAACCACTTGTCAGATTCAGTTGGTCACTTTAAAAACCTGCCATTTAGTTCAATACTTCGGGATTTGAGTTTGGAGATGGAAATCGGCTATTTAGTAACTCGTCCTGAGCCACTCAATGTCCATGCCTTTCAGTCAAGGCGTTATTGGGGGTGGCCCTTGTCCCCCATGAAGAACAAAGATAAACAATTGACCTGGCAAAAAACAGTCAAATGATGCCGACCCTATTGAAAGAAATGTTTTTAACAAACACACGTTTACATGGAATCCATGCAGGGAGTCCAGGACTAACCCACTGGAGTGGGACGTTAAAATACAATATTAACATGTGAAAGGAAGGAGTGTTATAATGTATGCAGCAACTGGATTGACAAGGGAGTCTAGGGGTAACATTTGCCAAAGTGTGTGTCATTACCATCAGATGTAATGTAATCATCCATGCCATTTGAGTGGTAAATGATCTTGCAATGAAATAATCATTAAGTAAATATTTAATTTTGTTCATACTATCTGCGTAAAACAGCATCTGAATTTGCATAATGAGGCATATCTCGCAGCACGAGTTATTTATGTAAAATATGCATCCTGCAAAACAATTATCACATTTTGGATATTTTTATAATGAATATGACTTAAATTGAATGTAAACAGGCTAGGGGAGATGCACAATACAGAGGACACATTTTCTTTTTTTTAAAAAAAGAATGTCCTCCAATTAGGTCTCCTGAAAAAAGTCATTATGGTTCTCGACATACATTTGTAAGTGGTTGAACAAAGGCCTACTTGTATCTTTCCCTTTGCATATAACTGCAGCATTACTGCCCCTTTAACTTTGCAGAGATGCAGGTTTAAAAAGTTCCCTAAGTGTGCACTTTTGATTTCATTTAACCTGAATACATCTCATCACTTTTTCTCTGTGCAGTATTGTTTTAAGTAATACTCCTCAATTATCTACTTTTAAATAGGATGTGTCTGGTACCCTCTTTTTTGTCCACTGATGTCTTACATAACTGTTACCTTACTGCAATCTTTCCATTTTCGTTTGCTTTGTTTCATGTTTTCTTTTCTTTGTCATGCACTCCCGCACCGACTATTTTTTGTCTATTATGTGTCAATGTACCTCTCTTTTTTATTATTTGTAATGTGTGGTGTTTTTGTATGAACCCCAACGAGTAAATATTTGTGTGAAATGTATGTTCATATTTGTTGTGGCTTATTTTATTGCAATATATTTTAATGAAATAAATAAAATAAGATGGTAGAATACAAGATAACCAGCTATTTGGATTCAACAGAGGGGATCATTACCTTGCAATGAATTATTGCTAATAAGTAAATAGTTAATGTTTCTTAAACTTTTCTCACAAAAGAGGGTCTGCTTTTATCATCTACACTGCCTGTGTTATTTATGCAAACTAAACATCCCAAATCATTGATAACATTACTTATATTGTCGTGATGATTTTGATTTGAATTAAGCTATGAAAGAAGTCTATTCAATTGGTTAATGCTTTCTTGAATGGTTTGATTCATTCTTTGCCATTCAAAGTTGCTAATCACGAGCAGTAGTTCTCTCCTATAAACATATTGCTGAAGCCGACCTATATATTTATTTAGCATGATATTTTGCTCAACTTGACCTTCACCTGAAGAATGATATACTTAGCTAAACATGAGACCACATTGGGGCTGATTCACAAGGAAGTTACTGTGAGTAACGTTGACATAATCTTGACTTAAACCTGGAGAGGACTCTTCGATTTACAAAGAAGTTAATTAGTCTTAATAATTTCGTATTTTTTATTAAATAGCCTCATCCAGGAGTATCTTAGTGTTACCCATAATAAATGCTTTATGAGTTGGCCACATTATGATGAGTACTAGTGATTGTCTACCTTGCGGCGCATTCTGTGACACACAAATGAATAATGGAGGGAGCAAAACCATGAATGCAATTATGTAACATTGCACATTTTTCAACACTGTGATACTTATGCAAATAATATATGTATGCACAGAATAATTAAACAGACACTGGTATGTTACAAGCACAGCTGTTTTACCAACAGCCGGGCAGACACAAATGGACAATCCATAACCTTTAAATGCATGTATCCATCAGAAGGTCTTTTTCTGATTATTACCACCTACATCACAACATCGGATTGGAAATCAGTTTGTCCTGGTTGAAAGACATAAATTAAAAAATTAAAAAGGTCATTACACTTTCAACACTGTTCAAACAACCAACTACAATGGAAAACAAAAGTGCAATGAGTGACATGATTCAACAGCATTGAAATTTGATTTTAAACAAAAGGGCACACATAAAGTAACAGTATTAATTATCATCAATTTCTTTTAATGGGGGAAACAAGGTGATGATCACCACTGAATACATTTAGGTCTGTAACTTATAGATTTTAAAAGGCAGTTGCAATTATACAATGTGCTCACATTTTAATCACCAAATTCAGAAATATTTAATTTAGTGTCAGTGAATAAAGAAGAACCAGACAAAGAAAATTCACATTGTTTTTAACCCGCAAGTTAGAAACAGTGTTGGTTAAATGTGGTTAGATTACGTTAGCTGCTAAAAAAAGAAAAAAAAAAGAAAAAACTCTCACTGGTTATTGCACTCATATGTAATCTGCACATCATACGTTTGCTGTATGTAACCTGAACATCATACGTTTGAGCACTGTTTGTTTGAACGAGCATTGTGCTCTTATTAGTTTCCACTGGGAACAGTGACTCAGGTTTTGTATTGAAGTATAGTCTAAATTGCATAAATATTCACTGTACTGCTAACCCACTCTCGCACTTAGCACTGTTTTTAGTAAAGCTGAAATACACACATACAGGTGGATAGGTTTAGATAGCATTAGAAAAGTAGACAGCTCTGATGCTTCACAAAGATTCTTGAGTGAGGGCAAGTGGATATACATGTCATTAGTAACTCAAAAGACTTCTTAATGGAAATGGCAAAGAAAACATACTTCTGCCAAGGAACACAAGTATTCCTCTATGTCTTTCCAAGTGTAGGAGCCATCTCTATGCATTTTGTCCTGCTCCGAATGTTCAGTTTGACCCAGAGCCCCACTAGAGAACAAGGCTGACATCTCACCACTGGTTACATTGACCTGTGAGTTGATTACCCCATGAAAAGGGATTCCCGGGTTCCTTGGTTCTCTTTAAAAAGTACACAAGTATTGGGAGTCTCAAGGGCAGCCATGTTCAACATCTCCCCGATTCACACCATCTACATGCTGGTCCAATTGTTTGTGGTGGCCGTGCTGAATCCTAGGCAGTATAAACGCAAAATGGCTTTCAAAGTCCAGTGGCAATATTGGACATGATGAATTTTCATATACATGGAAATGTTTTTTTGCTTGCTCAGTGGAGTTTTTTAAGCTCCCTGTCTGCAGGCGCTGCCAGCTGAAAGACATGTTTAACTCATCTCTGCTTGACATTTTGTGATTGGTGGTATTTTCCACACACTGGAAGAAAATAGCCACATCCTGGTATTGGAAAGCCAGCAAGTAGTAACTATGGATTTCAAATGCCCACCAAAATCAACCATTTCAAAATTTTGCCTAGAATAGGAAATACCTTAAAAACTATCCAGTTTCCAAATACACAATGGCAAATCATGAAACATGATTTGTTATTTTTACGAAACAGCACAGTATTTGAATTTAATACCATAGGAACTTTTATTATTGTTTAATAAGTGCATCAAATAATTCACAAAGCACCTCCGGACAAGAGATCCTGTTTTACAAAGATGCACAGCATATTGAGTTTCATTGGGTAGAAAGTTAACACTATTACGGACCATAGCGTTTATCCTGGTGGCCTGGAGAACTATGTAAGGCAGCAGCATCCATTCTTTTATGAACGCACAGGCTAGTTACTTATGAATAACCGATGCTTCATTGCATAGCACTTAACAACAGTTGCTTTTATAAATCAGTAAACCTGCTAACTCATGGCTGACATTAGTAACATTCGACTATGCTTTGTGCAGTCTGGCTCTCTGAACAATATGATATTGTCAGGATCATTCAATATACGCTCGTGCAGACATTGCTCCTCGAGATGTTCACATGCAGAAAATCCCTAAAATGGAATATTTGCAAGGTAATGGGGCACCTACTAAAATGGAGAACATGTCAGGGCACTTTGGTATAGATAGCATTGCCAACGTTATACTGCAAGATACAAAAGTGCCCAACGTGAATCAAATGTTACAAAATATTGGGATACTAACACATTGTTTATAATTACTAAAGTATATGAATTAGAGTGCATGCTGCATATTGTGCTTACCTTCAGTATTACACAGATGTGCGTTTTATTAATCTTAAATCACACATGTGTACTTTTATTTCTCTTCTTGCACCTGTGTAAAAAACAAACAAATACTTTAAATGACATCTTTTTAGAGTAATAGGGCATGCACTAAAATAAAGTAAACATAGGGGGACATTTCGCATATATATATATATATATATTTGCAAAGATAAAAGGTCCCTGTGGTAAGTAATCTCATTTTGCCAAATTATTTGATGTTCACTTATTCCAGAGATTGGATTGTACCTACCAAAAACAGATTGAAAACAAAGAGCACAATTGTTCATATTTAGTACTCATTTGTATTTATCTTAATTCACACATGTATTAAATGATTTCTCTAAATTTCCATAATGTAAATACCATTCTCATATGCGTACAAAAGTGTGTCTGAATTATAACTTGATGTCACATTATAATACATTCTTTCATCTTGGGCCCCAAAATGAAATGCATACCATCTATTTTTGTGATGTCATGCATTGATTTAAATAAGCGACTTACATCACTACCCTCAATGATATCCAAATGCTTGCGTAATGTTCTCATCTTTTTTTTTCATTATAGTTAACAGCACAAGTCTTTGATTTCTACAGAGTGACGTTGATAAGGGAACATATTTTCAGGAAGATGCCTCTTAAAGGAAATCCATATTTGTAATTTCAACATTTAAATACCAAAATAATAAAACTTAACCTCATTTGAAATATATACTGTGCAAAAGTAGCAAACCATTTATATGTGTTTACGTAAAGATGTTTTAATGTACTATTTATTACATTCAAGTTTTAGTAACAGGGGCCTACACAATGTAGGAAACACTGATCTACTTTTATAATGGCCGTTTAAAAAACCCAACAATAAATTATATTGTAATTGCATCACTCTATAATAATTTTGAATAAATGCAACATAAGTTCACGATGTGAAATAATTTAGAACTTATACAATATTCCATTATGTTGCACTTTTCATTAGGCCAGTCAGCTGTTGTATGTGCTTTGGAGAGTTAGGACTATTTAGCTTGTCTAGCGTTTTCTGATTAAATAGAACAGTTGCTCAAATAAACAGAAAAGGGGCACGGAATTCGCAGGGCTGTTCTTGCAATTCAGCAGCTTCTACAACATGAAAGAAACTTACAATATCCTTCTCTGAATTAATAATGGAACATATGTCACATCCAAACATAATTATGCAAAGATGAAAATGATGATGAGAACATGTTTGCCTTTGCTATGTATGTTTTATGACCATATAGCCATCGGGTGGATGTTAAATAGTTTTGTTGCTGGAGAGTGTCAAGACCGAAGCTAAAATGTGTGTCATAAATTATTTGCAGTTTTAGAAACAAGCCAGAAAAAGGTAGTATATTGAAATCAGCTGGTGTGAGGATTTACTTAGCGAAATCATACACGTGGGTGAACTGGAATGCTCTCTGAAATAAACATTATCTAAGGATTTGTAATTTGCCTTGAACAACCCATAAGAGACATTTTCTGCAGCACGTTTGCCCTTCGGTTGTCAGTTGGCAAGAATTATTTTGTAAGGACCAATGACTTTTGTAGACACATTATTAGCACTACTGTTGAAATTGGAGTTCATCCTGCAACAGCTATTCTTGCATGCAGGCGACTTCTATGTTCACTTCAGTGCATATCATTTCTTTAAGAACAACCTTGTCCCTATCAGGTTTAGTTGGTTAGATTTAATAAACAATTGCAATATCATATGTGAATCTTTCACATGGCACAGAAGGCGCATCTAGGTAGGTATAACGGATGCATTCATTTGTAGTAGCATTTACTACTTGCTAACTGATGTGTGACATCAATGAAATAAGGCACTGGTTTGTGCAGTTAGATTCCACAAAAACAGTCATCCTTCCTTTACCTGTAGTAAATGGCTTTCTCATACGCGTACCACAGCGTGTCTGAAGCAGTGCCACTTATATCTTTAGTGCAGTCTGATGAGGACCCCTCCCAAGGAGATGCTGGGCCTCATTACGACCCAGGCGGTAAGTTACCGCCTGGGTCGTACCCTTACCACCATGGTGTAAACTACGTTTACACCATGGTGGATGGCGGATTCACCGCCCCATTCCAAGGTGAGTGGGGCGGTAAATCCCCATTTCCCATTTTACCCTTCCCCATTCCCATTTTTGCCCCATAGGGCATAATGGGAGTGGGGAAGGCGCTAATTACGCCACCGTACATTACGGTGGCGTAATTAGCACCATGGTCCCTTAGCGCCATGGATTTTAACGCCTGCAAAAAGCAGGCGTTAAACTCACCATGGCGCAAAGGGACCTCGGAATCAGGCGTTAAGGGTCGGCACCGTTTACGGCGCCGTTAACCCCTTAACGCCTGATTCGTAATGAGGCCCGCTGTATTTTTAATAGAGTCGTTAAAATATATTTTTTAAAGTGCCGGCATTTGAAGCCTATTTTATGGAAAAGTAAAAAATGATTTAAAATGTGTTAATTTACAGATGTTTCAATTGGCTGATTAGGAAACCCCAAAAATAACAATGAACACAAATCAATGAACTCATAGAAATTACTTGTTTTGAATCTTGAGGGCCTATGGTTTAGCAAACAGCATTCTTTTTCTAGATTTACTATAAACTATACAATTAAATGGAAAACAAAATAATAAAGTGATATTTACTCTATATCAATAGCATGCCAAATATTTAAAAAACATAAACGACTTAGGGCCTGATTTACAGAGCTTTTTCCAATGGGATTGCGCATTGTAAAACACATTTTTAAATCAGGTCTTTAATATGTAATAACTTAGAACATTTAACAGTTTCCATTTTGCAATATCTTTCATTGGGGGTTTTGCCCTTTCTTCATTTGTATTTTCCCTTTTGTTGCTCCTAGTACAATCTATACAAGCCAAAGGAAGGTTCCTGTTCCATAATCATGTCCCCAAAAATATCCAAAAAGCAAAACAAGTTTACCCTTTTTTCAGTTTCTCGCTGTTGATGTAGTGATCTCAAATCTCCACTTTTTATTGTGTTGTTTGTGTTGGTTTGTCATGCAGTGTTGTTTGTTTTAGTAGTAAAGTAGTATAGTACTAGGTTTACGGTACTTGAGTTCTTTAGCAGGTTTACTTTATTTGACTTGTTCTCTTGGTTTTTCATCTTGGTTAATGGGGTTGGTTTCCTTAGCTTGGATTCTTGAAACATGTTTTTCTCACGGTTTACTTGTTTGTGGTCCTCTCATGGCACTTGCAATACTGGGAGGAGAATGGTAGGAAGGTGGGTGGAGAACAAGATGAGGTCCTGTATTTCTCTTTAAAGGAGGAGGAGGAGGATTACCCATGATAGATGAAGATGGGAACCTTTTGCTGTTTGTTGGTGCCTGTTTATGGACCTGGGCCACTAAGCATCTTCAATCCTCTGATTCAAAGTGAGAACCTGAAGCATTGGGGAGGATTCAGAAGCAGTGGGAGCGGAAACATGATCATTGGGGAGGACATGATTAGTAGCATGGAGGACAACGAGCAAGACCTCTGGTAGACCCCCATTGGAGCAGGGAAGGTAGGGTGTCTTTTGGTGGTCCCAAAGACACAAGGGGAGGGCCTCTAGTGGTTGCCCTCCATGCAGCCATGGCTAATGTAGGTGAAGGTGGCATGTTCATCATGTAGAAGTCGGACGGCAACAGAGTGCATCCTGGAAGAGTACTATAATTATATGGAAGAGTACTATGTGACTATTACTTTGTGGGTGGGGGCATTGAGGAGGATGTGGTTTCCAACCTGCAGGGCGAGGATGTTGAGGATGACGGGGGTGTCTTTAAAGTGGAGGGTCAGGTGGAGGACCATCTTGCGCTCTCACACCTTTGGGTATTTTCATGCACAGAATAGGACCAACATAATAAATGATCTCGGACCCAAATAAAAACAGACTGACTCAAGGAATATGTCAAAATACAACTTTATTATCAGCTCAATAAAGTAGGGAAACCTGGCAAACAACAAATCATAGTCCACACACTCTCAACTACATTTCAGTTACAAAAAGGCTGTATACCTCGATTTAGGTCAACTAGGAAGTCATCCTACATGGCAAATAATAAAACCTATTGCACTGAGGGATTGATTAGGGGAACATATCTACTTATAGAAGTTATAAGTGTTAGTAACATCATTGGCTGCCCTTCATCTGGCAAGCATAGCCTGAACTTCCCTCTAACTACGTATAATACAGATTATATCAGCATAACACAAGCACATTGGCCTCTTCAACATTGTACACTCACCATTGCATAGGCCCGTATGATTGGTTGGCATTCCCTCCTATTCATGGACATTTGGCTCGTTAGCAGCTGGTAAGCAAAATGAAACTCAGGTGCAGAAAACAATATCAGACTACTGCCCACTTGCCCAATTAGTCTACCATCTCTCATCAGCCAAGCCTTCAGCCAAGGCCTGTCCTTTGTACTTGACCTTGCTGCATGGGCTATCCATTAAACATCTGAATGTAAAAATGACTGCATCTTTTTTTGTTGTTGTAAAAATGTGCAAGGAGACCCCCCACGACCACCTCTACCCTTCACCTTAACTATTTTCCTTACCCCACCCAACCCCTTAGTTTCTTAAAAATGTCCCCCAAATCGGAAGAATAATCGTTAAAAAGACGCAGTCATTTTTCCATTCATTTTGTTTTCACGTGATCATTTCTACGGATAGCGCTGGATGTTGTCTTCCCTGGAACATTAAAGGGAGTTAAAGTACATCATTATCTTCATCTGGGGCTTATGAATAGGCCTTGTTTAATGGTCTTACACCTCGTGTGAGAAGACCATGTACCCTTCAGTTGCATCTGGCTGTGGCATCCTTGATCTCTGGCCAACAGCTATTCTTTGTCCATGCACACATATGTATTTCCAGCTTATGTCACCTCTGGAACCCTGGTCTCTCTCCTTCGAGCCTTTCGCTTACTATTATTCAAAGCTGGCACCCATCTTTTCAACATGGCCGCTGAACCCATGTTATGTTTTCTACTGCAGCTTCTATGTGACTCATCTACCTTGCATTTCTGTGTATTTACATTTACTACTCATCTGGTTACATACTTCTTTAGATATATGTTTTTTTCTCACTCGTATATATGTTTACTTTACTTCTTCAGTTACATCCTCATTCTTTAAGTATTCTCATATCATTTTGGTGAGTAATCGTGTCTTCACCTTATGATGTCACTTTGGACCTGTCAGATCTTCTTTACAGCTCTTCGATATTAAACGGTGTCTACCACTTCAGTTTGAGGGTGCATTGGATATGGTTGTCTGAGTGCATAACGTCTCTCATACGCTCCATTCAGTATTAGAATGATACCTTTTTGTCATGCAAAGAGTCTTCTTGTCCTTCATCCAATATGTCAGATGTGAGGGGGTGGGTTCCATCAATGACGTATACGTCTGTTTCTCTACAATCCTATGGCAGTTCCCCAGCAGGTAGTAGACCTACCTGAGGACAATGACGTAGAGGGGAATAAGGAAGTGTTGAAAGAGGAGACTCTTCATGCAATTGCTGTTGCAGGGAGGGAGGGAAATCCAGGCAAAGAAAGAGACCCACTGCATGACAACATCTGCTCAACAGCCCACATGGTCCTGGGAGTGGGTCTATTTTGCCTTTTTGTCAAGGGAGACCATCTGGGAGAGCAGATTGATGTATTGTGCACAGCAGAGGGATGTAAAATGTGGGTGTAGCTGAATCCGCCAAAAAGACAAAGGGCTGCACCATGCCGATGAAAGCCGTGAGGAACCACATTCATTGTGGGTATACACACACATTTTCCAGGCCAATGGGTCTGCTGGAACAGTAGGTCCACAAGCAACTCAGTTTCCATCCGCCCACCCCCCTCAAGTACTGGTGCAGAGGGAGAGGGTTCTTGTACTTCTCCCAAGGGCCATGTTATTATTATAGTCTTATTATTATATATCATTATAATAATTGCCAGCACCTACCTTTCGGTAGGACTGCCTAAACTTCACAGTAAGACATGCAAGGACATATTGAATGTATTGCCAACAGTCAATTGTAGGATTCAACATGTTACTCTCACAATAGGTAACAGCTTGTACATGTCGGCAACTGGCCATGGCCCCTGGTGTATTACTATAGCTATCTGTTTTAAATCCACATGAACTCTAAAAGGGTCAATCACCCAAGTTGCGAGAAAAGTCAATCTTTCATTTGCTCTTATAAAGTCTGCACTGATGTTTGCAATTTCTATTCATGGTTTCAGAGGTTTACTGTCTCATATCCTGAAAAGAGCCTGGTCTTGAGGATTTGTGGAAGTCACTATCATTATTGCCAACCTTAATTGCATGTTTCACCTCACTGAATCATAACTGCTCCTGTATCACAGGTTTAATGTTTCTCATAGTCAGTCATTTTTCATTCTATTATTTCTTATTTAGGCATTTGACCTGTTTCCTTTTAAAATACAATTCCATTCCAGGTTTCATTGCAAAGTCCTGTACAGTTCCTCAATGTTATCCTCATTCGACCTGCTAAGAGATTAAGGCAGGAGTCTAAAATCTTTGACTTGTCAGATGTTTTTATCACCAAATACCACTGGCCCTAGACACCACTGAAAATGGTGAAGGATAATGAGAGTTGAAGTCTAGAAAATCTGGAGAGATGCTAGTTGCAAACCTTGGGGGTCAGGGTTCCTTGAATGAGGAATTATTGGGCCATTCCGACCTTGGAGGACCCGGTAATTCCTCATTCAAGGAACCCATTCCCATTCGAGCCCCCATAACGGGTCTGTTGTTAGCACCCTGGTCTGCTCGCGGGAACCGCTTAGGAAGCCTGGTTTTACCAGGCGTCCTTAGCAGGTCTCGCAAGCTGAACTCGTAATGAGGCGGTAAGGGGTTGACGGCTCCGGCACCTTTACCGGTGCCGTTAAACCCTTACCGCCTAGGTTGTAATGACCTCCCTTATCTTGCAGGGAGGATGTTCATTCAGAGTTGGTTGGTGACTGTGGTAATTAGCAAATACTGTGGATTTTACCATCTGCGCAATTCTGGCTTTGGGTGAATACTGTACTGTCGACAGTATTTTATCTTGAAAAAACACCTACTTTTTAGAGGTGGACATAAATATTCCAATGTGGCCACACTTTATGTAGAACATGCATTTATGGTACAGAAGGAACGCACAGGTGATTTAATTAATACAGTTAAAAAAAGTTTTTTTACAAAGGGCCATGGCAAGGGCATGAAATGTTGAGCACTCAGATGCCTCCTATCATCACCCTATCCATGTAATGGATACAAGGGTAAGAATTGACCTTTTTCTGCATAAAACAATTAACAGTAGTGTTGCAAGTCACTGCCGTACATAAGCCATTCCCACCATCACAGCGAAGATGGAAATGACAGAAAAAAAACTCTTTACAAAATAACATTTGAGGTTACCAGTGGCAGAAGTGGCATTTCTGGAATACCCACAGAGGTATTCCAAAAATACCACCTCTGCCAGTGGCAAACTCTGTTTTTAGCACTCAATGCGTAATGACCCTCTCAGTCTTGACATGAATACAATGATGTATTCATGCAACTTCAGGCTATGATTGTCACAAGTGTATTCTTTCTTGTTACTATTATTTCATGATAACTGAAATGCTGATATTCTATCCAATGTCTTCAGAGTCTAGTTCCTTTCAGGATTTGAGGGTTGTGGCTTGATACTTGTTTCTAGATTGTTGCCATTCCTCCAATTTCCCTGACAAGTTCTTTTCTGTATAGAATGGAAGGAGTTTTACCATAATATGCTTATTGCTATGCTCGGCTAGGAATCTGTGCCTTTTTGTTCAATTACATATTAAAAGGTTGACTCCTTATACAGATACCCTCTGCTAGTGGAGCAAATAAGGTTGAAGCTTGAAACTATGACTCCTAGTCTGTTCTTTATTTCCCTCCTTGATAGGGCACAATGTTAGGAACCTGGAGTTTGAAATTCCGCCAATCCATTCTTTTTCAATGTAATGTATTTGTATTTTTTTGAAGAACAGGGATGGTTTAGGCCCCTGCAAAATTGGCTTCACGGCCGAATTGACCATGGTCAATTCGGCCGTGACCAAATATGCCACGGCCAAAATGTATACATCCGCAAAACCCAAGGTCCTGCAGAATGAGAAAGAGAGAGAAGTGGTTGTGAGTGTTGAAAGTGGCAGAACGGTCCAAAAGGATGAATACAGAAGAGTGTTTGGAATGGTGAGGATTAGGGAGAAAACTGGAGACATGCATGGGTGCAGTCTTGGTGGAATGTATACTACAGAAGCCAAATTGGAGTGGATCTCCAAGGCCATTGTCGTCAAGGTATTTAGTGATCTGGTAGAATACCACCCAGTCAAGAACTTTGGAATAATGTGGAAGGAGAGAAACTTGGCAATAGTTGTGTGGGACGTTTGGGTCGGCAGAGGGATTCTTCAACAGGACTAAGGCAGTCACATATTTGAAGGTGGCAGAGAAGAGTCCAGCAGCAAGAGAGGGAGGTTAAAGCGCTCAGAGAAATACATGCAAGAGATTGAGACTAAGTCTTTGACCATTTGGGACACAAAAGGGTAGGTAGCAGCGCAAGATGGATTGGCACTGTGATTGATTGGTGCTGATTCAGTAGGAGAAGTGGGGGAGAAGTAGCCGAGAGTAAAAGTGGTTAAGGGGGAGAAGTGATTGAAGGAAGGACGACTGGTGAGGGAGAGAGAGGAGGACCATGCAAATTAGAGAAAAAGTAGTGAGCAAAGTCAATAGCAGAAAGGGAGAAGGAAATTTATATTGGCTTTGGGGGGGCAGCAAATATTGGATGGTAGATGAAAGTTTGAGGGGGTGATTTCAAAGGAAGGAGATCACGGTTGTGAAGAAGGAAGATTTGGTGGAGTGCAGTGCAGAGGTGAGGGCAGCAAGGGAATTGTTCTGCAAGCTAGGAGTATGGTAGGTGTCCGTAAATTGTGCCAGTGTCATAGGTCATGGTGCAAGTTTGTTTTAAGGGTCTGCATTTTTAGAGGTGGTCCAGGGCTAAGCATGTGGATGGGAAGGTGGGCATGTGTGAGCAGGATCGTGTTGGTGCTATGGGGTCATAAGTGCATAGTGAAATTCAGAGAAAGCGTGGTCAACGTAAGAGGCATGAATAGGGAAAAGAGACAGGAGAGCGGTCCTCATCAAGGTAAGGGATAAGATGGTCCTGCCAGATTTTCCTCTTATACATTGAAAAGGGGGCTGAGGAGTAGAAGGTGGAGATATCAAAATATTAAAGTGAACAATGGAATGATTAGATGGAGACGGGTCAAAGGAGAGGTCAGAGGATGAAAGTGAATTAGAGCGAATGACAACATCATGACAGTTGCCACTAGAGATGGCAGGCTGTTTGTGGAGGGAGTAGTAGGAGTGGTTAGATAAGAGGGTGTTAAGTTCAACACAGGTGGGTGCAGAAGGCTGGGGAAATTAAATTCCCCCAACATGACAAAGAAGATGTCGATAGGGAATGAATCAAGGAGAAGGGTCAGATGACAGAGTTGATAGGACCAGAGGGTCAATAGAGAGCTAGAACAGTGAGAGGAATAGGAGGGAGGAGTTGAAAAATGGCATATTCAAAGGAGTGAGAGTTGATTTCAGACAGAGGTAGAGGGGCAGTTTTGAGGGCCTTATTGATAACTAATCGCACACCACTGCCCTTCCCATTTGTTTTGGAGAGATTGTGAGAAGGGAGCAAAATTAGTATAGTGAACGGCTAGTGTAGCAGAGTCATGAAGGGAGATTCAGGTTTCAGTGGTAGCAAGAAGTGAAACGTGAGGGTGATAGCATCAGAAGTGGACAGTGATACAGGGAGTTTTGTCACAGAGGATTCAGCATTCCAGAGATCAAGTGAACGAGTGTTTGGAGATGGGAAAGAGGAGCAGGTGTTGTGCAGTTGTATAAATGAGGTTGGAGATCCTGGGGAAATTGTAATGTCTTAATTGAGGGGTGCGGGTTGAGGTGGGGAAGGAGGAAGATGGGGAGTCTGGAGATTGATGGAAAAAGTAGACCAAGTTGAGGCTGAAGGCTAAGAGAGAGAAGGGAAGGAAAAGAGTAAGCAGGGGGGGGAATGGAGTAAATACAATATGCCAGATGAAGGGTAGATGAAATAAGCAAGTGAAGACATTGAAATAAGGGTGCCGCACAAGAAAGAGAGGGTAGGTTGGGAGTTGAAAAGGAAGGGCTGGATTGTTGATGGAAGAGAAGCAGGTTTAAGTTCTGAGTTGGGCTGGAATCTGGCTATAGGTTACCAAAAGACAGTTAACTTTCCCGAAATAGCGATGCTCCTTGTGAGGTAATAGAAGCTCTCCAGTGAAAGGATAGTCAATGGTGGACAGATCTCAATGCATGGAAACACAAGTCAGTTGAAGGGTGAGCTCAGCAAAGATCTGGTGTGAGCAGGGGTTCTGACCTTAGGCCTTTTCTGGCCCAAACAGGCCCAAAAAGGGATTGACCATTTGCTAATTTCGGCCATTAGCTGCAGGGTCCTGTGGTGGACACACTGGGGAGAATGAATAAGGGAGGCAGTGGTCCTCATTACGACCCTGGCGTTGGACCATGGTGCTAATAGCACCATGGTCCATGCCGGTAACTTACCGACTCCGCCATGGTGGAATGGGGAATTACCGCCCCATTCTGAGGTTAGTGGGGCGGTAATTCCCCATGCCGCCATGGCCCTTCCCAATTCCCATTTTTGCCCCATATGGCTCAATGGGAATGGGGAAGGCGCTGAGTACGGTGCTGCAAATTGCGGCACCGTACTTAGCACCAAGGTCCCTTTGCGGGTTGGTTTTTAACGCCTGCAAAAAGCAGGCGTTAAAATCTCCAACCCACAAAGGGACCTCGTAGTCAGGCGTCAAGGGGTTAATGGCGCCGCCACCTTTTACAGCGCAGTTAACCCCTTAACGCCAGGGTTGTAATGAGGGCCAGTGTGTCTTCTGGGAATTCTTTGTAATTTGCCAGTATCTCTTTGAGGTATTTTTTTTTTATTTGATTCATTTCAGACAACTTGTATTTCCCTATCAGATGCAGTTGTTTTTATTGCAGGGTTGCAATCATTCTGTTCACATGTTGAGTACGTGTTCCAAAAATGATAGGAATAGGCAACCATCTGATAGTTGATATGCCCAATTTTACATGTTGCCTACATTTTTCCTTTTTCATGTTGAAAACATGTCTAATGTTCATATCCCTCTATGTCAGTGGTCTTCAAACTTTTTTGGCCTGGGCCCCCCTGAGCAACATTTGGGCAGGTCGGGACCCCCCAGAAATGCCAAATGGACAGTATATATTGTGCGCCGTCACCTGCTCCCATCACAGTCGCTGGGCTCCCTCATACCACTCCTACCCAGTCCCTGGTCTCTCCCCACCTCATCCACACCCTGGGCTCTCCCTAATCTGCTCCCATCACTATCCCATTGTTCTTGCCCATTGTGCTCCCACCATAGTCCCTGGGTTCTCCCCATTCCTTTCCCAACACAGTCTGAGGGCCAGTGGCGGCTGGTGATTTTTTTAAGTGGAGGGGCATAACTATTTCCCCCAAAAATGCCATAGCGACCGAGCATAGTGAGGGGGCCGAACCAATAAAAGGGGTTTCGGGGGGGTTTCCCCCTGTGAATTTTTTTAAATAATGGGTTAAAATGTTGCATTGTAGAGCATACTTTTAACAAAAAAAAATGGGTAAATAGCCAAACAGTTTGCAATTGGTGCTGGGGGCCCAGGGGGCAGGCATTACATTTTCTACTGGACATCTATGATAGATGTCCAGTAAAAAGATACCATCCCTGTCCCCTGGGCCCCACTGGGCCTAACACAATCAACATGATTATGTGTGTATGCAAGGCGCTGCACATTCATACAGCAATCACTCTATCATTCACACGAGCATCCATCACCATACACTCACTCATAACATAAGCATACACGCATCCATACACAAGTTTAAATAAAAACAATGAACATAAACGTACCTTCTGCATTGGCCTGCGTGTGGGTGCTGAAACGCCCTGCTCCAGGTTGCTCTGTCCATATGTACGAGGAGGCGCAGGAGCTCCCCCTAGGACATACAGACATGCAGTGCCCCAGCCAGCATTTCCAATGAGCTATGCAATGCTGGCGAAGGAAAACGCCCCAGCACTTGCATGCCTCAGTGAGCATGTGTGGCTGGGGAACTAAACTGAACTCTCAAAAGGAAACAGTATTTCCCTTTGACAGTTCAGCCAGCCCAGGAGCACTCCATCAGCTGGAAAAAGCAGCTGAGGGAGTGCTCACTGTTTCACTGGGCTGGCTCCATAGCTCCTCCATAATGGGTGAGGGGCCACTGGGTGGGCGCCCCCTCGCCATTATGGATGAGCCGCCATTTGTCACAATTTACTTACAACACAAAGCACCCCATTGGGTACTATTGAAACAGTGGGTCTCATTACAACCCTGGCGGTAGCCGTGCTGGTAAAACCGGCACGGCTGCCGCCGGAGTTGCATCCGGGTCCGGCACCCGCGAATGGGCAATTACCGGGTCATGCTGAGTTAAGCGGACCTCATAATTCCCCTTTCGCAGGTGCCGGCACCGGTAGATCCCCATTGCCATTGAGCCCCAAATGGGCTCAATGGGAATGGGGAGCTCCGATGCACCGGCACCGTTAATAATGGTGCCGGCGCATCCGACGAGCTGTGCTCACGGGTGCCGCACGGCCTGCCTGGTCAGACCTGGCGGGCTGTCAGGCACCCGCAAGCACAACTCTAACTATGGCTGTACGGTAGCAACGGTGCCGGTAGCTTACCGGCACCGTTGTTACCGTACCGCCATAGTTGTAATGAGGCCGAGTCTGTGACTAAAGGAATGAATATCCATTTACAACTGCAGGCCACTTTTTCTTTGTTGCTTGAGATTGTTTCATGCTTCAGCCCGCCCGACCATGTGAGCCACCCCAGCCCATTTCTTCCAATCTAAAAAAAAAAAAAAAATGTTTTTTATATTTCTTGCTGAGCTCTCAGGGCCCCCCAGGGATGCACCCGCGGACCCCTGGGGGGTCGCGACCCACAGTTTGAATACCACTGCTCTATGTTATCTGCAGTAATACAGATTTGTGTTTTGACTTTTTTAAGGTTGTCTTTTCTTTATAATCCCTAAACTATTTTCGGTAGCATGAATTTGATTTCAGTTCACAGTTAGTCAATAGTGGCAGTAGTTTGCGTCCCTGATAAATTGATATAAAAGCCAAGGACTGGCCAGGGAACATTACTGGTCCCAGAGGAATGAAAGAAGTACAGTCTCATTTAGAGGTATGGATTTCCTTTTTCTCTTTTACAATATTATTAATTCCCTTCTGCAGGATCAGGTAGGCTTCATTTCTGGCATGGCCGCTCACCTTGAAGTGTTTACATTGGCTTCTGTATTTCTGTGCTACACACTTCTCACATCTGTATCTGATCTTTATTTAATGCACGTTATGTGTCAAAAGAGGTGAAATCAATGTGCAATACTCGCGAACTTGAAAAAACATTTAACAAATGTCAGAGAAGCAAATTAGGCACAGAATATATGCAATATGAAATGGACCACTGTGAGGCCTACACCTAGACGTGATTCAGCCATAGTTGTTGTCCCCCAAATTCCGTTCAGGTATATTAGCAGTAACTTCACGTTTGAAACAATGGTGGGCTGATATTATTGCTTGATGTCCCTTTAGACCACATTTTATAGAAACACGTGAACATTTTTTGTTCACATGTCTTAAATGTAATGCTATATTGAAACCTAATTTGCAATACTGTTTGAATAATGATGACGTGAGAAGCATTCAGGCCTATGTTGCTATGTAGATCAACTGCACATCTATACATAATCTTTACTGTTCCATCATATTTGCTTGACTCATGGACACGAAGAAAAAGAAAGGAAATTGTTACCAATATACATAGGTTAATATATTCTATTTGCACATGCTTGATTAGGAAATTATTCCGAATGTTAATTCTCATTGGGGAAGGTATATTTATGATTTGTTTTTGTGGTGTATTACGTATTGTGCAGACAATGGATTCTGCTAAGTGATTCTTATGCAATAATAATGTTGTTTGTTATGACTATTGTGCTTGCACGGCTCTGACAACAAAAGATACATTGAATTGAATTGAATACTGTTGCCAACCTAGTGGCAGTGCCCCCCGCTTCGAGACTGGGTGCCCTGTTTTGCTTCTTTTCATGACATAAATACATCATGGTTTCCTGCTGTTGCGGGGCCTTAACTCATACCTCAACTATGTCTGCTATTTTGGCTGCTTGTTGCAGTTGATGAGGGTACTCCTACACACCAGGTTTGGCGTGAGGCAGTTTTTATATCCCTCAGAGATTTCTCAGTAATCTCCTCCTTGTCCGTGCTAGTTAGTTGGGTAATTAACGTTTCAACATTGTGGATTTCCCTCTACATTGTTTTTCCTGGGGTCCTTCAGGTGTAATATTGCAGGGGCATTGTCTGAGTCTTCAAATTAATTCAACTGTCTCTAGTTTTGGGTGACAGATCTCTGGTTGGAGAGTTTTCTGTTATATTGGTGCAATTCAGACCTTGACTTTATTCAACGACTCACTTTGCTCTAGTCATAATGTGTGTGTTTGTTCGTTTCTAATTTAAGCAAACCACTTTTGACACTGTTCTCTTGTGGGATGCAATGTTGCAGTTCCATCATTTGGGTTACAGTAAAAGTTACTTGATTAGGAATTGGCTCTTTACCCCCTTTCCATGCCTGTTTTTCGTGTTGGGACATACACTTAAGCAATAGGCCCTGAGCAGGCAGGGGGGCATTACCCCTCAGGTAATGCCCCAGGGCCCATAGCTGTTAACCAAGGCCCCAGGGCATTACATGAAGTGGTAAGGCCCCCAATGCGAGGGGCCTATTGCTATTAGTACCTTGGCCCATTTCACCGGGGTACTAAAAGCATTTATTGTAAAAAAATGGCCGACCGGGAAGGGAAATGAAGTCTGTTTTCCCTTTCCAAGGCGGCCATTGAAAAAAAATGAAAAAAGTAAACAAAAGGAATGGCCGCCATGGAAACGGGAGTTGTAGTCCCTTCTCTCTTTCCATGGAAGTCATAAAAAAGTTTTTTTTAAAAATGACCACCATGGAAAAGAGAGAAGGGACTATGTGTCCCTCCTTCCTGTCCTTGATGGCCTGTCCAGATCGGGAGCGGACGCACTGGGGACACAAGTGTTCCCAGCATGGCCATTCCCGAAATGGACAGAAAAGAAGGTAAGTTGTGGTGGGAGGGCAGGGAGGGCAGGGGGTGAATTCTGTGGATGGGAGTGGGTGGGGAAGACTTACCTCATTCCCCGGCAAGGGAAGATGGCGGCCACCAGCCCTTAGGAGGCTCATGGCGGCAGGATTACCGTCTGGCAACGCCCATGTTCTGAGCCTCCCCATTGGCTGGGAGGCCGCCACCCCCCCCCGGCCCCCCATCGCCGGGTTAATTCCCTATGGTTCATGCTTGGTGCAAGGCTCATTCAGGGATTCTGAGGGATGTCGGTTGAACACTGCCACTTCTTAGTACATATACCCTCATAGAGTAAGGGATGGGCCAAAGAAGAAGGATGTAGAAGTAATACTCTGATTACTGATTGTAAACAACGTCACATCCAGTCCTACTCTTCCTTGGCATATTATTAAATTACCTTCCTCCCTCCTATCAGTGTGATTTATGACTTTGACCATCAGCTTTCTCTTGTGTATTACTAACGGTACGCCTGGACAGGCTAAAAGAGTCATGCATGACATGGCAGCTATGTAGTGTCATTTTGTTTCCTAATCTCTGTTCAGAGAAAGGACGATCATAATTCAAATAATCTGAGTAGTGAATCTATGCAGAACACTGTCTGAAAGAGAAGCTGTGTTTAGCCTTTACCTTTAGTGTTTGCCATCAATTCTATATGTGATGAAATTAGATGTACTTCTGTTTTCATTTTGACCTTGACTTTTATGTCGTGCTTTAGATAAGGATCCAGTGAAATCTGGCGCTCCATTATCGTAGGATTTTGACTTGCTTTCACAGAGTTTATTCAATTTGCATTTTTTATCTGATATCCTTTAACCTTAAGCATCCGTCAGTTTTTGCAAGCAAAGCAATTGGTGTGATTCCCTTATTAAGTATTCTGCCACTGCCTCTTAAGATGTCAATTGCACTATATACAGTCGAAATGTATTCCGTCCCTGATAAACCAAAACTGACCCCAGTACATTTTTAGCAACCGGTAGTGTCTACCAATTATGCATCTCAAACATGCCTCTGAATTCCAAATAACATAGCCTGCACGCCACTCCATAGTGAATCACAATATAGCGGTAGGCTGGATTGGACAGCACAGCCATATTACAGCAAAGCACTCTCTCAACGACAGACATGGTGCGTATCCCAGTATTGCCACCATAATGTTAACACATTGCATTTTCAGGTATATATTGAAATTTGTTAAAATGGAAATGTAGGGATTTGGAGAACAAAGGGAAATATTGTGGGGGCAGGCAGGAAAGAGGGAATCAGCGGGAGTGTGGCAGAAGAACCCCTCATGTAGTGTAGGCAGGGACGTCATTTCATCAAAATGCCAGGGGTAGCGGAAGTGACATCACATGACCCTTGACCCCCTGATGACATCACAGGAAGTGATGTCATTTGACCCCTCCCCAAAGTGATATTGTGGGAAGCGATGGAACACAACCTTTCACCCGTTGACAAACCAGGAAGTGGCACCGCATAGCATTGTACACTAGGAAAAATATGGTTACAATATCACTATATCACTGTGATGTACATTTCATTCCTGAATGGATCGCCGTATGTATTGTTAAGATCAGTGTGTATAGGCCCATATTACCAAATTACTGTGATTGCAAGCAAACGTTCAAGGCAAAATGATAATGATGTGTTATTATATAGCACTTACGCTTAAGCGCTTTACATAGAAGACATATAAACCCACTATCACCCAACCTGTGTTGGTACCCATTTATCGACCAAAGAAGGATGAAAAGCTGAGTTGAGGCGTTTGAGAACAGACTAAATCAGTGACTGAAGTGTGCCCGAAATAAACCTTTAATGAGTCTAGCAATGATTGTATAGAATTCCAGAAAGACACATTTTTTGCCATTCCTATTCTTTCTTATTTAGGTTCAGTGCTGAAAGTGTTAGACTTGTGGCCTCATTTTCTTATTTTTCTTCTTTTTTAAGGGGCCTGCACAAGAAAGCTAGCCACTCCAGAATTAAAGAGAGACATGGTGCTGGCCACAGCCCAGGAACTTGCATTGCGAAAAAAAAAAAAAGAAATTTTTTTTTTTTTTTTTTATGGGGTTACATGGAAAACCACAGAGGTCGCAAGGGAGACCTCAGGGGTCGCACTTGCGACCTCTGGCGACCCCCAAATTACGTCCCTGAGTGTAGGTCGGAAATGGGATCATTATCACAATCTGGATTCCCTAAAATAATGGTCGGGATAATGAAGGACAAGAAAGACATCTTGTTTTATCCATTCCAGACAAAGGGAACATTGACTGTGCACATAAAATAGTGAAAACGGCTTGATTTACAAATCCGTTCTACAACGGGGCAATGCCATTGAAAAAGGCTTTGTAAATCAGGCCCAACGTGCCCCCACTATCAGTGCACTATGGCCGTTTTTACATTCTTTAAATACCTCTGCTGTGACTCACCATACAATGGAAACATGAAATATGCATTTGTTAAAGATAATGGGGGTCATCCCGAGTATTGAGGTAGCCATGCTGCTTTTAGGGTACCGGGTCCCGGTTCCTTGAATGAGGAATTACCGGGCCATTCTGACCCTGGAGGGCCCGGTAATTCCCCATTCAGGGAACCCAAACCCTGTGCATCCCCATTCCCATTCGAGCCCCCGTAGGGCTCAATGGGAATGGGGAGCATACTAACAATGGGCCCGTTAAGGACGGGCCCGTTGTTAGCATGCTGGACCGCTCGCAGGACCCGCTAAGGATGCCTGGTTTTACCAGGAATCCTTAGCGGGTCCTGCGAGCGGACCTCCTAATGAGGCAGTAGGGGGTTAATGGGGTCGGCAGCTCTACCGGCCCTGTTAACCCCCTACTGCCAAGGTTGTAATGACCCCCAATGTGCCTTACCAATCCCGTTTTCCATATAAACAAATATTTTAAAACACTATTTCAATTGTCATGAAATATTCTTCTTTATTCCTAGAAACAGCAGATCAGTTGGTTAATGTGTATCTAATTCTAAATATGCACTGAGATTTGATCAAATATTTGAAAGTCTCAGTATGGAGAAGATTTAAGCTATAACCCCCCAATATTGGGGGATGTACTGGGCCGGTAAAGAAGCATTTTTTTTCAGGAGTTGGGCGCAGCCATAGTGCAAGCCCAATCTCCCATTAAAACACAAAGTGAATAGAAAATATAGCAAATCCCTTATCCATTTCTATGGTGGCAGCCCAAAGGGGGAGAATCACAGGAGTGGAAGCAGGAAGCCCCAGAACAGTAGGTAAGTGGGGGCCTGCAGGTGGTTTGGGGATGATGTGTGGGTGTGGGTGGAAGGCCAGGGCAGCTCATGGAGGGGGCCGAGATTGTGGGGCATTACAAAAAATGGCAGCACCAGGGGAAGGAGCTGGGGTGGTGATGTAATACAAGTGGGGCACTGGCAGTTGTGCACATGCTTCCTACCACACGATTGGCTGAGTGGCCTTCCCCAGGTGTGAATTCTTATTTAACTACTCTTTAACCCTAATGTATACTTCATACAGTTTTAAACATTATTTAGACATTTGTGCTATTTAATGGGCGAGGCCCCGATCTGATTACCTTTTACAGGCTTGCTCTAAGGTGACCTCTAATATGTGTATAATATAAGCATTGATGTTTCATTATTATCCGTAATAACACGAGCTGGATATCCAGGATGTTTTTCTGCACCTGGTTCAACACACACATGCTCTACTACATGCAGCAAGGCCTTTGTGCCCCATAATTGACGTCAAGTGGCATGCCTAAATATACCCGTTGCACTTTATAGCGGAGCACCATGTTTTGCATGTTGCTGGCACTTTGACACCCAATAATGAGCTGATAGCATTAATGAGGGTGAGAGTACACATTTAACCAGTGAGAGGGCCCTCCATAGGGCTTTCTGTGCAGTCTATAAATGCCCTGCTCCCAGGTGATCTGACTCCCCCCTAAAGGAATATCTATTGCTCTCCTTTCAATGTGTTTGTTCACTTGGCAATAGGCAATGAATATGTTCAACGTTCCAAGTGTCAAACATGCACATTGCCTGGCCAGTGTGCATGCTTTGGTAACGCCGTGCGTCCACACCGTACAATTGTGTCCCTTATGAGGGAATGTCCCTCCTGGATGAACTCCTCACAGGTAGTGGGGGAGTTTTATGTATTACAGACCGGGTATTGTAGCCCTTTCTTCATTGGGTGCCAGCGTGTTTAATGAGGATCAACATTTTTATGAGTGTGAATCTTTTGAAGTAGTAAATATGTTCCTTAAAGGTCGAATTTAAGGATGTTTTGTCAGTTGTGAGCATGAGAATCATTCAAATATTTTTATAAAATGATCTGATTTCACTGAGTTAAATAATTACATGCTAAAACATTGCATCTCGTATATACATCTCTTTCAAGCTCCGGTTCAAAACTCAGCTGTAGGGACATGTGCTGTTTCATTTGCATGCGCTGAGTGGAAACGACCTCTGACTGACATCCCTGTGGTGACTGTCGACTAATTGGTTTGACAGGCAGGGTTGGTTTCTTGGCATTTAATCAACTAAAGCTGTGGGGGTATTCCAGTAGCTTTAAATAAGACATGCCCAACCATTTTCTAGCCACTGCCAATGAACCTGTGTTTTTAGCGCATACACTGGATGGCAGCATTATATGACTTAACATCTGTGTTTGTCTGCATTTGTGCGTGCTGGTGTGTGCGTCTGTGTGTGCCTGCATGTGTACCTGAGGATTTGTCTGTCTTTGTGTGTCTATGCATTTTGGGAGGAGAGGCATAGCCTTGCCACAGAAATGTGAACACATATCTATTTATTGTCTCTTGCTCCCAGCCAAGTAGCCAAATTACTTCACTGAATATATTTACTTGCCAAGAGCATGACGTGGCTGCCTGCCATTGTACTCTACAGTCCACAGTTTATAATACAACAGACACAGGAAGCAAAATCCTCAGCAGTGTTTTTCTGTTAGCTCTCTAGCAACTGCCATTAGGCATTGCTTTAAGAAACAAGGGTGCTCACTGCTGCTTCTCCTACCACTCTGCAGTACCCTGCCAGTGGCATAGAATAGGGTATTACCCAAATTGACCTTTTACAATTGAACGTTTGTCCTAATTGACCTATTTATAATGGTCCTAATTGACCTTCTGCACAATTGACCTTTTTATTATTTTAGTTATTTTATATATGTACTGGGTTGGTTTTGGATTATAAATAATATATGGGGATTGGGTGGAGGGTTGCCAGGGTTTTTTGGATTGGGTGAGGGGTTGTGGGGGTTTCCCCACCACATATATTTCCCAATTGACCTTTTAAATTAGGTCAATTCTCCCGAAGGTCAATTCCTCCGAGGTCAATTGTGAAAAGGTCAATTAGTATAAAACCAAGAATATGGCAGCAATGGGAACCTTTACCAAATAAGATTCCTGAGTCTTGTGAAGTCAATGCATTAAACCGTTTGATAACGTAATGTATTGTTTGTACCCATACTCTAATGATGAAACCCAGTGTTGCAGGTGTTTAGAGACATTCACAACGAGGCACAGGGCATTCTGTACAAATTGTTTGTCAATGGGAATGCGCAGAGGCGTTGCTAGGGTGGGGGCTGATGGGGCTATAGCCCCGGTTCTTTTGGTTGTAGTCCCGGAAAGAAGCTCAGGGGTCACAACTAAAAGGCTATTTGGCCCTGTCCTGAGAGTCACGGCATTAGCGTAGCCCCAGATTTTTTCCAGAGCAAGCAACACCCCTGTAAATTGTGCCTTGTAAAACATTTTTTGTAAATTAGACCCAGAATGTTTGAGGTAGCTTTCATTAAGAGCATGCCTTCAGCGATAATCTATACATCCAATAAAGGAGACCCTGGACAGTTAACATCAGCAATTCCTTCTTTATAGTGCACTGTAGGCCAAAATGATGAACTGTGGCTCTTTCATCAATTAATGTTAGTCCTGTGTTAGATAATGTCCGAAAACTCAGCTTTTCACCTTTGCCAAGAAATCTCACACACTTTCTTTAAGTGCAGGTTCCAATACAGCACCTACGGAGTGCCACAATCATCTGACAAGCAAGGAGCTTTGAAAAACCAATAAATAAAGTCACATTACAATAGAATGGCCAGTTTCTGATGGGCAATTGGCTTCTTTCGAAATACTCCTTCAACTGGCAATACTATCCTATAGGTAAAATGACAACATGCCAAATTGTGCTTGTATTGTCTTTGATAGATTCCCTAAATCTGGATCGATTTGCTACAAAGAGCCTCGTTCTAGCGGGAACAGATGTGTAAAAAGAACATGTCCAAATGTATTCTGTGTCTTTTTTATGGCTGGATCGTTCTCAAAGGTTTTTTCCAAGAACAAAGTGAGGACATTCCAAAATTGACTTTCCCTATGGGTTTCACTTTTGCACCTGTAACACCTGCAAGCCTCTCCACCTGATCAGTACTGTGATGCCCCCAGACAGGTCGGATTCCTACAGACTGTCAACTGTTTTTGTAACTGCTAAAATATAGTCACAGTCCATAAGGTTATTGTAATGACAGAGGCCATGCAATTCATTGCAATCAATTACTACAGTCAATCCCTGATCTTCGCTCTGAAATCCTCCCCAGTTCTCTTTTTGGTTAATAGAAATTCTACCAAATTTTCAAACTGACTTCGGTTTTCAAGAAGAAGAAAATCCCCACTGCACTCATGCCATACCCTTTGCTCCATTATCGTGAGACGACCTTAATGATATAGCGTGTGCCTTTTATCACTGCTGAATAATTTATTGTACTCTTAATTCAGATTTTTCTTTGTGTTCCTATAGAGGCAGTGAAAGCCATATGTGTTCTTGAATCTCAAACTGCGTTGATTAAACAGGGCGATGATGATACATTTCATTCAAATGCTGGGGTGAAGTTGTGGGATCATTGCTTCTTCTTTGGATTATGAATTTACCTTCTTTTTATGTAGCATTACAGGAGTGGGTGTAGGAAGCATTCTAGTTTCACACTTATGAAGTTATCCCTTTGGTCGGTGTATTGTGATTTTGTCCTTTAATAGAGGTTGGCGGAACCATATACAATTCTATAGAACTTGACTTGCATATTGATCTTCCTCAACAGTTACATTAAGATCCTAAAAGGACTCTGCAAAGTGAGAGTTGCTGGTCAGTAATAGGAACTACTGTTAACCTTTCTGTATTGATTTGGATCATTTGCAGTCAATTTGGCTATCAGAGATACACACTCCCTAATTGGAAACTTGCCTGTCCTCTGACAAACATGGGTCTTTCACTTTATAACACATTATTACATTACATTATAGGGCAATCAATATGGTATGATGTGGCATTCATAATGTGCCTGTACACAATATGTTACTGGTGACTGGGGATGCTATTTCTATTTTTATATATCTTTAAGGATTTTTATTGGTAATAAATACAAAGGACAGACAATTGAACAAAAATGTAATTTATACATGGCATACAAGTTCATCATCTTAAAATATACAAATTGCGGTAGAATCTATCAATGGTAAATATCAACAATTGTTTAAAGGCCCTTAGCAGGACAACAATACAATGATTCAGGGGACAGATTATCTTACATTTGTCCCAGTGCTAATACATGAGCAAATTCAATACAGAATGGAGCAGACAGGTTTTGTTCAAATCTTTATCATGTGAAAATGTTTGCACTAGAACATAAATGAATCAACTATGTGTTCTGCATAACATGGAAAGAATTGTGTTTATTATAATTGTGTCATGATACGCAAGAAAAAATCTTAATTACAACTGTACTTGTGTAAGCTTGTTTCAAAATATGTTTATATTTTACAAATTGGTGTTAAACCTGTTTGTTTGAATATAAAATAAATATGTATTCAATAAAGTGCTTCAATATTATTATCTAATCAGCAAAGTTAATTAGCACCCAATTTTTGTACAAGTGCAAAGTTTTGATAATCTGCACCCAGTTAGTTCATCAAAAAAGGAAAAGAAGAGTTGCAGGCTAAAGTTTGAGTCACATATATAATTTCTAGTGTAACAATTAAGAGGTGTGAGATTTGAAACCCCCCACAGCCCACAATGAGGACACCCTTAAAGAGGTGGACTGCATGCACCATTGCAACAATCGAGAAAACAAAGGCATAGACTGTATAGTTAAATTAGATTGTCATTACAAGAAAGTAAAACACTGAATGCAATAGAAAGTACACAGTTTGTGCATGATACGATAAGAGAACACGATCAAATGATCAGAAAAGGAGAAGGGTCCACCCTATGCCTCTATTGAAACACCAAGAAAGGGGTTTGTCCTATGCCAAAGACTTTACTACAGCTCCTAAACCCAGGGAACCCCACTGTATTTTATGATTTGAACATTTGTAGCTTGCAAGAGGATGTTCTAGATCTCTTTATACATAACAAATATGACCTGCAAAGCTCATTAATCGTGTTGGAAAAAATAGTTCTGCAATTAAAGTGGTAGCATTGTGAGTGGATAAAGGACCACTGGAGACACTGTTGTAGTAATGGTGTCCATAGCAAGCTACCATCCTTCTTGACAAATGAAGAGGACACTATTCACCCAGAAGGTGCTTCACCTATTCAATGGGTTATGAGATGCCGAAGATCAAAATCTCCAGACTTGAGCTAGCAAGATATTTTTTAATGAGGTTTTCCCTTTGAAAAACTCTGATGTAAATCAGGCCACTGATCCTCTGAGCCTGCCACAAAATTCCAAAGGATTGTCAATGCACCTGGGTACAGGCTCTCATAATAGGCATTGCCTCTTTTTGTATCTATATTGAATACATACCCTGCTAAAACAGATAATTCATCAAATAACTGCAACAAATGGGAGACAGATTATTTTTAGTAAGACAAATCGTCAATGACGTTATCCGCATATGCTGAATTGTTCATCTTTGATGATCCAACCCATGTGCCTTATACTTAATCTTCCATATGTACTCCAGCATAGGCTCCAGAGTGAATGCATATTAATACATTTGATATGAGCATCCAAAATAGTACCTTTTTAATGAAAGATAAGGGAGCAAAAAAGAACCCAGTACCAAAAAGAGAGGGCATTGGGCACTTGTATAAAAGTTTGACTAAACATATAAATTTGATCACTGCCAGAACCACTCTAAATTCCCCGTCACGTGTGCCTATGACAAATGATCAAAGACTTTTGTGGCGTCAACTGCAAGAGCAGATCATCCGTCACTCTACCGATAAACCAAGGGCATAATTGTACAGAGTAGACTCATATTCAAGTTATCATGTGATCCAGTTGCTACTGGGTGAACCAATTAAGGAGGCACCTGCTTAAGCCTCAACAACAGTAACTTAAATATGATTGAGGGTTTACTTTTGATGAGTGAGATGGGTCAGTAATTTTTAGAAAGCATCTGCACCATCTCCATTGTACGAAATAACTGTTATTATTGCACTAGAAGCAAAGAAAAAGGTTTCTGTTTGAGCAAGGTTTTGGAAGAGTTAGCAATTCTGCCCCCAACATTTCTGAGAAAACTACATACAGAAAATTATCAGAAAATGGAGGCCTAGCAATTTTCCCCCGTTCCAGACCATTAATAAAATCTTTTATCTCATCTTGGGTAATAGTTCTCTAAAGAGTAGACATCTACTGTAGGGACATTTTAGCATTCAGTAGTCCCACAAATTGCTGTGATATTTGCCAATGAGAGGGGCTTGCTATGTTGTACCATTCCCCATAGAATTTTTCAAAGATATCCCTTTTATCATTACACGTATTTACTATTTGACCATCCTAGTTAAAGACCCCAGAGATCCTGCTATTTTCAGATTGTACCTTCAGCAAGGATTGCAAACAATCAACTGTCAGTTTAACATCCCTATGCTGTAATGGACAGGCCGAAATTAAAGGCTTTAATCAATGTCAATGAATTGTATATGAGCTTGGCTTGAAATAACGCATGGTAGTTACTGTCTGAATGCTTGCTGAAATATGCCTTCTCCAAATACTTGATATCTACAATAAGTTCCTCTATACACTTCTTTCTTATTGCTTTCCTTTGTGCCACACCTTCTTGATGAAATCCATACAGCTCATCTTGTATGTGTTCCCATTGATGCATAGGCTTATGTGCTTGAGTAGATATGTGGTAGTAAAAATATCCATACATGTTCTCACATTAGAAGAAAATGGGGGTTCTTTATGGTGGTCAGGATTGCATTTCCAAGATTTATGAATTCGAACACAGCCAGAACAGGGACACCATCAGAAGTAAAGGTAGGTATATAAGACTTGCTAAGAAATATATTGCACATCTTCAATTGTGATTTGTGCAGTGGTGAGTCATAGGTAAACTCATTTACCTTTGGGTGGCAGTGTATACACGCATCTAGAGCAGCAATTGGTTCCATCAACTCTTTGAACACACAATGGGATGAAGTATACTTCACATTGAATTTATCCTAATTGAAAAAAAACACTGTATCAAAGAGGTATATTAAATCAACACAGATGGACATTTGTGTAGACTATAATCTATTTGACAAAAAAAGACAATTCAGGGAGAAAGGAGTAACATACACGTTAACACGTGATTGAGGCAAAGGATCCATGAATTAAAGTTCAGACCAACAGATTTATTAAGCAATTATGTAACAAGACATTGAGAACCAGAAAACACTTCCTTGCCGTGAACCTCACCAAACGACATAGAGATGTTAAAAAAACATTGACCAGAATAGCATTACAATCTTCTGATTTTCCACTAATAGGAACACTAACGTGGAATAGACATTCTAATCTTGTATCTATAGCCTAGAGAAAAAGGGAATAACTGTACTGTTTCTACTCTCCCAAACTGCATGTCCTCCTATTTTAGACTATTGCTAACCTTAATCACCTTCTCTGGATCGTCAAATGCAGTGGTCATGTTATTGACATTGACCCTGAAAGTTCAGGAGTTGAAAAAGCCACACTTGACATTCAGCTGCTTTAAAGCCAGACAAAGTGCCAGCAATTCCGTACATCGAGCATCTGCAATATCTTACGATATATACAGTTTATGACCATTCCACTGCAGCTGCCTCTTTAGTTACATTCCAGTTGAGAAATACAGCTTAGCGTAATGGACGATTGTGCTGGGTTTTGAAAGCCATAGGCCATTATTGAAAATAATGACTTTCCATTCACACTATAAAGAAGGGATGAGGGTATAAGTTAATATGGTGGGAAGAGTTAAGGCCAAGGTCGGTAATGGCAGTCCCAGTAGCATTCTTTGCCAGTGACGTTCAAAAGCCAGCATTATGAGTTAGAACTATACTTAGAGGCAGACACTTTACAAGTCTGAGGAGGTATCAAAATACTGAGTGCTTTGCCACACTTCATTCTAACGAGGGTAGGAATTAATTCAATTGGAAACAGTGACACATCTTAACACTCTGCCCCCTCATTGAAGGCTTAAAGGAGCAAGTTGTTCCGACAACATGTGTTTGGCATGTGTTCACGGTGGCTTTAAGGTCCTTCACCTAGATCAAGGCCCTCCAGCTGAAATCGTGCAAGTTTCAAATCGTCTGCTCCACCTGCGGCAATTGCTTGTGGGTCTCAACTCAAAAAGTGCCTCAATTAACGTTATGAGCTCATTTGGCCCATAAAGAACCTTCAGCTTCCCCAGGAAACTTTCAACGAGCATGTTCAGAGGAGGATTCGAGGGCTGGTAAGTGCCCCTTTTGCACTTTTAAGAAATGCTGCCCCAAGTGCATGAGTGAAGGCTCATCCTGTGCTCACTCTAGGAATGATGATTGCAGAATTAGGTCCAAGTGTGTTCTTCATCTGAGCCTTTTTAGATGTTGAAAGGTGACAGAAGGTTGCCAGAGAAGCTGTTAAGGTCCAGATCTTTGACTGTAGCACAACTATTCCAAGGGCTGGCTAGCCTATCAATCGCCAGTATGCAGCACAGTGAAAAGGCTCCTCAGCAATGAAGGATGTCAATTCTGTTTCACCCACAACAATAAAGAAGAGGATTTGTTGAAGGCTGCTTTCTTAGAGGTTATGTAGAGCAGGGATCCACTAAGTACCACACGTAATTGGTTATTTATAATGCGCTTAATACCCAGAGGTTTCCAAGCGCGGACCCAGGGATCGAGCCTCTGTTGCTCCGCATCATCTTGTTTCCAAGGTGAGCATGTTGCCCCTGAGCTATCTTCTTGAGATACGCGATGCAGCTCTGTCTCTCTTAACCACTGGTGTACAATGTCTACAGGTACCTCTCATAGCATGATGGATGGGAGGAATCCTAGTTATTGTTGAATGCACAACATAAGGCAAGGAGGCTTTCACACATTTGACCGGCCTCAATTATTTCTGTTCTGCTTCAGACAGTCTCTGGGCATGCCACCTAGTTACAAGTAAACACAGACAAGTAATGCATGTGAAGGCAGTCTAAACAGGCAGATCTGACGTGCTAGGAATTATACTTCTTGTAAGAGTAGTAATTAATTTTGCTTCAATAATTAGAGACGATGTGGTGCAGATCATAGGGCGAATTTCCCAATGTGAAACAAAACACGCAGTGCCTGCTTCACAGATGCGTTTTATAATTGCACAATCCCATAGGAAAACCGCTCTGTAAATCACAATCAGGTCCCAAATTGTGTAAAGGTTAATAACGTGTTATTAATAACACCAGACACTCCGATGTGCACAGATAGAACGTGTTTTCGTAAACATCAGGCATTTTACACAAACTGCATTCTCTGACTTCTCTTGGCATGGGGATCCATTCCGACTAAACATTGCACATCCCTGTAACCCTGCTCTTGGAAGTGAGTGCCCAGCAAGCCATTCCGGCACCATGTGCTATCCTCGCCAATACATGTTCGTAACCAATGGCATTGTCTGTCCAAAAGGAGCATGAGGTGCCAACGGGTGGACTGGCCTATAGGGAACTCTGGAAATTTCTCGGTAGGCCTCTTTTGTGTGGTAACCTATTTTATTTTCAAATGTTCTTATAGGAAAAGGTTTGGGCTTGCTGAAAACGTGTAAATGGGGCCACTTTGAACATTATTTCCAGAGCCTTATTTGGTTTCCAGTCCACCCCTGCAAACTGGCAATAATTGTTATTCATGGGTAAAGAAAATCAGATTGCAGAGGGCTTCCTTTCATCACAACGGATTCCCACCAGTGTAACTGTCTTCTGTACATCATTTTGTTTTGTTTCTACTAATATACGATCATGTGATATAAAGTTAGTGGCTGATACAAAAAGTATTTGTATATCTGCAAATGCATGGCTACAAGCAGTGGTGGAAATGGAAAAAATGTGGTGGGGGATCCCACAAGTGCCGGGGTGGGGGAGGAGTTGGGGGGCAGAGGGGGCGTGGTCTAGAGGGCGCGGGGCTGGTAGTGGCCATCCGATCAGATGAATACTTTAAAAAAAAGAAAGAAAAATAAGCGCCCACAACAGTAACATTGCCTTTTACCACCGGCCAGGGCTTTAAGTGCGACGGGGCCTGGTGGGGCCCTGTGGGGCCCACTAATCTCTCCTGCCAGCCCCGGCCACTACACGAAAGGATTTTTTTCTGAAGCCTGAAGCTCTCGCTCGTGTGCAAAAGCTTCAGGCTCCAGAAAAAAATGCCTTTCAGCCGTAATGGTGGCGCCGCACCTGCGAGGCATCCCTTTAAGCAGGAGAAGCCTGTGGGCCGGCGCCGCCATTATGGAGAAAACGTGAGGCCGCTGGAAGCTGAGGCCATTTTCCTGGAGACTGAAACTCATGGAGTTTCAGTTTTCACGAAAACGGCCTCAGCTTCCAGAGGCCTCACCCTTTCAGCCTTAATGGTGACGCTGCCCCTACCAGCTGGCAAGGGGCAGCGCCACCATTAAGGCTGAATAGGCGAGGCCCTGTCCCCTGCCAGGCAAGCCTATAGAATATAAATGCAGAGATTAACACCCTCTTCCCAACTACAAAAGGTTGCCTGGCAGGGGTGCCAGTAGCCCATTGAGCCGGGGCTCGTCAGGGGCGCGTGGCATGACGGGCCCGCAGGACCCCTGCAGTTAGGCCAGACCCCCTTGATGAGCCCTGGCTCATTTTGTTGTGCGAAAAAAAGAAAAAGAAAAAAAAACGCCCGCGAGGGCAGCATTGCCTTTTACTCGGCTCTGGCACTGTTGTGTAAAGCACAATGCTCGCTACATGTACAACTGATTCTTTTCAGTCGTACATGTAGTGAGCATTGTGCATTACACATCAGTGCCAAAGCCGCGGTAAACGGCAAATGCTGCCGTCGCAGACGCTTTTTTTTTCTTTTTCTTTTTTACAGCGCGGTTCATGGGCTTGGGCGGCTGACTCTGGCCGGATCCCGAGATCCGGCTACACATCTGGTGCCGGATCTCGGATCCGCCGAGAGCCGGCCCAATGACCAGCACTGGCTACAAGTAAACATGCACGCAAGTAACATGTGAAAAGGTCCAGTATCAGTTCCAAACAGAGCACCTTCAACGTAATGGGCAGGAAGGGGATATATACCTTCAGACACGGCAGTTTTACACATGCAAAACGCTGTGTCTGGCGTAAGTGTAACTGTCCGAGGAATGCCAATGAAGGGCACACCTGAATACGCACATTGTGAAGACACTTCAGTAGTACCTTGCCACTATGCTAACAAGGCGTAGGACATGAGCAAAATCCACAGGTGCAAACACTTGATTTTTTGTTTTTTTGTTAATTTCCCCTAAACTTTGGCAGCACTTTCATGAAAAAAAGTTGCATTTAATTTCCACTTTTATATTCCACCTTTTTTTGCAGGGTCTAACAAATGTTTTTTTTTTTTCCCCCCGTCTTTTTGGTTCTCCTTGTGTTTGTGAGTCAACTGCATTCGTGCAGCTTAATAGTGAAACATGTTGCGAGCTGGATATCTAATTTTTTTCTGATTCAACATGCTTGAGCAATGCTAGGTTGGCTGCAGGTGCAATGCATGGAAAATAATCAAGTGACCCACACGTGCAGTTCTTTGTGAATTGGCCTGATTTGGCCGGATTTACAAACGCATTTTACAATGGTGCAATCCCAGTGATAAACAAGCATTGTAAATCAAGCCCACGGTGATTTTTGTTTATTATTGCTTCTCCGTGGCTACTGAATACTGCAGCAATCTTTGCTAGTCTACCATTGAAGCAACTGCCAGGTTGCTTTAAAAAGCGACATCCCTGTATTCAGCACTCAGGATAGCAGAGCATATGTCTGTAGTGCTACCCATTTCTATTAACCTTGCTTACAGTAGTATAGAGATACGAAACGTCTACGAAATGTGGCACTTGCCTTTGGCTGGATAAAAATTCATTTAAAGCCATTGTCAGGCTAATGCTGCTTCTTTGTCGCACCACTTACTCTGTGCGGTCCTAACCTTATTCACGTGCACTATTGATTTTTGGACATGCAGTGGCAACATGTGATGGGCCTCATTTGTTAATGCCATGGGGAGAAAATGCCTCAGAGTTCCCTTATGATAATTAATTTTCGGTTTCATAATGTAGCCAGGCACATTTTTCATCGATGACTATGGTCCACAGTCTTAGGTGGGATGTGCATAGAAGTAAGCACAGGCCAGCACAACAGAAATACATTAGCAAACATGGGCAATTTTTTTGTATGTAATGTTATCTTAGTTAATATTATGTTGATTTATACTTCTTTGTTCTTAGATTGCCAGCTTTTTGTTTTTTGCTGAGTTTTTTGCCGAATATTTTCGGCCGAAAAACCAAACCAAAACGTTTCTTTTTTTATTTGTGGGGGTTACCACCCAACCCCCACTTCATTATTATCTAGTCCCTATTCCCCATACCCACCTACCCCATGTATCCCATTACCTCCCATATTTTACAATTAGTGTTTTCAGCCAAACACCTTCGGCAAAAAAACACAGCGGAAAAAAAAGCCTGGTGATGTACCAACGTTGTACCTTGATTTATTTATGATAAATAAATGGGTTTAGAAACTGATGCAACTGAGGCTACTGAGGAATGCATTTTTCCCCCAAAATTATAAGCTCACCATCAATGGAAAACAGAAATCAGCTATATTCATTTCCGTAACTGATATGGAAATAAATATATGTATTCTTTTAATGTAATTTCTATCTCTACACAAAGCCATTCCAAACACACACCAATATGGTTACAATGCATGCCATTGCAATTTCCAGTAATCCACCAATTAGTGAAACACTGGATACCACATTCCCCGCCAATCATGCTCCCACATCTACCTACCTTCTAGCACCACGGAACCATTTCATCCAGCATGGCACATCGCCCCGAATGGTAAGGGGAAAGAAGCATGTCAGCGTCAGTGGCCCTGTTGCTCCCAAAGGAGTGCACTGATTTCTTTGATCCTCTTTTCGAGAGTCTTTTTAAAAAAATGTTTTAGTTTGACATTTTTTTATTTAATGTAGAACGAATACAAGGCGTATAATAATGATGAAAAGTTCCTGCAATCAATACTTGCGTTTAAGATATATGAAGGCAAATTGTACAACTGAAGTGCATATGAAACTTTTGGAGAGCCTTTTAGAGGGCTCACAACTCCAGGATTCTAAAATGCTGTGTTTGAACTGCCAGGATTCTGCTAATTACCCCAGGCGAGTTAGTGAGATCCTAATGTAAGCTACATGCAGACAGTGACCCTACTGTTTCTTTGTACTTTCTACCTGGATGGCCGTTGAATTTAGACCTTTCCCTGGGTGGCTGTATTCTCCAGATCATGAAAGTGCACAGTTTTCGAAAATGCATCCCCTGGCTCCTTATGTTCTTCAATGTGCCCTTGACATGTTCCCCAGGAGAGAGCGCTAACCTGGAAAGCTGCACATAACCTCTGGTTGTTGGCAGTTTCATTGTTTTCAGGGAGTAGAGCACTGCTGTACCTGGGATGCATGCCTGATGGCTACCCTTCTAACATACAAGGCTGACTTCATGCACCCAGACATTATTCTCATAATTATAAAAAAAAAAATGTTACAACGCGCTTCTAATCTTGGACCCGGGATTCGAACCTGTGTTCCTCTCGTCTTGCTTCGAAAACGAGGCACGTTGCCACTGAGCTGTGCTACCCTCGTCGAATGGAATTCCTGTATGATTCCATGTGGAATCATAACAAAGTCTTATTCCATCATGAATCCCACTCCTGGGATTGCTAGACGTGAAAGGAGAGATGCCGAATTATAGCCCATAGCACTGTAATGCCTCGACATTACAGCGAATCTGCTGTTTTATGTTAAAACAGATGACATAATTATGAGGTGCAGAAACTGTCTAAAAACTTTACAGCACCCTCGGCCGCACACTGATCGTGAAAATCTGCCGTCTATCCTGGTCAAATAGACATCCTCCCCACCGGAATGAAAACTAGTTGCAGTGCTCCATTCCGCTGTCACCTCAAGAACAACTGAGAACAAGTCACAACTGTTATTACCTCCCCTGCCATGGAGCACCTGCAGCTAATCATTGTTATTCTGGGCTTCCAGACCCTCGACCTTAAATAGGTTCCGACAATGAAGCACCATGCCTGTTTTTTTCTGGGACAGAGTGAGCAAGTATTCATGTTTGCCCTACAAGCAGTGGTGGAGCTAAGCCGCAGGCAAGACAGCAGCACTTAGCTTTGCAAAATGGCACGGCCCTAGAGGGTGTTCACCTTAGTGTCCCATAGCTTTCCATGTCCCCCAGTTTTATTGCAAATGAGATTAAGGCGTTTTCTGGGAGTGGTTTTTTTTAAGCCACATCTCACTTTTGTTCCCTCCCCAAGGAAGATGACTACCTGCAACGAATTCTGGGCAAATTATGTTTTTCAAAATGATCTTTCTGGTTGGTGCTTGGAAGGGACTGGCGCCACCTCATAATCCTGATACTGGCCAGGCCAGGTTCAAATGTTTTGAGTTAATTTGATAATGATTAAACATTAATGAAAACATGGTAGTCACAAAGGGCTAGGAGTTTAGTGTCGGGACGGCCGTTCCACTGTGCATGTTTAATTAGTGGTTAAGGTCTAGCTTGCAGCCTGGCACATGGTTTGTCTGGGAACCAAACCACAGGGTTCCTGAGTGGTTTAGTACTTGGTAGGGTGACAAAGCCTTGTTTGGTGTGGGCCCTGGTAGTTATGTTGGTCCAGTATTTGATACTCTTGCTAATTGTTGAAAGTTAATGACAGTTCAGTCTTGAGTTGTTGTGCATGGTGTTTTTTTGTAATTTTCTAATACAGCATGACAATTGTGGCATCTTGTGCCAGGAGAGGTGAAAACAAAAAGCTGACACACGTTTCGACTGTAATTTTATCAAGGCAACAGAGGGGTTGTCCTGCAGGCTCGTGGTGGAGCAGGTAGGCAAGTTACCCTGTGTAGGGTGCTGGGGTTGAGGCTTGGTGGCCTCATCTGTGACTGATAGCTGCGTTCAATCCGTGTGGTTCCACGTCGACTTTTTGTTTTCACCTCTTCTGGCACAAGATGCCACAATTGTCATGCTGTATTATAAAATTAAGAAACACCATGCACAACAACTCAAGACTGAACTGTCATTAACTTTCAACAATTAGCAAGAGTATCAAATACTGGACCACTATAACTGCCAGCGCCCACACCAAACAAGGCTTTGTCACCCCACCAAGAATGGATGAAAACATGTCCTTCCTACAGGGCAATGTTGACCGTTCATCTGCTAGTTCAACAGGACAGTCTGAATTGGATTATCCATTCCTAAAATCCTTCAAGTTTTTTAAAGCATGATATTGCTTGCAGATCAGATATGGGATGCTTTTTTAATTAACTTCACTATTGAATATTAATATCATCTCTTTGTTTTGTGTTAGATACATGTCATAGTGGCCAAAGTCCCCAATTTATATCCAGGAAACATTGAATAGAAATAATTTTAGAATCACAGCAGTAGGCTACCGTGCTTTAAATTGTTCTGCAGGTCTACATATAGATATTTTTTTCTCCTCACAGTTTACATGTGAACTGTTCATCCCAGGAATGTATTGGGTAAAAATTGCACAACTCAGCCAAGGAGCGATTTGGTTTTACAGCTAGCATGCCATGATCCTTTAAGATGAAATGCACATGCCGGGATCCTTCTGGGCAAGCTTTGATGAACATCAGGCAGCAGATGTGTTTCCTACAGATACACACCCCAAAAGCCGAGTGTGAGACAGGCCTTTGAGATGGATAGATGGATTCAAACAGAAGAATTCATGTTTTTGGAGGACTACTGCACGATTTCTTTTTCTTTCTCCCCAAAAGGTGCCACAATCCACAAACAGTATGTGGGTGTGTTTTCTGGCATTTGACCGGCGTCAATAGTTCAGCAATATTTCTAAGGCAATAAAACAATTAAAACATTTTGCATCTATAGTCTAGGCATTTGGCATGGTACTTTCCCCGAAGTGTCCATTATATGGAACGGTGAATTATTGCTCAGCGGCTAATCTCCACTTTTGAGCTAGCAGACAGATGAATGTATCTCTCTCACCATCCATTTAGCGTCTATAATGTCATTCTGCGGGGGTCTGATCATACATTAGGCTCCCACTTTATCGAGTAAGCCATGGCATCTGAGGCTGGTTGCCTCTTTGAGCTGCTGCACACACGTGGCTACGCGGTTTCCTCCATATTTCAAGTAAATGGCAGGAGCGGAATTACACTGAGTGCAAAATCGCGAGAAAGGGGAGTGCTCTGCAGTTGAATACAATCTTTGACAAGTACATTTGTGTCTCTAAACAATCTGCAATGGCTTTTTGTGTGAGTCCATTTTGTGTACACCCAACGGACAGCATGAGACGAGCATGCCCTGCAGGCGTGCTACGATAGACATAGACACTCAGAATGAATGGCTAACCCATGCTTCTCATAGTAAAAGGCTATCACAGTCTGCATAGCAGTAGACGCGTACCGTAGATATTTGCTCATGGGGGAAACACAACGTTTGTGCAACGGCGTCATTGCAGCTGGCTCACCATTGAGAAGGCATCTCTACATCTGTACTTTTGGTACACAGAGATAAAAGAAAAGTATAGGAAAATACAGATTTTTTTTTCTTCGCCAAAATGTCTGCATAGAAATGTAACTGCCCATGGTCAAAGTAATGCAATTATTGCGGATAAAGATATGCATAACATAAAAAGAATCAATGATTCTGGGGCAGTTATTTTCTTCTAAGGTGCATGTGCGGCTAATCTTTTACCGAGTTTTATGAGAGCCTTTGTGATGGTCACATCTTCCATTTACATTCATTATCATCACAATCTCCTCAGCGCCAGCTTTGCGCTACTCCACAAATGTACAAATTAAGCTGCAGGGACATCATCACTCGTGCCTTTTTATCTCAGGAACTAATCAATTAGGGGTTGGGCAGAATTCCGCCATGGATCTGCCTCAGGCTTTAACATAAACCCCAGGGTATTACCTGACTGGCCCCTTGCAAGACTTATAGTCGTATTAGTACCCCGGCACATTGTACCAAGGGTACTAATAGTGTTTTTATCTGAAGTTGAGAAACGTCTTTGCCGTTTCTCAGCTTGAGATATAAACTACAAATCAAGATGGCCACCATGGATTGGGGAGAGGGGAACTACATAACTACATGTCCCTTCACCCTTTCCATGGTGACCATTGCTGGATCAGGGATGCGCCGGGAACACTAGTTTTTCCTGCACCTACGAGGGATGTGGCAGCCCCCGGTAAGGCGGATGGGGGTGAGGGGTGGTAGATGTGGAAAAAGGGTTGGGGGAAGGGGCAGGGGATTGAGTGGAAGTGCACTTACCTGGGAAGAAGGTGGCCTCCCGCTCTGAGGAGGCTCAGAACGGGGTCTTTACCAAATGGTAAAGACCATGTTGGTCTCGTTCTGAGCCTCCTCAATTGGCTGCAAGTCCACCACACCCCCCTCGCCAGGTACTAATGGAACCTAATGCTGACGTTATTTACCAGTATTAGTTTACCAGTGCAAGTGCAGTCAACACACAACAAACATGCAGTATTTCAAAATAAACCATGTATTATTTCTGAAATACAGCATTCCTTTTGTAAAGTATGATAAAAATATGTTCCCATCCCTGTTTGAGTGGTCTGATGGACATTCATAGGAGACAGTGGTGATTTGAACCGCTACTGTACAGTGAGTGCAGAACGCTTAACAACTACACTTCTGTGTATTAGGCAGCACAAGGGATGACAATGAGAAACCCTTTTGTCCTGTAATTAAATGGATGCACCTGCAGATCTAGTAACACACTTTTTAACTTGCTCCCAAGGGAATGTTTTGATCACTTTGTGGGAGAATACCATTGGTGAGGTTTGCACTCCTGAGTTATTATTTTTTTTTAAATATGAGGAACAAAGACATGGTGGATTCTACAGGGATGTGTACATTGCTAAACAAACCCCCTTTACACAAATGCTTTGTTGGTATAAAGTTTTGTCAGTGCTTGTGCTTGGGCTGGCATCTGGCCAATGACTTCGAAACTAGATCACTGTATGTATATGTGTTAGGAAATATTTCATAATTGTAGGTAATTTTCCTTCCATGTGACAACCCACAAACTTTTTACTGTTGTTTTACACCCTGATCTAGACTTTGCCAGAGAAGCGCAGTCTTCCGCCGCACTCCTCCGGGGCTTTTGCTCAAATCTTACGGGGAAACTGACATGCCCTTAAGACAGTCAGTACCGGGAGACTTTGTTTCCCTTTGTCCTTTCCTCATGTTGCAGCTTTTGAGCAATATGAAACAAGAGTGCACCGTAACTTACATTACCGCGATTTTGGGTCTCTAGTCATTCCAATGGCCCTAGAAACTCTTGCTGGACTTATCATGAAATGTGCAAGTGTGTCACGGACGGGACTGGTGGCAGCAATCGTTTCTTTGTGTTTTGAAACCCCTTTTTGCCATTTTAACCGCGCTTCCTGCGTTTGGCCCAAATGAGTGGCCTGGCCTCCAAAATGGCCATGCCACGAGGTTCTTTGTCCTGTCCGCTGACCGTCTTGCCCCTTCACCTTCCCCCAGGTCGAGCCGACACGGGGCAGTCCTTATTTGGTCATGCACTTTCCTGCGAAACACAACGCTTTCGCAGGCTTCTGCATGACTTCTGTGTGCCTCCAGGATGTGGGCTGGAATGTCTGTTCCCAATACACATCCTGGGTGCCAGAGAGTCTAGAGTGTCCTGAATGCCTGGGACCACCGTGGTCCGTGATAGGTACACGTATGGTGTGAGTGTTTCTGAGCGGATCTCCCATTGGTGCGAAGGGAACTCTGGATAAGAGGAGGCTGAAAACCCCACGACCATGTCGATCTCCTGAGTTCTCACGAACGAAGGATAAGGAGCTGTAAGAAGATTCAATTCAACACTACAGCTAAGTCAATGCCTAGTCTGGGATACTGAATGGAAACCCTTATTGATATATCTTTATGTCCAGTTCATGAGTTCTGGATGACTACCCCTATATAAAACCCCTCTCTTAGAATCCCTCTGACCCCACTGAGCCAAGAAGTAGTTCTGTTTTGCAAGTTTAAAAGGTTTATTTGAGAAATAAGACAAAATATAGATACCACGCTTTTATAATAAATTAATAATCGATATCGCCCTTATAAATATAATGTTAATCAACAATGGGTAATCTGACACTAGCACACTTATTTATAACCAATGAGGAGTTAGTATAGGATGGATCAAGTAGCAAAAATACTTTTATGATTTCAAGGGAAAAGCAATGAGGAATAAAATGCAGTACAGAAATACTTGAGATGATTTTAGCAAAAGATAATATAATCACTTTTTCTCTGGCAATTCACCCCCCTCCCCTATGCAATGTAAGACATGGAAGTAGATGGAAAGAGGAGCACACAGTTCTCAGGAATGCAATCAAATATAATTCAGTTCAATTCCCCACCCCAGCAACTTAGAGAAATCAGGTATGAGTTTTAAAACACAGGCCCAAGTGCTTTGAATGTGGTGGCAATGAAGTGAGAAATATGCTGAAAATGCTTTTAATTCCCTTTAGGAGGTTCAGGGTGAGTGAGAGATACTTGGGATGAGTTCAATCTCACTTTAGCAATGATTCAGAGATGGTGATTAAGAGGCAAACGAATTTTTAGCAACGAAAGAAATGACTGCTGATGGTTACACGTGGCTGAATTTTTAACCAAATCGCAAATCGCTGTAAAATTTGCGAGTGCGTGAATCGTGATTACGGCAAAAGTATAAGGAGTAGCAAGTTTTTAGATTCGTTGGAAAGCTGAGATTCTAAGCTTTCAGAGGAAAGTTAAATTTCGTTCCTATCCCAAACGGTTCCAGATATACGGACGATTAAATAAAGGTAGTTTTTCGGATTTAAAGTAAACTCAAAATGACAGGTGACAGCTTGCAGCTTCAGGATTGACAGGTGACAGTTGTGCAACTTTACAAATGACAGATGACACGATTTCTAGGAGGATGTTCTACTTAGGTTAAAACAGTTTGGATTAGATTATTTTAACTTAGAGATTGGTTCTGCACAGTTCTGCTAGGTACTCACAATATAAATTTGAAATAGGCCTCGCCACGGATCTGGTCAGGTTTTGGACTGGACTCCGGTTCTGGTCTCGGTCTCGGCACTTCACAGTGATCTGGGTCAGCGCTCTGGTTCTGCTCACAGCGGTCTGGGTCACTCTGGATCTCTGGTCTGGTCTGTCCGGATACAGCGGTCTCTGCACGGCTCCTGGATCTCTGCACTGGTCCTGGCAAAAGTTCTTGGCAAGGGATTCAAGCAGCTCGCCCGGCTGTGAGTAGCTTGCAATGATTTGATGCCTGCTGCAGAGAACTCAGCTTGTGGTTTTAGGCCTCTGATTTAGGTTCTAAAGTATAAGTTCTAGGTTCTGGAGTATGTAGCTGGAGTCAGTCTGGAACTGGTATCTTCTGGATGTTGTGTGGTCCGGCAAAACGCTCCGCAGCAACTGGATTTGAATGTCTCTACCTTCTACCCAGCAGTCTCTTTTTATGTGTTTTGAAAATGGGTGTGTGCCTGGGCCTAGCTAAGCCTGCCCCTCTTTACTTGTCATTGGCCCAATTCTCCCCTCTCCCATGATTGGGGGAAGGAAGTGTGAGTCAGAGTGATGCTGTAGGTTTTATGGGTCAGAGGATCCACCCCTGGTCAGTTTGCCCACAAATCTATATTTGATTCAAATACATCCTTCCCAGATATACAATTTGTTGAAATTACATGTGCACATTATATATTCCTTATGGTCCATGCTTGTCCGCCTCTGATCTTCCTGGGGGCTTGCATTAAAAAATGACAACATTTTGCGCTTTTTAACTGGTTTTGCAATATCGGACATTTACCCAAATTTACACACATGTGCGCAAGGAGTATGGACATTAATTGATGAAGTGTCAGATTTTTAACATGCAGACATTTGGAGTGAGACCCTATTTTCCGCTAGCAACCCCCCAGAATACACCACAGGGTCCTAACGCATCTCAAAATGTTCACAGAAAAATCACAAAAATAATGATATTACTTATATAATTCTGACAAGTCCGCACTTTGAGTTATCTATCTTTTTAAAATTATGCCCTGGTCAAAAAGGGGTGTGGCTTCCCACATGACAGGGTGAAATAACTGGTTTATCCACTTCCCCCAAGCTCAGCTGCTAGCAGAGGCACTGCCCCTCCCAGTTTCCCCTAAGAGGAAGCCACTTTACGGCCCCCCAATATAACATTTGCCTGAGTCCAGGACATGCCTTTGTTCAACTCCCTGTAGTCCCCAGCTGCTCCACCCCTAATCTAATCAACAGGGACATGTGACCTCAGGATGCAGCCAGGCCTGACAGCCAGGCCTGGGAACACAGCTGTTGATCCAGTATCAACTCCTGTCGGGGGTAGTTGTCAGGCAGAATTCAGTTTCATTAAGCCAGGTTTCAGCTAAATGTCACTTTTCGTTCCCAGTTTTCTACATTCAAATCAAACTGACAATTTTTACATATACATTAAATAATTACTTCCTTCAAGTCATTTCAGAATATAGTTTTACATTGTATCCACCTCTTAGCAAGTCTTTCCTTGGTCTGGTTTTGTTTCATTTGTTCAGTTTTACACAAAAGTCTGGTGGTTTTAAAACGCCGGCTTTCTGATAGTGGTGAGTACTGGTAATGCAACCATTTTTGGGATTAAGAAAATTAATTCCCCACAAGAAGGTTGTATCTTTAGAGTGGTCTCGTGCCAACTGCGCAGTTCTCCTATTCTGGTGTGAATGTGGGCGGCGATAGCTCATCCCCACATCCACCCAGTCTATTGATTTAGTTTGTTCTGGGATAGAATAATGGGCGGCGACAGCTCATCCCCACATCTACCCAGTCTATTGATTCAACATGGGTCAAAACCCATGACAGAGCCAAGTATCCTGCAACTAAGAAGTTGAGTCGAGGAATCACTGGTGACCCACTGAAGGTTTGGCACACTGCACTGCTGTCGTCCTGTGAGACCACTCGGCCTCTGATCGAACGAGAAGGTCTGCAAAGGCGCTTTGACCCTTTAGAATAGTGGGAACAACTATTCTCGGCATCTTCACCAAATCCTGTAAGTAAGCCTTCGGAAGTGTCCCTGGGCCATCCAGCGGACTGACCAGCCTACACAGGAACCTTGCTTTGTCACCGCCGTCTGGCTTACTGCTAATCCCGTGTCCTCGGCACTCTCACACGATTCGTACACTTGGCGTTCCCAGGTCTGAAGTAAGACGTGTGCTTTGGGACCGGAATAGATGCAGTTGCCGAGTTGCCCTGCTGTGGTAACAATCTGTGCGTGTTCGCCGCATTTGGGACACCCTCGACCCTGACTCCTGCTGTCACGGAATCTACACGGCGTCGAGACATCCTGCTGATCGCATTTTAACCTGCCAGTACCGAAACGGAAACGGAGAAGCCTGGGTCTGCCTGCATCGGGGACCGGTGAGTAGTCAATACCCTAACCAGTCGCCCTCCCGCAGGAGCCTGTGGCTTTCCATCGCTGTCGTAAACAGCAACCCTTTTCCGCACTCGCGCCCTTCTTCTGCCCACAAGTGGAGGCCGCGCTTGAGTAGCGGGGAACTGTTAATCATCATTTTGTTCACCTCTCTGAACTACCTGATTTCCCTGAAGAGACTCCCCTTTGCCCGTTGGCAACCGCATGTGCAGGTACTTTTGAGCACAAGGCTCCACTCTTCGTAGGGCTCAGACTTCCTTCTAGTTAGGTGGCCTCTGATGTCGAACTGGGTCTAACGATTACTTGCACTGCCTGTTTTCCTCCCCATCTGGGTGGTCTGCATATTTCGTGCTTCTAATTCCTTAGACCCCTTGGTCTGGTATATATATTGTATTGCTTGTGATGTGTTGGTTTATTGGAGTTTTACCGTGATTCTTTACTATGGTCGATGTTACAAAGGCTTTGTAATAAATGTGTCTATATTTTTAATATACCACCTGTCTGGAGTAATTTGTAAGCGTCCTTGCTTTGTGTGCTCATTGCGAGCTTTCAGTCACCCTCACCCATCTTGAGACCTAGCCTTGACCGCCACCATCGCTACCCAGATTTGTCTGGCTTGTCCAGAGGTTACCCTGTTCCAAGAAACTAGGCTGGCCTTCTGATCCTCTGCTCCTCCTCCTCTGAAATCCATCTTAACAAATTGGTGTACAGCGGTGGGATACGACTGAAGGTATCCAGTGTTGCGCACAAGCGAAGGCATTTCAAGTTATTCCTAACAGGACACGTAGAAAATTGTCATAGTCTAACTCTTTAAAGGCCATAGTCCAATCGAAACAGTATGGAAACAGGTACCTTGTTAAATTTAAATGCTTCTAAATCCGAAACATTGAAAAATATGTGTGCTGAAAGAGGTGTCTCTTCGCAAGGGACAAAATGGAAATGATGCAAAGAATCATGGCGTGGCAAGAAGCTCAGCTTGAAGCTATTGCTTCCGAGGACAGTGCAGAAGGAGGTGGGGCTGCTCTCACTGGTAGAACTGACAGTTCTGCCACTGCACTGGTCCACTGCGACCATGAGGACAGGGAGGATGAAATGCCCAATGTTTCCTCTGCCAGTGCTGATGGGGAGGCCATACTTGAATTCAAGAAGCAAGAACTTTAGGCAGAAGGAGCTTGATTTCAAAATGGCCAAACTGAAAATCGAACAGGCAGAAAAAACAGAAAGACAGGCATCACCAGTTGGAACTGGCCAAGCTTCAAGTTGCCAATGGATCCAAGGGTCCTGGACAGGGGTCTGGGGCCTCCTCTCATCCAAGGTTTCCAAAAGATCTGCTCAGTGTGTACGAGGAAAAGAATGACATTATGGACTGGATGAATACATTTGAGTATGCATGTGAAGTTCAACAAGTTGACAATGCTGATAAAATTGCCTGGTTACTCAGCAGACTGCCCCATTCTGGCTGCAGTGCCATTATGGAAATGTCGAAGGCTGAGTGAGCAGATTTTGCAATGTTGAAGCAAACTCTCATTTTAAAGTTTGGAAAGAGTTCTGCCCAATATTTAAAACGATTCCGAGAGTATAAGAAAAAAGAAGGTGATACTTGGGTATCTTATGTAACTGAATCCTTAAAAAACTTGACTGGCTGGGTTGAAGCTTATAAGGTTTCTACCTTTGAAGGTATGATAAGTCTTGTCATGCTGGAACATATTTTTTGCATCTTCTTCCCCTGAGCTTAAGCAGCATTTGGCAATTTCTAAGGACATAAATCCAAAGAAGCTTGCCATTGCAGCAGATTTGTGGGTGTCACATCGAGTGTCACATCGAGTGTCCCATAAGGACAAGACTCATCCTGGTATATATATATATATATGCATAGTGGCTAGAATACTCTCCTCTGATTTGTCTTTGAAAGGCCCAGGATGGAAAGGAGCATCAATGCCTCTAGACAGCTAGGCAGTTAAGCTCTCCTCCTAGTCCCTAGTCTGTCCTTTTGTTTCAAAATCCCTCTCAGACAATCAGATTCTCTCCTGGGCAGGGATTCTTCATCAGACTTCCTCTGGAAACAGCATTCTTAAAGGGGGAATTCCATCAGCTTCATCCAGATGGAACCCCTTTCTGCACTTCTCCTGCCTGACAAGTTCCCTTCATCTGAATATTACTCTTGAAGCGTTTTTATTTCTTGCATGTTCGGCCTCAAATAATTGATAAAGTCAACCCATACAGCATAATTTGATGCATATTTTCTCAATGGTCTATCATAGTCTCCTCAGCTATTGGTCCAATATATTTGGCATGCAATGAGGGGAGGATTGTCTCTGTTCCCGTCCAAAGTTCTGATCAAATTGGACTGACATCTGTTGTTATACAATATTTTCTTGTATGGAGCTACACTTTTTTTTTTGCCTGTATATCCAGAATCACATGGAATTTGTGAATTCATAAACATCATTCATATTCCCAAAATTGGTAATATGAGAAAAGTATTGAAATGTTCAAATGTATCAATATTTCACATATGTAAATATATCGTGTTTATATATGTCTGATGTGGAACACCTTGTTCTATTCTGTTTTTTTTTCAATGAAGCAAAACATTCTAACGGTATAGTGGATTATATGATTTCATTTGTTGGTGCTTTTAAAACTTTGCTCAGTCACATTGTGCATCCCATGCTTTATGTGATTTTATAATTAACAGAAATGTGCTGAACTAAGGTCTCTGAGGTGCCAGGCCATGAAGCAGACACAAAATGGATACTTGCTGATTGCTCTGCCTGAGATCAAAAGGTTAATGGCTGCATGGAGATAAAAGGGCCTGATTTACAAAATACTTTTACAATGGCACAATCCCATTGAAAAATGCTTTGTAAAGCAGGCCAATGGTCTTTTGAAACATTTTCATACTAAAAGAGCAGTCCTATGACCTGTTGATTTAGCATCCCTCATTAACTGTAATTGTATGTAATTGTTTTTGGAAGAATCACATTACTACTGTTAGATATACTTTGTAAAATCCAAACACATAATTAAAAGCTGCACTATGATTAAGAATGGTTGACCTCCCTGTGGAACATTCTGGTTGCTGACATCAGTGGTGGTCTGGCCTACAGAGAACCCTGGGGATTTCCCAGTGGACTTTGGCACCATGGGCCTCTTAGGTGTGGGTACCCTTGTTTCGTACTCCTCATATCCTCCTTCCCATCCAGAAAGCTCCTTTCCTTCAAACACTCCTCCCTCACATCCATTTGAAGTAGATTGTTTGTTAGAAAGCTTCCAGTATGCTATTCCTCACTCTAAACAAATCTTAAGCCATTTCTTGTTGAGCTACTTTTGAATCCTTATATAAGGACCCAAGTGCTTTAACAGTTGCCATTTGGCCATGTTTTCTGCATTTTCTTCATTTTCTTGTTCGTGGAAGCCCACAAGGGGTTCATCATACTCACTACATTCACTCGCACGATGCAACATGGGGCCATTATGAAACAATCAATTCAGGTTGACGTGGCAGCATATAAGCCGCCCTTCATACATGATATCAATTATGTTGTGTAATGTCTGTTGACTGTGTGTTCTTCAGCCACCTATTTTGTATACATTATTTATTTGTCTTGTGTTCTTCTATGTCTCATAAGCAACACCTTTGGTCATAAACATATGTCCATATCAAATTACCCAATTAATGTTATATTCATTTAATATTCATGATGTTCTCTGCACACCATACACATTGGGGCACGTTGTGAATTATGGGGTACTTCTAGGTTACATTAACCTTTGTAAATTGAAATATTGCATGAAGTAAAAATATTGCTGCTTGCAATATTTTTCTTATTCTGACGTGGGTTTAAAAAAACCTACAAATGTACATTTCAATTAAGGGATGGGAATGTATTCAGGACACTAGTTGTTCATACCGCTCTTGTCCGACTGGAAAGAATTGCACATAATGTTCAGTAATCACCCTTCTGCTCATTGCACCTTCCCACTCGCCTGTTGTAAATCAGAACATAATTATGCTTACCCTTTTCCAGAATTTATAAAATACATTCCATTTTTTGAATACGGCTTGTGCATTGCAACTCCTGGGCTTTCCCTTTCACTCCTGGATTACCACAATTACACACAATTGGACAACATTCTTACAACACTCCACTTAGAACGAAAACCTATGTTGGGGTGTCCCCAATTAATTTAGGGATGAGAAACAGTTTCACCCCCAACTTTCATGCAAAATTATGGAGAATTCTTTTTTTCCTGACACCTAATGATGAAATTACTGCAGGTAGTATTTTGTAATTACTACATGGACAATACCCTCAACTCGTAATGAGGGTTAACGATAAAGTCTTGGGTCCGGTTCGCAAACTGATTTACAATAGGATCGTCCTAACATTGGAGACATATGGCCTAATTAACAGAACGTTTTCAAATGTACTTCTCACATTATCAGCTTATTTCTCAGTCATGGTGTTAATCAGTATATTTTTAACCAGATAATTACGTAACTAGCAAATGCGACATGGCAAGTGGTTTCTTGCCAATGTTAGTTGCTTTGAATGTAATATAGTATTGTATATTACAATGCATTTTAAAATGGCTTCGTATGTACAACTGCCCAATAACTGCCCAATAATGCCCTTGTCTACACTAATTAAAGGAAACACACAGACACACACACGCACACGCATCTCGGGTAAACAATGTTAACAGAAACCCATGCTACACCAGGCGCTATATATTGTATTTAGATTGTGCAACACTGGGCTTGACATACATCACTCTGAGTGGTATAGCTTGGCACGAGACATAACTAATGGTTTGTAATACCTCGAATGCGCTCTGTGAGAAAGTAACGCTCGTCCATCTCTCGTTTAATGCAACACCCATCCTTCGTTCATACAAAGTTGGCTAAAATAAAACGGTCCAAACCATCTTGTCTTGGAGCAAAGAGGTAGATCATTTGGAATGTGCAATTCTGAGAGTAGGTGTAAGGTTGTTGCCAGACTACATACCAAAACACCTAACAGCAAGCTAGGCGCATGTGTTTGAAACAAAAAGTGGAAGATGTATAGTAAAGCATAACGACGACGGGTTCAAATATGAATTAAAACCTGCCTCTCAGCTTTAGGCTGCATATGCGACAGCGTGAGATGGAGAAATATTACCTTGCAGTAGCAGCTACACATGCAGTAGCAGATACACATGCAGCACACAGCCATTTTGATTTTCTGCCAGATGAACTATAATAAGAGTGCTCTGTTTCCATGTTCTAGTGTTGCCATGTCACCACTGGCCAATGAATAGGAATGTTCTAGGGTTATATTATATTTTTCATTAAAAACAAACAAATAAACTGAGCATGCATTGACCCAATACAATGTTTGCGTATAAAACATTGTAGCAGCTTGCAGTGTCACTGGTTTCTCAATGAAATGCGTGGGTTTATATCCTTCTTCAGAAGGAGAATCTAAAAACATGTATTTCGATAACAAAGTGCTATAGGGTCCTCCTATTACACTGCTCCATGGCTCTTGATCATGACTGTTCCCCTACGTCACCTTAGTGTTCTTTAAAAAGTCCCCCTGCCTGGCGTTACTACCCATACCATCAGGGAGCAAAACAAACCCCCACCCCAAGGTTTCTAGGACTGGGGTTAGATAGTAAATCATACACTCCACCAAGCTGCCCATCACGACAGAAAAAGAGAATGATTTGTGGAAGAGGGAGAAGCAGTTGACTGAAGCTGTGTCAGAGCAGGTTTGGGCAACCTGTGGAGGGGTGAGTGACTCCTGAGGAGGCACTGGCATTCAGTGGTGGCTAGTGAACTTTTCCATTGAAAGGGTGTAACTATTTCCTAGAAATGTGTTCAGAGTCAGAGTAGCAAGGGAGACACTTGGGAAGTTCACCCCATCGGAAAGATTTTAAAATAATTGGTTAAAAAAGTGTGCATTCTTTAGCACTCTTTGTGTGAAAAAGTGGATACAGAGCCATTCACTTGACAATCAGTTTTGGAGGGTAACACAAGAAAAGAAATCGATAGATGCAAGGCCACCTGCAGCACACAGGAACATTTCTCAACATGTTTTAATGTTGCCTTTGGACACAATATTTGCCGTATTCTGGCAGTCTAAGAAGACATTTTAATCCTGGCTTTGCCCATATGTACCATTATCCCCACATACAAACACTCACTTTTGGCTTTATTCACAATGCCACTAATAATGTCATGCCAAGAAAAGATGTCAACGGTGGGGATGACCATGGAACTAACCCCATGTTAAACCCTCACATTGGCTTTGGCCATATTTACATGCCACATCAGGAACACATGTCCATTCTGGCTGTGCCCAGATATGCCAGCACCGCCATGTACCAACATTCACTTTGGCTTTGCTCTTAATGCCAATAACAATGTCGTGCCACTGAGATTACTGGCTTCCAGTCCCGAATCACTCTGAATATCAGTGTCTTTGTCTTAGCTCCTCCTCAACTTTGTTCCCTCATGTGACTATAGCAGCCATCTTGCAATCTCTGCACTGCTTCCCTTTTCGTTGACAGTTCCCCAGTCTCCCTCCGCTTTTTCTTGCTTTCATTCTTTTCCACTGCTTGGGCCTAAGCTGTGAAATTCTCCACTGCTTGGTATCCCTCCCTACTCTTTTCTTGTTCAATTTGAAAGAAATGTCTAACATTTCATCTTCTTCATTCTGCCTTTTCTGATACTGCGCTGTAAATTGGATAGTTCTAGCTGTTGTGTTTTATCATCATTGCTCATTTTCTGTACATTTTATAATACTCTTGTGAAGCACTTTGGATAAAAGTGATATATGAGCATCACACAAATACATGGAAGACATAATATATGTTCGTGCTGGCTTTGCTCATGAGGCCAGTATCCCACCATGTGAGAAAAATCACTTTGGCTCTGTCAATAATGCCATGCCAGTTCTAGAATACATATGAATGCTAGTGTGTACAAAGTCCCACACTCCCAGCCATTCTCAGGCTCGATACGGGCTGCTCCTGTCATGCACATCGTCACTGGCTCATCCAATTGAACCCTAACCTTCTTACACACCTTCATTCATACACCTTCATTCTACCTTACTTCATTCTTACTAGCAGTAATTGGTCCCATCCTCTGGTCTGAATACTACATACAACTGTATGAATATATAGACACGTAGACACACAGACACACACACAAAATACAAACACCTAAAAACAGACACACACATTATTAGAAAAAGTACCATTCCCAGGCATGGTGTTGTACTTCCTAGTCTCCTATGGGGACCATAGACTTCCCTATGAAGGAAGCAGTCTGCTTTTTAGATAGGCAGGTTGGCCCTCCGTGCTATCTCTTTCTGATAAACCAACATAACCCGTACAGCATGGAATCATCTAAAAAGTAATCAATGCAATGCATGCAAAATGCATGTATTGCAATACCTATTCCTTTAAAGTTGCAACGCAAGCAGCAGGGGGCACTCTGGTTAATGGAATAGGGGCCCAATGGGGGCGACCACCTCTATGATCCCCAGCCATGGCTCCACCACTGGGGTGAGGATAGGGCAGAGGAGCAGGGAAACAGTAAATCAGTTGCACATGCTTGCATGGGATCGGATATGATAGAGAGTAATGGGTCAAACAGGAAGCAACATTGAGCAATGGGGAAAAGATGAGGACACCAATAGCTGGATTATCTTACATTTCCACCAGTGCTAAACATTGAGCAAATGTACTTAGCATATGTTTTCCATTTCTTCTTCTTATTATTCTTCTTCTTCTTCTTTTTCTTCTTCTTCTTCTTCTTCTTCTTCTTCTTCTTCTTCTTCTTCTTCTTCTTCTTCTTCTTCTTCTTCTTCTTCTTCTTCTTCTTCTTCTTCTTCCTCTTCTTCTTCTTCTTCTTCCTCTTCTCTTCTTCTTCTTCTTCTTCTTCTTCTTCTTCTTCTTCTTCTTCTTCTTCTTCTTCTTCTTCTTCTTCCTCTTCTTCTTCTTCTTCTTCTTCTTCTTCTTCTTCTTCTTCTTCTTCTTCTTCTTCCTCTTCTTCTTCTTTTTCATTATTAGTAGTGTATTTACTAATCGTGGACCTAGCTTTGAGAAGCAACAGAGCGCTTTAAAATCATACGGGGAAGAACAAGGTGAGTGGATCATAGAAGCAACGAAGTGAAAGCTACCAATAGGGGATGGTGGAGAGTGGGCCATTTGTCAGCATGGGATCTACAAGCACCAGGGGTGGAAACAGTGGGCATAAGAGCACCCAGTCTCAGGTAGGGTGGGGAGTGGAGGTTGTGTGGACCTAGGTGTTAGGGAAGAGAGAGGGCCTCATTCCGAGTATGGCGGTAAGGGATAGTGGCCACCGGTAACGAGACCAGTGGCGGTAATCCCTTACTGCCATACTCCGAGTTCCCTCTGCACCCTCGCCCTTAACGCCTGCTTTGAGCAGGTGTTAAAGTCGAGGGCGCAAAGGGGCGTCCAAGCCAATAACGGTGACCGTAATGAACGGTCACCGTTATTTGCATCTTCCCCATTCCCATTGAGCCCTATGGGGGCTCATTTGGGAATGGGGAAGAGCCTTGGTGAATGGGGAATTACCGCCCCGCCAACCTTGGAATGGGGCGGTGATTCCGCCATCCACCAAGGCGCTGCCGGTCCGGGTACGGCGTCAACCAAGGCGTTAATAGCGCCATTGGTTAGCGCCGTACTCGGAATGAGGCCCAGAGTGTCTTAAGCACCTGACCTTCAGAAGCAGAGGGGCTAAGTCTGATGTTGATGGGGAACAGGTTCCAGAGTCTTGGGGCATAAACAGAGAAGGCATCAGTGCTGGTTCTTTCCTTCCTGCACCACAAGATTTCAAGTGTGTACATGCACATATAATGCATCAAGGCATGCCACATCTGTGTGATCCATCAAATGCAGTATCTATAACAAACAAGTATATAACTCCATTGCCACAACCAGTGGTGGGAACAGAGATTAATATTTCTATTTCTATGTTTTTTTTTTATTTCTATGTGTTTGTAACATGCCGACAGCCCGCAGGCATCAGGGCGCGATAATATTTATGATCAATAACACTGATAATGTATTGAATGACAACATTACCTGGTTGGTATACTATCTTGGATATGTGAAATCTTAATATATAAACAAAACATATTTATCAACATATGATGTTCCATGTAGGCTTTTAAACGTTTATATATTAATAATCCAAGATAATCAGGAAAATATCATGCAACACAGAAAAATAATGGAAATGCAGCGTGATTACAAACAATGTACATATACAATTCTATTGTTGGGGTCCCCCCTGTGAATGAGGATCCACATAACATAGATCAGCACATCGAGTTATGCGATATGCCAAACATATGATAAGAACATACATAATATGGCATAGTAAAGCCATTTCAATATGGCAGCAACGGATTACCAAATTGGGAAAAAAAGGCTCTTATCAACAGAATCATGTGAAGAATCAAGTGACAAAGTACGTAACTGAAAGAGGTCTGATTAGACGTGTATGTGGAGGTGGCGTTTGTAGGTTTCTGTTTATATTAAGCGGAAATGCTAGATGAATGAGTATCAAACACTCAGTGGTGAGTGTCAGACAAGTGTATGCCAGAGTCTCCTTAAGTGCATCCCATAAAGACTAAGCAGATTTATAAGAAAATGGAGGCCTTCCGCTACATGCCATGTGAACAATCATGTGAGAGAGGATGGATTTAAATGCGGCTCGATTAAGATAAGGTCGCAGAGATGGTTGACTCATTGTCAGAAGCGGGAACCATTTACTAACCAGGTGAGAAAGTAATTTATGTTTGGTAGTTGAGTGCTATGCAAACACACTGGTGTTGTTGTGCAGGTATAGTTAGATGGAGTATATTTGTATGCATGCGTATATATGTTCTAATGAAGAAGGGAAAGAAATACTCCTGTGGTTACTGTGATCTATATACATATGTATTTGGGGTTCCCGCTGGTTTGCATTGTAAACCCATGGTCCACAGCATGAGAGGTCGAACAACCAGAATAGATTCAACATGGAAGCACATAGGGGTCTAGCTTGGGATTTGAATAAATGAGTCAGCTGGAGTAGTAATTGCCGGTTTAATGTGATTTTAATAAATCACAAAACAACACATTAATTTTTAACGAACCAAAAATACCTAAAATTCAATTAATTATTTTTCATTTGTTAAAATCACTGCATACCATAATTAACCCCGTCTGTATCAATCTAGCTCTTGCAAATTGATGCCACCTGACCATTTGAAAAATAGCATGAGGAGTTTCCAGACAGATTTGCTCACATAATAAGAGCTAGCATTGTACAATTCCATGAAATAGAGTATGAGATCGATGACACTCGCCCAGGGTGCTGATATATTCATACATTTATTCATTATTTAGATCATGGATGAAAAATATACAACTAAGTATTGAGAATTCAAATAGGATCAGCAATCGCCCGCTGCTCATACAGGGACATGCAACAGTGGGGTTCATGGAAAATGTTGCCATCACAACAACAGAGCTATACATTCTCTACAAGAACAATAAGGTTGGACATTTCTATTAACGGCTTGCCATGTAAGATCTGCACTGCAGTTCACAATGGATTAAAACACAGTACGTATTGGTTTATTCACAGGTCAGTGCCTGCTAGTTCTACATTTGACCATCGAGTTCCGGTTTGAAAATTAATTTTTCTAAATTTGACATGTTGAGCCAAAATTAATACAATTCAGATTTTAATCAATTAAAAGAACAGATGTTTATTACCTTAATAGAGAAGCTAGGATATTTGAGCGAACCCAAATGAGGAAATGTATAAGCATAGAACTATAGGTTTCTTTCCCGGAATACTCCCCCATGCATCCGGGACCCTCTGTTTGATTTTGAATAGATAAACAATGTATGCCAAAATCTTCAGATCGGAAAATTGGTTGAAGAGTCAGCAGGAAGCACTGTATCTAAAGTTAGATGGCAGGTTGCCTCCTTGCTGCTTTTGGGGAATGCACTGGCAGTAACCTTGCACAGGGAGGCAAAAGGCAAGGGTCTAAAGATAATGGGCCTGATTTACAAATGCATTTTACAAAGGGAACGTTCTATTGAAAAACGCTTTGTCAGTCAGGCCAAATATGTGCTGCCCATTATCAAAATGTCTGCTATTTAAGATGCTATATTGAAAAAAGGATGTACATCTGTTTTAAGGATTTCATCATTAGGCAGAATGTTTTTCGTGAAAACATCAATTCTTTTTAGACCTTCTGACATTGAAAGGCCTTTCTTCACCTATGATGGCCGAAATGTTAGTTGCTGTGTCCCCCTTCTGATAGAGTCAAATATTCAAACCATGGGCCTCAATTGGGGATGTCTTAAGAAATAATAGAAATAGCAAATAATGTGTCTTTCTGGAATTCTATACAATAATTGCTAGACTCATTAAATGTTTATTTCAGGCACACGTGAGGTGGTGAGTTACTGATTTAGTCTGTTCTGAAACACCTCAACTCAGCCTTTCATCCTTCTGAGGTCGATAAATGAGTACCACCACAGGTTGGGTGATATTGTATGTATATATGTTATATATGTAACGCTTAAGGAAAAGTGCTATATAATATCACATACTTTCCATTTGGCCTTGGGCGTCTGCTTGCATTCACAGTAATTGGGTAATATGGGCCTATACATCCATTCTTGTACGAAATGTATATCTCATTATAGTGATATCATAAAAATATTTTTTGTAATATACTTCGGAACAATGCTATTCAACGCCACCTCCTGATTTGTCAAGGGTTAAAGGTCATTTTTCATCACTTCCCGTGATGTCACTTCACGGTGTGGTCAAATGACATCACTTCCTGTGATGTCATCAATGGCCAAGGGTCGTGTGATGTCACTTCCGCAACCCCTGGCATTTTTGGGTGAAATGACGTCCCTGATTCAAAAACGTTTAATGCATGCTTCTTTTTCACTACTTTGCCTTAGCTGTGGTGTTTTTTGCAACCACCACCTTTAACCGTTCAAGCCTACTATGCCAGAAGACTAGAACCACAAGGTCTTTAAATGCTGGAGAAGTCATCTTTCTGCAAAACCCAAGCCGGCGGCTTCAAATTAGTAACTGGGCATGAGGCTGGATAAGTTTGATCGGTGCACTCTGCCCAGGGCATCTGCACCCTGAAATCCCCCCACCTCACATCTTCCTCGACTTGCTTCTTCGGTGATCTGTTTTTCGTCTATTCTTCTGTGCTTTCTTGTTTGACTTTTCGACAATTCTTTTTCCTAACCCCACCAGTATCCTAATGTATATCACTTGCAATACCAACAAGAATCCTTCAACAAAACTCAAAGACAACGCAAAGTTTTCCCTATCGAGTTACGATTGCTAAATGCCAACTTGAATTGCAATAGTGCTCCCACAAATATACTGGGACTCGTTACAAAATACCATCTTGCATGGCCTGACAAGTAGAAAACCGAAGGCCTTATTGTAGGGTGTTTTTGCCTCGCTCGGTGTGCTTTCTTACAAGGTAGGCTTTCTTGACGTTTCAGCGCGTAGCCTGTTTGTTATTCTCTTCTGTGCTTGTTGATTGTCACAATGTTTTAAATGGCACTGACTTGTTGAGACCAAGCTGCTAATCTTATTGTCCTGCTTAGTCATCTGCACTAATCGTGTGGTCTGGAACCCTGCCTGCCACACGATGTTGATTTCGTTGAACCCTATCCTTTTCGAAATCACTCTTTAAACCCACATATCATTAGAGTGGAAAGTAAAGAAGGCTGCACAGTGTAACGACGATGATGCAAATGCCTTCTTCTAGATAAAAAGCCGTTTTTTTCAAGCTGAGAATGATGCCATTGCCTAACAAATTGCCTTCTTCACGAGCCATGCAATCACCCGAAGACTTTAAATAATGCATTTTGATGGCCACTGGGAGGGCATTATCCTGCAAAAGTGTGATGAAGGGACCCAACACGAGACATGTGTCCCTTTGTCAGGGAACTAAGAATTGCAATGCCACAATATTGACTTAGTTGAACTAATTCCAAATCAGCAGCGTATTCGACTCGCAGGAGAAAAGGAGTGCAAATCCCTTCCCACTCGGCTTTTGACGCGCATTCACGCCGGTTCCTTTGTCAAGCTATCAAGCTATGAATTGTCCCCGCTTTTTCGGAATTCCAACAAAGGTTGCTGCAGGCTCCTTATTGTGATTAACACTATTAATAGAGTGAACATTTCTCATAGCCCTTGGCGCAAAATCAAGACACGGAGAGTACCGAATATGCCGAGGAATAATAACACCCGCAATTAAAACTAGAATTAAAAATACAAGACAACACAAGTTGTCAGAAGGGGATGCATGCACCAGGTGTCCCCTTTTAAGGGGGCAGCAGGTCAAAATTAAGGAAGACCCTTTTCATAGGGAAACAGCTACAGTTTTGTATCAGGGGTCAAAACAAATCTCAGTGTAATGTAATGTGTTATGTACATTGTAAAATTAAACACACAATTGTCAGCCAACCTTGACCAAATCTTTAAGGTGCTAGGCGGTTTCATTCGTAGGCAATGAAAAACGAAATAGGGAACCCACTTTCTCCTAGTGTTATTATTATAATTGTGTATTTATAACACGTTTAATACCCAGAGGTTTCTAAGCACAGACCCTCTGTGTTGCTCTGCATTGTCTTGCTTCCAAGTGAGGCCCGTCTCCCCTGAGCTATCCCCCGAGAGAGATGTGAGGTCGACAACATAGATCTATATGACTATCTTTACGCCATAAAGGCCAATTCCAGTTTCCAAACAATGGGTATACATACTCCACACTGATTATTGGGTCCGATATTCTCAGATCTAGGATCTGGCAAAAAATGTCTCCCTGGATCCGGGAAATCCATTTACACCCCTTCAAGGGCTTTAGAATGTTTTAGCTACTGTTGTTTCCGAGGGCAGTATTAAAACTCATGTCTTTACAGAATCCAATTCGACACAGGGACCAAAGTCGTGAAACTTACCCACAAAACCACATGAACAAATGGTCAGTATATATGAAAATATGCTTGTTTGGATGATACTCTAGAGAAAAAGCTTTGACTACAGCTTTGCAGGTTTTAAAGGTATGCACCTTTTGAAATTTTCTTGGAATACTTTTAAGTAAAGCTCTGCCCCTGTGGGGTTATTTTGCTAGTGTTAATTATGAATCTCATGAAACGGAAATGTTTATGGGGGGCTAAGAAAAAATCTACTGAGTAACCTATCGCAGCCCCCCCCGCCACCCCCACCACATCACCTTTGCTCAAACACTGTTTCCCCATCTGCGTCATTGCTGGGATCCCACAGTTAATCGTTTCAATTTCCAGCACTGTACATACTTAATCCAATGATGACACACTTACTAGCAACGTTACTTCCATGCACAAACTCAAAATGACATCATCATTTGAGTCCCAGAGCTCAACTGAACTCTACACTTAGCCCAGCTGCCTTGCCCACCGGGTATGGCCAGTTCCCATGCCTAGTGTATGGTGATGGACTTCAACATGCCCCAGCACATTGGCGATACATGCATCGTTTACTGTCCTTAACCAGAAACCATATCAGACGGTCACTGTGCCCAAAGAGGCATACCCTTCAGTCATGCCATGGTATAGCAAACCTACTCGTAGTAGCAACTAAGCATGTTCTGATTGCTTGCCCAGCGGTCGCTCTGCTTGTTGGGACTTGCATTCATCCTTGTCATGGGCACCGCGTGCCTAACTGAAATGCTTATGGTGTTTGGTCTACAGGCCTTTCCAGTGGTCATTGAGCTTGCAACATGATTTGGCCATGTTCTAAGCACAGTGAGCATACCTGTATTGCCAGTTGGGCATGGCCTTCTGTATCCTGGGCAATGCCAAATTCCATGTTCCCAGTAATGCCACCCGTCCCGAAGTGCTTGCTGGGTATTGCCTGTAGCCAAGCCCATCAGTCATTGTGCATGGGCTTTGGTCATGTGACAGTCACAATAACTTTATTTGTCAACTTTTCATCGAAGTTTGATATCCAGCTATCAGGAGATTCTTACACAAACACTGTGTCAAAAATCACCCAGTTGAATTTGAACGGGAAACACTTTGCTTTTACTTTGCTCGATAAGATCAGTTCACAAATAGACGTTCAACATGCTTTTGACAAATAAGGGTATTTGTTTATCTATTTCAAAAAGTTTAATGGATTTCTTTTTATGAAAGTTGAAATTGAAACGTTTTTCTTGGCCCGTCATGGATGGAACTTAGTCAAACTTTCCACAAATTTTACAAAATCACTATTTAAGTGTTGCCCTCTTTGGGGACCAACACTATAAGGCATCCTACAATTGCTTTTGTTCTGTGATGCGAGGCCTTTATACGTTTGCCAGAACTTGTAGATATGTGCTTAGCCCAATCCATGGCTCCAAAGATCCATCCACTGAACCTGCAAGCCCTTTGGTGAACTGTAGTCATGTTTCTTCATTGAAAAGAAGACATTATACCCCTTAGATTCAAGTGTTGTACTATCCAGCTTCAGGGTATACCCCAGGGGACTACTGTAGGCTGCTTGCAAATGATTTTTCAGCATGGATGTGCAGACCCGTCCACCATTTCTGCATACCCTAAGGGCGATTCTTGCTATTTAGTTCCTAGATAGACATAAGTTCCGCCCCTCTGGGGCATACCCTTTTAGCAGCATGCGACCCAAGGATCCATGGTCAGATCAGGGTATAACTGATGGTGGCAGGACACATCATTTTTTGCTATTAGCCAATCACGTTCCTAGATTCTGATTTCAGTTGGAATCCAGCGACTATCAGCATAATACAAGACAATACAATGGACAATGGAGACTTTGAGATTTCTGTCCAACATTTTTAAATTGGATTTTGTTAACGTTATTGGAAGTTATTCTCATTTTAATTTTATTTCACATTTTGTTTATCTATATGCTGTGGGATACTTTTAATGCACATAGGATACGTTTTGTGTCAGGGTAGTTTTTCATGGGGGTGATTTTGCTGTATTGTAGTTGAGGGTTGATTTATTTTCTTTTTTGAAGATACTTGTCATTTGAAACATATGGGTTTTATGTCCATGTATATATTTCTAGCAGGAACATTATTTCGGTAGAATATCCAATGGTCAATGTTTAGCATCATCAATGACTCCAGTGTAATTACGTTATTTGCATCAACACTAACATTGAAAGTTCGTATCCGAGGTCTACTTTTTTGGCAAACATATCAGACACATGACTGATGTAGTGGCTTAATTTGCTTTCGTGTTATGGCCATTTAATTGAACTGATCTGTGCTTGTCATAGCACTAGAGTATTTACTGGCGTGGTGCTGATCCTTGTAAAACAGCATTTCTAGCAGCATTACGCCCAGCACAACACATAGTTGTGCTAGCATTGGAGATGCTGTTGTGCTGTTTTTTTTTCTCCACCTGGCTAACAGCAGAGCACACCTTTTCACCGTATCAGTTATCACACTTGTGCAAACACTGTGCAGTCAAAAGAACAGCATAACTTTGATTACAGTGCTAAAACCAAGAGCTGTGCACATTAAGCGCTTATGCCAAGTTTATGACCATTGATTCATGGGTGTCAAAACAGAGGTTCCCAGTTGGAAGGCCTACGGTGGCCATGCTCAGGCCTGTCTGATAATGGCGTGTTGCTGGATTGGTCAGTATCAGGAAGACAAGTCCAACCCAAGACCAATGTCTGTATGGCAAAAGGGTGCTCATCTTGAGTGGTAGCATGTTCACTGGGCAGTTTCTTCCACAATCTGTACCCTTACTGCCTCTTCAGATTGTGGACAGCTGCAGGTACAGCTGGTCGCACCTGTGTTGGCCACTGCGCGCCTCAGATTACCTTGCTGAGAGATAGGGGGCGTGGTTGGAAAATGATGTGTCAACGCAAAGTATAGAAAACCAGTCCTGTTGTGTGAAATGACCATGGAGGAAACTGGTGATGATTTGCTAACTGGACAAAAAAGGGATGCGGCAACTATGTGCTTTGTGGGTATAATGGAAAATAACACTGATTTGCTAAATGCACATCATGTGAACTCTGGATATAAATGCTGGGCAATAAAGTGCACATTTGACATAGCATGATGTGCTAATTGGAAAGAATAATACATTGCCATGCTGTGCTTAATTGGCATAATAATGATATGCCAAATGTAAATATTGGCAACCGGAATATATGTGTTACAGTAAGGGGACATTATTAAGTGTTACAGCCCCTAGCAATTGCAATGGCAGTCATTAGGATCCCAGCATTCTGTCTTAAGGGTCCCAAGCAAAACAACAGTCACTAAGGAGGGTTCAGGGTCCCAATTAGCACCATAGCCTGCCAATAGGTATTACGCATCTTTGGCATCAGTGCAGCAGATCACACAAAGAAGGCAACCTATGCTCAAAAATGAAACACCTTTGCAGTGGGCCACATTGCCATGCTAACTCTGGCACAGAGCAAAGATGTGCCCCATGGGGGAGGTGTTGATCAGCATAGGCCAAGGAGGACATTCCCAAACCAGAAGCTGCAGGCCTCAAGGCACATGCTAGCTAGATAGTACGGTCAAGGAGGGTACGAAGATGGCATATAGCCTAGCTGTGCCACAACAGTGGAGACCATGGAGACGGCAGAGAAATCACACTCACATTTAGGGTATGTAGGAGGAGGCAGTCATAGAAGGCATTGCAAATTGACCAGCTGCAGAGATGCACAATACTGGGTTATCTTAGAGATTGGTGACCAGTATTTCTGGATCCTTATTGAGCCATCAGTCACATTATAAAAACGCTGTTAAAGGTCAATATTTCCTCTTCCTGTTGGGAAGCATTTGTGAAACAGTAGGAGATTTCTAAATAAATCAGCAGCTATAGGTGAAGGAGTGTGTGAGCTATTGTCAATAAAGTCAAACATTAGTACTTTGGGAGTACCTGAATAAAAAGGCATTGCAGTTATCAACTGATCTTTCTCCAATGTCTAAGGCGCAGGAAATTGACATGGCTCGCCTTCATAAGCAGGATGTTGGAGCCTAAGATATATAGACCCTTTGGTGCTGTCACTAAAACTGTAAGGCGGCTAGCTGAGGCTACGAATGCATGAGTGCACCTTTCTAAATGTTAGAGATATCACCAATCACGCAAAAATGTACTTATCTTCCATTTTCGGTGATCTAACACCATCAATGTTTTTTCAAAAGAGCTCCCCAACACGGTAGATCAAATCTGCCAACTTTCATATTGAGAAAGAAATAACATTTAATTTGTATATGGTCTTGTGCCGCAGTAAATGTAAACACAGGCACCATTGAGGCCCGTCTCAGTGAGAGCATCCCCTGGCACTGACTTAGGGGATGCTCCATCTGCCACTCTCTGAGTGTGTGATGAGTTTTATCTGCAGATTTTGTTAAATTCAGTTAGAGTTAGCTTACAGGTGATCCATAAACAATCAGGGTTGTTAATTTAAATCTACTATTTCTGATTATCTTCACTGACACCCTGTTAATTGACCTGGCCTGCCCAATTTGTCAGTCAGTGCTTTTGACTGCCCTCTCTTCTAGGGATATAGTGCAGTTGTGTTCTTCCTGAGACCAGCCATTATGGCTCAGCCCCAGGGTATGTGGCTGCAGCACCCTATTATTTTGTTGCAGTAGCTGCTACTTTTTTGTTGGGATCTTCCTGTAACTCTGCCCTTCTGCATCTGTAATTTTTGGGGGAATCAAAAGCATGTTAGGCACACAATATATGACAACTCCAAAAATGCCTATCGTGAGTGGGTGGGAGGGTTCTGAAGCTTTGACCTGCTAAAGAGGCACAGTGACATTGCTCCCCCTTGATAAAGGGTTTCCTTTAGACCCTCTTCCTATGATGATGCCTGTCCTAATGGAAGAGGTGGGGATTTGGAAAACAAGTGTAAAAACTAAGAGGGGACTCTCCTCTGTGGGTCACCACTAAGGATCCCATCCCTCTATCGTTCCCCTTGCAGATGACCAAGGATATTTACATAGCAGCGACAGCCCAAGAATGACCACTCCCTACACCACACGGAACATAAAAGAGGCAAGACACAAATGTCATGGGATATTTGAAGGATGCAGGTTTTATTAAATTTGGTTAGAGTTAGCTAAGGGCTGATCCATAAACAATCAGTCATGTTGATTTAATTCTAATATTGTTGATTATCTTCAATTACACTTTGTTCATTTACTTCCCGGTGAAAGTTTTCACTTCTTGGTAATGTTGTCCCGGGGAACAGGTCACTCTGGAATGGATTACATCAGGTCATAGTGTGGAGGGTTTTGACCCATGTGGAATCATTAGACGGGGTAAAGATGGGGATTAAGCTGTCGCTGCCCATCATTTTGCCCCAGAACAAAAATAAATAATTGGAGTGGGTAAAGATGGGGATGCGCTGTCGCCGCCCATCATTTCATCCCAGAATCCAGGAGAGCTGCGCAGTTGTGCGCACACCAAAATGGTTACTTAACTTGCCACCCACCAGTGTAAAGAAAGGTCTTTGTTAACAAAATCCACTGTTACTGATGTCAAAAAGTTGCTGAAATCGTGACTCATTGGACCACTTTAAAGATTCAACCCTTTTGTGGGGTTCCACATAACCATTTTACTGTAAGGAGCCCCATCAAAACAATGTTAAGCAAGGATTTACTACCATGTAAGAACCATTCCTGTTTAGAATGCATTAATCCAAGAAAATCCCAAAATTGCATGCAGTACCAACAAAATCCTCAAGGGGGCGCTGGCGGTCTAAACTCTGACAGGAGAATTGAGTGCAGTTGCTGACAAAGGGATTTGACTCAGCTGACTTCAAAGGCTGCATTTTAATTAAAAATTAGCCACATGCTGTTCCCAGAGGCCTGAAGCCTGGGAAACCCTATCACCTCAAGAGCTTCACACCAGGAGTTAGAATCTCACATGACCTCTTGATTGATAGAAGGCAGACTGGCTGGGAGCTTCCCAGAGACCACACAAAGGACCCTTTCCTCTGAAAGGAATATGTTAATTTTGTCTGTTTAATGTCAACAAAGCCCTGCCTGCCCAGAGGACTGACCCACCCAAGTCTTGGAGGCGGACTTCAACACTCTGAGGACTGAATTGAAAGGAAATTATATATTTTACAAAAACACTGATAACTCTTTGTAATCAAATGACAGAAATGTATAACTTTGAGAGCTTTAATTTAAAAAATGTACCTTTAATTCAAGACTAAACTCGAATTTGTGTGATGTTCTGGGGCAAAACCCCATTGTTTATTAATATGACAGACTCCCTGTTTCAGCTAGACAAACGAAAATGCATTGGTATGTGAGTAGATATGTGAGGAACAGTTGTATAAAATTTAATGAAGATCCAATGTTGTTCAGCACATGAAAAGGTTCTAGAAGTTGCCATTTGTGAATGCAAGCTCCCAGGAAGAGCAGAGTTTGAACAGGGTATACCTCCTGTAATGCATGATGGGTGCATATGATTTTAAAACAATATGTACCTCTGCAAATATGTATTTGTTTCAAATCTAGATTTGTGTGTAAGTTGACAGGAGGAGTGGACTTTCTGCAGGCTGTAAAATGACATCACGCTGACTCACAGTTCATTCCCCAATCAAATGATAAATGGAAGTTTGACCAATTAGAAGCTGAGAGAGAGGTAGGGTCAGTGATGCTAGAACACACCCACATTCTAAACACATAAAAGCAGACAGACAGGACAGATAGAGAGCTTCCAAATCCATCTGCAGCGGGACGCTCTGCCGGAAAAATCCATACTTACCTCCATACAACATCCAGAGATCCAGACTTCAAATTCATCAATCTATCCAGAACTAAGAGACCAGGCCAGAGAGAAAGCAGTGCTGTACTAAGAGACCAGACCAGAGAGAAAGCAGTGCTGTACTAAGAGACCAGACCAGAGAGACCAGACCAGAGTCCAGTCTAAAACCCTGACCAGATCCGTGATGAGGCCCATTTAATTCAAGAATATAGTGTGAGTACCCAGCAGAACTGTGTAGAACCAATCTCTTAGTTTAAAATTCATCTAATTCAATCTATTTAACCTAAGTAGAACTGCCTCCTAACTGTCACCTGTCATTTGTAAAGCTGCACTTGTCTTTTTGAACTTTAAAATTTCAAATCTGAAAAACGACCTTCATAAAATCGCTCATATCTCCGCAACCGTTTGTGCTAGAGACTTGCAATAACTTTTATTTGAAAGCTTGGAATCGTGGCTTTCCTACGAACCTAGAACCGCATTCCTACCCCTTATAGTTTTACCGCAATCGCGGAACACGCATCCGCGAATTTTACCGCGATTTGCAATTTCTTCACATGTAAAAACTGCTGCTGTTTGCTTTCCATTTGCCAGAAATTCGTTTAACCTGCTAACTATCCCTGCATCATTGCTAGTGTGAGCCTGGACTAATATTAACTAGATACCACTCACCCTGAACCTCTGAAAGGGAATTAAAAAGCATTTCCAGCATATTTCTCAGCCATTGCTAGCACATATCAAAGCAATTGCCTGTGTTTTAAACTTCTGTCGTCTAAGCTTGCTGGATTGAACTGATTACATTGATTGCATTTCTGAGAACTGTGTGCTTCCTTCCATTTCCTTGCATTGCATAAGGAGGGGGGGAGTGAATAGCCAGAGAAAAGTGATTACATTGTTTGGTTGAAATCATATTGAGTATTTTCTGTACTGCATTCATTGAATATTGCATCCACCTGAGCTTACATAAAGCATCCTCTACCACATTATACTTTTGTTCCTAATTACCAGTGTGCTACCTTATCCATTTCATCTCAACTCCTTAGTGATTATAAGAAGTGTGCTAGTGCCAGATTCTCCGTTGTTAATCTTTATCATACTAGATTAAGGGTGATATTCAATTATTAATTTATTATAAGTGTGATCTATATATCTATTGTTAAATTATCAAATAAACCTTTTAAACTTGCAAAACAGAACTACTTCTTGGCTCAGTGGGGTCAGGGGGATTCCAAGAGAGGGGTGTTATATAGGGGTAGTCATCCAGAACGCATGAACTGGACCTAAAGATATATCAATAAGGGTTTTCATTCAGTATTATAGACTAGGCGTTGACTTAGCTGTAAGTGTTGAATTGAATCCTCTTACAAAGTGGGGGCTCGAGCCGAGACGTTGGGTTAGATTTACCACTTGTGCAGCTTAATACAGTGTGCTAACTGACGGGATACATACATCCGGTCGGATCACCACGCTGCATTACGCTGTGAAGCATTCCTCAAAAGGGACACTCCAAGAAAAGTTCTGTTCTGCAAAACTAAAATACTAACTTCTGTAAGTCAGGACAGAGACCAATCTCTAGAATGACGACCTTGGTAGATATGAAAATAGCCAGAGAGCACCTCTTGCATAAGCTATTTGTGAGAGGTGAATGGACCGAACAGGGCCAGGATGTGTGGTTGCAGGCCATCACACAACAGGTCACTGAAACAGGGTCAGATATATATAGAGATCAGGGTCCCTTACATGTGGCCCTGAGTGAACTATATATGGCTCCTAAAGCCAAAGAGGAACACAATAAGATTGCCAGGATAGCAGCATACCTGTACCTATATATGGGAGACATGCAGGATAGATGTGCTGAAAGCCAAAATCTGGCAAATAGGCAACAGATGGTGTTAGAGAAGGTCCAATCTGACCTGGTCTCTTCTGAGCAGAGGCTGCAGAGGAGCCAGGAGTCAGATAATGACAGCAGACTGTACATCACTAAAATAAAGGAGGATATGGATGTGCTGCAAAAGGAAAAGGTAGAACAGGATACTAGATTTCTGGCCTTGCAGAAGGAGCACCAAGACAGTTTGAACTCCCTACTGCAGAGCCAGAAAAAGCTGGAGCAACAGATCAATTTCAACAGGGCATGTACAGAGCAGGTAGCCACCCTGCAAATCCAACTAGACAGAGAGAAAGAGGAGAGCAATAAACTGATCCTGAAAGACCTGGATACCCAGGCAGAGTTTGATCAGGAGCGCCAGAAAGCTGGTGCCTTCCAAAGGCAAAGGGACGACCTGGCGGCACAAATGCAGGCTCTTAGTCAGGAAAGAGACGCCATAGGCCAAGAAGTCTGCCACTTAAAAAAGGAAATTGAAGAAAATCACCTGGCCCTCCAGGGGCTGGGTGATCTCCAAAAAGAAAACCAGAACTTGGTAGAGCACACCAGAAGGGTGGAAGATGCTCTAGCAAGAAAGGAGCAGGCCAATAGGGACATTGCCCAGGAGGTAAACCTCCTGCAGCAAAGACTGGCCCAGTTCTCCAGGACCAACCAGGAAGCACAGAGGGAGAATGAGGCCCTCTGTCAACACAATGATAGGCTCCAGCAACAGGTAGCGATGCAGGAGAAACTGATAGAGTCGAGTAAGGCCTTAACAGAGGAACTGAAGGCACAAATGCAGGCTCTTGCATTGCAACAGGGAGCAGGGGCGGATAGAGATGAGGTCCGCTGGGAAAGAGAGACTCCTGACCATAACCGCAGGAGCCCTAACCCCAGGGGCCTTCATCTCCCCCAGTCCCTGGACTCTGCCACCCCCATGTCCCCTGGCGCACATGAGCACAGGGCCACAGGGATGGCAGATTACTATCCAGCTAAGAGTATGGGGCTCATAGGCCAGTACCACTCAGGAATGGAGGGGTGGGCATCCGGGTATGGGCACCCAAGTACAGTACAGTTCAATGGGGAACCCCAGGAGAGTAGGCCCATTAAGGGCATCCTGAAAACCTCTGCCCAGTTAGGTCAGTGGAGGGGGTACCCATCAAATCCTGGCAGCAAGGAGGAATCTGAAGACTCCTCTGAACTGCGCAGGACACAGGAGACCAGGTCCCCACATTCTGCCAGCCATTCCCAGGCTCGCAGAATCCGGGAAAACCTGGAAGAACAGACGGGAACCTCTGGGAGCAGTGCCTCTGAGTCCGAGGAAGAATGGACAAGGGTTACCCGAACCAAAAAGGCCAATAAGGCAAAAAGGGCCTTGCTTAAGGACCCTTTAAAGCAGATTAAGGCGATCAGGAGCGTCATCACGCCTTACCATAAGAACGCTAAGTATTCTGTTTGGGAGCACTTAGAGTTGTTTGAGCAAATGATGGAGACTTTCCATATGAAGGACAGCCAAAGCTGTATTCAATATGTAAAGTGGACCTTCTCCCCGGAATACTCCAGTTTCTTTGCGGGGCTGGAGGACCAAAATCATTTAAGATGGTCCACATATAAGGCGGCCATCCTGAAACATTTTTCTGTTCACAGAAATCCTCAAGAGGCTCGCAAGGCAGCCTACAATTTGCAATGTGGGGAGGATCAGGCCCCACAAGAATTTGTGCAGGAGTTAAAGCGGGCTTTTGCACAGACCACAAGAAGGGTGCGCACGGATAGCCGTGAATTTATCAACACGTTTTTCCATGCCTTGCCCAAATATATAATGACCCAGCTCGTGAGAGATTTTCATGAGAAAAGATCTTTAGACTGGGTCATTGAACAGGCTACCCGGATCTATGAGGTGCAGAAGCCCATAGAAAATAAAAGCAATGCCCAGAAAAACCCCAAAGCCAACAGCACCCCTGCTGCTGTCAAGGTGGCAGAGGTAAAGGTCACCCCCGTTTTAGATTTGGAGATGGGGGGGCCTAAAAACCTACCTGCACCTAATAATGCTAGGCCCAGAAGGTCCTCGGGCCAGTCACAGACAGGGAGCCAGGGAGGCAGCCCCACAAATGGGGTCCCTCGCTCTCCTGATTATGTAAGTCCACGTTACAAGGGAAACAGACCCATCCTGGGTTATGTGTGGACTCCTCCAGCCCAAGGGGGGGGATCCAGCCAAGCACCTAACCCAGGGAACTTCCCTCCAAACTTCCCACAGGAGGGCAGAAAATTACCAAACCCTGGGCAGAACTTTTTCCCCAGATATCCTCCCGACTTTCAGCCCCAAAACCATCCATCCTTCTTTCCCCAATTCCCTGAGCCCAGACCACTGAATCCGGGAGAGGGGAGGCCAAGGGTGGAGGGGTACCCAAATCTTCCCAACCCGGGGTATTACCAGAGGAGGGATAGCTACCCTTCCCGGGATCAGCCCAGGGGAGAAAACAGGGCCCCGTATCAGCCTGAGCGGGTTTCCCAGTTAGAGCGCCAGGTTCAAAACATGGCGCGGGATCTGGGTCACATGCTGAGGGCTCAGCAGAACCCTCAGATGGGCGTGCCGGCGCAGAACGCACCCAACTCTGGACCTGGTGCTCCAGAACAATGACGGGGGCAGCACCCCGATAAATCACCGGTTCCCAGGGAGGAGGCACAAAGGGAAGGGGGGTGTAAAGCCTTGGAGGAAGCTTCCTTCCTCACTTGTAAACAGCCCCTGGAAACCCAGGAACCGGAAACAAAATCTCTTGCCCCTGAAAGTCTGCCTCCTAAGGAGCAGAGGGGGGGTAGGAGAAACAAAAGACCCAAACAGACTCAGTTTGAGGAGGAGGTACAGATCTTCCAATTTGAGGGAGAGGGATCCTCAGAGGATCCTGGGAAAAGGATCTTCTCCTTCAGAGAGGGGGGAACTCCTCCCAAAGAAAAATGGGTCCCTAGGGATGCAAATCCAGACTGGGGAGATGTGGAGACGGAGCTACCGCCGCCCACCATCTCATCCCAGAACCAACAGCAAGAAAATCCCCTGGTTCAAACCCATCCTGGCGACTGCCTCCAAAAAGGGGGGGGCGGCCCAGAAACGGAGCCAGGGGAACCCACAATGGCTCTGATCTCCAGTTGCAAATTTTTTCTTTCAGATTCCCAAGACTCTCCACAGAATTCTGCCCAAATCTCCTCGCTAGCGATGTCCAAAACCAGAAAATTAGCCCACCAGTTGTCCAAAAATGTACATTATCTGTGCCCCCTTGAGGAGAAGGAGGGAAGATATTATGCCCCGGTACGAGTACAGGGGCAGGGTACAATCTCAGCACTGGTGGACACTGGATCTCAAGCTACCCTTCTGTCCAGAAGGGCCTTTGACGAACTGAATGCAGGAAGGGGAGAGAATTACCAAATTCCTCTCACCTCTCTTCCTGGACAACTGCAGAACTTTGACGGGAAGGAAATTCCCGTCGAGGGGACGGCAGACTTGGACATTAAGATCGGGCGACATAAGTTGAAACACCCGGTCATAGTTGTGACCCCAGAGGGCACCCCTTGTTTACTAGGGAATGACCTCCTGAGAAGGTTGTCACCCCTAATAGATTGCGTAAACAAGGTCCTCTGGACTCAGACTAGCCGACCCATAAAATTAAAACAGAGTGTCAACCATGTTAGTTTAAACGGCACATGCCACATGGTTGAACAAAAATCTGACCAAGTAGAATTTCACTTCCAGAACAACCAAATTCCAGACGTGACGGTAATAGCAGTAGGACAACAGACTGGTGATGGGGGGTCCTCTCTATTTCTGAAAATAAACTTTCCTTCCAGTCTAAAGTGGTACTCCACGCTGGAAGGAAACACTCTGAGATTCTATACTAATCCACAATCAGAAACTCCCACTCCTATAGTCCAGAAAGATGTGAAATCAGCTCAAAGCCTGGCTGATATTCAGCAAATTGGAGAGCAGTTGTTCATCCCTGTTCAGTTAAATGATGGGAAGGACCCTGTTCTCGCTCGAGTGTGTGTGAACAACGGGAAGAGCTTCATCAGCGAAGCCATGTTTCGCCAACTCCCAAAAGATCCAGCCATTCCCACCTTCAAACTGATAGACAAATGGGAAATGGACCTGGAAGCACCTAATTCCAAACATCTCCTGCCAAGCAGGTGTATGCTCAAAATCTCCATTGGCAACAAGAGCATAGTCCATAATTGTTGGGTCGTGCGAGACGTCCCTGCCGCCTTTTACTTAGGCAGTGACATTCTCAATCGCTTTGCCATTAGTTTGGACCTAATAAACTTCAAAGCTTGGTCCCGATTAGCGGATAATCCTATGGGCTTTGATGATCCAGAAAAAGCATTTAGGTCAGCTCAATTGCTACCTTATGCAGTTGAAATTCAGGTTAAAGAGGAAGTCACCATCCCAGAAAGGACCCGACAATTCTCCCTGGAAGTGAAAGTTAAAAGGGGACAAGAGTTGAAAAACCCTGATGCTTACATACATCTAAATGCTTCTCTCCAACAGCAAGGGTTGGGGGTAAACCCGACTCCATTAGTCAACATAGAACATGACCCCATTCTAATAGAGGTGGATAACAGCGACTTAAAGAGTATTACTCTAGCCGCAGGCACCATTATTGGAATGGCGGTTGATGACCGACATTTCTCCATTGATCTTGTAAATGAACTGTTAGGACCCATCCCCAAGAACTGTTTTGACAGTGACAGTGATGACAACGCAACACCAGACAGGATTTTTACCCGGCATGGGGGGAACTTCCTGGTGTACACTTCCTGCCCCTATGGTAAGGAAGATGTGACCTGTGACTTCAGGAGGGATGAGGTGATTTTCCAGGTCCATGAGGGCTGCCTTTCCCACCTGAAGCCTCCGGTCCAAATCAGCACTCTGACCAGGGACTTCTCCACCCAGCTGGAGGAGGCCGCGGAAATAGCCAAACCAGAAGTCTTTCCAGGCTTCAGGCAGATGGTGGAAGAGAGAGTCAACCTAGCTGATGCCTGTGTGACTCTGGAACAAAAGCAAAAGTTGAAACAAGTTTTCTTGGATTTCCAAGATCTCTTTGCGGTAGACTCATATGACTGTGGTCGCACCGACATCCACACAACCACAATCCCCACGGACCCTGGCATGACTCCAGTGTTTGTGAAGCAATATCGCTTGCCTCTCGCATCAATGGAGTCCCTTACTGAAATAATTAAGAACCTTGAGTCCCGGGGAATAATCCGTCCAGTCCACAGCACCTTCAATAATCCGGTGCTGGGGATATTGAAGCCAAACGGCCAGTGGAGACTCTGCGCCGACCTCAGGGAGCTCAACAAACGGGTCCATACTTCCCGATGGCCTCTGCCCTACATTGACCAAGGGCTGGCCCAGATTCAGGGGTCACAGGTATTCACTGCAATAGACCTGACCAATGGATACTGGACCGTGCCTGTCAGTAGGGAGGACCAATACAAGCTGGCTTTTACCTTTGGGGGCCAGCAGTACACATGGACCCGGACTCCCTTCGGATACCTCAACTCCGGCAATGAATTCAACATTTTTCTACACAAGGCCATGCCCGACTTGGGTGCAAGGGGTAACCTGGCTTATGTAGATGATGTCCTCATCAAAAGCTCAACTGTTGAGGAACACATAGCGGAGATCCGTTATGTTCTGACACAGTTGAGGGCCGCCGGAGCAAAACTTTCCTTTCAGAAAGCACAGTGGTGTAGAACCCGTGTTAATTTCTTGGGGCATGAGATTACTCCTCAGGGTCTCTGTCCCCAGGAAAAGAAAGTGGAAGCACTTCAGAAACTGAAAGACCCCACAACTCTGCGGGAACTAAGGAGCCTCCTTGGACTGACTAATTACAGCAGAAAGTTCATTGAGGGCTACGCAGAGATCACCAGACCCCTGATTCATCTCCTGAAGGGGGGGGTCAAGTGGGAATGGGGTCCAGAACAAGCCGAGGCAGTAAAACAACTCAAAAGAAGCCTCTCACAAGCGCCTTGCCTAGCTTACCCTGTCAGAAACAAGGAGTTCTTCCTGGAGACGGGGTTCTCTAATACGTGCTTGACGGCAGTATTATATCAAAAGCATGACAAGGTCAATAAAGTAATCTCCTATGCGAGCAAAACTTTATCCTCTGTGGAGGAAAAATTCAACGATTGTGAGAAGGCACTCCTGGCAACGGTGTGGGCATTGAAGAATTACCGCCCGTTTATCCAGGGGGAACACATCATAGTGGAGACTCCACACCAGCCTCTGCAATATCTCCAAAGTGACAGAATCCGGGCCGGAAATGTGAGTAATTCCCGAATTACTTCCTGGATTCTGTCAATGCAAGGCTTTCCTGTGGAGGTCAGATATGGCCAAAACAAGAAGAGTCCCCTCGCGCAAGGTCTGGCTGACTTGCATGATTGTGCCAGAGAAAACTGTCTCGAGGACGAAAGTCTAAAAATAAAGGACAACATGGAGGCATACCTTAATTCCCCCCACAAAGTCTTTGAAGAAGACAAGTGTGAGGGAATGCCCACTGTGTATGTGGATGGATGCTCTTACCATGTCGACAACAACGGGGAGAAAGAACTGGTGGCCGGCGTAGGGAATGCATGGGTGAATGAGTCCCCAGAACCCTCCGCTGGATACAAAATTGGTCCCCGAAGTAGTCAGGTGGCAGAATTGATGGCTGTGCATCAGGCCATCCTCACTGCTGTCCAGCATCAACTCCACGAACTGGTCATAATCACAGATTCGGATTATGTACGGAACGGGTTCGTGGAGCACCTGGTTAATTGGAAGACCAGAGGCATGGTATGTGCTAACAACAAACCCTTGAAACATGGGAAGTTGATCCAAAACATTGATGATCTGGTCACCTCGAATGGGATGACCATCTACTGGAAGAAGATCAAGGGTCATTCCAAAGTAGAGGGACCAGACAAAACTGGAAATGACTTAGCTGATCAGCTGGCCAAAACCGGGGCCATCCAAGGGGATCTAATTGAGATTGAGTCCCTGTTGGGGGAAATCCAGGTCACTGCTATCACTAGGTCCCAGACAAATGCTCACAACGACCTTTCAATTGCACAATGGAGCAAGGAGACCCCTGATGCTGATTTGATTACCGCTCAGAAGGGGGATCCAATAATTGGTAAATTTTACCAGCACCTTGAGGACCCTGAGAACTTTCCCCTGACGGATACCGATTACATTGGGAAAGAGGACCTAAGAGTGTTGATGAAATGTCCAAAAATGTTCCGGATCCAAGACGGTTTGTTGGTAAGGAAATCCAAAGCTGGCCACGATCAGTGGGTGGTTCCTACCTCATTCCGAAGCCTGATGTTAAGTCACGCCCATGATGCGGCCACCGCCGGTCATAGGGGGTTTCACACAACATTGGAAATCTTAAGAGAGGTTGCATACTGGCCACACATGGGCCAGGACCTCAACCAATATTTGAAGGGTTGTCTTGTGTGTGCACAATTTCAGCCGACATCCCTTACGCACCGGGCGCCTTTACAAAAGAGGGGGATGACCCTGCCATGGTCAGATTTACAAATCGACTTTGTAGGCCCTGTGATTCGCTCGGCTAGGGGGAATAAGTACATGTTGACTGTGACATGCTTGTTTACCAAGTGGGTGGAATGTCTCCCAGCCCCAAACTGCAAGGCAGAAACTGCAGCTGCCTTGATGATTAACCACATCTTTTCCCGTTTTGGTCTACCTCAAAGGATTGAGTCAGACAGAGGTAGCCACTTCACCAGTGAAGTAATGACAAAGATGTGGGAGATACTGGGGGTCAAAAGAAAGCTGCATATTGCTTATAGACCAGCTTCTTCTGGGGCAGTAGAGAGATATAACCGGACAATTGTGAGCATATTAAAGAAGTTTGTGGCAGATTCTGGGCCAAGTTGGGATATCCGATTACCTCTGGTCCTAATGGCCATCAGATCTACACCTTCATCTGCAACCAAAATGTCACCATTTGAGTTGATGACTGGGCGCAAGATGGTGCTTCCTCAGCATTTGCTCTACAGGACCCAAGAGCAGACACTGATAAATGCCTCCACTACTCATGAGTATGTAGAGAATTTAAGGAAACACCTCCAACATGCTTTTGCTTATGCTCAGCGGAATCTAGAAAGATCGGCTGATAGCATGAAGACCCATTATGACCTGAAAACTTCCAGGAAGGAATATCAGGTGGGAGACCGGGTCTATCTATACAACTTCCAAAGGAACCAGGCCAAGCAGCGCAAATTTTTGCCTACATGGAAGGGACCCTTTGAGATCGTCGATAAGATCTCCCCTGTGGCCTACAAGATCCGCATCCCCAAAGGTGGTTCGGCAGAGGGTGAAGACAAGTGGGTCCACATAAACCAGTTGAAATGTTGCCATCCCAGGCACACTCTGCAACAACTGGAGGAATCCTCTGGAATCCTAGCGGGTACTGTCTCAGACTAATTCAGTTCCAATCATAAAACATACCACATCTAGTCTCTAAAATATTGTGATTTGCATGAAACTGTCTCTTAGTTATACTGTTTTTTATCAAAATAAGAATGTAATGTTTCGTTATGATGAAATGCATATGCCGCCCCACTATCTCAACAGTGGTGGAAAGACGTCTATGAGTAGGTATTGCCGCTCTTCCTTTGTCGTCCTAGGAGAAAGAAAACCGGGAGACGGGCCAAGGAGGACGATCCGGAGACCGGGAGCAGAGACGCAACGGGCCCGGGGTACCGCCCAATCTTCCCATCAGGACCGGCGAGGAGAACTGATCGATCTGACCGGATGGAGAGGAAAAGATGCTGAACTGTGCCATCTACAGAATTGGAAGAAGATAATGTGGACATACCAGCGCCAGGGTTCAAAACCTCCCTTGCAACCGACTCCCCCTCGACTCAAGTCAAAGCGCAGTCGGGCGGGGGGGTTTGTGGAGGGTTTTGACCCATGTGGAATCATTAGACGGGGTAAAGATGGGGATTAAGCTGTCGCTGCCCATCATTTTGCCCCAGAACAAAAATAAATAATTGGAGTGGGTAAAGATGGGGATGCGCTGTCGCCGCCCATCATTTCATCCCAGAATCCAGGAGAGCTGCGCAGTTGTGCGCACACCAAAATGGTTACTTAACTTGCCACCCACCAGTGTAAAGAAAGGTCTTTGTTAACAAAATCCACTGTTACTGATGTCAAAAAGTTGCTGAAATCGTGACTCATTGGACCACTTTAAAGATTCAACCCTTTTGTGGGGTTCCACATAACCATTTTACTGTAAGGAGCCCCATCAAAACAATGTTAAGCAAGGATTTACTACCATGTAAGAACCATTCCTGTTTAGAATGCATTAATCCAAGAAAATCCCAAAATTGCATGCAGTACCAACAAAATCCTCAAGGGGGCGCTGGCGGTCTAAACTCTGACAGGAGAATTGAGTGCAGTTGCTGACAAAGGGATTTGACTCAGCTGACTTCAAAGGCTGCATTTTAATTAAAAATTAGCCACATGCTGTTCCCAGAGGCCTGAAGCCTGGGAAACCCTATCACCTCAAGAGCTTCACACCAGGAGTTAGAATCTCACATGACCTCTTGATTGATAGAAGGCAGACTGGCTGGGAGCTTCCCAGAGACCACACAAAGGACCCTTTCCTCTGAAAGGAATATGTTAATTTTGTCTGTTTAATGTCAACAAAGCCCTGCCTGCCCAGAGGACTGACCCACCCAAGTCTTGGAGGCGGACTTCAACACTCTGAGGACTGAATTGAAAGGAAATTATATATTTTACAAAAACACTGATAACTCTTTGTAATCAAATGACAGAAATGTATAACTTTGAGAGCTTTAATTTAAAAAATGTACCTTTAATTCAAGACTAAACTCGAATTTGTGTGATGTTCTGGGGCAAAACCCCATTGTTTATTAATATGACAGACTCCCTGTTTCAGCTAGACAAACGAAAATGCATTGGTATGTGAGTAGATATGTGAGGAACAGTTGTATAAAATTTAATGAAGATCCAATGTTGTTCAGCACATGAAAAGGTTCTAGAAGTTGCCATTTGTGAATGCAAGCTCCCAGGAAGAGCAGAGTTTGAACAGGGTATACCTCCTGTAATGCATGATGGGTGCATATGATTTTAAAACAATATGTACCTCTGCAAATATGTATTTGTTTCAAATCTAGATTTGTGTGTAAGTTGACAGGAGGAGTGGACTTTCTGCAGGCTGTAAAATGACATCACGCTGACTCACAGTTCATTCCCCAATCAAATGATAAATGGAAGTTTGACCAATTAGAAGCTGAGAGAGAGGTAGGGTCAGTGATGCTAGAACACACCCACATTCTAAACACATAAAAGCAGACAGACAGGACAGATAGAGAGCTTCCAAATCCATCTGCAGCGGGACGCTCTGCCGGAAAAATCCATACTTACCTCCATACAACATCCAGAGATCCAGACTTCAAATTCATCAATCTATCCAGAACTAAGAGACCAGGCCAGAGAGAAAGCAGTGCTGTACTAAGAGACCAGACCAGAGAGAAAGCAGTGCTGTACTAAGAGACCAGACCAGAGAGACCAGACCAGACCAGAGTCCAGTCTAAAACCCTGACCAGATCCGTGATGAGGCCCATTTAATTCAAGAATATAGTGTGAGTACCCAGCAGAACTGTGTAGAACCAATCTCTTAGTTTAAAATTCATCTAATTCAATCTATTTAACCTAAGTAGAACTGCCTCCTAACTGTCACCTGTCATTTGTAAAGCTGCACTTGTCTTTTTGAACTTTAAAATTTCAAATCTGAAAAACGACCTTCATAAAATCGCTCATATCTCCGCAACCGTTTGTGCTAGAGACTTGCAATAACTTTTATTTGAAAGCTTGGAATCGTGGCTTTCCTACGAACCTAGAACCGCATTCCTACCCCTTATAGTTTTACCGCAATCGCGGAACACGCATCCGCGAATTTTACCGCGATTTGCAATTTCTTCACATGTAAAAACTGCTGCTGTTTGCTTTCCATTTGCCAGAAATTCGTTTAACCTGCTAACTATCCCTGCATCATTGCTAGTGTGAGCCTGGACTAATATTAACTAGATACCACTCACCCTGAACCTCTGAAAGGGAATTAAAAAGCATTTCCAGCATATTTCTCAGCCATTGCTAGCACATATCAAAGCAATTGCCTGTGTTTTAAACTTCTGTCGTCTAAGCTTGCTGGATTGAACTGATTACATTGATTGCATTTCTGAGAACTGTGTGCTTCCTTCCATTTCCTTGCATTGCATAAGGAGGGGGGGAGTGAATAGCCAGAGAAAAGTGATTACATTGTTTGGTTGAAATCATATTGAGTATTTTCTGTACTGCATTCATTGAATATTGCATCCACCTGAGCTTACATAAAGCATCCTCTACCACATTATACTTTTGTTCCTAATTACCAGTGTGCTACCTTATCCATTTCATCTCAACTCCTTAGTGATTATAAGAAGTGTGCTAGTGCCAGATTCTCCGTTGTTAATCTTTATCATACTAGATTAAGGGTGATATTCAATTATTAATTTATTATAAGTGTGATCTATATATCTATTGTTAAATTATCAAATAAACCTTTTAAACTTGCAAAACAGAACTACTTCTTGGCTCAGTGGGGTCAGGGGGATTCCAAGAGAGGGGTGTTATATAGGGGTAGTCATCCAGAACGCATGAACTGGACCTAAAGATATATCAATAAGGGTTTTCATTCAGTATTATAGACTAGGCGTTGACTTAGCTGTAAGTGTTGAATTGAATCCTCTTACAATAGTTATCTTTAATAACCTGGCTTGTCCCATTTCTCAGTGAGTGCTTTTGACACTGCCCTCTCTTCTAAGTATGGATTGCAGTCTCATTCTTCCGGAGGCCAACTACCATGGTGTGGGTGCAGCACCATCTTATTTTGTTGCAGTAGCTGCTTCTTTTGTTTGGGATCACCCTGTAACTCTGCCAAGGCTCTTTGGAAGCAAACCCCCACCTGTTCCACAAATCCTCACCTAGTTACAACCAGAATTCTCTGATGTCCCCCGTATGTTAAGCAGAAACATGGCATTGGCAGCTTTCAAAAGATGTACTCTATCAGAGAAAAACATTAGCTGGGTCTTCTAAGTTTATAAAACTTTAGCTGTTCTTTCTGAAACCAATGAGACCGCTCTGTCCCCCATTGTGAATTTCCCCATTGGTAAAACATCAGTTAAGGTTGTCACTGTTGCTGGGTTGTGTAACAGTCTAGTTGTTGCTGGCTCCCCTAAAATCACACCATGGGGGTCATTGCGAGGTTGGAGGTAAGGGGTTAACGGCGCCACTAAAGGTGCCGGTGCTGTTTACCCCTTACTGCTGCATTACAAGGTCCTTTAGTGGGTCCCGCTAAGGGCGACTGGTTTTAACAGGCGCCCTTAGTGGGAGCCGCTAAAGGACCAGCATGCTAACAACGGGCCTGTTATTAACGGGCCCTTTGTTAGCATGGTCCCCATTCCCACTGAGCCCTATGGGGGCTCGAATGGGAAAGGGGGATGGGTTCTCTGAATGGGGAAATACTGGGTCCTCTAAGGTTGGAATGGCATGGCAATTCCCCATTCAGGGAACCGTTATGCGGTGAGGGGGTAGCCATGGCGCTAATAGTGCCATGGCTACCTCCAACCTCATAATGACCCCCCATGACTCACAATCCCTCTGATCCCATGATTTATGTTTCAGGGTTGGACTCCATCTTTTGCCTGTACTCTTGATCATTAGATAAAGCCTGGTCACCCATTTATTTAAAATTCCTTGTTTATTGTATCCCTGTACCTAACCAAATCTAGTCTAGGGTGTGGGTGTTTCTCCATGATTATGGTTGAAAGGACTGCAAAAGGAACTGACCATGTATCAATGCTTTAATCTGGCCACACTATTTTTCTCTCTTTTTACACTTCATCCTTTGAAAACATCTTAGTTGTGTCTGAACCCATTTTGCCATGTTCCAATAAAGAAACAATGTCAATGAATTCCTTGTCCATATTCTCTCTTTTGCTACAAGTGGTATTTTGCATGATAGGGAAGATTCCCTGGAGAGCAATTGATCTGCTCATGGGGATTGTCTATATTGAATTGTGTGTGTGCCCTGTTCTTCTAGCTGTGAGTTTCCGAGCATCATTGGTTGTATTTACACTGCTGGTGGATACTTCTGTGAGCCCTCCCTAAACTACCAAGGAGATGACTCCTTGTGTGCTACATCCACTGTAGTTTGATGCACGGCTCACCCAGTACACAATCCGCGGCCTGGGTCCTTCCTTGCAACTAAATTATCATGCTCACTAATACATTAATTAACTCACTGAGTTCTGAGGTACTGCACCCCACCATGGGCAAACGTGTTAGGCATGCAAAACAGGCAGAGTTGTGTTTCTCCCTCTTGATATAGAGGTTCCTTTAGACCCTCCCTTCATCCTTTGATGATGCCTGCCCTAACGGAAGAGGAGGGTCTTGGGAGAACTAGAGTAAATAACAAAGAGTGGACTCTTCTCTTGGCCTCAACTAAGGTGCCAATCCCCCTATTGTTCCTCTTGCAGATGAACATGGATGTTTACAAATCCCCCCTCTTAGAAGAACTGAACTAGTGTCTGCACCACGAAAGTGTTCAAGCAAAATGTAAGTAGACAGGCCAATGTAAGCATATTTCACCATAAATAATGTATTCTCAGCCACATGGGTTGGCAACTTTTATAGCAAAAATAGCTTTGTAAATCAAGCCCATGATCTGGCAAACACAAATTCTGTTTGGGCATTGCAGGCCTGATTTACGAAAACGTTTTTGAATGGGAAATCCCCATTGGAAAACGGTTTCTAAATCAGGCCATGACAGAATTCATGGAACCATAAATCCTGAAATTTGGATCTATCAAGGAATCTAGGGTTGAAGATAAACCATTATAAACATAGGAACCTTAAGATATAAACGGGTCTGCAATGTGAGTAAATTGCATTGGAACCAGTGACTCATTACCATCACAATCAATTTCACTCTATACAGTTCATTATTTCAAAGATATTTATTGAGACAGACGGCTTGATTCATGGAATTTATAACGTTGTGCAAAGTGACTTTTCACTGCCAACAAACACCCTGATTCATAGAGCGGTGCTAAGTGTATTTTTGCAGTGCAAAGCCAGAGAACAATTACTTTGCACTGCCATGTGAATCTTGGTGTGTTTTGCCAGTGCAAAGTCACTTTGCACCACGCCAAAATTTCCATGAATGAGGGTGATCATTGTTGCCTTGTGTGAATTAACTTGCATGAGCATGTAAGCAGTGTGTATAGTAATAGGATAGAAGTATAACGTGTCATTTAAAAGGCAAACCTTATGTTAAAATGCATGCATCCAAAGTTCTTCATGCCAAAGTCATACACAGGAACACAGTATGACAGTCCGAATGTATAACAGATCCTTTTATATGAGTAGGAGTCACATTTAAAATGCCCTTGAATAAAAGGAATGTAGATGAGGAGCCTTTCCCTTGCTCTATGATTACAGGCTGGCAAATATGGAATGTAGGGCCAATACCCCTCGCTCCTGTCCAACATTGTAAACATCAGTAGTATGTTTTATTGAGCTTGTTAGCTGCCCTTATTTAAGGCAAGCACATTGGAAAGAGGCAACACTGGACACACTTACTTAGGGCAATATAGAACATGAAGGTTAAGGTGTGCTTACACTGCACACAGCACAAATTATCACAGAATATAGGTTAGCACAAGATAGCCACTGCACTATAGATGGCAGTAGACCTCATAATCCTATCAGTGTTTAAAAGTGTTTGAAGCAAAGAAAGGGTTTTGTGTGCAGAAATAACCAAGATTTGTGCAACGCAGACAGATAGTCACCCAGCCAGGTTTTTTGAGATAAGAGGGGGGCCTGATACATGGAATTTTGACAGTAAAATAAGCTATATGCATCATACAGAACTGCTTCAAAATTAGGTGCACCATTTGACACAGTTAAATGGAGAAATTGTGATTTTTAACAGTGTTGTTTATAAGTGAAACTGGCTTATTGTCAGAAAAGATAAGACAGGAGAATTAATCCAATGGAAAACCAGACAGGTTACTCATGTCTTGGAACAGAATGCACTAAGAAGTCTGGAGCAAATGCGTCGTTTATAGAAACATGTGTTTGTCCAGTGTTAAGGTTGTAACATATGTCATTGACTCCGTGAAGTTTGGTAAGCTACCTAGTTCTACTAATTTGCCTAGAAAGTCATTTGTTCCAGGAATTGTTTATGTCCAATGGTACACAAGTGATCTTTTGAACGTTAGATACAATGGCCATTTGGAACATCTAAGGTTCATATTAGCATACATGATTGCACCATCTGTCACCATTGTATAAATCCCATGGTGTAAGTGTTACAAAGTTGAGATTTTCCTTTTTCAACTGTAAGATCAGTGATTAAATGAATGAACTCCCATCCAGCTGTTTCTTTATCTCTCTGTCTCACATAGAGTATATGCTTCCATGGATGGCTGGCTGTGTGGGTCATGGCTAGAGAAGTAACCCCCTTTAACAGGAATGTGGCATTTAAAACATGTCTGGAAAATTTACTGAACATGCAAGTGCCAGCAAAATCATCCCAACATGGCACATATTACAGGAACATTGAGCAGCACAAGTGCAGTTATTATTAGTGCAAAAACTGCCCAATTGCAAACAACATATTCTGTCAATGTACTTATACACCAAGGCAATGTTGTCTGTTGTGGTTTATTACACGGTCACACCCAAATCAGGGAGCCCCTTCCCACTCAATGAATGTGGTACAACAAACCGCTTTTGATTTTTTCGAAGATTTTTTCGAAGAGTTCAATGTGGTAAGGCCCCGAACCCGTCTCACACATAACCCCAACAAAAACATGGTGGCACGATGGACTAGGATCCAGGCTGGTGTATATTAAAAATGTATTAATTTATTTAGCCAAATATCACAAATAGATTACATCAGCGATCAATATTTTGGCAACACAAGAAAAAAATAACTTCCATATAGGCACTAACATAGAGATATCCTGTCACATTTAATTCCTTTTAAATCACCCACCAATACAAGAAAAGAACAATTCAAAGTGCTCAATGATAGCAAATTTGGTTAAGCTTTCTCCCAGAAGCCCTCATCATCCAAACATCAATTAGGCTTGATTCCTTTGAATGGAAGGCAGTGGCAGGGAGGGTGAACACAGTGGGAAAATCAGATTTGGGGTCTGACTCCCAGAAACAATATCAAATGAAGAAAAGCAATGGAAATTAATTTTGCTACACTTAAAGAGAGCAGACAGTGCTTTGGGGTTTTAGTCAGCACACAAAGGGAAAACAGATTTTGGATTATTTGATCACAGAACCAATAGGGGAGAAGGAAAGGCCATGGGAAAACATGTTTTTCTACACCTAACAATAACACACATGGCTTTGTTTTTTTTATCAGAACAGAATGGGAAAATCGGTTTTGGGTTGGTATCACAGATGCAATGTAATACAGGAAATGCAAATGAGAAAATTCATTTTTCAGAGCACAATGGGAAAATCAATTTGGGATGTTTAGCACAGATGCAATGTGAGAAAGAATATCCAAATAGGAAATTCGTTTTGCAGAGCACAATGGGTACACAGGGGAAATTATGTTTTTGCACCTTGCATATGCACAGGCACTACTGGGCCTCCCACTTCTGATTTAAAATGAAGGGGATTAATGGAGGAATTTTTTTATTTTTACCCCCAGCACCCACACATGCAAGCAGGGTTTGGGATAAATTCTTTTGGCAGTTCTTTATGTCTGTACTGGTTCAAAACACATGGGGAAAGGATTGTTGGTTTTGAATGCCAACAATGCATATCCCATGAATTCAATAGGGGAATGAATTGATTTACTTTGATAAATATGCTAGGGATCTACACAAATAAACAGGATATGTTCAATTGGGAACTAACTAAAACAATGCTGGAAGAGTACAGGGCCTACACAATCTGGCTTTGGGGTAGTTCTATTTACAGGAGAGGTCTAGACTGGGCATCAGAGGAGCATCAGAACACACTGCTGGGACAGCCAAGGGGGTCAGTCACGGTTCTCCTCTCTGTCCTCCAAGGGGGCCCATTTAGCTTCTATGTCTCCTGCCTCTTGTCTTCAATGCAAGCCTTAGGCCTATATTCTGCTGGGATGTTTTGGACCAGATTTCGGCATTAGGATTCCCCTTTCGGAATAATGGGACGAACTCCAGCTCTCATGCAAACTGGCTTAGTTATAGGGCAAATGACATTAGAATGTGTTATGATTCTCACAAGAGGGATTGATTGATTATCCATACCCTCCTCCCGCCTGTCTGCTGATAGGACAGGGGGATGGAGAAGTGCTTTGGGTTAGCTGGGGGAGGAGTGAGATTCATCATCTCACTTTTACAGCTGGGCTTGGTCTGCTTTAAAATCAAAAATCTCACAACATGCAATACCCTTAATTTTCAAATCTTTACATGTATGAATATATTTACAACACCTGCATTTCAAAGCGAATCAGACGAGACTAGTGCTGGAGTCTGCACGTCCTTTCTGTGCAGAGATACAGCTTTCTTCATTTACTTAAGAACTATATCATTGAAAAACATGGCAATTTATGGGTTTCATATTAATTATGATTGGCATGCTTTTTGTCAACCTTTGCATCTCTTGTAATCACAGGAAAGCCCAAATCACATTTTCATTAATAACTTTAGTTGTGTTTATTCTACCAAACTTGTTTTAGCATGGTTATAGTGGTTTACTGTCACCTTTAATAAAAGCCTGGAATGACTGTTGTGCGATGAACGCTGTCCCTTGTATGCTATAAAATGTGTTTCTCACATTTTAAATCAGTGTGCAGTTCCATTCCTCATTTGCTAGGTCCCCACCTTATTTTAAGTTTCAGTTCTTCTCTTTAGGCACATGTGAAATAAGCAGAGATCTGTGTGTAGATTTTGCCTCCTCTCAATGTCTAATGGTCACACTAATGAGCTTGTTATGGGACTTGTGACCTGACGGTCAGCAGTGCTGCAGAGCAGACCTGACTTTATCTGTTCTTCACTGAACTTCTGATCTCAAAAGTATTCCTCCTTGAATTTTTAAGGAATGGCACTTGATGGCTGAATACAACCAGGCCTGAATCTTCAGGGCAACAGAGGGACATCTTGGAGTTTGGTTTTACATCTGAAGAAATGACCGTCCATGTACCCAGCAGCAAACAGCCTGTAAACTCATACATAAATGCATTTTAAATGACATCTCAAATGGTACACAATTTCGTGCTAATCTAGATGAGTGAAAAACGAGCATGGCATTATTTTCTTTAATTTACATGTAAAATGCTCTGTTTCACTTCAGCTGTTTGAGCATAATTCTGGCATCCCATTGAAGATACTGTGCACTGTGGTTGCATATGTGTCAGTGCAGCTCTCCATGGATTTGTCAAACATCATTGCCACGTGTCGTTCTTTCCCTTCATTTTCACATCTTCTGATTTTTAAGCCCACTTTATTTCCTTTTGATGTGGGTTTCATATGTCTTATTTCGGACATTATTTCTGTGCTGGCCGTTTCTTTCTGGCATCCCGGGGTATATTTCACCCTGCATGTCTCTAGTCCTAGCCAATTCAAACATAAATTAAACGTATATGCTTTTCCTACTAGAGCAACGTTTGCCTTAGTTATAACTACATTTGCACCGATGCAGTGTTGTAGTAATATGCCCTTAATGTCCTAGCACATAGAATGCTTTGAGGTGGTTAGATGTACCTTCAGTTCATCACCATTAGTTTCTTCACCTTCATTTCATTGAAAAAGGGAATCTCAGTGTAAATATGTTTCAATTCGTAGATGTTGTAAAACACTTCTTCTCCCTCAGAAGGATGAGGATCCGGAGAATAATCCCAGATTCTATGCAATCTCACTGGTAAATAGTGAGCACAGAATGTGGCAACCCTGCTTTGCTTAAACATGTGGAACCTGAATTACAGATGATTTCGTTTGCTTGTGGGAGCAAAGTGTGCTTGGAAGAGTACACAATCACAGCAGAATTTGTGTTGATCAATTCCCATGTTCTTATAGATTGAAGTTTTACCAACATGTAAAGCTATTTAGAGTGTGGGCATTCCTGGAACAGGCAGGTGCTTCCTAGAACCTATCCCTTATTCCAAGTGATCCAAGGATAGGTTCTTTGGGTGCACTTCTTCTCAGTCCTAAGAGCCTGACCTGCAATGTCTTAAATCAGGCACAGGGAACAGTGTAGAGCGAGGTGCAAATCTGTTCAGACCCTCACTTTAACGCTCTCCACAAGCATTTCCATTCATTTACATTTCCTGGTGTGTAAACATAAAAAACGTATTGCCAATGGATGGCCCATCTAAGTAATGATCCTCGACCCAAATTTAGTGAGTGTATTTTTCACACACTTAGTTACAAATATAAACTAAAGACAACATTACATCTTTTTTTCAAAAGTTTGTTAAAGGTTAACACAAATAAAAGCAGTATAGTTTCATACTGCAGTTCTGGAACTGAGGGTTAGCATTTTTAAAAAAAGGGAAAGCACTGTATCACATGTTGGCATATATTTTTATTGGCTAACGTATGGAAACATGGATCTTGATGTCTAGATTTCTCGGAAAAAGAGAGATGCTTCAGAGGTCCACAGGGAGTAGTCTTCCCCAGCAAGACTGCTGTCGTCCTTTCCCACTCCTTCTCTCCACTTTGGGGAGGGCATCCTCCAAGCACACCCACTCCAGCCCACACACCACTCCCACTCCTTTCTGCCTCTTACCACAATCACCTTAAGTGGCCTGCACTGACATTATGCCTCTCTGCATTCCGCCAGAGGGAAGTGTGCCACGCTGTTGTGTGACATCCTCTTCCTGATTCTCTTCTCTGTGTCACACTTTCCCATGTTGGTATGTACAACACAAACTGGTAGAGACTGCAGATGCTCACAATATGTGTACATTGTTTATCAGATTTTCATAACAGATTATTAGTATTTTTTGGGCCAGTAAAAATAACCTTCAACATGCAAGTTATTTATTTATTTATTTCTTCTAACTGCTGCCATAGTGTATTCTAAAAAGCGATATGATCAACCCTGAGAGAAGATCACTTGTTGTCTTATGGCCTTTTGAATGTATGCACAATGCAGTTTAGTTTTTTGATGTATCGAAACACATTTCTTAAAATATATGTGCATCATTCAAATGGCTTAAGAAAAATTCCCTACTCTTCTCCTCATAAGCAATTTCTTAACAAACAATTTTCAATGTAACCAATCTGAATCCCATAGCAACACACAGTCGTTAACTTTTAGACTTACGCTGGGATTGTAGAACCACTGCAGCGTAAAATCCATATATTCAGAGTTAGGCAAATCTGCCAATAAATTCATGTTAACACAAATGTAACTGTTTGTAATGTGGAGAAATTCGGCAAAATCTGAATTCCCTGTAAAATCAGGTATTTTAGGGTTCAGATGAATGCAATCACCCAGACCTATTCACATAACCTAGAGATACAGAGCACGATTCATGTAAAAAGGTGCATTTACCCTGCAAAGCCTGCATACCAAAAAAGAATTTTCACGCCCCTGCACAAATATGAAAATCTGCATGCTCTGCATATCCACATAATTTCCAGTGCAAAATAACCCTATGTGCGAGGAGTGGCTGAAATGCCGACAACACGCACCCCAGCAAACCGCACAACAACCTTTGTGCCTACCTTAGCCCGACCATACAGCTCCCTGGAGAAAGTGCGTGGGAACACCTCTTAACTTGGGTGCACCCCAAAAATTATGAGCACCTGGTAACTTATAAGTTACGAACCTCATAACTAACAAGTTGCAAGGTGCTTTTAACTTTTGGGGAGCACCCCCGCAATTGTACACACCATCACCTGTATGATCAGCGTTTTTGCGTGCCCATTGTTTCCTATGGACCTTTGAATTTTAAGGCCTGCTATCATGAGGCGTATGGGTCCTGGGATATGCGTGTGCTTTTTCGCGGCGCAATGTTCCGAGTTCAGATCCATAAAAATAGTTATATTTGCACAGCTATGGGTGATTGCTTGGCCGTGTACCGTCCCGCAACACGCCCACATGTTTGCAAGTTCTTCCTCATTCTGCATGTTCCACCCGCAATTTTAGGCGATGCGTAGGCCCGGCCCACACTCTGCGTGGTGTCTGGCGCAAGGCACTCGTCGACTCACAGAGACGTACAGGCCCTGTGTGAACTCCACAAAATTCCCAGGAAAGTCCTGCACAGTCGATTCGCGTAGATTGGCATGCAAATCCCTTTTTTTTCCAGGGAAATATTTCCATGAATCGACCCCATAGGCTACATTTGAAAAATAAATTAATATTGGTGGCTGCTTTCATCCATGGACAATGGATTATATTACTGTTTAGTCCAAAACCTATTGTGAATTCCATTTCCTGCACTGCCCTCACTATCTTGAGTGCACACTGAATTTATTTCGATCAATAATCAAATACATTGTTTCCTTTTATGAACTATTCCAAACGTTGCATTTTTCTGTTTTCAATATGTGCCTACATATTTTAGAAGGATAACATATTACCAAATGATGTTAACAGGAAAGCTGATAACAGTGCTGTAAAGCTGTTGGTATCTTGGAAACCAAGCACCCGATTCACCAAAATATTGCCCATGTCAGTCCACACACAAAATAGTAAATTCCCCAAAAATAAAAATAGCAATTTTAGTACTGTCTCTCAAATGTGTTATGTGCATATTGCTGTCATTTTTTTTTTAGTGGAATAACTAATTCTCAAAAGCAATTCTGATCATAAATATATTCAGTTTGTCCTACCATTTATGATAGCTATTTTCACAAACTACGGATTTTAGTGCATTTCTGTGAGTATTGTTTACATATTCCTTTAATGGATGTGGTTTTCACGATCAATAAGTGGAATAATACAGTGGATCCATAATCACCATGTTGCATGCAAAGAATCAGACAACACACGATGTACACTCTTTGTGTATATTTAAGATGTGTCAGATGCATCACTGCCTCAACATTTGAGTGAGGGGAATCAAGCATATCAGCTAACAAGACACCCATGCCACAGTGCCACCTGGTAGCCATCCCTGGAAGTTCACCTCCATTTCAGAGCCATATTTCGGGTAGAATCTTTTTTTTTTAAACCCAGCAGAACTGTTTTTTGTTTAAAATTCTGGTATGCCGGCAGAAGAATCCGTCAGTGTGATTGGTAGTCCAAAGCTTTCAAGGATACGCAAGTTAAAGGTACTGTGTTACGAGGCGGTATATAAACATAACAGGCCCGATTCATGGAACCTTTAGCACGGTGCACTGGTGCAAAAGTGGCACAAAGTCACTTTGCATTGTGCTAAAAGTTCCATGAATCAGGCCCAAAATCTCTGACGACTGTTGGGAGGAAAGGTTAGACTCACTGAGAAGTGAGTTGTTTTGGACTTGGGGAATTCAGTCTTAAAGAATAGGGTTCCTGGCTTGTGATACAATTTGGGGGACACAGAACTGGTTGTATGAATATTGCTGCCGAAAACTGTCATTTAACTTGTAATGAAATGTCCATCGCATAAAGGAAACATACCATTAACGAGTAAAATCCACTCCAGGTTAATGTCCGTGTTTTGTACGTATGGACATGGCAGAATTATATTGGCACTCTTTAAAAAGACTGCACCCATAACCAGCTGCTGTGCATTTGCATTCAAACATGCCATCTGTGAAAAGTTCACTTACACAAGACTTTTCCTGCCTTGACATTAAAATATGTCCTGGCCAGTTGAATTTTTACTGTGTGCGGCAATTACCCCAAGAGTAGTTGGCCATGGCTCTACTGTAAAAGCAGACCAATATATATATATATATATATATATATATATATATATATATATATATATATATATATATATATACTGTATTAAACCATGGTGGTATTTACGATCAGCGGTAATGTTATACTGCCGGCCATAATGTGTAACAGCAATACAGCCATGTAACTGCCCAGCAGACCGATAAGCTTACTGTGGGGTTGGAAAGGCGGACACATTTACCACTGGCAAAATGTTTTTTTTTAAAAATCTATAATGAAGCCCTTCACGTTATAACTAATGTTATTTGTAACCCAACTTCTGTTTAAACTAATAGTGCAGAGGTCAAAAACCAAAATGAAAAACTAACAGCTAGAAGACACAATCAACAGCTGCTTCTTCTATCCAATGACATGTCAGTATCAGTTCTATGGCATGTCGCAATGCCTTTCACTAGTTAGACATGTGTGGGTTTACACGAGACATGCTTTGAAAGAAACATATGCTTATTGCAGAACACATGTCTAAAGTGGATAACTGTCGACAATTAGCTTGCATGAAAATGAGCAATACAAGTACCTCTCTCTCGTGTATGTGTGTAGCTCGAGAAACAGCAGGGCACTGCTTCACCAAGCACACGTTTCTGGAATTCCTTGGAAGAAGGGCGTGCCTTCATTGTAGTGTGTACAATAAGAACAATGGGAAACGACAGATTGACTACCCCTCTCTAGGGGTCCCTTTTGCACAACAGGCAGGAGGATCGAAATCTAAGTCATTTGGTAGATTGACCACCCACTTCCACTTTGACACTTTTCAATATCAAAACATGTTTTGCAACAATTCTCTTTATTTTTCTTTTCTTAAAAACCTTATAAAAAACCTAACATTGTTTACTTACTATACAACATTCACCACTTTCATACAACAATTAATTTCCATAATGGGGTAACTTAGTCTTGCTTTTGCTTATCGTTTCTAACACAACAGTCATTTAATTATCTAAAAGAGATAGGTAACAACATTTAGGTTTCCTAGCTGGTCAACATGTTTCGGCCCTTCTTGCATGTACTACACTCTCTCAAGTGCTGTCACTCAATTCAATTATTAGGCCATCTTCAGGACAAAGCAGTATAATCAGGAAACTCAATTTCATTCCCCATTGGTAGATCTTCTGATCTGTTGTCCACACTACAGTGTTTGGGACGTCTGAGAACACATTCTGACTTTAGTTGTGCTTGGCTTCAAGTTTTTCTAATGACGTGTTTGCAATTCCACGGCTGCTTGTGTGTGTACCGGACTCTCAAACCCTCCGTTAAGACCGTGCAGGAGTGGGTATTCAAAAATGCTGTCCTCTTTAATCCAATTCCGGTCTATTTCTCAGTGATTCTATCAGCCTTATTCATTCGCCGGCAGCCCCTTTGTGAGCAGTTGTAGTGTGGACAGAGTAGGACTTTCCAAATTCTATATTCATAAATACGCACTGCACAGCTAACTGAAGAAAGACGGGTATAAGCATTACTTTAATTATCTTAAAATGAAAACAGATACAAGTGCCAATGTAGACCTGGATAGAATCTCGGGGTCTACAACCAAAAGGCTAGCTAGCCCCGAGTTCCGACGATCCCCACATTAGTGTAGCCCCGGATCATTTCCAGACCTAGCAACACCCCTGCCCTTCAGCACAAGCGATTTCTCAAAATGTAGCAGCGATCATAGGAGAATAGATGAGACAAAGCACAGTGTCACGTGAGCAACAAAAGAATGCATTTACACCAGGCGAGGACAAAGGCCTTATGCATCAATATATTTAATTGAACAATCAGCAGCCTCATTTAGTATTCATGAATAGTCAGTGTTGACAAACTACATGTCTATAGATACAATGTAGCTACTCTTACATTGAACACATGATTACAGGCAGATTCTATCCATAAGCAATTGGTTTGGGCAATATCAGTATATGTACGATACAGATGCGGATATAAGCAAATCCTTCTGTGACGAGTTGCATTAAAAAGGAAGCATCATCTGGTGTCACAACCAGGGTGCACGGTGGTCTGAAATGTACCAACAATGACACACAGCTAATACTATGCAGCATGTGAGAAACACAAGATGGAGTGCCTAATTTAAAATGTGTTTTTCAATGAGATTGCACCGTTTTGAAACCTGTTCGTAAATCAGTCCTGCAATGTTCCTGACTTTGGGTTATAAAGAAAATGGTAGAGTAACATATAGTGGCAGAGTTAGTAAGGTGCACATTTAGGGCCAATTCATGCACGGTTCAAAGTCACTTGGCACTGCTGAAAAGTGACTTTGCACTGCCGACTTAACCTGCACATCTCCAGGTATATATATATGCATTTCCTTTCCTCAAATGTGATTTATGATATCTTTGAAGCCATGCATGAGCGGCTGCAGTCTTCATGAAACTGAGGACTCTCTTGATTGTTGATTGTTCTGCAAGCACCCTACCGCATCACGTGTTATTCATGTAGGTCTCAAGCATGCTATACCTTTGTAGGCATCCTCATTTCAGAAACGCATGCCGGACATACAATATGTACAAATGCCTTCTCTACACATTGGGGGCCCGATTCATGGAATATCTGCCAAGGTTAAAGTGAATTTGCACTGCTGAAAAGTGACTTTGCACTGCCGACACAAACCCTGATTTATGGAACTGTGCAAAGTGTATTTTTGCTGTGCAAAGTCTATGCTAAGTAGTGTCTAAAGCACCAACTCTAATACTGAACCAACAGTGATCCCAATCAGAAATGCAAAACAGTCAAATCCTAACAGTCATACCTCCTTTGCTTATTTTTGCACTGCTGGCAGGGTGTACTCTTCAAGAGGGTTGGATCCTGGTAAAGAAGCAATCCAAACAACAATAGTACAGTGGTACCACAATAAATGAATATCCAACCAAGGTTCTATAAAAAATAGAATCTTTAATTAAAATAACACAATGAGTTCAACTAATAAAATCATTGCTGGTCAGCCCTAATAAGGGACAATACAGACAAAACAAACTTCAAAATAAAGGCACTCTCTGGAATTACAGACAGGGGGGCTCAGGCAAAGATCTCAGCAGCAACAAGTCAAACCTATATGTATGGCTTTCAAAAGGGGTGGTTTAAAAGACACTAGGGTCCATTAAGACTGATCAGGGGGACAAGGCCTCTTCAAAGATCCTATATCCTTGTCTTTGGGGCTCACCAGCATTAAGGTAAGGTTTTTGGTTTTAACCTGGAGTCTGGGTGCTATTGGTGCTCATCAGGAGTTGGGTCTTGGTGTGGTTGCGATGGGTTCCAAAGAAGCTGTGCTTGTTCAGCAGTGATGACAGCTTGCATGTCGAAGATGCTGGAAATGGCAGATGATGTCAGGTCAGCAGCCCTGACAGACTCAACAGTTTCAGATGAGGAGAAGCAGAGACTTGCCTTCAGCAGCGAGCATGATGGATTGTCTCAACATGGCATTGTGATCCTCAATGGGAATGGCTTGTAGCTAAACAAAGCTGTTAACCAGGCAGCCAGTGTCATTAAGTGGATGCTAGAAAACGTATCAAGCAAATATGGAGATGGCACAGACACAGCATCAGTGCCCAGCGCATCTCGTTGCTGCAGAAGTAGTTGCCCATTTAGGTTAGGGGTGACTACAAAGATTCTCTTGCAAAAGCTTGGACGGTGTTGACAGTGACCAAACTGGTATTGAAGCGATTTAGTGATCCCGGGAATGCCAGAGTTTGCATCCTTAGTTTTATGGTTGCTCAGAGGCCTGTCCAGGGCTCAGGGGCAGGGTGAGTCTTTTCCTCTGCCCTTCCTAAGTTGGAAGGTTTAGAGAGAGTACTGGTAAGGTTATGTCACCTACAGTGAGCAAAGTCATTGCTACTAGCGTCTCATTTGCAGTAGGCCTTGTCCAACCCGGTGGAAATCCCACACAGGCTATGGATATGGTTAGGAAGAAGAGCGATGGAACTGACTGTATACCCTAGAGTAATCCAGGTGTTCCAGGTGAGTTCTTCTTTTCTTGAAGTCCATAGATGAATAAACTAGGGGTGGGGGTCTGGCTATGACTAGCAATAGTCAGCCTGATTTGTATCTGAAGCTACTGTGTTGTCCATCTCAGATTCCTTTTCTAGTGCACTAGGCAATGTAGAGATTACTGATTCCTTTTCTCGCACAGGCTACCTGGCCCCTCCCCCGCTCACTCTCCCTTAGGAGTAGCCAGTCCCGTGTACAGTGGTACTTGACAGTCCCCACATGGGAGGCACAGTTCCTCTTTCACCTGCTTTCACCAGATACTATTGAGATGTGTTCCCGCATCACAAAATACAGTAGTTGTGTTTCAATATATAAAGACCTGCTCCATAAATGTCTGTGTACTCACAGGAATTGGGGCCTTGGTGAGTGGCCTGGTGCTATTCTTACTGAGAATAAGCAGGGTACATTCAGCCATTGCGTGGACTAGTGGGGGTTCTTCTGTTAGGAAGCGCACACTGACTGTGGCATCCTACATATCAACACTGACAATAGGCTGCTTGGCAATTTGCTTGCTGTCTGGATCTTCATTCTTTTGGGATAGGTCTGCACACAGAAAACACCCTATAGGTGTTCCAAGTGCTGATGCCCCAGTGCTAGGGTTGCCCTTACTTTTATTTCCTTTCTTTCCTGTGGTGTCAGAGACACCCCAGGTGAATAATAGTTCTCCACAAGTTTTGGGGGCATTTCTTAGAGGAGGGTTGTGAACATGTATACTTACCCCCCTCCTTATTTGCTTTAGGTTTGCCCGAAGCCTTCTCCACTGACTTGGGGGTTACAACAAAGCAATGGATTTTCTGCAGTCAGCTATCTTCTGTGCACAACTGCTCACATACCAGCCGGCTGGTTTGTGAAACACTTGGGTACGAGCGCGATATAAATATAAATAAATATAAATAAATGTATTTTTTTAAAAACAAATATAAATAAATAAAATAAATAAATACATATGATTTCATGTCTGTCATCATCTTGTCCATAAGATGTTGATGCTTCTCTGCTTCACAATGTTTTTTAGAAAATGCTGTGACGTGATCAAATTATACATTCCTTCAAAAGTGTTAAGACTGTTACCAGTTACACAACCACTGACATATTTTATATCCATATGCGTAAATACTCTGAAGGTTTGACTGCCCATAAGGTGCTGTTGAGGGATTTTGCAAACCTCCTGAGCATGGTGGCCTTTGTTTTGGAACAGTCAGCTGTATGGTGCCAAAGTGTCTTCTTAGTGCCAAAAGAGATCTGAAAACGAAACTCATCTGAGAGGCTACTACTCAGGCCCTATCGGTGAACACGTGAAGTACATGACCCTTTTCTCTGAACATTTCAGCTGCTGGGATGTTTGGAAACTGTGCACCGCAGAAGCATACAGGACTCTTCCATATGACTGGCAGGGATCATGTTACACACTCACAGGACATGAAAGCGGCCTTTGTCGAATCGTGCAATGTACCTTTTTCATCCACATAGCACATGTGGCAAGCAAGTGTGTTTAGTAGCAGCACTTTCCTGCAGAGAATCCAACTTCACTTTGTATGCCAAATATAAAAACCACACATCTCAGGAATGTACCCTCACAGTTGGCATTCTGTGGCAAAACCAATGAACAGTGAAAGAGTGAAAAATGTCATTTTGCACGGTCAAACTATTGCCTGTTATGTCACGTGACAGTTCCCGTTATATTCCAGAGTGTGGCCTTTAGCATGCGCCCATTATCGTGATGGATTTAACAAAATATACCTTTCATTGCACATGAGGATTTCTCGTGGCTCGTAATGCAGCAAAGTAATAGTTGGGCAGGCCTTTCGCAGTAGAATCCCACCCCTTCATGTTCTATTGAAAAGCAGTCAAGACTGGTTTATGAGACCACTGATTTCCACCATAGGCCTCAGTGCAGTGACATAGTTTATCCTTCAGCAAGAAGGCTTTTTACCTCTTTTACTTGTTTTGGTTAAAAATCATTCCTGAGGCAAACTTCAAAGGGCCCTCGACAACTGTATTTTGCTAAGCTACTTTAGACATTCATGTTTTCAGCACCTGTCTCTCGAAAATCACTTACATTTCTAGCTGTGTGCCATTTGCTGTCATATAAAACCAGATATTAGTTGGCTCTGCGTGCCACGTTTCCTTAGAAACCTTTCTGAGCCGTTTCATGTGAAGAAAATTATCGCCCACTTTTACGAGGGCACAGTTTTAACTGAGAAATGTTTTGACGGAATTATCAAAATGAAATTGCACAGCGCACTTGAGTACCGGATCTCAATTAACCTAATGTATATTTTCAGTTCCCAAATGGTGTTGCTACACATCAGATCTGCGGTGAGATGTCCAACACGGTTACGAAGCCATCCATTGATAAAAGGCCATGAATAACCTTGAAGCGAAAGCACCGTATTTGCCCTGTCAATGTCACACGTATAGTAAGTAATATGCGTGTGTGATGGTGGGCGCCAGTGCAAACTATACAGCCAAGCTGTATGATCATTCATAAAATGACTCTCGCTGGTTGTTTAACATCTATTTTTTATTTTTTTTATAGATGTAACATACAGACACATAGGCCAGTATTTGTGTCATGTCTCATTTGCATACTTAAGTCATGCCGTATTGTATGGACTTGCACGCCAATGTTTCTGCGGAAAGTTGTAAGGAAAATTGAAGACCATTGGACACTGCTCTAATGTCACTGTCATGTATTAAGACATTTAGGCCCAATTCATGGAATTATTTGCACAGAAAATCAGGCAAACTGCTTGTAAAACCTTGCTCATCAATTCATGGAACCGACTGCGTGGTACTTTGCTGGGGCACATGCTCGGCATGGCTCTGCGAGCGGCCGAGCGTCTTGTGCAAGACTCCATGCAGGCGGAGGGAGTGGCCTGCGTAAGGGCTGGAATAGGAGGTGCAACACGCAAAATGGGGAAGCACAAGCCAGAAAGTGGGCATTACAAGGGATGGACCACAACCAGTCCATAGCACACCCACAAATGCGCACAACGAAGCAGAGTCATGGATGTGACCGCACAACCTCTTGCCTGTGAAATGCCATGCAGTCGCAGATCCCTCGAAATCTCTACCACCCGGAAGCAGGCGTACAGACTTGTGTGGATGAATCACAACTCTGGAGGTCAGTTTGCTTGTTGGATTTAGGGGTGCATGCATGCAGACGGGGTTCCGATCATACTTGGGGGTGCGTGTATGCAGAGTAGTGGGGTGCAGTGACTGTTTACGGGGGTTCACACGCAGTTTGACCAGGAAAATCAATTCTTTATGTGAAACTTTATACATGTCCTCGGGGGGCCAGTTACAGTTACGGGGGACCACACGCAGGGTCCACAAAATGCAGGCCCACTTGCGGGGACCCCACGCACTGTTTGAAGGATGCATGTATTCGCACATGGGGGTGCACGCTAAGGTAGCTGTGTTGGCTGCTTTTGCTTTGCGTGGGGGCGTGTTGGGGGAGTTCCGGCCGCATATTGCGTATACGGTTACTTTGTGCAGACAATCCCATTAATACGCGGGGCACACATTTTTTATTCTGCATGCATGCTTGCGCAGTGTTGATAACGGCACGCAGCACTTGCATGATCAATGTGCTCTTTTTCATGAATCAGGCCCACATTGTGCACTTCCGATTAATGCTCTTCCTGCTGAAAAAAGAAGTAGGAGCACACAGTCCATATCTGACACTGCTGTCCCATGGATTTTACAAAAGGGGAACAAAAGAACACTGTTCCTTAATGCCCCACCCTTTCAGAAATCCGCCCCACCATTCCCACTTCACCCCACATCCAACAGAAACTGAGGACTCACAAAGGGCAGTGTTATCTTTCGTTCACCTAATTCACCTCCTGCCTTCTCTTTTAACCAAAGCAACAAAAGAAAGACAGTGATATGAGCAACACTGCCCATGCACTTGCCCTCTCCATTTCTCTATAATCCAAATGACCAGAGAAAAAGCAGACCCATTCGGCAGCTGTCCTTGACAGTGTCCTTGCATGGTGTGCCAGATTATCAATGCTTGCTATTCCTGTAGTGAAAGGTGAGAGAAGGATGTTCTGAGAGGTTGATCTATTTATGGAAAGAGGACACTGGGCCAGTAGAAACATGCGCATGTAATTTAGTAAGAACGAGATCCTCCTCATGGGCACGCCTGCACCTTCTTTTCCTGCCACTCTCTGGCTGGCCTCCATTGGCCCTCCTCCTGCTCCTACTTGTGAGGCTAAGAACCTCAGGGTCATCTTCGACTCCACCCATCTCCTTCTCTCCTCACATCGCTGACGTCTCTAAGAAGTCAAACTACCACCAGCACCTCCTCAGAGGTATTCTTCCTTTCTTCTCCCTCCCCCAGAAACACTCTGCATCCAGAGCTCTGGTTCTCCCTAGGGCTGAGTACTGCAACAGCCTATTTTTAAATCTGCCTGCCTCTACTCTCCATCCTCTATAAGTCATCCAGAACAGGCCTGCAAGACTTGTCCTTGGCTTCAAGCCCAGGGATCGTATCATTCCAGATCTGAAATCTCTTCATTGGCTCCCAGTGGCTACAAGGATCAGGTTCAAGACCCTTTGCATTTTCCACAAAGCCTTCTGGGACCTGGGACCACAATACCTCCAGCTCTCTATTCAGAAAAATCTTCCTACTCAAGCTCTTCGCTTATCCACCTCCAACTCCTTGAGAGTCAGGTGCAACTCCAAGCAACGAGTCATATCTCTCTCCTCGGCTGGTGCCTCCCTCTGGAACAGCCTCCCTGCCTCTCTGAAACTTGAGCAGAACCGTCTCTGATTCCGGAAGCATCTCAAGACTTTACTCTTTGCTTCTGCCTTCTATCTTCCTCTTCCCTGCTGATCTGCTGTCTGATACTGCACTGTTCACCTGGCTACCCTCTGAACTCCGTGCCCATTTCCTTGCCCGCCCAGTTGCACACATGCACTGCCTCGAGGCAACCCTTGCACTTGGGTCTGTATCAGCAACCCTACAGTCCCTTACCTGCACTTATCTGACACTTGTTGCCTGCACTTAACCCTTTCAGTGCCACCTGCTGGCCGCCAGGGATGTCATTCCTGAGGTCTCCCTTGCTACACCTGTGGTCTCCGTTGCTACCCCAAAAAAAAGAGAAAACATTTTTTATTTTTTTTATTTTTACTTCAATGCAAGCTCCTGGGCTGTGGCCGGCTCCATGTGGCTCTTTGCTTCTGGAGTGGCTGGCGTTCTTGTTCAAGCCTCTCCTCTTAAAAAAAAAAAAAAGAACAGAGGTTACACAAGTCTTCTAACACTTTTAGTAGTGACCCTAAATAAGAAAGAATAGGAATACCAAATAATTAGTCTTTCTGAAATTATATACAATAATTGCTAGACTCATTAAGGGTTTATTTCAGGCACACATCAGGGAGTGAGTCACTGATTTAGTCTGTTCTCAAACACCTCAACTCAGCCTTTCAGCCTTCTGAGGTCCAACACAGGTTGGGTAATATTGTATGTATATTTGTTCTATATAAAGTGCTTAAGCGTATGATTTGGCCATGGATGTCTGCTTGCATTCACAGTAATTTGGTAATATGGGCCTATTCACACTGATTTTAATGATACATATGCCGATCCATTCTTATATGAAATGTATATCACATTATAGTTCTATCGTAACCATATTTATTGTAGTGTACTTGGGAACAATGCTATGTTATTCCAGGTAGTCAGTCAAAATCTCGAAACCAAAATATCGAATACAAAAAGACCGAAAAAAAAAATATCGAAAAAAAAAATATCGAATTTTTTATTTATTTATTTATATATGTTTTTGGGGTCAGGTAAGTAAAAAAAAGGGGTAAAATAAAAAAAAAATGAAAAAAAAGGGGGGTTGGGGGGGGAACCCCCCCATTTAAAAAAAAAAACACATTGAAAAAAAAATTCGATATTTTATTTTTCGGCCTTTTGTATTCGAGATTTTGGTTTTCGAGATTTTGGTTTTCGATATTATCACTATAAACCGTTATTCCACTTCCTGTTTTGGCAATGGGTGAAAGGTTGTGTTCCATGGCTTCTCGTGGTATCAATTTGGGGTGAGGTCAAATGACATCACTTCCTGTGATGTCATCAGAGGTCAAGGGTTGTGTGATGACACTTACGCTACCCTTGGCATTTTGGTGAAATGACCTCCCTGCTGGCCGCACTACTTGACCATGTCTCCTGCACTTGCCCTCCTCCCCTTCCTCTGGCACTTCTCCCCTCCCCTCTCCCCAGCACTTGCACAATCTCAATGTCACTAGGCCTAGTATGATAGTTGTGTTTGTCCTCCCTTTGTTCCCTCTCCCTTCCCTCGTCGTGCCTTGAAACACTTGTATATAGGCGCGTTACTCATGTCATATCATATCATATCATATCATATCATATCATATCATATCATGCACCCCCACAACTGATATCCTCATTTCCTATGTTGCTGGTGCATAGAAACAGTTTCGTAGTAGGGGATACAGTAGTTGTTTTTCCTTGAGGGTCCGTGTATGTTGCAGACAACCTTCACTCTCAACCCTTGATGTAAGAGGATCAGGCATCTGCCCATTGTAGAGGTTAAGCTTCTGCCAGATCCACTGGGGAAAGGTCTGCCCATGTCTTGCCACTAGCCCGTAAAGGCATTCTCAAACAATCAACAGTTACATGGAATGAAAATGTCATATTGTTGACAGAATACATGTATTCAAATGAACAGCTCTTTAAAAGTTCGAAAACTGCTAGTGCCAGTTATGACAGGAACATATCAATGTAAACATCCTGAATGCTGGTAAACAATTCAGAAATATTTTGTATTTGGTCGTGTTGTGTTATTTTTGCATGTTTCCAAATGCCAGACTGGAGATTGGAAGGCTTTAGAGGGACCCCCTTTGGAAAACCAATGTATTTGTATTTTTACCCAAGTAAAGTAGAACAGCGTTTCTAGTGTAGTTAGTGCATATCTGACACATTTCTTTGGATATTTTGATCAAACCTGAAAATCGTTTTAGACCTTTACAGTTATAGGAAACATCTCAATGAAATACAATGACATACAGAGAAAATGCGAGCATGCTATACTTGAACCAGGTAGTGGAGAAATTATGAATACTCCCCAAATGTAATAAGTGCGATGTTATAACATGTTATAACATGCTTGAGTTATGGTCTACAGAAGTATTTTGTGAGTGACCGTTCTGGGATTGAGTGCCGCGAGTCACCCGTAAGGAATGTTGATGACTCGTGGAAGGGGTAAAGTCCACAGGACAAAGGATTCTAGTAATGTATTTTAGAATAGATTGATGTGGGTGGAACCTTTGAGATGAAGGCACCTTAGAGAAAGTCAACATGTCCCAGTGTTTTATTTGTATTTTTTATTTTAATCTCTTTAGCAGGTGCAGTAGTTGATGCAGAAGTTGCCAAATTAAGGCTTGTGTGAGGAATGACCCTTGCACAGCTTCTAAATGAGGTGTTAGCTGGATTGCACAGTCTACACGCTCTGGCTTTTCAGTCACTCATTTGTATGGTTTGCATTTCATAACTGGAATCTAATCCTTAAAATGCATTCTTAGGCTCGTGCTATGACATGGTGCAACCCGCATCAACTTTCAAAAGACATTGGGACGTTGTCAGTGTCAATTCGCCACCCACTGCATTCTCATTGCTGGCATGTCTAAGCTCTCATATGACAGCCGGTGGGAAAGGCTTTTCTGACAAAAATTATAACATACGGAACTGTAGATGGCCTTCACTAAAGTGCTTGCCTGCTCTGCTTGTGGTCCCAGACAACCATTTAGCACAGTTGCTTGGTTACAATTGTTTAGTTACAGTTGTTTGGTTGAAAAGAAGTTTAATTTTTGAACAAAGCAAACACTATTCAGAACAAGCATTGTACTCGACTCATTAAATGGTGTATGAATCTATTCTCTCATCTTGAGTTGTGTCCTTTTGGTGAATTATAATCTGAGGATGGAGTGAAGTTGGATACGTACTGGCGACTTTGGGGAAAAATTGATGCATTCAAATTAGTATAGAGTTTATAAGTATTTTAAATCTAGCTTTATGCCGTCAGCTATCACTTAGACTTGGGCATTTAAACATGGCGTAGAAACAAAGATAACGTTTCAATTTGGTTGCCTAAATTATGAATGCCCTGCACATCCATCCCACAGAAAAGGAGAGAACGTGTAGGAGATCTGGAGGCTAACATATCTCAGTATAATTGAAGTTGCACGTGTTCAACATCCCAAAACATCTTAGAGTGTAGCAAACATGGCCACGCACAACTACAGCAGATGCTTTCAAATGTGTCCAATATCTTTTTTATTATTATTATTATTTTGACATAGCAGTTATATTACATAGATAGATGTAATCATGTAGCACATAATAAGATATCATATGGCATTTAAAAAAAAACCAATAGATCACGACAAGAGAAACAACGGAGATACAAAATAGAATATGGAATGTAATGCACATATGTAACGTATTGTACCACATCCAGATAATGAATCTTTGTAAATGGTCCAATGTGCATACATTATTGTAGACCAACAGTCACTGCGATTAACACAAATAAGTATTCCTTCAACATTCATGTTTTATTGATTTCTCCCAATACCTTAACAACTGTGCCCATATCGAAGATAACTTATTACGTCTTTCTTGACTCTTATATATGAATGAATCCCTAGGATATGATTTGGAAAAAGCGTCTGCTTTAGAACCCTTTTTAGGCTAAATGTTTACATTTCTTGAATCTTAGAGGACACAGAATGAAATCTTCCTGGATTTGCACTTGTGTCATGTTCTGTGTTTTCCTGTGCTTGCCCAATCATCTAGTCTGATACCTAGGCTCCTCCCAACAGGATGTGCTCTGCAAGCCTCACTTCAACAATGCGCTGGGAAAGTGCTAGTGGAAACGCTGAAACCATATTCAGTTTGAATAGCATGATATCTGTTATGATAAACTAACGCTCTAAATGTAGTGCACCAGCCTTACTTGGGTGTTCCACAATTCCTATACATGGACAAAATATGTCAATTGGTGATGTGTCTTTTACATTTAAAAAAAAGTGTCTGCAATTGTAAAAAAAAATAAGTTATGTGACCTTCAATGCTATTTTGCTGTGGCAACTACAAGCACTATATAGTGAGAAGGGTAATAATGCTGAAGATGACAGAGATATAGAAGACTCAAAAACATATATTATATTTGCAAACTAGACAAGCATGCTATTTGTTAACAAAAATAAAACACTTACAAGCATTTTTTCTGTCTTCTTAAATTCCTCAATTTTCTAAATCTGTTATCTCCTAGTTCTGCATATTTGTTTGTCTATACTAGATATGGTCTATATGATGAAAGTAATCCAAGAAAAGGAAGTACATATATAACTTTGTTTTTTAATTTGTATTAGTACTTTGGATTCTGTGTATGAACTCACATAGCAAGCCCTGATAACACTTACAGATGATAAATGTGCAGATTTCACACCACTTCTCAAAGTGATAAGTGAATCACTCACATAAGGCACCTTCTCAGATGCACTGAAAATAGGGAAACACACACTCAACTTGATCAAACTGGACTACCATTATCCCATCAAACATCTCCCTTTCTCAATAAAGTGATCAAGAAGACCATTGCCATCCAGTTGCATGACAGGAACACTCAGCACAGCCCCCTACAGGACTTCCAATCTATTTTTTGACCATTTTGTAGCATAGAGAGCGCCAGCATGAAAGATATTTATGATGCTTTACACTGCCTGGGCAATGGGGGCTGCTTCTTTTATGTCTTGCTGGGCCTCCCTGCTGCCTTTCGATAACATTAAACATGAAGCCCTCATCAACATACTCACCAAGAACATGGGCATTGATGGAACAGTCCTGAAGTGGTTCACCTTAGCCATCTAGAACACATACCAACATGTCTAGATGGGCCCAGACAAATCCCAGCAATACACAGTAATCTGCAGACGATCACACTGCTCCATCTTTCCTCCTACCATCTTCAGCATCCACATCGAATATCAGAGGAAACTCTGCACTAACACCAACATCAAGATACACCAATAAGAAAAACCAACATGATGAAGCACAGCTTTAGATCAATTGCTTCATCGACAGCCATTAAAATAAGCACTGTCTGTCCCTCATCCAAGCCTTGGATGGCAAACACCTAACTGAAGCTTAACCCTAAAAAGAGTGAATGTATTCTGCAATGAAACCCCAGCAAGCTTGTCTAACTCTAGATTTGGCTGATTAACGTGAAGTTTGATGTCTTCACACCTCAACTCTTCACTTGACCAATGAGTGTTACCTCTCATTCAAAGCAAACATTGGCAAGAAGACCCAAGCAGCATGGTACTAGCATGTGCTTCAATGTAATCTTAAGTGTTTCATCCCTGCACTGACTTTCAGAACAGTTGATCAAGTCCTGGTCATCCCCCAAGTGAATAGTGGCAACTCCCTACTCACCCTGACTCTTCTGAAAGCCATTCAGCATGCTGCTGCATGCCTAATCACAAAACAAAAAATATTTGACCACATCACTCCCATCCTCAAGGAGACACATTGGCTCCCATCATGTTCAAGATTGCTTGCATTACCTACAAAGTAGTCACAACCAAAACACCTCTCTACTTGGCTGACAAAATCACCATCTCAAGAGGCCAGTGCACCATGAAAAGCTACAACATTGCAAGGCAGATACACAGAGTTTCAAGAGAAACAGAAAATCATGAAACAGGCGTTTACCTGCTATGCACCCTGTGTCTGATACTTGTCAGCAATGCAGAGAAGACTGGCCCTCTCCATCCTAAAGGAAGGACCTGAAGACCCCCCCTCTTCAAAGAACACTTTGGGCCTCATTACGACCCAGGCGCTAAGTGGTTAACGGCGCCGTAAAAAGCTGCGGCGTCGTTAACCACTTAGCACCTTACTACGAGGTCCCTTTGCGGGACCCGACCTGAACAGCTGGTCTGGACCAGCCGTTAAAGTAGGGACCCGCAAAGGGACCTCGCAGGCAATTACGGTACCGCAATTTGCGGTACCGTAATTGCTGCCTTCCCCATTCCCATTGAGCCCTGTGGGGCAAAAATGGGAATGGGGAAGGGCCTTGGTGAAATGGGGAAATACCGCCCCGGCAACCTCGGAATGGGTCGGTATTTCCCCATTTCACCATGGCGGACTCGTTACAACACTGGCACCAACCATGGTGCTAATAGCGCCATGGTTTAGCGCTGGTGTTGTAATGAGGGCCCTTAGCAATTGCTAACTGCTCCACTCAATCCCATTTCTCCTATCTGGTATTCCACACTCTCCACAGATCCCCTGCCAATTCATCCCCTGCAGGTATTAGCCCCTGAGTGTGTCTCATTTTTAAAGTGCTTAATTGCATCTAATCTAGGTGTGAACTTTATAAACCTTATGCTACATGCACACATGCATACGAATGCTACACAAACCGTATTCCTATGAAGTATATAAAGCTACATGTAAGTGATTCAATATCACAAATGTACTAGTACAATGCTTTGCCAAACACCAAACACTGATTGAACACCTAATTTGTATTTTTCTTGATGTGTAAAAAGTGCAGAGCACCTTCTTTTCCATACAATGTTACGCATGCATGTAGACCCATTCAACCAATTGCCTGCTTATTTTCTTTTGATGGTAGAAGATGAGACAAACATGACATTTACATTTCCTTAGAAAATAATAGTAAGAAACATATAAAACAGTTAGCCACTCATTTTCCAAAAGTTAAGGTGGTCTGGTAGACAGTAGACTCTGCGAAGATACAAACTAAGGGAATTAGCAAAATAATTCAATTTGCATCTCATCAAAAGTAGTGGGTGAAAGTTGTAGTATTTGAAAGACTATTTGTAGCCTGTAATTTGAATCGGGTTTGTTTGTTTGTTTGTTTATTTGGTATAGCGCAAAACCAAACCCAAAGGGTAGCTGGGCGCAGACAGTACAAGAATACTTGAGAACTTAGTTACAAGAAAATACAGTTATACAGTTCAAGTTAGAAGCAAGTACATAATACAGATAGGTGGTGAGGGAGTCAAACTAAGTGTCATTAGTTCGTATCCAAGTTAGGACTTTCCGCCTGAAACTGGTGTAAGGTTGGTCCATTCTGAGATCAAGGGGGAGTCTATTCCAAGTTTGAGCAGCTATGACTGGAAAGCTAGAGCCACCAGCTGTACTCTTTTTGTATCTGGGCACCACTAGGGTATAGGCATTGGGTATTCTTGTGGAATGGTTAGAAATTCTCTTGTTGACTCTGTTTACCAAGTAGGGGGGAGCTATATTGTTAAGACATTTAGAGGTGAGAGAGAGGGTTTTGAGGGCAATCCTGTCTTTAATTTTTAGCCAGAGGATGTTTTTTCTGAAAGTGGAGATATGAGCTCTATTAGGAATGTTTAGAGCAGCTCTAATAGCTTTATTTTGTAGAGTTTGGAGTTTATCAAGAATGTACTTGTTAGATCCTGCATATAGAGCATTACAGTAATCCATCTTAGAGATGATAAGTGCATTTGCTAGTGTAATGCAGCTAGTCTCAGTTAGGAAAGGTCTACATGCTCGGATCAATTTGCAAGTATATGCAGTGGAGGAAGCTAAGGAATTGGTTTGTTTTTTGAAGGTGAGCGCTGAGTCGAGATAGACCCAAAGGGTTTTGACTGCAGGCATCACTTTGATAACATTATTATCAATGTTGAATGAGGCATAGTTCGGGTCAAGTTTTTTGATGGCCAGCTCTGAGCCGAGGATCAGTAACTCAGTTGTGTCGTCATTCAGGCAGAGGCTGTGAGATGCTATCCATGCCTGAATGAGGAGATATATCTTGTTTACTAAAGCTATGTCTTCCACAAAGTTGCCCAAAAGGGGAATGAGGATCTGAGTGTCATCTGCGTAGTTAGTGTAGATGACACCCAGTCTGTCCAACTTGTCAAACAGAGGTTTAGTAAAGATGTTATACATCGTGGGAGATACGCATGATCCTTGAGGGACACCACATGAAACTTGTGAAATATATACCATGTATCAAATGTCTGTGTGTATGTGGATATAATCTTTTTTTGCACACTTACAAAGCAACAACAGTTGTCCTGGATAGATTAGAGATTGCTTTAGAGAACTGTTCATAGCTGTCAGAAGTAATAATTGGCTGCTGAATTCTAGCTTGACTATGTGCTGAATGCTCCTTTGAACACAATACGTCTGATTGCAAATTGGTTTGCAGGAACCTGACACAAATTCTGTTTTCAACCTTACCATTCACATGAACTAATATCTACCTGTGGTATAGTCCCTGGTCTTGACACGTTTTAAGAAATGTTCCAGGCAGGTAAATGAAAATAGCATGTACATAATAAGGTTATTATGATAACTTATTTTTTGCTTGTAGTTTTACCAGTCATGCCATTGATGAGGTCATTGCAGCACCATATGTCATACCATCATTAGCAATATTGTCATTTAAAATGTCATCTTTTAACCAGTTTGTGGGTGAAAGAATAGACCCTAATTTAAATCCCTAGTCATTCTGTTAAGTTATTTTGTAAACTGTAAACAGACAGTAATTATAATGTTTGTTGTGTGTATTGTGATGCAGATAGCAACGCTGTCAACAGTGAATCACACATTCTTGGAGTACAGTGTAGAACTTGGCATATGAAAAGAATTTTAGTGTAGTGACTTAATTATAGTCTATCTCACTATTTGAGGGTTCTAAGAAGATAAGAGTGAAGAAGATAAGCTCCCCTGAAGAAGTTCCCAATATTCATAACATCAAACAGGGAAAGAAACCTGTTGGGATACAATTCAGACCCCGATTTGTAAGGTGTGTTGCATTGTTAGTCATTTGATTTACAAGGGTTGTTTTGAATAAGGAATATTAATCGGTACAGTCTACTTATACATTTTATATTGTGAGCAATTTGACCATCCTCACAGGGAGTGTGCGCTCAACTGTGCTTTTTTGTGAAGTTTTGAAATTAAAATGAAAGATGGGAGATCAATCTCAGAAAATGTGTGGGGCTAATGCACACACATTTTCCCATGCTTGCCGAACAACAAACACAAAGTCATGTGTACTCCGGGGGGACACAGCCTACAAGCGCAGTCCTCCCTGTCCCATTTAGTTGGAATGTGACAGCCACACGTACATAAAAGCATCTCTGAAGGGGGAAATCAACAACTTCCTGCGGCCATGGCCAGTCTAATTAAAATATCAAAGGCTCCATGGATGTGCCCTGCCTATTGTTAAGTTCTGTGTGGTGGCAGAGCATGATGATGAGATTTAATTGAACCAGTCCTGTGAAGAGGCCTGTTCAAAGAGCTAACAAAGGGCAAGAAACCCCAACACCTGTTTGATATGCAATGTGTCAGCTTGAAGCTAGCACCCACCCCTCTGTATGAAGGGCAGTGAATATCATGTCTTGGAAAACTGTTTACAGTAGACAAACCTGTAGGGTGACCCCCTTTCAGAGGGATGAAGTATGTGATTTCATGGAGACAGAAAGTCTTTTCTCACCACAAACTTCAATGGAGACCTGCACTTTGATCAGGAGTCACAGAGAGCTCAATCTACCAGAGAGTCACTGATCCACAGCAAACAGGAAGAATGGTGGGACTAAGTAGTAGATGTTGTCAGCCCTTGTCTTTCCTTTTGCAAAACACTCTGGTTATGACCTCACACATAACAGAAGATTGTTGTGGGGACCCAGTATTGGTTCATTAAAGTAGGCTTAGCCTGCACCAATCCCAGGGGCCCATTTGGCTTTAAAAGAGGAATGAGCCCCTCTTTTGGCAGATCATCTGACCACTTCAAAAGAAGTAGGAAGAAGGATTCATTTGGACCCTGGCTGAAGGTCCAGTCTGCCTTACAGCTTCCGCCAGTGAAGGAAGGCCATCCAGCAGCTCCAGAAGTGGTACCGGGCCAGCACACAGCATGCCCTGCTAGGTTCTGCCAGCAAGCTTCTTAGGTGGTAAGTGCCATATATTCTCTGAACAAAGGACAAGGCTATTGCCTGCAAACACACTCCTTAGTTTTGAGCCAGCCACCTTAAAGGACAACACGAGGAGGCCAGGAGAAGTGCCACAACAAGCATACACCAGCATCCATCTTTTAAGGACAATTTTCAGACAGTCTAGCCCTCGAACTGCGAGTGGCTGCACCACTGACTGTTGTCATTCTGCAGTCACTAAAGCAATCCGAGATGCCTCGACCAGAATTCCAGATCCGCCAATCAGCACAGAGACAATGACTCTTGACCCCAAACTACCGTGTAGGCCAACCTGCAGCCATCCATCCAGCCTCACTTGCCGAACTACCTGGTGCCTGATACCGGCATCTGTCACCCATCTTGAACTCTTTCACAGGAGCTTCAAAGCATCCTGTAACCGACTCGAGGCTGTGGGGTATCAAGATCATCAAGATCATCAAGATCATCTCAAACACCAGGTACATTGTGGTTCTGTCCCCTTGGTTCTTCTCTGAAGGACCCTAGTGACATTTACAACCCCTTGGTACTGAAACCAAATAATCTTGAACAGTTAAGGCATATTGCTTTACTGACAACCCTCCTGTCAGTATCCAGAGTGATATGATATTATGATGTGATATTTTATTTACAGTGCAACCATTCACAAGTGTTTCAAAGCATGATGAGGCAGGGGAGAGGAGCAGGGGGGACAAAACAGTGATATTACTAGGCCCAGTGACATTGAGATCTTGCAAGTGCAGGGATGAGGAAAGGGAAGAAGTGCCAAGGGGAGGACAAGCAAGTGTAGGACATAGGATCTAAACATCATGAAACAAGAAGTGCAGCAACAGGTGGCAGTATAATGTTAAGTGCAGATAAACAAGTGAGAGGTAGGGTAGGGCAGTGCAGGGGGACTGTAAGGTTACTTATACAGTCCCGAGGGTAGGGTTAAACGCAGGCAGTGCAGGTGTGCAGCTGGGGGGTAGGGACCTAGGCCCATGGTTCAGAGGGTAGCCAGGTAACCAGTGCAGTATCAGACAGGAGATCAGCATCCCTTTCCTTCGTGAAACTGTCTGTCCCCTATGTTCCTTTACAGGATGGGTTGTATTTTGTAATGTGATTGAACTGTCTGCTGTAACAATAATAAAGTATATCTTTTTATACAACCTTGACTGGACAGAGCCTGCCATTCCGTCCACGTTAACAACATTGAACAAGGAGGTTTATCATTTACTTGTGTTTCCAATCTGTTTGGATCCCTTCTGGTGCACTTGAGGTGTGGGGCTGAATGATGGTTTAGAAACCGACATTCATCCATGGACCATTTGTCCCCCGGAAGTTGATTTGTCACATATATTTATTGCTGTTTTTCATGTGTATGTATGATTTATTTTAACTTTTGATATAATTATGAATTTTGTAATGTTTTAGTATGTACACTTTAGGGTTACACTTTATACTTGCAAAGCAGTAAAGCAAGTTTTGTTGCCTTGTATATGTATTTCTTGTAATAATAACATTGAATTGACATTTTGGATCTAGAGTGAGCTAATTGTATTCTTTATCTCACTTGAGCATTTCTACTTCTTGCATCACTAATAGTTATCCATAAATGTATGCAAAAGGCCTGTTTCATTTGTGTTGGAGACTAGAAACGTTACATACTGATCATAAGCCCCTGGCTGAGATGTTAACTTTACAGGGTTTATCAAGGGTGACCTCCAGGATAGCTATGCTATTAGCATCATAGAACATGAATGAATATTACTATAAGGTAACATATGCATATTATTACAAAAACAAATGGATAGAAGATGTTAAGGCAAACAAAGTGTTGATACAGTACCTTAGAGAAAGATGACCAGAAAGATCAGAAGTTAGTCCCACCAAAAGGTTTGATAGACAAGTTAATTGCACATGCGCATGTAGGGCACAAAAAGGAAAGCAAGAGAAACTGCTGGTTGCCTAGTATGGATGTTATGATTGAGAGAAAGTTAATGGACTGCTGAATGTGTTTAAATTCCAATAAGGGAAAGCACACAGATAGGCACCCCCTCTGCCCATTTACCATACCGATCGGAACATGGAAACAGTTAACTATTAACATAATAGGCCCTTCACATACAGGAAAGGAATTGAAGACATGTATGATAGTGATGATAGACCATTTTTGCAAATGGCCAGAGATGAGGATAACATGAAATTGCAGGTAAAGAGGTGGTTGAATTTCTCGAAGCGATTTTCAAGAGAGAGGGATATCCTGATGAAACTGTAAGTGATAATGTGCCACAGTTTAATTGTGCTTATCTAAAAGAATACGCTAGGAGGAAAATAATTAAATGGAAGTACTTTGCAGTATATCACCCACAGAGCAATGGCCTAGTAGAAAGATTTAACCAGGTAGTGATTGCAAGCATAGATCAAGCCTTACGCAACAATTCAGAATTAAGTAAAACCATTTGCAAGGATATTATGAAATGTAAAATCTGCTCCCAATGGTGTTTCAGTCATTTCACCATTTAAGCACATGAGGGGAAGGGAGGTCAATACGATTCCCAAAGTAGTATGGACAAATTATGTGATTCCATAGAAGGCTATCAAAGATTTGGAAGTAAGGAATAAGAAAGAGGTAGCACAGATGAAGTATAAGGAATACTTTGACACGTTTGTTTGTAGCAAGGGTAGAGAGGAGACCACGAAAACAGGTACTGTAAGAATCAAGAAAGGTATGCGGTGTAAGGGTTATCCAACTTTACAGAACTAACTAAAGTAATTGAAAGGTTTCCTAAAGTGGTGGGAGTAGAGACTGGGAGTGTCTGGAATCCTGATAAAATGGTCAAGATTGCTTCTACTGGTAAGGTGATGAGAATAGCAAATGAGAATCCCAGACAGAAAGTATATGAAGAAGAGCTATGAAAATCTTCTAGGCTGAGAATTGATAGCTGGATGCAATGGGTGAGTTTCTCTCAACAAATGAGAGGGGAAGAGAATCAAAGAGGTGAATTAATGCAGATACATCTACAGTCCAGTGGGTTGAATAAAATACCAGAGAGATTGAAAGATAATATAATGAGTAATTGACATATACAGGGAGATCAATTTATGTCTAATAAGAATAGTGGAGGGAGTATATGGTGGATGTGTGAAGAAATTGTTTTCATACACAAGTGATATGGTTAGTTGATAGGTTGTTGCATACATCGTTGCCTGCTTTCTTGTTTTCCCACATTGTGTGTTGGAGCACATGTTCATATTATTTTATCAATATAAAGGGGAAGGTGATGATTTGGGGACTGGCTTGTCTGCTATAGGCGGCATCTACACCAGGTGTCCTGTGGAAATCCTTCTGGGTGCAGCTCGTGGTGCTGAGGCCTTAGCAACCAGCAATCACCTGGTGAAGCTTGCACTGACCAAGGACACCACTTGGGCAGCAAGGGAGGCTTCTCTCTCCTCGAGATCCCTAGCTGTGCTACATGATTGGCACAAGGGTGGCGATGATTGGAGGAGGCAAAAGGAAAGACTGCATGCACAGGGTGGTCGCAGCTTCTGTGTTACTTACCACTACGCCCTAATGGGCCAGTGGATTTTCCAGATTAGTGTGGCACAAGCCACTCTTATTGTGTCTTTGGCTCTGGCTCCTGCTTGCAAGGGATAACTACATATTGGTGGGGCAAACATGAAGTTGTTCTGAAACAACGTGGCAAAGGTGGCCACTGAAAAATGGTTAGTGGTCAAACAGTTGGCTGGTATAAATGTAAAGGTATCCGATTCCTAATTAGCTTGTGTGAGAGGCACATCCACATCCACAACAAAGTCCACTACTTCCTTCCTATTACAAAATGTTAAGAGGAAATGAAGACTATAACAGCCAACTGTTAATACAAACAGACAATGGAAATGTGTAGGAGGCATTTGTAGCCATACATCAATCGACAAAACAAGCACAGTAGCACACACCTGTTGGTAGCAGTTCTTTGGGTACAATAGGGACACCAGAGGCAGGTTCTGCAGTTACAAAGCAGTTGGAAGGAACAATTAGATCTACTGCCTCGGCACGCGCAGACGGCTTACTTTCTGTAATCCATTGATGACTGGGACTGTTACACCATAGCCATGGTGGTGAAGTGGATAGGCATTTACCACCTATTTTAAAAGGTTTAGAAGTCCAGAAGCGAGTGGCCAAAATGTGATCTCTTATTGCTCATTGAGGAAGACTGTTTTCCACTAGATACTGTTGAAGGAGGTTGAGATAACAAGGACTTCCGTTTGCAGACCAGCCATTGATTGAATGGAGCCAATTGCAATGTATTTGGACACATGCGTATGGATAACATGTGAGTACATGTTAAATAGTTTACAATAATACAGTGTTCTTCCTTTAAATATGTTGAGACTGACAAAAAGGAAGTGAGCTAGATGTTTTGGAACGGAGGACTGCTATTATCCACGATAAAAACAAATAAAAAAAGTAAACAAGGCATACAGTTCACTAAACATACATAGTTAAGGCTTTGAGTTAATACAATTAACACAACTATAAAATGGTGATATGTTGCTAAAACCTATACTGATTCATTACCAACCAGGATAGATGATAATGTTTTCTACCTCACATTAGCACCCTTGAAGAGGGTGCTGGCCAATCAGGGTGCTTGAATCTCGGGCTGTATTCTCTGGTACAAGCCTGCATTCCGAGCAGCCTGTTTGCTGATAGCCAGCACCCACTTTCTTTCCCTGCTCCTACTTCTCTTCCCCTCCCACCCTTACCTCTTAGCACCCGTGTAGTCTCTACGTGGGTTCTAAGAGAGTTTTTTTTTTTTTTAAACGTACCTTGTGATGCGGTACCGCACAGCAGTGTAGTCTCCGAACTCTGTTTCCTTGTTGAGGAGGTCATGGTCATCAACCTAGAAAATGACCTTGCGTCGCCACAGCACACAACAAGGTACATTTTCTTAAAAAATTAAATAAACACCATTAGCTTATGTGTAGGGAACTACACAGGTGCTCATCATGATATACACTTTGGCAGCAGGCCGACCCTGGAGGTAACAGCATTTCTGCCCATGTTAAGGGACATTCACTTCGCTCTGGCCCTTAACTTGGGCAGCGGGCCATTACCGCTAGGGTCGGCCCGCCGTCTCCTTATATATTGCCACATTTACAGATGCCTTTTATATCAGGTTCGTTTCTGGCAGTGCTTTACTTTTTCTCTGGAGCCCTGCGCATTGCAGTATTTGCAACTGTTTTAAATGCTCGTAACGGTGTTCACTAAGGTAGGGAGAATTTATCTCAGTAATTACGAAATAAGCAGGTATTTAGTCATTTCGCAAATATGGAACATGTTATTACCAAAGGGAAAGATATGACCACTTCTATTCAAATAAAATTCAACCTTATCAGATGAGCCAAAAAAATCACCTAGACAAGAAACTATGTGAAATGGCTCTTTAAATTCCCCTTTTGTTTGCTTGTACACTTAGAGATCGTTATCACCTGCTGAGTGCGCCTTGCAGTATGAATAAACATTGGAGTGGCAGACTAAATATCATTAAGTAGATTCTGACTGGGGCATAACACGCTTCCTAATGCCATCTGCTGCTGTTTTATTCTGATGAAACATTCGGGTATGAATGCTACAAATGAGTTCAGGCCTGTTGATCACCACTATTTGGTGAATTTGATTTCACCCTGTTCGGATATTTTTCTTCTATGAGAATCGTATGCACATGAGTAGCAGAGCAGTATAATACTTTATAAAAGACTTAGAGCATCACATATAATGTTCTCAAGAAATAAGCGTAAAACTAATAATACTATGTGCCTAATTCACAAACATGTTATCAGGAGGAAGTCTGGCTTACTCTTCACTTAGATAGGTAGAGGGATATTAGATTAAAAATAAAAATGTTCACTGAGTAACTAGGCGGTACACGTGACTTCCTCCAGGGCTAAGTCTACTGCAAGCCAGGGTTACTCCGTTTTTCTTTTGTGACGTAACTCAAGGGTCAGTCAAACGTTTTCCTGGTGCTTTGTGAATCAGGCCCTATGTCTTTCAATACGATTGACCCATTCAGCAAAAAAATGAAAATCACACCAGAGTTAATAATTGTTTCACTCCTCTAGAGACGAGACCTCCATCTGATTTGTCCCTGGCCCAATTCATTCTGGTTATCAGAGCCTTTTCTCTCTGATCAATCCCCTTTGACGATTCAACTCCTCCTGTAGATGTTCTGAATAGTCTAAAACCTCATTATCCCCTCCAAATACCCAACACAATCAAGCGCAGTTGTGGAACACTCTCTTTTCCTGAAACTCTGAGTCTAGCCATACATGGTTGCTGCCAGAGAATGAGTAGCCCTAAAGAGAGAATGGGGTCTCTTTTCATTTTCTCCATTTTGCAGATGGATAAGAGGCAGGGAACAATTGCTAGATGAAAATCACATTTTGACACCTAGGGCCAAATTATCAAAATGTTGCCCTTGCGCAGAAAATGGAGCAAATACATTTAGCAACAATGTTGCTGCTTAGATAATACTAAATGGAGCAAACATGTTTAGCCCCAATCTAAAATACCTTCAAATGTCTTCACTATGGTAAGCAGGTTGGTTTATTTGCTGTTAGCTGCATAGCATGAAAAGGAATGTACTTTGGTACATTTAGGTTTATTTTATTTAGAGAGCATAGCACACAAATCAGTGTGATTAGTTTTTGCACTAGTGCAAACATCTGTGGATTACACACATTGGTACAAAACATGTTTCCTCCATTCCTAAACCTTTGCTCAAATTTTAGCATTGGTCAAATGACAATCTGGCCCTTATATTTATCTTGACAGTTTACAATGAAGGGAGGAAAAGCAGGCAAACTAAAATAATGATGCTTTGCTTAATATGATTGGTTATTTATAACACGCTTAATACCCAGAGGTCTCTAAGCGCGACCCAGGGATCAAACCTGTGTTGCTCTGTATCGTCTTGCTTCCAAGGTGAGCACGTTGCCCCTGAGCTATTCTCCTGAGACACTATGGGCCTCATTATGACCCTGGTGGTCCTGCAATGAACGGTGCCAGTACGGGACCGGCACCGTTCATTACGGGATGCCTGATTACGAGGTCCCCTAGCGGGGCCTGTAACAGGAGGAACCCGGTACTGGAACCCAGTATGGAGGCAGCCATGCCCCTATTAAGGGCATGGCTACCTCCATACTCGTAATGAGGCCCCATATGTTTAACATGGTGACATTCCAGCTCTTTGGTACATAACTATGCTCCTCCTAGGCTCAGCGAGATTCAATATTAGTCTCATGTCCTTTATGTGAGGACCTATTGTCGATTTGAGTTTTGTTTTTGACAGTCATTATGCAGGTAGGTTTGAGTTTTGGTCAGCAACATTTCAAACTGTTCAAGCAGGGCCTTGTTGCTCTTTGATTATTAATTCATGTATCTTCATAAAGCTGGGATGTCCAGGGCATCATTTACCCTTTGCTCTGACAGTTGATCTCAATTCAGAACAAACGGATTCCAATTTACAACTGTTTCTGGATTCCCAACATGCATTTCCATATGCTACTCTCTATGTGTTTCATCAGTTTATTGCCACGTGGGAAAACAGTCTCAGCTCCAGAGATCAAAATACGGATAATCTTTGCCTCAATGGATATAAAGTTGCCATCTGTAGTTGCCAAATATCCGATTCTGTAGCAGAAGGTTTGGGGCTTTAACTTACACTTTCTATTTCGAGCAAGAGTAATGTGTTGACCATTTAGTTTTACTGTCAAAAAAGATATTCAAATAGTTGTATTATTTATTGATCATTAATACAGTGGCTTGTAATTGCCATGCTAAAATGTGTAAACTTATTTTTATATTCTTTAAAAATCATGCATTTGTTTCCAAAGAATTTGCAGCATTCAACAGCGTTTGTAGACCCCCACGTCAGAGCTAATAGAAGCATGGGATTGTAACTATTGGGTCTGCTAACAGGAACTCATTCAGCCATGCAGGAAATCTTGCATTTCCAGCCAAAGGTATCAACCAGGGAGGCAGCCGGCCTGGCTGAAGCAGCACTTCTGCAAGAGATTAATTCAGTATCGTCACCACCACAACACTCCCATATGCAGCTTCCTTTTTGCAAAGATGCAGGAGAGTGGTTTACTTCTGCTCCTCATGCCCCACTCTATGTCATGGTCCAAATAGCATGCACATAGCATGCACTTTGAGAATTGCATTTTTGGTGGCGCATGTGGACCATGGAGGCAGTAAGGGTACTGACTTCTGCTGGTACATGCAAAATTATCAGAACCAGGAGGACAAGGCAGTTATAAAAGGAGGATGGAGGAGCCCTATGTCATGTCTGGCAGAAAGGGTTGGGTTGAGGTCAGTGCCCATGATTATCCAGCTGAAATTCCTTTGTCTCTGAGTTAAGATCTGATTGAATAATCAGACTCTGTTTTACTATGATTATGGTAGTCAAGAAGATGGAGAGAGTTCATTCATTCCTGCGACTTAGTTACATACAAAATTCCCTAGTCACTTTAGTATTTAGACAATATTAGATCGCCCAGATGTGCTCTTCATAGAGGACTTCATGACCTTAAAAAGAGATAGTGGGCCCGAATGGAAGAGCTTAGCCTCAAAAGAGTGCAACAGGCTCATATCTGAATGGCTTATATTATTTGAAGACTGTGGAGGGCTCTGAAGCCTATCTGGCATGGGTTTTTGAAAGGCACATACGGTCGTTAATAGTATGTGCCAGAATGGGGCTGTTATCAGTCTAGTCTGGGCTGGACAGTGTTGCATACCAAAAGAAGGACTTGGACTACAATGGGTCATGATGTAAGGTGTTTATTTAAATAAAAGAATAATGCTTATCTGGCCATCCGCTGTGACGGGAGTTCCCTTCCTAACACATTAAAATGAATGGTGCTCATCAAGTTCAGAGAAAAATAGTCTACAGTCCCAATCCTAATGACTAACTGGCTCTACCATTTAAGAAAACTTAACACAAAGAAAAAAGCCATACTAGTGGCCTCTGTTGTTGGCTTTTGCCTGGCCCAGCACTTGGAAGACTTGTTTTCAGTCTCCAAATTAAAGGCTGCAGTTCACAGTCTTTGATTCAATAAACACATATGTCCTCCATATGCTTTTCTCTTCCAATGTTTCAGTTTTCAGTCTTTGGTTTAATTAAACACAAACATCCTCTGTATTGTTTTCTCTTCCAATGCTTCAGTTCACACTCTTTGGTTCAATTAAACGCACATGTCTTCCGTATTGTTTTATCTTCCTCTCTGGAAAAGAAGGGGTTTCTTCCAACTACTTGTCTTAGCTTCTTAGCAAGTATTTCAAACCCTCCAGTATCATTGGTAACGCAATTCTTTTATGGCCAACCTTTGTAGAACATATACTCCACAAAGACTTATGACTCCTTGGTCGTCTTGATGACTAATTCAACTTAATACGTGTGGGACCTTTGTCTGCTTGTGAATTCCAGGTCCTGTAACTTCGTTGGCATTTCCAACCTTGTTGCAGAGTATTCACAGTCCTTTAAATCCACTTCACATCAGAGGAATGGAAGGCCGTCTTTTTTCGTTCCTCGTACATTGTCAGTTTTTTCAGCCTTTGCATAAAACATACATGTCTCTTTTACTCTGCTTTACAAACAGGTGGTCACTGTTTGTAAAGCAGCGTAAACCTCATTGGGTTTTCCCTTCTTGGAATCCAAAGTTTGTAGCCCTCAGAGGTGTTTTTCCATCATGAGAGTTTGCTTTGCTAATGCTGTTTGTATGAGTGGCAAATGCTCTTGCTGAGGAGAACTCGGGAACCCAGGATCCCGTTGTTCTGCTGGTCTCTGTGTCATTTGCTGGGCACAAGGCCCAACACTGCTCTCCCGTGATCATGCCAACAGCTAAAACGCTTCCCTAATGCTGTTTGTATTGGTGGCAAATTCTGTTGCAGGGTGGAACTTATGATCCCGGGCTCCCTTCGTTCTGCTGGACTCAGAGTCAGTTGCCAGGCGCCAGGCCCATGATTGCACCACCAGCTAAGATGGTTCTGCTTCCATCTACATCATTCTCACGGCCGGAGCCTCTTGCTTGGTCAGGATGACTTCCTGTCAACCTCCAGCTAGCGGTCCTTTTGAAGGAGTCTCTCGCTGTTTCTCAGTCGGCTCGGCTCTTACGTTCATCATCAGCAACAGCATCAACGTGTCCATCTTCTTTGATTATAACATTCAGCTGACGCTCAACGTTACCTGAAGCTAAATGTGTGAAAGGAGGGTTCTTGCATGTTGTAGTTATTATATGAGCTATCAAAGTTTTTCCAGACCCATGTATGCATAAATGGTTTTCCTGATCAGAATGGGAGTCATTGTCCCCAAGAGGGGAGTAACTCCCAGTGAGGTCGCACTTGCCCAGACCTCTAGGGAGACTGTTGCTTAGTGGGCTCACCTCACTAGCCTCAACTGGGTGGCTCCACTCTGGGGAGAAGGGACACATTTCGAGATTCGTCCCAACAGCCAGATTATAGGGCAGACACCTGATTGTTTATGTCTTGTGTTTACTTCCAGAGGGAAGGAGAGGCCATGTCACACTTCCTCTTTTTCTGCCTTCACTAATTGAGGTTAAGCCTGCATTGGCTAAGGGCGTGGTGTTGTTCGAAGCAGGACCAGAGGAGACACTGGTCGATAGAACGTAGCAAGTTGCACTATGCCCATGCAGCGATTCCTTTAAGAACCAAGGACTGCACCCTCCGTGGCAAAGCGTGTGTTGGCTAAGGGTGCGGTGTTGTGCAATGCAGGGCCGCAAGAGATGTTGGACAATCAAACATAGCACATTTTGCTACACCCACGCAGCATATGCTTTAAGAAGAGAGTACCAGACCCGCCGTGCCAAAGACTACATTGGCTAAGGGCGCTTTGTTGTGGGACACTGGACCACCTGAGACACTGGCGGATTGCACGTAGCACATTGGCTACGCCAAAGCAGCATATCCTTTAAGAAGTGAGGACTGGACCCTCCATGGCAAATTTTGCATTGGCCAAGGGCATAGTGTTGTGCTGAGCAGGACAGCAGGAGATGCTGGCCGATCGAATGTACCACGTTATGCTACACCCACGCACTGTATCCTTTAAGAAGCGAGGAAGGGACCCTCCGTGGCAGAGCCTGTGTTAGCAAAGGGGGCAGTGTTGTGCGACGCAGGACCACAGCAGGCGCTGGCTGATCGAATGTAGCATGTTGAACTATGCCCATGCATCATATCCTTTAAGAAGCGAGGACCGGAACCTTCATGGCAAAGCCTGTTTTGGTTAAGAGTGCCATGTTGTGTGACGTGGGACTGCAGGAGATGCTGGCCGACTGAACATAGCATGTTGCACTTTACCCACACAGCATATCCTTTAAGAGGGAAGGACCTGACCCTCTATGGAAAAGCTCTCATTGGCTAAGGGTGAAGTGTTGTGTGAAGCAGTTGCTTGGCGATAAAGGGGTAGCAGCGCAGTGTGCGAGTACGTGGTACAGTTGTCGACCAGCAGTGACTGAAAAAGTAAGAAAGGTTTGGGAAGGGCGAGCAGCCACTACTGCTCTCTATTAAACTTCCCCGCCATTGCAAGTACCTCCACCAAACTCTCTACATAGTGTACTTTGTCTCAATGCAACCCTATGCTCGCCCCTCTAGCGGTTGCCAGTACTTTGTGTTGTGTCCCTTCCCTAGGTCCCCTGAAATTGCTGTTACTGTTTAACTGTGTCCCACTAGGCTCTATCCTTCTCTCTAGGTCCCCTTCTCATCTGTTGTTAATGTTGTGCTGTGAACTTGTGTACCATTAGGTTCTCTCCCACTGTCTAGGTTCCCTTCACATCTGCTGTTACTGTTGTGCTCTGAACTTGTGTCACATTAGGCTCTCTCCCACTTTCTAGGTTCCCTTCGCATCTGGTGTTACTGTTAAGCTTTGAAAAGATACATTCTCACAAAATAGGTCTAAATAAATCATATTTTCAGTCCTGGATTGTCCAAAATTGAATCATAAATGGGGGTCCCTCTTTTATAGGAAAATTACCTCATCACATTGGTGGAAAGCATGCCTGCATTAAGCGATCCAAACCCTGGCCTTGAGCCACAAAGTATTTTCCTGGTAGCTTCATACCCAAAGTTTCTTGTGCTAAAGAAAGTGTAGGAGACAATAAGGAAGCATAGGTGAAGAGAAACCGAGATGGTGGAACCCTTATCCAGCTGTGCAGAACTCTTTTTTGCTACTCTAACCATGCCCCCTTCTCAGACCCACAGGATCAAATGCCCTGTGGTATGTCACACCTTGGTGTGAGGATAGTCCTTTTGTTTAGGGTGTGCCCTTTGATTCCTGTTCCCAAGACAGTGACTGGTGAGGTGCTACCCTGCTGGAGAGAGGTATTAACCAACTTCACAAGAGATCAAAAGAGAGACCGCCCTCAATGGATATTATCCTGATGGGTGCATAAGTGATAGCCAGTCTAGGAAGAATGCACACAGGCATTCCACGTCAGCCTTGGTTCACATGGTTAACACATGTATAATACAGATCAGTTGTGGTTTTAATAATTATGTGTATTACCAGCCACCATACCACAACTCAGGTATGGACTCAGGTATAGCTTATGTTTACAGATCCAACTGCCACCAGGAAGGTAGCTCATCATAATTATGTTGTTTTGGACCAGAGATGCAGATTTTAAAGTCAGCCTCTGGGCTGAAGTGACTTTGCTGTCAGCCCAGCTGATTCAGGGTTCCTTTGACCTCCGAGACTGCATTGGGCCACTGGAGAGCAGGTGATGCAGATCAGGAGACTGATGCAGCAAGGCACATGTGTACACTATGCTTTTATCATGATGTTTGATGAATGGGACAGTCTGGTTAGCAGAAAACACTTCTAGATATACAATTACCCACATCATGTTATTATTAATACAACTAAAAAAAAGGGGGCTTATACACCCTTGCCAGATGGCAATCCTTCACACCTTCTCTAATTGGACATTTTACATGTAGGCTGACATCACTGCCATGCTCAAAAGTAATCTTCAGTGCCCTTGCATAGTGCAAGTGAATACAGGGGGTAATTCTATTTGTGTAGCACTGTGTAACAATAACAATTCCGTTTGCAATTGGAACATATCATTGGTGAAACTGCTGATATTGATTTAATTGTCTTTGTAATGACCTTTCCATTATAGACGTTTGGCATCTGTTTATAGGCAGGGATTGGCATAGTTGTAACTAAGAATATTTAAAATAAAATAAAAAATTGTTATAATCTCATACCCCAGTGGCATAACACTCCTGACCCACAACAGTAGTCTTCAGGTGTGAAAGAGAACAAGGTACTGGCATCACATATTCACAGAGACAAAGCATCCTTTTTGGCAGACTATCTGTTGCGATTAAACTCTGTTCCCATGAATATAGGGGCGTGTTTCGGCACTGTTCCATCCACAGACCGAAATGGCGGTATTATTCCGCAAAAGCGTATGTTATGTGTGTGTGGCCTGCCGCCACACTTTTGCATCTTTTCATGGACAATTGAGCTCTCCATCCTTACGAGTTTGATACATTGAGCAAAAACTTAGAAGTTGAAGAAATTTGTCATGAAGAACTATACAAGAAACTGGCTGTTATTGTTTGAATGGCCATGCGGTCTCCATATTGGAGAAGTTGACTGCTGAAAGCGTGGCTACACTTATTTCTGCCAACTAATGTTCGGTATTATCTGTGCTTTAGCAGCCAAATGGCCGTGTCTGATCTCCAGCTGCATGACCTACATTCCTCACACGTCCTACCTCATGGGTGAAGAGGGGACAGTCAACACACACCCTCCCCCGTCGACTACTAGAGATGGCAGAAACATAGTTTTATTCTCACATAGCTGCACGCAATCACTTTATTATTCCACGCTCAGAGTAAAGGAACAACACTGATATTCAGGAAGTCTTTTTGCATAGTTCCAGCACTTCGAGCTGCATTTACCATTTACGGTAGCCATGCAAGGCCCAATTCCCTTGGAACATATTATTTCTGGAAGCTTACACAAAACGCTAGCAACATTTCCCATGCACACTTCTATGTTGTCCGATATTGTTAATCGTGTTTAATGCAATCCGTTGTTCCAAGCATGCCACAAATAACCATTTCTAAAAATGTTGAACTCGACAGTTGAAAGAAAGAACACAAATAAATAAAACACACTGGTAACTCTTTTGCCTGGCCCTCCTCCATCAACAAGCAATATATTGCTAAATATGTCCCCAGATTAACAACTAGAAAGATTATTTTATAATTATTTTATAGCGTGCCGTTCCTTATAGGGGTTGGGGGGTTAAGAGGATACTTCATTCTAGGTCAGGGGTTTGTTATCTTTGCCGTCCAGATGTTTTGGACTACAACTCCCATTACCCCTAGCCATTCAATGGCGAGAGTGTGTGGGAGTTGTAGTCCAAAACATCTGGAGAGCCACAGGATGCAGACCTCTTCTTTAAGTCCATTATGGAGTCTGCTCTCATTAAGATTAATTCTACCAGGGAACCAAGCTGCGATGTGGACCTTATGCATAAGAAGGTAAATGTTGTCAAATATGTTGAAACTAGTGTGAACTAGAAAAGATTTACAACTAATGCTTCCTGCATACCATCCAGAATGTCACACATCCATAACCCTGTGGTACTATAAAAATACAGTCAATGTTAAGTTGCTCATATATGTCCCAAGTGACATAGTGTAGCCAAAAACGAATGGTATGAGTAAGAAGACGGGAGGATTGCCTTCTTGAATGGATACATTTATGCCTGTCACTTGGCCATGTTCCCACATCTACATCCATTGCCATTGGTTCTCCATATCACAACGGGGGGCGAGGGGGTGCTGTGGCTCTTTTATCTTTCAGAATCACAAGATGCATAGGCCCTGATTCAAAAAGATATTAAAACGAGTATGTTTGACTTAAACTTGATGTACAATGGAGAGGGCAATTAGATTCACAAAAGAAATGACACTGTGTAACTCTGAGTAACAACAGACTTACTAATGATTTACGCACATGTTTTCAACGGGGCTTTCCCATGTTAAATTCTTTCAATCAGGCTTAGGCTGGCTGTAAGTCAGCTGTAAACTAGAAATGCTTATTCGGTGCAACTACTTTTGTGATTCTAATAGTTCTCGCTCCAGGTGCAAGACAAGGTTAAGTCTGGCTTACTCCTGGCAACATCTTTCTGAATTAGAGCCCTAGTTTTTAAGACAGATATATTTCTGGAATTTAGCGTGTTTGTCTAATTGACCAGTCTTCTTTACTTGATTTAATACTGTCTTGCTAATGGGCATCAGAAGTTTTTCAACCTACAGATACCTCGGCCCCGCTGTGTAGCTGCTAAACAATAATAGCAAGATCATCACACACATGCACACGTGTACGCACACACACACATACATGATATAAAAATAGATTTAAAATGTGTCTTTTGTATTGATTCCAGCGAAGATACACAACCCTAGTAACTAATGCTACATCTCAGAATGTTTTAGGAAGCTGGACCAACAGAAGAAGATATACATCCAACAGACGGAATGGCCTATTAGTGGGCTGCCTACAAACATTCAACAACAGACAACAGGGTTATCCCCAGTAGAAGCTGTCATTTTCAACTCATCTAAACACCTTCTTACAGGTGCTGAAACCAGTCTTAAAGAAGGCATTACGTTTTTTCCCAACAAGTGTGAACTCAGCCAATAATATGGAAATTGAATTAATGTAGTTGTTCGGAACAGTTAGCTTAAGGGCTTTTTTCAAGAACAATGATGACAGGGAAAATCCATCCCTTACAGGTTTTTGACCTAAATCCTTCTTTACTCCAGGAGTGAATGGCATTCTTCCAGAAATAATTACCTTTGAGAACATGATCCTTAGGTCATTGCCCTAGATCACCAGGAGCAGTATCTCATTGGGTTCATGACATAATCTCAACATAGAAGAGAATGCCACCCTACTGTGTTTATCTCGCAATAAAGAAATAGTAAGCAAACCAGCTGATAAGGGTGGCGGATTGTTGTCCTAGGTAGGGAGGAGTACATTAACATGGTACACACTTTAATCGACAATGAGAATCATTATTCTAAAATATCAGTAGACCCCACAGATTAGTTGATGAAAACCCTGCAGGAACCATGCACGCAATGGATTAAAGAAGACTATCTCACTGTGGATGAAGCTTGTTTTCTGATACCCAGAGATTGCCGAATGCCTACCATATATTCACTCCCCAAAATTGATAAGAACTGTGTAAATCTACCAGGCAGACCTATCATATCACTATGTGGTTCTGTTCTGGAACTGTGTGGTAAATACATTGAGAAAATGATCCATGAATTGGCAGAAAATACACCATATTTTTTAAAAGATACAATGGCAACCATTAACTCCTATGAATAAATAGCATTTGAATATGAGAACAGTCTGCTAGTGACATTGGATATAACAGCACTATATACCAATATTCCCCAAAATGAGGCCCTCAGCTGCATAGAAGAGAGGCTGAATAGTCGTCAGATACCTCAATCAATACCAACAGATTGTGTGTTAAATCTCGTGTAGTTCATCTATGTAATCATTTTCCAATTCTTAGATTAAATATATTTACGGAAACAAGGTACTGCTATGGGTGCTGTATTTGCACACAGTTTGGCAAATATTTACATGGCTGATTTTGAGGATAAATTTGTTTACAACAACAACCCCTTCAGCAGTTGTGTACACCAGTGGAAAAGGAACATAGACACTATTTTCTTCATTTGGCAAGGAACACAAGAACAATTAGACAAATGTATTATTTGGTTGAACCATTGTAATATCAATCTCAAATTCACCTGCCATTCAGACAATCAGAATTTGGCTTTTTTGGATCTGTCAATATCCCACTATGTCAGGCCCATTTATACCACATTATATCGAAAACCCACTGACTGTAACACTTTATTGGAATATTCAAGTCAACATCCATACTCTCCGAAAAATAACTTACCCGACTGACAATTTTTACACCTTAGACACAATTTTACCATGAACAGTGACTTTGAATACCATGCCAACATTTTAGGAGCCAAACTAGCAGCAAGAGGATATCCCTGTAAACTAATTAAAAGGTCAGCTAAGAGAGCATGTTGGACTCATAGGGAGCATCTGCTATGTCCAAGGGAAAATATAAATAAATCAGACCGCATTGTATGCGGGGCCACCTTTTTCAAACAAACGACCCAAGTAAAGAAACTAATTAGACAATATTGGAACCTTGACACCAGCACAGGATGCACCACAGGCCTTCCCTTGTTTGCATTAAAAAAAGGAAAAAATATCTGAGATAGCTTGGTTCATTCCAGACTACAGAAGCTGAATATTAGTTTTGCTCAAAACACGCTTCATCAAAGAGAGCAAGTGCTGGGTCACCACACTTGTGGCAACTGTAGTGTTTGCCAATTCACATTAAAAATTGGCATTCACTGAGGGCAATTTTAGCTGGCAATTATGCCAATTTACTAATTGCCATTCATCCAATGTTATATACATCATCAGATGTCCTTGTGAACGTATCTTTGTCAACGGATTTATGTCGGGATGAACACAAGAAAAGTGGTCACCCGCATTAATGAATATCGATCACGCATTCAGATAAAAGTGTAATGTCACCTTTGGTCCAGCACTATGTGACAGCAAATCACACTGAAGACAAAATTGTTTCTTGTTTCTGTGCCCCGAGGCTTGCGGGCTACCGGCGCTTTATAAATATCAAATAAATATCAAATAAACACATAAATAAATAAATACAATGCAGTGGGTTGTTATTCACCAACTAAGACTTGATGCTGGGGATTATTCCATGCAAAATAGGTAATTGAGCCTGTAACAATGGTGGGGGAACACTCAAATTAACACAATGGTCCTGTTTAAACTTTAAAGACAATATGCATTCAGAGGCAAAATGTAGTATTTGATACATGAATCGGCACCCCCACATTCTTCGGTGTGAAAATATTTTTGACCATCTGATTATGTGTTCCCATCCAGACTTACTTTGTATTTGACAAGGCTTCACCTTACATGCCGAATTTCTCATTCTTAAGAGACATTAATCGCGCCTTACTTGAGTTACATCGAGCTAGGACATGTATTAAATGGATCTGAGGTAGTAACAACTCCTCACCCAACATGGCTGCAGCAAAAGGCAGCAGACAAGATTGCACATGAAAGGTGCACTCTATGTGGAGGCAGTAACTATCACGTGTAGACAGAGATTGGTTTCTTATTTGCCTTTTCAAACAAGGAACAGACAACAAGTGAAACACATGTGCGGCCAGTTAACCCATAGATGAGATCCCTGGCAGATGTAAATTGCACTCCACAATGTGGTGAAGAAAGACCCAATAAGCAATCCGCAGGTAGCTTTCATTGACAAGGGAGTGGATGACAGTTCAGTTGCTTCTCAGCCCCTAGGTTGGACATTTTGTTTTTATTTTGACTTTGTGCATTAATGGATTAATTGACATATGTGGGACACACTTTTCCTTCATAACACATGCTAACTATGCCGCGACAGATTAGTTTAGAGTAATTTGGCCTTTCCAACTGACGAGCCACATGTTGGGCATCAGTTCAGCTACTTAGACTGGTATATGGGAGGCAACAACCAGCCTTGTTGCTTTCCATAATACCGTTTGGGATCATGTTCCAATACACACACACTATTCACTTTGCAATATGTTTCTTTAGAATTGATGCTCTGGTCCTGAGACTCAGACACAAGCATTCTCCTTGAGAGATTAAACCATCCCACCTCCTCAAGCCTTTAATTTCTGATTCTCGGGTTGAATTAATTTCCTTTCGCGCTACTGCAACACAAGCTACCAGGTATGACTTTGCAATTGGATGAGGATCCACCATGCCCTTGGAGAACTGACTGCCGATGGGAATGCTCTTTTACATGATACATTTTCATTAATCTATAATTGTCCACTTCTATATCGTTGACCATATTTATTTGTGATAAGCATGATCATGTAGGATCAAGGGCATTAGATATGTGGTTGCAGTCAATTTGTACTAATAATTTTCCACACTTATTGTTACTAATTATCACCTAAGTGGTTGTGGAACATATGATCAGTTATCAGCATATCCATTTGGTGGTTTTAGATGCGAGAGACCCAGGGTTGGCTGGGGGCAATAGCGACCCTTTACATTTTTTGAATAAATCACGGGATGGCTTAGAGCTATCCTTAGCATTGACCGTGTTAAATGTGTAATTGAAACAATCAAACATGCACTTGGAGGACTCATTTATTATTCTTTCTCCCTTTCTTCTTGTTTTTCTCCCTTTGCTTATCTTTATTATTACTGGTTCAAATTTGCTACACACACAATCATGACCAGGAATGGCTCCTTATGTCCTGAAGATGGCTGGGGTATGAAACACAGCTAGATTACCCAGCCAAAATTCGAGTAGACACCTTTTTACACGTTCCATTGGATAACAAACACTGGATAGCCCTATAGGAATTGTGAGGTGAATCATTGGATCAGAATAGACATTTGATATATGCCAGTACTTTACTACAACGGTGCATTTATGTTTTTTCTATGTACAAATAAAATCAAGGATGTTCTGATAACAATTGAGAGTTGTTCTGTTGTGAGGAGATTGCTATATGACAGGCAGGGACCCGTTTTTTTTTTGTTTTTAACAAATTGAATCGCATGGGCTGTGGCCAGTGCCATGTGGCTCTTTGTTTCTAGAGTGGCTGGATTTTTTATTCAGGCTCCTTAATAAAACAGGGGGTTCCCCAAGTGTAATATTTTGAGCAGTGACCCTAAACAAGCAAGAAAATGAAAAACAAATAATTTGTCTTTCTGGAATTATATACAATAATTGCTAGTCTCATTAAAGGTTTATTTCCGGCACACTTCAGGGGGTGAGCCACTGATTTAATTCTTAAACACCTCAAATTCACAATGCAGACAAAAACTTCCCAAAAACATTTAGAGTAGAACAAGAATCCATTTCGGACTATATATTTTGCTTTTTTCAAGTTGCAGTTATGGCATGTTTTTTCTGCCATATTGGTGTCCTATGTCACTTGACAAAATCCTTGTGCTTAAAAGCTTGTGTACAGTGTAGAAATGTTTAACCATAGCATATAATGTGACCATTGATTTCATTGTGCCACAATTAATTATTTGTTGTAATGTGACTATCTTTCCTATCTCTATGGCATGCTGTTCAGGATGTTTGTTTCCACATAAGAGGTAAGGAGTGCCCATAGTACGGGATGCTGTGTGATTGCGCTGCTTTCCCTGTGCAACTCTAAATTCTTTAATACACAGTTATGAACCCTCCCAATGGTATGTATTGTGAAAAACCTGTGAAGCCTGCAAAGAAGATCCACGCAGGCTTGACATGTGGTCAACTTTGCATCAGATCTGCAGATGAACTGGCCTGCTGTTAAATATCAGTTACCAGTTTAATGGTATCCATTACAGAGCGTATTTTGCCTTCTGACTTTGAGAACCTTCAGACATGTAATTGCTCATTTTTCTGTAGCCGGTAAGCTAGCTATAACCGATAAGATAGCTCATGGGGTTGAGCGCTTGCTCCTGTGTTGTGTGTGTGATCAGCAGGTTCGAATTCCGGCAAGGCCAACTCAGCCTTTCATCCTTCTGAGGTTGATAAATGGGTAACAACACAAATTGGGTGATATTGCATGTATATTTGCTCTATATAACGTGCTTAAGCCTAAGTGCTAGACATTAACACATCATTATCATTTGGCCTTGGACATCTGCTTACTTTCACAGTAATTTGGTAAAATGGTCCTAAACACTGATATTAACGATGCATATGTTGATCCATTCTTGTATGAAATGTATATCACATTACAGTGATATTATAACCATATTTTTCGTAGTGTACTCAGGAACAATGTTATGTGATGCCACTTACTGTTTTGTCAAGGGTGAAAGGTTGTGTTCCATTGCTTCCTGTGATGTCACTTTGGGCGGGATCAAATTACATCACGTACTGTGATGTTATCAGAGGTCAAGGGTAATGTGATGACACTTACACTACCCTAGGCATTTTGGTGAAATTACGTCTTCAACGACAGTAAATTCCATGAGAGTTTGTATATACCCCTTGGTATAGACGTTGTTTGTGTGCTTCAGCAAAGATGCTGCCAGGCAATCATACAGTGGTAAACATCGCAAAACCAGGGCACTAATACATATGTATGTATATGCTTTTGAAAGTTTTGTATAACACTTAATTAGCACACATATAGCTACACATGGCATATGATGACAGTGGTAACATATGTGGGTTAGAATTTCAATATGGCAGCTATTCTAGACAGTTTCCTATATAAGTGAGTTATGTGAGGGTGCGTTTCACATACGACAGACAATACCTATTGGCTTTGATAGTGCTGGTTCTCTCCTGTTTCCGTTTCCCGCACTGTTTTCATGGGGTAACATTAAGATATGCTGCATTTGATTGCATAGCACATTTATACACATCTGGACAGCAAATAACACATCGCACGAATACTCAGTCAGAAACCATTCCTCGCATTTCACCGACTGTCGTCTTCGGGGGAAGTCTGTTGCCGCATCGCTATGGCAACAACACAAAGAGGCGAGAGGAAGAACAGAGAGGAGAGTGCAAATAAGTATTGCTCAGCAGTTTCAGCTGCCTGATCCGTCACCCGCGAGGATTCGCACCTCTAACCTCCTCACTCGGGCTCTCTAACATAATAGGGCATTGAACTTTTTTCATTTAAGTGCCTATTAACCTTTGAGAAAATGGGAACACACACTTTGTTTGGTAGAGCAATAGCCATAAAGAAACGTCCTATTTGAGAGGATCTGACATTTAAATGGCATCCATAATGCTCCTAATAAACGCCTATTTGGCAATTTCTTGGAAATGAAAGCATTACATGACTTGCACTAGAGTCTGGATTTAAACATTACATCTTGTTTTGAACTCTATCACCTTGACAACATTTGTAATACAAATGAGCATGAATTGAGGCTCATAATGGCCCAGAAGGTATCACCAAAGCATTCCTGTAAATCAGATCAGATACTGTGAGTACAAGCTAGCATTTGTCTGACAATAATGCAAGCGTCAACTTTCAGCGTCATTCGCATTCAGTTATTCTGTACTGATTGATTAACGCATACATATCATGCCCGTTTCTTACCCACAAAGTGAAGACCCAGCTGCCTTGTCGCCCACCTCGCGTCTAGTCAGACGGCCACTTCTCAAACAAACAAAAAGGTGCATCCGGGCTTCCCCTAACGTATGTCGTGACATTCTTGACCCCTCCAGCCCCCTGCTGGGGGTTTCACATCGATGGCCCAGTATGACTGGACAGCTAACAAATGTGACTTTGCCACCCATTTCTCTCATTATACGGCAGAGTGGAGGCATGGGATGAGCTGCTGCCCCCCAGATGCTGACTTGCACAGTGGGGTAGGGGGTGATGCAGGCATTGGCCTCTGGTATAGAATGCAGAGTGGAGGCATGGGATGAGCTGCTGCCCCCCAGATGCGACTTGCACAGTGGGCTGGGGGGTGATGCAGGCATTGGCCTCTGGTATAGAATGCAGAGTGGAGGCATGGGATGAGCTGCTGCCCCCCAGATGCTGACTTGCACAGTGGGGTAGGGGGTGATGCAGGCATTGGCCTCTGGTATAGAATGCAGAGTGGAGGCATGGGATGAGCTGCTGCCCCCCAGATGCTGACTTGCACAGTGGGGTAGGGGGTGATGCAGGCATTGGCCTCTGGTATAGAATGCAGAGTGGAGGCATGGGTTGACCTGCTGCCCCCCAGATGCTGACTTGCACAGTGGGGTAGGGGGTGATGCAGGCATTGGCCTCTGGTATAGAATGCAGAGTGGAGGCATGGGTTGAGCTGCTGCCCCCCAGATGCTGACTTGCACAGTGGGGTAGGGGGCGATGCAGGCATTGGCCTCTGGTATAGAATGCAGAGTGGAGGCATGGGATGAGCTGCTGCCCCCCAGATGCGACTTGCACAGTGGGCTGGGGGGCGATGCAGGCATTGGCCTCTGGTATAGAATGCAGAGTGGAGGCATGGGATGAGCTGCTGCCCCCCAGATGCTGACTTGCACAGTGGGATAGGGGGCGATGCAGGCATTGGCCTCTGGTATAGAATGCAGAGTGGAGGCATGGGATGAGCTGCTGCCCCCCAGATGCGACTTGCACAGTGGGCTGGGGGGCGATGCAGGCATTGGCCTCTGGTATAGAATGCAGAGTGGAGGCATGGGATGAGCTGCTGCCCCCCAGATGCTGACTTGCACAGTGGGGTAGGGGGCGATGCAGGCATTGGCCTCTGGTATAGAATGCAGAGTGGAGGCATGGGATGAGCTGCTGCCCCCCAGATGCGACTTGCACAGTGGGCTGGGGGGTGATGCAGGCATTGGCCTCTGGTATAGAATGCAGAGTGGAGGCATGGGATGAGCTGCTGCCCCCCAGATGCTGACTTGCACAGTGGGGTAGGGGGTGATGCAGGCATTGGCCTCTGGTATAGAATGCAGAGTGGAGGCATGGGATGAGCTGCTGCCCCCCAGATGCTGACTTGCACAGTGGGGTAGGGGGTGATGCAGACATTGGCCTCTGGTATAGAATGCAGGAAGTGGTCACATATTATGTAGCTCACCTAGTGATTTCACATATTTGTCGAATGTCTTTCTATTTATTTGTAAAAGTTATTAAGTGGTCATGGGCCCGACAGGGACAATAAAGAAGGGCAGAAAAGTGCCAGAACAGTAACAAAAAACAAACAACCCCACCAAATAGCATCTCAACTAGCATCACAATCATATAAAGAAGAGGCCTAATATGGTTAAGCAGTACCCAGCTAACCACACAATCAACTGGAGAAGCATGTTCTATTTAAATATGAGGTATAAAGTAGTATTTGAAGAAGAAGGCATGCACAGAATGTCAAAAGGATAATGTCCTATGTCAAGGGGTAAGTGCCAGACGCTGAAGGACAAGCAATAGAATGCTTCTTCAGAAGTACTGCCTTAGGAGCACCAAGAGCAATCAGCGATTTGCTAAGATTGATATAAGTTGTGTATGGCAAGTATTACCTTTTGCATTGATGCCTTTTTATGTGATAATTCCACAGGTGAAATGAATGGTAGGGCTGCACTGTTCCACACATGGATTACACGCCTTGCATTCACGTTGGGTGATATGTTTTCACAATGTTTTTATAACCTTTGGCATGTTATAATGTACATATCCTCTTCTTACGGATGCATTTTTAAATGTCGACTATCTAATGCACAGTATTTGAACATTTGTGCCACAAAACGAAGTCGTGTGTCCACCCTCATTAAAGATGATATTATCACAATTAATTCTATTTGGTCAAATTGCTTCCAAGACCTTTCACGATTTATAGGATTGTCTGACCCTTTGCAAATTTTAAGGGATACCTCATCTAATCGGGCTGTAAGGTGCCACAAATGGATTACACACCATAAATACAGTGTAAATAGTTAACTGGACCTCGTTGGCATCGAGGAAGATTTGAATAACTATTTCTTTGAATCATTGGCATCAACACAAGCAATATATTCCTATTCCTTTTATTGCACACCGCCTGTTAATTTACCTTTTCTGTGAATTATTGGCATGGTAAGATTGGGGAATGTGATTTATTGATTTACTATTGTCCAAATATTCTTGATTTTTGCATTGAAATATGGAACATTAACATTAAGAATCGTTATATTTCTGATGAAATTCTGAGGGATATGGTTGTTTTCAAAGCTTCATGAGTTAAAGGTCATATCATTTTTTAATTTCAGCTTCACTTGAATCAATTTCCTCAAAATGTAAAACATCTCATTTGCTCTCTCGTCATTTTATTGGGCCTGGGTCACGTTTGCCAGGATAGTATCAACGCTATATACAAATGATGAGGCAACACAATGTAGATGCTAATGTTTGGTAACCACTAACAGTTTAAAAGTGAAATAAATCGCAAATATGTGATTTTCACCACATAATGCATTTCAAATTGAACATGTGCAATCTTGTATCATTATTAGATAACACACCCATTGTTAATATGAAACATTTTGAGCATGTATACCAAATACGTTTTAAATATAGATATGCATGGGTACAATTCATATATATTTATTGCATTCACGTACCTAGTGTGTTCCTATTTTTTTTAATCAAACAATTTTATTGACATTTTTCAAACAACAACAATACACATTACAATTAATACCGTAAAAGAGGGGGTATCGGCCCCTGGGGCCGTCAAGCACTAGTTGAGGGTTTAAACTCTTCAGATTGTTCGTGCCCGCTCCACCTGGGGGGGGTCTGCTCGGTCTGGGGGAGGTGTGGCGCGCGTGATGCCGATTCGTACCCTCAGCAGACATCCTCCCATTTTTGCCAAATTTTGCATGCTTTTTGTGGGCATGCCCTCGCAGCATATATACAAATGTCCACGTCTGTGACCATTTGGTCATATCTGGGTGTTGTCTCCGACCCCCATAGTTGTGCAATGATCCTTCTGAGCACTGCCGTGGCGGTCGACCAGAGTAGCTTCTCGTACCGCGTCGGAAACACCCAGCAGTAGCTGTTTGGGTCCTCTTTGTATTGCCTTGCCCAAGACTCTTGACAGTTTATCGCAGCAAAGGACATAATCCCGTTATACATGGTTGAGGTGACTTTTCACGTTATTTGTTCCTGGGCTATGTTGCGCTCTATCGGGGTATAATCTGGCATGTCCCTCATGTTTTGTAAGCTAGCTTGTAGTGCGTGTTTCATGGTATAATGATATCTCTCTGTGAGTTGAGGGAGGAGTCAGATTGTAGTGTCTCAAATGGAATCACTCTGCCTTCCTGTGCCACATCACCAATTCTTGTGATCCCATGTTGGACCCAAGTGGGCCATTTGGGGAGCTTTTTTACTTCCGGGAGAAGTTTAATATTCCATAACGGTTGTATCGGTGCCAATTTTGAGTCCCACCCTATGTATTGATATGTCTCTTCCCATATTCGGGTGATGTGAGCTGGCATAGTGGGGGGCGATGTTCTACCCGTACTGCCGTATAGGAATTCTAAGAGTGATGCTGTGCTGTTGGCATCAATTCCTCTGGTATGTGGCATGTTCCCTTCCCCATGGAGCATGTCGTTCACCACCCCCATCTGACTGGCCCAGTAGTATATTTGTAATGGATCGCTGAAGGGTGGGGAGGACTATGCGGGGATATTTAATTGAATGTTTGCATACATTGTTTTAATATGTACATAGATGACATGAAAAGAAATGTATGTTTATTATGAGTTCTCCCTGCCTATACCCCTTCACTAACTGACATACATTGTCCTTCATATGTATTATATTATGATTTCTATTTTGACTTTTGTCTTCGTCTCCGATTCCATTTCTTAGTTTTCTCTTTGTCATATTTTCTAAAATATGTGATAACATTGCTGCACATTTTCTCTGATTTCTTTGAACTTTTTAATGACTATGCATTGGTTCTACCAATGACACGTTCATCCATTTTACTCTGTGAATTATAGTCTTGCCTGAGATTAATGGCTTTTTAAATTGCGCAGGAGGTGTTTCATTTGTTTGATGTGTGAAGTGGGAGCCACTGGAGCAACTGTGATGAAAGTAATACAATTTCCCTTCTTAGCTCCAAATATTAGGATAACAGAAGAATACAGACAACCTATTAGGTGGGTTATCATAGATGGAGCAAGCACAAGAAGAATGACAACTACTAAATACATGTGAATGATGCCACTTAGATTGGAATGCACTGTGTAGGCCTTCATAAGGGGTAAACAGGTTCATTTATTAAAGCATATGAAGAAGTTAGAAGAAAACTGATTTTTAAATTTTTCACTTTGCTCCATTTGTTCATGCATTTCAGATGAGAATCAAGTGTTCAGGCAACATGTCTTTAAAATTTAGAGTTACTGAGGCAGATGCAAAGAAGGTCTGGTTCTTGAATTTTGAATTGAGTGCAGGTGTTTCAAAGACGACTTAGCTTCAGAAGATTCAAAATAAGTATTTGATTCGGTGGAGGCATGATTTAATAGATTTTATTAAGTTCATAAGGAAACAAGACTCTCAGGTGCAGTTTAGAATCATCCCCATACTTGTGAATGAATAGCCCTGCTCGTATACAAGCACACCCAGCTGATTGTAGAAGTTGATTGCATAAGGTTTTATTTTAGGCAATTCCAAATTAATTATATAGAAGAAGGATCACTGATGATGGAGGTCAAAAACAGTAGACCCTTGTAGGGGAGGACTGGTCCAAGACGACCCCCCCCTCGCCTGCACTTTCTCCCCAGGTGAGGACCATGGCTCTCTTGGGCGTCCCCTCATGCCACCCGGGCCCAGGTGGTGGAGGGCTCACCCACTGGAGACATTGCCCGCACGTATTAATTGCCCACACGTATTAAAACTTAGCTAGGCCTAGAAACCATTTGTGTCTGGTAAAGATGGTGTGAGCTCAGCGCACTGTAGCGCGGCCCCCACCCTTGGAGGGTTTCAGTCATCCTTGTTGCCGCAGCACCCTGGTAGATCCGCTGCGAGCACGTTCCCACGAACAAGACGGACATGAGCTAGCGTAATAGACTAACATTGTAACAGTTCACCTCCCGCAGTGTATCTTCGTTCCCAGCATGACCCGGCCAGCAGGCCTAGGCAAATGAAAAGAACAGTAAAATGGTCGATTATATACCAGACAATCTTTGTATATTAATGCTGAGACTACTTGCAAAGGATGCTTTTCTCTCATAAAACCCCTTATATTACAAAAAGCCTGTAGGATGTATGATTACAAGAGATCATGCCCCCATGATATGAACGATGGTGAGCATATACCATTGCAGTTGGGTACTAATAATAACGGCACACACCACGAATACGTGTATGACTGAAAAACGCACACCCCATGGGGCCCGTGCCATAACTGAACTAATGCCGCTAGAGGACACACGAAAACGAATGTAAACCATCCAAAGGGCCCATGTGAAGAATGCATGAGAAGGTGCATGTCTAGGCCCCACATGCGCCACCACCATCACGCACAAGTGGCGGGTTACTTTCTATGTTCTCCACCAACCCTAACTCTACCTTACTTACTGCAAATGTATATGCATATAACTAAATACTGTACGTGTTAAAACATAAATGTATAAACAAGGTACTCAGACTGGTTATAATCAAGACACATCCAGCAAAGTTTAAATGCATGTTTTGTAGTGTTTTGAATAAGTATTATAGAGTGTTCAAATGTTTGTGATGTCTTTACCTAAACCGGCAACACACGAGGGAGATACCTTTGTGAAATACGCGCAAGGCCATTCCCCCTCCCACCCAGCGAGGGCTGCCAAGGCATGAGAGCAGAGACCGCGCCGCGCTGCGTTACCTCCCCCAACTAGGCTGGAGCCGCTTGAAAGACTTGTAACCCCCTCTGTAGCACCCAAGGCCACCACCCGCCACCTGCATTATTTACAGCACAGCAGTAAACCTCTGCCTGAACGCACACGCCCCCTCGTAAACCTCACAACCCACCGGACCATCTCAGACTTATGGCCCGGTGCAATCAGGACACCCAACACTTTGACAACACACAGCGGAACATCCATAACAACTTCTAACAAGGCAGAAAGACATGTACCGCCCGTCCCAGGCCCCGAAGCTTAGCCCCTCGACCTATGACCCCGGTCAACGGGACACTGGTAACCATGTCCTGACGTATTACCTCCAGACCTCTCACAAGGTACATTCCTCCTATGTTGCATTAACCTGCTGTATAACCTATTGAAAGATTTACTAAAGAAGATAAAACCAGAACGTTTGAATGACTGCGGTGTGCATGGCATAGGGCTAATAAGTCAGGAAGAGACATTCATCTCTGCCAATGGCCGCGATGGCCCCACAACACCGGCTGGATGAACTCTGCCACCCTGCCAGGCCCAGCCCAACCCACGAGGCTGCCCAATGACGTCTTCCAGCCAAAGCCAACCACATCGAAGCAGCACCTATAGTTAGTCGTCGCCACCCAATCCCCATGAACTTGTGCCCCCTATAGTGTGTAGGTTCTTATGACGTTTTTTGTAAATATATACGCCTGTCTTTGCTATTGTCAGACAGAGCGCTCTCGGAGTTTGCAGAGTTCTTTGCATGCCCTATTCTGATTGATAAACTCCCATTTACGCTCACCCGCACTCTGTCTTGGCCTTATTCCCATCTTGGGAGAGTCCTTCATTGTCTCTCATTGCGGGGAGGATCGTGCTGTGTGGGGATGCTTGCCTTCAGTGGTGACCCCGATAGCGTGATTTTATTTCTTCCTAAACCCATTATAACCGTCCCCTTTTGGCACGAGAATCTCCGGTCGAAAAGGGATACGCACGGTGAGCCGGCTCCGGGAGGCTGCCCGCCAACGGCGACCGGTACACTAAGAAGTGCGCACTCAATAGAGAAAGGGTACGGGATCCCGGTTGAAAAATCCCCTTTGAGTACCGCTCGCCGGAGCCGGGGCTGACTGTTGAGCTGACGGCGACACTGCCTGGACGGACCCAGTTTCGGAGACTATCGGTTCAAGACGGGCACGTGAGTACTGAGTGTGAGCGATTGTAAAGGGAGCGGGGAGAGAAGCGTAGGACAGGGAACGAAAAGGGGGTACGAAGATATACTAAAGATCATTCTAAAATTTCCTTTCTTTTTCTTTGCATATGGCCATTAGGATTACGAGGTGAATAAGAGATAGAAGTGACGGGAACCTAGCTCCGAAAGGGGGTGGAAGGCGACGCCGCATAGTGCTATATTGACTAGTGCTGGGAATATATGACGAAGTGAAGTATAAGATAAAAGTGTTCAGCAAAAGGGGGCACTGAGAATATATTAGTGATCGCTACTACTTCTTTCTTTTCTTTTTCTTTAAGGGTAGGGGGAGAATAAAAACCAAGATTAGCACGAACTTGGGAAGAACGTAAGAGAAAAGGGGGCCTACTAGGAGGGGGAGAGCAGGTTAAAACATATAAATATATGCATATGCGCATTCATCTATCTAAGTAAGACAGACAGTAACAGCCGGCTAGGGAGGAAAGGGAGGGCAGCGTGAATGGTGTACTGAGTGTTACCAAGAGGTGTGTGCATCTCGTATGTGTCAGGGGACAATTTGAGGTTGCGAATGTGTAAAACGGCTATAAATGCATAATTGTCAAAGGGTCATGGTAAGTGTGACCGGATGAAAGTTTTTTGAAGGCAACGGTGATACAGTGACGTGAGTGAGTGCCTTTTGATTTCCGGGTTGCTATTGTCAAAATAAATGATGGGTTGCTCTTGTATGTGTCCTCCAAAGAAAACAAAGTAGAAATTGCGTACAGTAAGTTTTGTATTGCGCAGCCAAGGAAGGGAAAGCCCAACCGAGCGTAACAGTGAATGTGAAGTAGAATACGAAAAATAATATTGTTGCTACATTCATATTGTAGTTGCAGACACACAGAGACAAATAAGCACTAGGAGAGCGCCAAAATGGGGGCTGAAACACCCTTATCACATATTTGTAAAAGTCTTCCAGGGCACGCGGAGCGGATTAAGAAATATCACGACCAATGGGTAACCGAGTTGAAAGGAGAGGGGCTACCCCAGATATGGCCAGAGGGAGGATCATTTGACAAAAGCGTTCTAGATACGGTGATGACATGCATTTTCTTGAAGTACCGAGGGAAACAGCTGCAGAATAGGAGGGAAATATTAGATCTCTGGCGGTTATTTGAAGAGGTACCACCGCCTAAAGCGCCAGCACCAAATCCCGATCTCCCATCTACTACAGACAATCCACTGGTGTTACAGAAAGATATCAAAGAATTGCCAGGTGTAGCGCCACCAGTAGAGGTAATAAGTTTATATCCGATATTAAAGAAACCGGTACCCGCGGAAGGATACAGTGATCCAATGTACGTACCTCCCCCGACAACCGCTACACCCCACCGGCCCACTGCACCCCCACCATATGAAAGTACAAGGGAGCGAGGCCAGGCGAGTACACAAAGGGTGGACATAGAGAAACTCACAGATGATCTAGAATCAAGACTGTCGATAGCAAAAGATGAGCTCTCGAGGATAAAAAACATATGCGAACGAACAGCACTGGATACAACTAGAGCTGGACGTACGTCTAGGGCATCGGATGAAAGCAGAAGGCCCGAAGAGGGGTGGAAAAAGGGCGAGATCCTGTTTAGGATTGAGGAAGAACCAACGCGAATAATAGAAGTAGGGACCCGAGAGGAAGATGGTGGTAACGAAGAAAGGCTTGGGGGATTCAAAGAGGAATTACTATGTGATATTAGAGAGGAGCTAGACGAAAGCGACAGGTTGAGTATGGCAATAGGAGGGGGAAGCGAAGGGGAGGAAGGTGCATGTTCTATGCGAACCCTAGATGATGAGTGGGCGGGGCGACTGAGGAACAGAGTGGGGAAGATGGCATCACTGGGAACATCAGCAGCCAAAACGGGTCCGGATGCAACAACGAAAGGAAAGCTACAGCTCCCGTTGATACATAGGGGAGGAGGGAGGCCTAACTATATCCCATGGGCACAGATGGATAAAGCTAATTTATTAAAGCTATTGCCCCCGTTATCAGGAGGGGCAAGTAAGTGGATATACGCCTTCGAAAAACATACAGCTGGGGTACCCCTAGCTGTAGGAGATGTGAAAAGTCTGCTCGTATCAGCGGTGGGCGACCAGGCTGAAAGAGTATGGGTTAAAGCCGGTTTCCCGGGAGTAACCTTAGACTGTGACCGCCATGATGGGGCCTCCTTTAACACAGTGCGGGCTAGGGTGTGGGACGCCTTGCGCGAAACATTCCCAGATACCCCGGACTTGCAGTCGGTGATGCAATGTACCATGAATGAGGGGGAGGAGGCTATGGATTACATTTTTCGGGTTCAAGAGATGTGGAGAGCGGAGACGGGCACGCCCTGGTATCAATCGACATCTCTGTTTTACTTCATTATAAAAAGGGGGCTCCCAAAGGAAGTGCAGAAGGCGCTTGACAAAATAGCAGGTATAGAAGCAAAGGGATGGCCGGAAATTCAGAGCATAATAGTACACCATTGTAAACGAATCAAGGAAAGGGAGAAGGAGGTGGCGCAGAAAAGATTGGCAGACGAGGCGAAGTTGGTGCAGACAAAGTTAGTGAAGGTTGCAGCAGCAGTAGCCGCGCTCCCACACAGCAGGGAGGGAGAAGATGAGGAGGAGGGGCTGATAGCAATACAAGGAAGGGTGGCAACTAATTGGGCGGGAACAGGACAGCGGCAGTGGAACGAGCAGGAGCAGGGTGGAGGTCCGCAGTGGCAAGAGTGGACCCCTCGAGGGGGACGAGGTGGGTACAGGAGCCGAAGAGGAGGTGGACCACAGGGGTACGGGGGAATGGGAGGAAGTGGATGGCAGGGTCCCAGGGGCCCTCAGGGGAGTTGCTGGAACTGTGGACGATGGGGGCATTACTCCAGAGAGTGCAGAAGTAGACAAAACAACGGGTTCCAGGAGGTGGAACAGTATGGCCATCCCCACCCGGGAAGCCCATATGGCCTTCCGATGGGACAACAGCACCTGAGAGACCCAAGCCAGGGTAACACGGGCCAGCAACAGGGACCCCACTATAGAACACAGAACCACCCACAAAACATGCCTAACAACGACAGCATGCAATATACACCAGGCAACCCTTTCGCGACAGCAGCTAACGGGGCCCCCGCACCAGCACCTTACAACGGTATGTCAGTGGTCTCAGGTAACGTATTCAATGAAGGGGGGGCGATGAGACACCCCGCATAGGACAGCCCACAGAGAACACTTGCGTGTCCAGTTCTATCTACCACCCACAGTGCAGCAGAGGAACCATTGGTAGGGGCGCAGATAGGAGACAGGCAATTTATATTCATGGTTGATTCGGGAGCGGAGAAATCATGTGTCAGGGAGGGCCGGTTCCCGTTATCTAACAGGAAGTTAGAGACGCAGGGGTTCTCTGGGGCTGTAATTGAAGTTCCTTACACAGAAGTTTTGGATGTAACCATAGGGGGCAAGACTGTAAAAGCCCCCTTACTGTATTATGAACAGTCCCCGATAAATTTGCTGGGGAGGGACCTTGTGAGTAAACTTAACATGACCATATCATTTACCGAAGGAGGGATAGTGTGTTCTACACCCGGGATATGCCCCTTGCGTGCAATGTTGGTAGTGCAAGCCTACACAACCACACAGGAAATACGAGGGCTGCCACAAAAAGTAGAGATGTTTATTGCAGGGCTAAAGACTTTGGCCCTTATAGTCCCAGAGCTAAAAAACATGGATTGGAGGATTCCAGCAGAATTCCTCTTCCGCCCCATAGTGTGTCCAAATGCAGCACCAGGATCAGTGGTGTCGTTGGATTTGCACGCTGTGCAGGTATCAACTAAACGGATCGCTGTGATTGGAATGGACAAAGAAGGATGTGAGTGGCGCACCGTACTGTGTACAAACGCAAACCTCGCCCTACGCGAAGTAACAGATGAGGAACTCTTTTTAGACACAGAAGCAGATGGTGAGATAGTAATGGAAATAGCGATGCCCTGTGACATTTTAATCCAAACCAGAGAGATCCCCGTCCAATTGATGGCAGTGGTAGGAAAACCACCGTCATTTTTTGATGACGACATGAGGTTAGTACCAAACAATTTATGGACAACAGGCCCCCATGATGTAGGGCTGTTGCATGGAGTACAACCTGTGATAATTAAACTAAAACAAGGAGCTATCTTACCCCGAGTCAAACAATATCCACTGTCCCGTGAGGCTGAAGAAGGTATAAAAGAAACTATAAATGCACTACTAGCACAAGGGATAATAGTGCCTTCAAACTCACCATGTAACACATGTATTTATCCAATCAAAAAAGCGAAAGGGGGGTCTTGGAGGATGATACAGGACTTACGCCCCCTCAATGATGTAATACAGAAAGAGTTCCCTCTAGTCCCGAACCCTGCGTCAATACTATGCAGCATCCCAAAAGAAGCATCACATTTTACAGTAGTGTACTTGAAAAACGCATTTTTCTCAATACCCCTGGCTGAAGAGAGTAGATATCTCACAGCGTTCACACTGGGGGGAAAAAGATATGAACATTGCAGACTGCCACAGGGATACTGTGAGAGCCCGAGCATATTCAACCGCATATTGCATGAAGACTTGGGAAACCTATCAGTAGAGAGTACGATTATTCAGTACGTAGATGATTTATTGGTGTGTGCACAAGACAAAACCACATGTAGAAAAGATTCAACAACGCTCCTGACTTTACTAGCCAACAAAGGATACAAGGTAGACAAAGAGAAGCTACAGTATTGCCTGACTGAGGTCTTATACCTGGGACAGCTCATATCAAAAGATGGAAAGAGAATAATTCCTGACAGGGTGGAGGCAATAAGGTCAGTAGGAGAGCCCACGACAGTGAAAGACATGCAGAAATTTTTGGGGATGTGCAATTATTGCCGAGCATGGATACTAGACTATGCAGCATACACCAGGCCCCTCCTACAAGCACTCAAAGAAGCACAACAGGAGAATGTAAAAATAAAATGGTCAGAAGAAATGAGCATATCGTTCAAATTACTGAAAGAGCTAATTTCAAGCGCTCCAGTACTAGCAAACCCTGATTATGGACACAAATTTTACCTATTTTCCCATTGCAAAGGAACACTTATGACAGCAGTACTGACACAAAAAACCTCCTTAGGACACAAGCCCCTGGCGTACTATAGTGGTACTTTGGATGCCGTGATGCAGGGTCATTTCGCGTGCGAACAATCGCTCGCAGCAGCCGCATTCGCGATTGAGAAAAGTGCCACAATAGTAATGGGATGTTCTGTAACATTGTTTGTGGAACACTCATTATTTGCAATACTCGAAAGATCAAAAAGCACGCTGACCACACAGCGGGCAACAGCATATGAGATCATATTGTCCAGCGCCAACATCCACATAGTGAGATGTAAAACAGTGAACCCCGCCACATTTATCACAGAAGCGTGCACATTGGAGGATATGCAAAATCACGACTGCACAACCCACACAGGAGAAGGAGGGGAGGGCGCAGTTGTGTGTGAAAACGCTCTCAGCGAGGGGGAAGTGTACTTTGTGGATGGATCCGCATCAATTGATATGGATACGGGAGAAAAGCATGTTGGCATGGCGGTAGTGAGATTAGAGGAAGGTGAATTTGAAACACTAGTACAGTACCGCCTCCCGTCACATTACTCTGCACAGGCAGCAGAACTGATTGCGCTCATAGAAGCACTACATGCAGCAAAAGGATGTGCAGTAACAATATACACAGACTCAGCTTACATGACGACAACAGTACATGGAGGTCTAGCAAGATGGGGCCGTAGGGGATTCAGAAGGGCAGACGGAACGCCAGTGCAGCATGCAGAATTGTTAAAAGAATTAATAGAGGCCCTACAAAACCCTACTGCTGTAGCAATAGTGAAGTGCCAGGCCCATACATCCAATACAGACGTTGTGTCTTTAGGGAACGCGGCAGCGGATGCTGCCGCCAAGGAGGCTTCCTATTTTCAGAAATACGACACAGGTGAGTTCATGATGAAGAACACAACAACCGAAGAACTGTCAGAAGGGTACAACATGATGTCCTTATCACAAATTCTAGAATTGCAGGAAGGAGCTAGTGCAGAAGAAAAACTAACGTGGACGAAACGGGGATGCAGCCAATCAGGAACAGACCTATTATGGCGGCAAAATAACTCAGGGAAAGTGGTAATGCCACTACAGTTACTAGAAGTAGCATTTCAACAGCTACACTTCCCCGCACACAACACTAAACAGCACATCGCAGCAGAAATACAGGAAGAATGGTTTGTGCCCTGTCTCCAGGAGCATGTGTCTCGATTGGCAATGGAATGTACAACATGCCAAATATACAACTCAGGAATGACAGTACGCACACTCCGGGGAACAATTCCCAAACCCATTGGCCCCTTCAGAGAACTGCATATAGATTATGCAGACATGGGGGAAAGGTGTAATGGCGCACGGTACATGATCGTGGTTGTGTGCCCGTTTTCAAGGTGGGTGGAAGCAGGACCCTGTGCGCGACCTGATGCCAAAAGCGCCGCCAAGTTCCTAGTAAGGGAAGTGTTCCCGCGCTGGGGAATTTGTGACGTGATTCGCTCAGATAACGGCTCTCACTTTGTGAATGAACTCTTCAAGGAAATTACCACGTTATTGGGTATAAAACATAAATTGTGTTCGATTTATCATCCTCAAAGTAATGGCGTAGTGGAAAAGATGAACGGCCTGTTAAAGGGCAGGTTATCAAAACTATGCTTCTCATTAAAGAAAAATTGGATTTACTGTCTACCCCTGGCACTATTTGAGTTGAGAAATCAACCAAGTAAAGACCACCATTTGTCCCCACACGAGATCGTGACTGGGAGACGAATGAACACAGCACACTCTCCACTGCGTGAACACTCAGATGCTCACAGAAGCGCCGCAATATTGGGAGATGAGTTCACAGACTACCTAAGAAAATTAACAAGGGCAGCGCGCGCAATATCGAAGCAACTCTCCCCACCCTTCACTAGAGAAGAGGGAAATGTAACAGGATCTGTCACAGAGCCAGAGCAACAGCTACAGCTAATGCCAGAAGACTCAATTTATGTCAGAAGCTTCGTGCGTCGGTGGAATGCACCACGATTCCATGGCCCATACGAAGTAATATTTTGCACGCCCACGGCAGTAAAGGTGAAGGGCTTGAGGTACTGGGTGCACTTGACCGACGTACGAAAAGCATACAGCAATGTACAAGAGGAGATAGATGAGGAGGCACAGACAACAGCAAACGATGCAAATGAGTAAGATGTCTAAATACCGACTTGTGTGTGTGTGTGTCAGCACTGGACTTCAATGGAATAATGACTGACAAGGATATTACAAAAAAAAAAAAAAAAAAAGGAAAAAAAAAAATTGTGTGTGCGTGTGCTTTCTTTTTTTATTTTTTTGAGTGGTATGTAATTGATGAAATAATAATATTATAACGTGTATATACCCTTGTCTGTGAATACCCCTCCCCCACATCCCCACCCGCTTCCATTCCCCGTCAAATGTATTGGCACAGATGGTGCCAGCAAAACGTTTACATGCATGCACTTAATGCACTTTTATATCTCAAACAGGAGCTTCCATGGCATCTAACGGGCAGCCTGCAACGGATAGAATTAGTAGAATGAGAGAATTAGTATATGAGAGATGTAGATATTCGTATGAGTGTGGATTATCAATATGCATTACATTGTTTTTTATGATAATGTTCGGCTTGGTTACATATTGGTTTATAGCGTTCATCTCTATCGAGATGTACGAGGGGGGAGGGAGTAACAACACCACTGGACCAATTAACAGTACCACCGGGCCCAATGCAACTGCAGGGGTCAATACCAAGGAAGGTGATTTTTTGATATGGGACGGAACTAAACTTGTGTGGGGGTATCATACCACACCATCCAGTGTTGTGACCTCACAAAGAGAAAAGCCACAGGGTGGAATACAGAGCAACACAGTGTCTCCACCAGGGGTATCCACTTACAATGCCCACAGTCTCAATGACCGAAACCCGTCTGCCATATCATGGTTATATAACACCCCCACCAGCCAGCTTGCCCCCACCCCAGAAAACAATCTGCCAGATAACGCCAGGAAAGAAAACGATAAGCTACTAGAAATGCACGAAATATTATATGATGAATGGGTCAAGGGGGGCGGGAAAGAGAAAGGGGGGTCTAGTTGGTCCACTGCCCAGGGGGGTGGGAAGTACATGAGCAACAAGAACAACAGACGAAAGAGAGAAGCAGGGAGGAGAAAGTACGATGAGTACTATGGGCTAGGTCTAGATGAGATGGAAGACCCACGACACCCCCATCAAACAAATAAGTGGTATGCAGACATGAGTGCCACAGCTAAACAGACAACAAACGAGAGCTGTTATGTCTGTTCCCTCATCCCCCATGCATCAGGTACACCCAAAGTGTTGTTACCTAAAGAGTTGCCTATTGTGGATGCCCAATGTCTCCTTCATCTCACGCTGTGCAGGATTAAGAACACCTTCCAGGCACACGAAGTGACTTTTCAAATGCTGCAGAACGAGAAAACGTGTTACCCAAAAACGGCAGGAGTAGTATGTTTGAAAGAACCATTTTTTGTGATAGAAGGGACACTTTTTTCTGACAACAAGCAGAAGGATGAAGAAGTACTGTGCAAAGCGGAAGCACTAAGAGGTGTGGCGCCGGATAAATTACAGTGGATAGTGGAAACATGTACACCAGTATGGAGAGAACACATTTCAAAGCTAACTTGGGTAACTGCCATTGAAAAGCCGTTCAAACTACAGAGCGAAATGGACTATAAACTGTGCTTTAAAGGAGAAGGGAGAACTCCCATGGGAACAAACAAGAACTGCAACAAGACCCTCACCATCCCAGACCTAAGGATAGGGACAGCGGCCCTGATGGACACGTACTGGGTGTGCGGCAAACAGGCATACCTACACCTCCCCCAGTCATGGATGGGCAGCTGCTTAATGGCCACTCTGCACTCAGCCCTGATGGTGATACCAGAAAGCCACGTCGATGGGACACAGGAACGCATGAAGAGTGTGGCTCAACCCACTGCAGAGACACAAATATATGTCTTGTCTTCTGGAAACAAGGAAAAAGTGCTGACCCGTAACAGGCGAGCATCAAATTACATATCAAAGGCATCATCAGAACTATTGGCTCAGATCCCAGACAAATATCGATTATTCAGCTCAGCAGAAACATTTTTTGCCTCACTCGTCTCAAGTGTCCAAGCACGGGCAAACGCAAAATGGCTCCAGATAACACGCTGGGAATTGATTCAGCTGGCGAACGACACTGAAGAAGGATTCAATATCATCAGAGTCGAACTAAGAGCCTTACGACTAATGACCATGCAAAACAGGTATGTTCTGGACCTATTAACAGCGATGGACGGTGGTGTTTGCCGAAAAATAGGAAGTGCCTGCTGCACTTTCGTACCTTCTGAAGACGCAGAGAATGGCTCCCTATCCCATGTGATCGAAGCAGTCCACAACCTAGGAGAAAAAATGAAAATGGAAGGCGGAGCAGAAGCGAGTACATGGTTCGACAACCTCTTCTCCTGGGTTCCCTCATGGCTTGGAACAACTGTGAAATTTTTAATACCAGCTGTTGTGTTCATCCTTCTACTTTTTTGCCTGTGCCAGGTGGGTCTTCGAGTCTGTGCTAACGCAGTACCAAATGGTGCAATGATGATGGTGACAATGGGCAACTCACACGGTACAATAAAAACAATGCAAGAAGCACAAGTACAAACAGGGATAGATAATTCGCCCAGGTACCAACTGGTGCCCATATACCACGATAAAGATATTGTAGATAAGTTGTGGCACACCACCATCAAAGAGCCCCGTATACTAGAATGGTATGAGGAAGTTTGGGTTGATTTAGAAGCAGATGGTGGGTGCATATATCTAACGTGTACTCCAGATGAATATGCCCGGAGAGGTGAGAGCTTAAGAGCGGTATGCAGAGCATGGATGCCCATCAAAGGAACTCCGGCATGGGATGAGGCGGTGATGGACGAGGCAGAATGTAGGAGGATAGAAGATTTAAAGAATTCGTTACTTTAGTAACGAAAGGGGGGAAATGTAGGGGAGGACTGGTCCAAGACGACCCCCCCCTCGCCTGCACTTTCTCCCCAGGTGAGGACCATGGCTCTCTTGGGCGTCCCCTCATGCCACCCGGGCCCAGGTGGTGGAGGGCTCACCCACTGGAGACATTGCCCGCACGTATTAATTGCCCACACGTATTAAAACTTAGCTAGGCCTAGAAACCATTTGTGTCTGGTAAAGATGGTGTGAGCTCAGCGCACTGTAGCGCGGCCCCCACCCTTGGAGGGTTTCAGTCATCCTTGTTGCCGCAGCACCCTGGTAGATCCGCTGCGAGCACGTTCCCACGAACAAGACGGACATGAGCTAGCGTAATAGACTAACATTGTAACAGTTCACCTCCCGCAGTGTATCTTCGTTCCCAGCATGACCCGGCCAGCAGGCCTAGGCAAATGAAAAGAACAGTAAAATGGTCGATTATATACCAGACAATCTTTGTATATTAATGCTGAGACTACTTGCAAAGGATGCTTTTCTCTCATAAAACCCCTTATATTACAAAAAGCCTGTAGGATGTATGATTACAAGAGATCATGCCCCCATGATATGAACGATGGTGAGCATATACCATTGCAGTTGGGTACTAATAATAACGGCACACACCACGAATACGTGTATGACTGAAAAACGCACACCCCATGGGGCCCGTGCCATAACTGAACTAATGCTGCTAGAGGACACACGAAAACGAATGTAAACCATCCAAAGGGCCCATGTGAAGAATGCATGAGAAGGTGCATGTCTAGGCCCCACATGCGCCACCACCATCACGCACAAGTGGCGGGTTACTTTCTATGTTCTCCACCAACCCTAACTCTACCTTACTTACTGCAAATGTATATACATATAACTAAATACTGTACGTGTTAAAACATAAATGTATAAACAAGGTACTCAGACTGGTTATAATCAAGACACATCCAGCAAAGTTTAAATGCATGTTTTGTAGTGTTTTGAATAAGTATTATAGAGTGTTCAAATGTTTGTGATGTCTTTACCTAAACCGGCAACACACGAGGGAGATACCTTTGTGAAATACGCGCAAGGCCATTCCCCCTCCCACCCAGCGAGGGCTGCCAAGGCATGAGAGCAGAGACCGCGCCGCGCTGCGTTACCTCCCCCAACTAGGCTGGAGCCGCTTGAAAGACTTGTAACCCCCTCTGTAGCACCCAAGGCCACCACCCGCCACCTGCATTATTTACAGCACAGCAGTAAACCTCTGCCTGAATGCACGCGCCCCCTCGTAAACCTCACAACCCACCGGACCATCTCAGACTTATGGCCCGGTGCAATCAGGACACCCAACACTTTGACAACACACAGCGGAACATCCATAACAACTTCTAACAAGGCAGAAAGACATGTACCGCCCGTCCCAGGCCCCGAAGCTTAGCCCCTCGACCTATGACCCCGGTCTACGGGACACTGGTAACCATGTCCTGACGTATTACCTCCAGACCTCTCACAAGGTACATTCCTCCTATGTTGCATTAACCTGCTGTATAACCTATTGAAAGATTTACTAAAGAAGATAAAACCAGAACGTTTGAATGACTGCGGTGTGCATGGCATAGGGCTAATAAGTCAGGAAGAGACATTCATCTCTGCCAATGGCCGCGATGGCCCCACAACACCGGCTGGATGAACTCTGCCACCCTGCCAGGCCCAGCCCAACCCACGAGGCTGCCCAATGACGTCTTCCAGCCAAAGCCAACCACATCGAAGCAGCACCTATAGTTAGTCGTCGCCACCCAATCCCCATGAACTTGTGCCCCCTATAGTGTGTAGGTTCTTATGACGTTTTTTGTAAATATATACGCCTGTCTTTGCTATTGTCAGACAGAGCGCTCTCGGAGTTTGCAGAGTTCTTTGCATGCCCTATTCTGATTGATAAACTCCCATTTACGCTCACCCGCACTCTGTCTTGGCCTTATTCCCATCTTGGGAGAGTCCTTCATTGTCTCTCATTGCGGGGAGGATCGTGCTGTGTGGGGACGCTTGCCTTCACCCTTCGAGAGAGAAATGAGGTGAGCCAGGCTATGACCTTTTGAAAAGGTCATGTTATTTAAACTATACAAACATATGAAGCCCTTAGTTGACAATGTTTAAAGCCACCAAAGGACACAAGTTATACAAAACAGATGTATACTTCATTCAAAATATGCCAGGCATCTTCTCTGCAGCATATTTGCTTTAAATACGAATAGTACAAGCAAAACATTCTGTTTTTGTTACAATCATTTTTTATTGGAGCCATGTCTTGATTTTTTTGCAATGGAAAGGTTATTCGTTATTATTTTTTGGGAGAGAGAAATAGTATGTTTCACGTTTTTTCACATTGGGAACAATTTAGCTGGTTCAACTGAGAAAAGGTAACCCTTAAATGACGAGATTCATGGGTACGTTTCAATGATGCAGTCTTCCTACCCATTGCCTCCTATGATCACAGTGGCATGGATTTCAGATTATTGAAAAAATGAAGAGATGTGGAAATTCTAATTTATGGAGGGAAGTTCATGGAGGCATTCAGGGAAGTTGAATGATTTGGGACGTGATCCCATCTACAGAAAAGTCAAGGATATGAACCAATTGAAGACTGGGAGAAACCAGAATAATTGCCAGGAACAGTTTAATAGTTCAACCAACCACACACTAGCCCTGAGTCTTTATGGGATTTCCAAATGTACCTATTCTAGTAGACAGATCCCTCATTGCACCTGAAGACATTATAGAAGTAGCCCATGGTCTCTTTGTATCTCACTTTGATGATTGCAGCACAATGTACACTGCACTTCTAGTTCAAAGCCTCACTTGTATAGAGGCAGTAGTCAACACAGTTACATGGTTCATACATGGTGCCAAATAATCAAATCAGATAGCCCAAATCATCTATAGATGTTTCTGTGTCATTAACAAAGAGAACAAAGAGAGAGACATAACTGCTGCACAATGGCTTGCCATTACATAAATACAAAATGTGTCTTCCCAGTCTCCTGCAGAAGTGGAAGGGTTCATGTTTTTGTTCATACAGAGTCAAGAAGGAGAAGGACGTTTTTCTAAAAGGTTTCTATGGGTCAAAGCCACGTATCATCAGTGCAAACTCAGACTGAGTTTTGTGTGGCCTACTGAAAGGTCGGCTGAACATCCACGTTTGACTAAGGTGAAACAGGAGCATCACATTCAATGTCCATCAAAGATCCTGCTGAATTTCCATCAATGATCCTACAGGGGAGGAATTATCTGCAATCCAGATGTGATGATTCCAAGTGTCCTTATTGACATTGCCAATGATTACTGATTGACATTGACTGTACTGCCATATTGCTTGTGATACTCATCAATACCACTGATAAATTCCACTCTTTGAAAGATGCAATTTACAGGTTTTTGTGAAAAGTGGCAATATACCCAAATCAATTTTGCAAATTAACAAAAGTGTTTGCATGTCTTCACCAATTAAAGGACACATGGCTATTTTTCTACCTCGTGCTTTCATCCTCTATTGTTTTCTGCCTAGCAAGTACAGAAGACATCTGACCCACACAAGATGCCCCCTTACAAACACTGAATATGAATGACTTGAGAAATATGGTAGACAGATTATGATATGAAGACCATTGGATAGTATTTGTTTTGATTACTTTTGACCCAGGTGTCAATGAGGGATGGGGCATGCCTGTCCACTCTTTTCATTAGACATGAAGAGCATTACATGCACAATTGTTGAAAACAAAAAATAGATAAGGAAGATGTGGAAAATATATGGCATTTGGTAAATTCCCCCATCCTTCATTTATCACTTTACATTTAAAACGTTATGGAGTATTTTATGCCCATCAATAAAGATGGCTGAAGGCTCTCTTCTAGATAGGTCATGGTACAGGGGAAGTGTAACATTATGTTTATGTACAGCAGACCCAAAAACTGATTCATAAAAAACAAAAAAAACACTTTTATTGCATGCAAATACGCTCAGGTGTGTCAGTCAGTCTCATAGAACTGAAAAATTTAAAGCACGCTTGACACACCTATTCTAAGGTACATCTTCTATATCAGAAAACTGCGCACTAACATAAAGAAAATAAATCAGATACAACATAATCCAATGTTCCCCATTGGCCAGCACCTAAACAAGAATTTAAACATTTAATTTAGTTCATTTCTGTGAATATCTAAATAGAACCCCTTACAAGGTAACCTAATGATGCCATCAGCAGAAAACACTATAATGATTGGTTCATTATAGTCAGGTAAATTGTTAAAATAATGTACTCTTCTTATTGGTGGAGGCACCTTTGGACAACTGGTGATGTGCATACCTTCCCAGGAGTACCAAATCAGGGTGCTAGTTAGTTTGAACAATGATGTTAAATCTGCCCAGTGATACAATGGCTTCTTGATGAGACCAGAAAATGTGGCACTCCCGAATGGATCCTTTGACCTTGCAGCTGAACTCTTTGGCATCATCTCTTACGACTGTCGTTTGAGAACATGCTGCACCTTTAACACGGCCCCTACACATCTCTCTTGATAACCAGGTGCTTATTAAAAAGACAGTGGAGGCACTGCTCTTGGTTTGTATTTCTCATATTATTTTGTTCTAGTTAATAAAAACACCTGCAGTTCAAATGGTCTGTCTGCTATTTACCGCAGGCAGTATTGCTCCAGACCTAGCTTGACCATTTGGCAGTGCTGGATACCAGAATCTATTCTCATGAAACTTGTCCTTCACAGCTGTAGCACTAATCTATTTGTATAATACCAACATTGTATTCCCAGCTTCTGCATCCTGCTCAACCTGACACAATTTATTTGCCATTTGTGCTGCACATCTCCCTTTGTTCCTCAACCATGGCTATCGGCTTGCTCTCTATGGGAAGGATGCATACATTCTAATGAAATGGACAGAGCCAAAGCTGCAACGAATGGCCTAATTCTCTAACTACTTTTTCTTGAAAGGCCTAATCCAAAATGGCACGGATCTTGCAACCGCAGCACAAAGCCATTATGTTATCACATCACTGCACTCTACCCTATCCTGCTCTTGGACTTTTCAACTACATACTGTAATGGATTTCAATCAGGCACACACCCAGGTCTTGCCTAGCAATGTAGTGTGCAAATGAAACCCTTATTTTATTGTTGTCTATTAGTTCAATATTCTGAATGATATATCACTTATATCAAACCCTTCTCAAAATACCCACCCCCCCAGGTCGCACTGAACCAGGAATTTGTAAAGGTAAAGATTTATTTATTCATTTAATATTCAATCACACATAGGTTTAATATCGATATATATATGGGGCAGCAATCACCCAAAGGGTAGCAATACAATTCAGAAAGATAAGCAAAGCAATTGAATTCACTTATAAGGAGGCAAAATCGAAAACACAGGGAAAAAGAACAGTTTGTTTTGCACACATATAGCGTTTAGGTTAACGTTCCCCCTGCAAAGTTTTGTTTAAATACAATTGAGCGGTCCTACACCAATGTGAGTAATCAGCAGGTATTCAGGAATGAAACACAATGTCAAGAGTTATAGGCAATCTTCTCTCCCTAAACAAGAGAGGAAAACCATTTTGGCAAATGACACTTGTAAATTGGCAGATTAAAAATGGCTTTGTGAAAGACTGCAAAAAAGTTGCAAAAATGCTTAAATGAAGACAAGTTCTAAAGAAAGCAACACTAATCCGGTCCTAACATACATAAGCTATAATATAAACAGCAATACACACTTGAGTTCTGTATGGGATGCAAAAAGCACTTTGAAATGGGGAAATGACATGTGTAAACGTGGGAATTTTGCAAATTTGCGGCAAACTTATACTATGCAATATTGAAGAAAAACATGTAAAATACACTGTTTTAGTTGTAAAAGCTACAGATGTTAGGTATCAGTGAGAGTTGAAATTTTGTTTCTATCTTTAAAATTAAAGGAGTTATAGAGGTTTTAGTGAGAGGCGTTTTTGCACAATAGGCACGAAATTGAAAACAGTAATGTGCTTCTGAAAATGACAGATGGGTTTGATTACACTATATTACGACTATGAAAAAAAGAGAATGCCACAGATGGATCTTACAGTCACATGGTCAGCGTAACCCGTCCTGTTGTGGACACTCTACTTCTTCCTGGGATTTACTTTAGTTATTCAGAATCACTATGGAGTTATGGTTTTGGAACACAGGTAAGACAATCAGCGCAAGAAGGATTCTAATACTTCTGGAGTTCTGAATTAAAGATGGGATAGGTTGAGATAGGGATAATACAATGTAGATATACTAAGGGTCCCTGTACTTCCTGTTAATACTTACATAATAAGTTATTAAATTGGGCCGTCAGCTATGCTCAATAAATTGGATCTGGTCTATCGGCAGCAAGGCACCTCTAGCAGGATTGGATCAGCAAGGCGGTTCTGGTCAACTGGACTGCACCTCAGGCTAGATTTGGAAGGGCCCCTTCTGGTTACTGGACAAGGTAGATAGCGAAGTTTTCAGCGGGTAAGCCTTGGTGGTACTAAGGCAAGCTGAATCAGAATTAAATCCCTTCAAGTTTGGGATGTTTGCAATTGGGTCAGGCTAGCAATAATTTTGCAATGCTAGAGTCTGGATTCTGCAAAGTAATCTGGATCTTTCAAGAATTCTGGAGTCAGCTACAAGTTGAGGAGTTCTGGAATAAGGTGCTGTGCAGACATCTGGGAGGGTTCTGGAATCAGTTTGTTCTGGAAGCAGTCTCCTTTTGTGTAGTGAATCTTCTCTATTTATACATTACAAATGCCATCCCCCAGTTTATGGTGTGAGCAGAACTTCAAAACACACCCCCATGTCTGTGAGTGGCTACTGGAGTGTGCTTTGTCCTGGTTGGCAGTCTAAACAGAGCTGTCATTTTATGACAGGATTTAGGAACTCCCACCTGGATTTTTACCCAAAACATTCTTTTGCACAAATGTACATTTCTACCATTATGTACCCTCATAAAATTGCACACATATACTTTATACTCGGTTATCTAAATTTACATCCCCTTCCCATCTTTGTGAGAGCTGTATTGGTCATTCTATGGATTTGTACGAATTTTACCCATAACACTTTGGATTAATCATTTCTAATTTGATACATCTTTGGGGGCTGATCAGGGGATCCTGTACATACAATTTTAAGCTTGCAACATTTATTATTTTGCCACAATCAGTGTTTTAGTGTATCTTTGGTTCCTTATGTAGTACGAACTCCTACCACATCTTCAACTGTCTAGCATGAGTTAAGACTTCTACGTTTGTAATTTTCACGTGTCTACTTATTTTGGCTGTCCTGTTTAATGTCATAAAGTTCTGAAGCAAAAGCAAGTAATTTCCATTCGAAATCCAGTCCAGGTTTTTTTTTTCTTACTTTCAATGTGAGCAAATGGCCAGTCCTTTGAAGTTCACTGAGAAACCTCCTCCACATCTGGCCCCTCCTTTAGGAAGGTGGGTGTCCAAGCCTTCCTTTGTCCTTGGATCAGCTAGGAGACACATGTCTGAGGCTTTCTTTGTTTTCATTATGCGGGAACCATTAACAGCCTTTAGCCTTCCTTTTCTCAAGGAAGTGTCAAGCAGAGATGTCAGTTTTCCCAGGCCAGGCTATCAGATCAGAATTACATAGTGGATTGGTCGCAGATTGGGCCCTATGACATTAAAGTTTTCTCATTTCCTATATAAAATATAAGCTTATAGTTTATAAAGGATTTAAACATTTTAAAAGAAATAGCCCTTCACCAACAGAGGCGATTTTTGCCTTTTTAATCAGGAAATAGAAACACTTTTAAACAGGGTTTAATAGCTAATTTTCTGATGTAGCTGTCAGTCAGTGAGGCCTGGATTCCCCTTACTGCCTGGATAATCCATTATTTCAACACACTTTCATTTCAATAATTCACTGGGGAAAATGACTGAATTTAGCGCCACAACCGCACTTTGAAGGTTCTCATTGATTAGGAAACTGTATTTAAGAGCATTTTCAGATTTTAGCCCTTCTATGTCCTTGTTTCAAGTGACAGTGATAGATGACAGATGACAGCAGTGATTCCTGTTTTTACAAAAACTTTGCCTGTGGCAGAGTGTGCAGTTCTTTGGTGGTTTATGCAACATGTGCAATTTTTTAGATTTGGTGAGCACGGGGTTACTTCCTCAATTTTTGACAGTTTTCTTTCCCCATTGGCAAAGGGCTTCAGTGTGGTGCAGTGGTGTGGATAAAAATATTCCACATATATCCCCCCCGACTCCAGCATGATGTCCAGTCGTGGGGGAGTTGGGCAACTGGGATTATTTTTCTTTCGGTTCAAGTGAAAAATCTTGTTGCTTCTCCCATCAGCGATAGATGCAACACGCTCTTTTGCTGGTTTCGGTTGGGAGTTTGAAGCGACACTCCGGGCTCTTGGTTCTTTTTCCTTTCCGGTCCCCGAGGAGTCCTCCTTGGTGATTAGCTGAGTTTTAGTTCCAATGCTAGAAAACAGAACATAGCATGGTTATGGAAATTTCCCCCCTACCACTCCCCGAGGGTGTAGTGGGGCAGATCTATTCATTGAATACAATTTACAATATTCCCCGACTATGTTTAAAACTGGTCTTAATACTCTTTCCTAGTACGTACTCCATGAACCTTTAATAATTCTTTTTCCCCCTCTGGATTTCCGGTTGGCTCCTCTATTTGCCGCAAAGTATGCCTGGGATGGCAACTCTTTAGCTGGTTTATGTGGACCCACTTGTCTTCCCCTTCTGTTAAACTGCCCTTGGGGATGTGGATTCTGTAGGCGACTGGTGAGATTCTGTCCACAATTTCAAAAGGACCCCGCAAACCTGGGAGGAATTTGCGCTCTTTGGCTTGGTTCCTTTGGAAATTGTACAAGTAGACCCGGTCTCATAATTGATATTCCTTTTTAGTTGTCTTAAGGTCATAGTGGGTCTTCATACTGTCTGCAGATCTTTCTAGATTCTGCTGAGCATATGCAAAAAGATGTTGAGGGTGTTTTTTCAGATTCTCAACATACTCATGAGTTGTTGAGGCATTTATCAAGGTCTGCTCTTGGGTTCTGTACAGCAGATGCTAGAGTAGCACCATCCTTCGTCTAGTCATTAGCTCAAATGGAGACATTTTTGTTGGAGAAGAAGGGGTAGATCTGATGGCCATCAGGACAAGGGGTAATCGAATAGCCCAACTTTGCCCAGAATCTGCCCAAAAAAATTCTTAATATGCTCACAATAGTTTTATTGTACCTCTCAACTCCACCACTAGAGCACTGCTAGTACACAACATGCAGTTCCCTTTTTACCCTAAGTATCTCCCACATTTTTGTCATCACTTCGCTAGTGAAGTGACTACCTCGGTCTGACTAAATCTTTTGGGGTAGTCCAAAACACGAGAAGATGTGATTAATCATCAGGGCAGCTGCATTTTCTGCCTTGCAATTTGGGGCCGGGAGACATTCCACCCATTTAGTAAACAAGCATGGGCTCAATAAAATCAATTTGCAAATCTGACCAAAGCAGTGTCATCCCCCTCTTTTGGGGCAGAGCACGGTGTGTGAGTGATGTTGGCTGAAATTGTGCACACACAAGACACCTCTTTAAGTATTGTTCGAGGTCCTGCCCCATATGTGGTCCGTATGCAATCTCTCATAATATTTATAATGTTGTATGAAACCCCCAATAACTGGCTGTTGCCGCATCATGGGCATGACTTAGCATCAGTGTTTAAAAATTGGTAAGGCAGGCGCTCTGTTACCAGTCATTAGCTTCTCCTCCAAACGCACGTTTTCATGACTCCATCAATCTTCAGGGAGGCTGAGTTTCTTTGCTGTTTCAGACGTGTCTTCATTTCTTGTTCAGGTGTGGCAAGTTAATTGACTCTGAGGCTTCTGATACTTGTATTGTTCGCACTTGATTTTACTGGCAGGTGACTGTAAACAATACCCTCCATAACACAAATTTTCCCCTTGATGGGGGAGGGGGAAAGCCATGGTTGTGGCTCTCCACTGTAAGGCATGATGGCCCTGCTGCTGCTGCCTTTGAGCCCGGGACTCCTGGAACAATGTTTAAAAATTGGTAAGGCAGGCACTCTGTTACCAGTCATTAGCTTCTCCTCCAAATGCACTTGACTTAGCATCAGGCTTCGGAATGAGGCAGGGACCATCCACTGGTCATGGCTAGATATCGATCTCCTCACCAACAACCCGTCTTGGATTCAGAACATTTTTGGACATTTCATCAATACTCTGAGATCCTCTTTCCCAATGCAATTGGTATCCGTCAGGGTAAAGTTCTCAGGGTCCTCAGGGTCATCAATGTATTGATAAAACTTACCAATTATTGGATCCTCTTTTTGAGCCGTAATCAAATCAGCATCTGGGGTCTCCTTACTCCGTTGGGCAGTTGAGAGTTCATTGTGAGCATTTGTCTGGGACCTAGTGATAGCAGTGACTTGGATCTCCCGCAACAGGGACTTGATCTCAAGTAGATCCCCTTGGATGGCTCCAGTTTTGGCCAGCTGATCAGCTAGGTCATTTCCAGTTTTGTCTGGTACCTCTACTTTAGAATTACCCTTGATTTTTTTCCAATAGATGGTCATCCCATTTGAGGTGACCAGATCATCAATATTCTGTATTAATTTTCCATGTTTGAGTGGTTCATTGTTAGCGCCTAGCATGCCTCTGATTTTCCAATTAACCAGGTGCTCCACAAACCCGTTCGGTACATAATCTGAATAAGTGATTATGACCAGTTCATGGAGTTGGTGTTGGACAGCAGTGAGGGTGGCTTGCTGCGCAATCATCAGCTCTGCCACGTGACTAATATAGGGACCACTTTTTCACCCAGCGGAGGGTTCTGGGGCATCATTCACCCATCCATTCCCCACGCCGGCCACAAGTTCCTTTTCCCCATTGTTGTCAACATGGTAGGATCACCCATCCACATAGACAGGGGGCATTCCCGCACACTTGTCTTCTTCATAGACTTTGTGTGGGGAATTAAGGTACGCCTCCATGTTGTCCTTGATTTTAAGACTTTCGTCCTCGAGACAGTTTTCTCTGGCACAATCATGCAAGTCAGCCAGACCTTGCGTGAGGGGACTCTTCTTGTTTTGGCCATATCTGACCTCCACAGGAAAGCCTTGCATTGACAGAATCCAGGAAGTAATTCAGGAATTACTCACATTTCCGTCCGGATTCTGTCACTTTGAAGATATTGCAGAGGCTGGTGTGGAGTCTCCACTATGATGTGTTCCCCCTGGATGAATGGGCGGTAATTCTTCAATGCCAACACCGTTGCCAAGAGTGCCTTGTCACAATCGTTGACTGTTTCCTCCACAGAGGATAAAGTCTTACTCGCATAGGAGATTACTTTATTGACCTTGTCATGCTTTTGATATAATACCGCAGTCAAGTATGTATTTGAGAACCCTATCTCCAAGAAGAACTCCTTGTTTTTGACAGGGTAAGCTAGGCAAGACGCTTGTGAGAGGCATTTGAGTTGTCTTACTGCCTTAGCTTGTTCTGGACCCCACTCCCACTTGACCCGCCCCTTCAACAGATGGATCAGGGGTCTTGTGATCTCTGTGTAATCCTCCATGAACTTTCTGCTATAATTAGTCAGTGCAAGGTGTCTCCTTAGCTCCCACAGAGTTGTGGGGTCGTTTAGTTTCTGGAGTGCTTCTACTTTCTTTTCCTCTGGACAGAGACCCTGAGGAGTTATCTCAAGCCTCAAGAAGTTGACACAGGTCCTGCACCACTGTGCCTTTCGGAAAGAGAGTTTTGCTCCGGCAGCCCTCAACTGTGGCAGAACATAACATATCTCTGCTATGTGTTCCTCCACAGTTGAGCTTTCAATTAGAACATCATCTACATAGGCCAGGTTACCCCTTTCACCCAAGTCAGGCATTGCTTTATGCAAAAAGATATTAAATTAATTGCCGAAGTTGATGTATCCGAAGGGAGTCCCGGTCCATGTGTACTTCTGCCCCGAAGGTAAAGGCCAGTTTGTATTGGTCCTCCCTACTGACAGGTACAGTCCAGTACCCATTGCTCAGCTCAATGGCAGTGTATTCCTTTGACCCCTGGATCTGGGCCAGCCCTTGGTCAATGTAGGGAAGAGGCCATTGGGAAGTGTGGACCCATTTGTTCAGCTCCCTAGATCAGCACAGAGTCTCCACTGGCCATTTGGTTTCAAAATCCCCAGTATCGGATTATTGAAGGTGCTGTAGACTGGTTGAATTATCCCGCAGGACTCAAGGTTCTGTAAGGGACTCAATTGATGTGAGAGGCAAGTGATATTGCTTCACAAACACTGGAGTCATGCCAGGGTCCGTGGGAATTGTTATTATGTGGATTTCGATGCAACCATAGTCATACGAGTCCACCACAAAGAGATCTTGAAAATCTAAGAAAACTTGTTTCAATTTTTCCTTCTGCTCCAGAGTCTCACAGGCATCAGCTAGGTTGACTCTTTCTTAAACCATCTGCCTGAAGCCCGTAAATACTTCCAGTTTGGCTATCTCAGCAGCCTCCTCCAGCTGGGTGGAGAAGTCCCTGGTTAAAGTACTGACTTGGACTGATGGCTTCTGGTGGGGAAGGCAGTCCTGGTGGACTTGAATGATCACCTCATCCCTCCTGAAGTCACAGGTCACCTCTTCCTTATCATAAGGGCAGGAAGAGTGCACCAGGAAATTCCCTCCATTCCGGGTGAAGATCCAGTCTGGTGTTGTGTCATTGTCGCTATCAAAACAGTCATTGGGGATTGGTCCTACCAGTTCATTACCTAAATCTATGGAAAATTGCTGGTCATCAACGGCCATTCCAATAATGGTGCCTGCGCCCAGAGTGAAACTCCTAAGGTCACTGTTATCCACCACTATTGGAATGGTGTTGTGTTCTGTATTGACTAGTGGTGTTGGGTTTAACCCCAACCCTTGCTGTTGTAAATGGGCATTGAGGTGAACATATACATCAGAATTTTGCAGTTTCTGTCCCCTTTTAATTTTTACTTTAAGTGTGAATTGTCGGGTCCGTTCTGGGATGGTGACTTCCTCTCCAATCTGAATTCAACTGCATGTGGCAGCAATTGAGCTGACTGAAATGCTTTCTCTGGATCATCAAAGTCCATGGGATAACCTGCTAATCTGGACAAGGCTTTGAAGTTTATTAGGTCCAAATTAATAGCAAAGCGATTGAGAATGTCACTGCCTAAATAAAATGTGACAGGGACCTAAATAAAATGCGACAGGGACCTCTCGCATGACCCAACAATTATGGACTATGCTCTTGTTGCCTTTGGAAATTTTGAGCATACAACTGCTAGGTGGAGATGTTTGGAATTGGGAGTTTCCAGGTCCTTTTCCCATTTGTCTATCAATTTAAATGTGGGAATGGCTGGATCTGGATCTTTCGGGAGTTTTCGGAACATGGCTTCGCTGATGAAGCTCTTACCGCTGTTCACACACACTTGGGCGAGTTCTTCCCCCCCTTTAACTGAATGGGGATGAAAAACTGTTCTCCAATTTTCTGAATGTCAGCCAAGCTTTGAGCTGATTTCTTATCATTTTGGACTATAGGAGTGGGACTTTCTGATTTTGAATTGACATAGAATTTCAGGGTATTTCCTTCCAGTGTGGAATGCCACTTTAGACTGGAAGGAAGGTTGATTTTTAGAAATAGAGAGGACTTCCCATCACCAGTTTGTTGCCCTCCTGCAATTACTGTGATGTCAGGGATTTGGTTGTTTTGAAAATGGAATTCAATTTGGTCAGTTAGTCTGGGTCCAGAGGACCTTGTTTGCACAATGTATTAGGGGAGACAATCTATGCAGGATGAAATTCCCTAGTAAACATGGTGTGCCCTCTGGAGTCACATCTATGACCGGGTGTTTCACCTTGTGTCGCCCAATTTTAATGTCTAAATCTGCAGTTCTCTCAACAGGAATTTCATTCTGATCGAAGTTCTGAAGTTGACCAGGAAGAGGGATGAGAGGCATCTGGTATCTTTCCCCCCTTCCTGAATTCAGCTGATCAAAGGCTCTTTTTGACAGAAGGGTGGCCTGGGATCAAAAATGTACATTGCCCCTGTATTTGGACCGGGGCATAAAATCTTCCCTCCTTTGCCTCAAGGGGGCAAAGATCATGCACATTTTGGGCCAATTGGTGGGTTAATTTGTTTACTCCTGATTCTGACAGTGGGGTAGTTTGGGAAGGATTTTGTATGGGAGCTTGGGAACCTGTAAGAAAAAGGTGACAGTTGGATATTGGGGAAGTTTTGGGCTCCCATGGTTCTAATTCTGTGCCCCCCCCCTTTTTGGAGACAATCACCAGAATTGGTGTGGTCAAGGTGATTTTCTGGCTGGTCATTCTGGGGTTCAATGATGGGCAGTTTCAACTCAGTCCCCACATCTACCCAGTCTGGATTAGGATATCTTGGTACCCAGTTTTCTTTGGGAGGAGTTCCCCCATCCCTGAAGGAGAAGATCCTTTTCCCAGAATCCTCTGAGGAACGCTCTCCTTCAAATTGGAAGACTCTAACCTCCTCCACAAAAAGGGTCTTTTTAGGCCCTTCATTTCTCCTACCTGCACTCTGTTCCTTAGGTTGCAGACTTTGGAGGCAGGAGATTTTGGTTCCGGTTCCTGGGTTTCCAGGGGTTTTTCACAAGTGGGGAAGGAAGCTTCCTCTAAGGCTTTACACCGTACCTTCCCCATGTGCCTTCTCCCTTGGAAGCGGTGGATTGTCTGGCAGCTCTCCCCGTCATTGCTCTGGAGTACCAGACCCTTTATGTGAGGGGTTTTGGGCCACCATATTCATCTGAGGGTTCTGCTGAGCCCTCAACAGGCGACCCAGATCTTGTGACACGTTCTGGACCTGGCACTCAAGTTGGGACACCCACTCTGGCTGGTACGGGTGTCTCTGGTCCATCCCAGGTTGATCACGGGAAGGGTAACTGTCCTTTCTCCCATAATACCCTTGGTTGGGATAGTTCTGGTACCCCTCCACCCTTGGCCTCCCCTCTCCCAGATTGGGTTGTCTGGGCTCAGGAAAGTGGGGAAAGAAAGAAGCATTATTTTGGGGGTTGATGTTTGACAGGTACCGGGGAAAGAAGCTCAACCCGGAATTTGGGGGTTTACTGCCCTCCTGGGGGAGGTTAAGAGGGAAGTTGGCTGGGTTTCCAGCTACCTGGTTGGTCCCCCCCTTGGGCTGGGGGTGTCCACACATAGCCCAGGATGGGTATGTTGCCCTTGTAGCGGGGGCTGATATAGTCAGGGGAGTCTCATTTGTGGGGTTACCCCCCTGACTACCTGTTTGGGACTGGCCCAAGGGCCTTCTGGGTCTTTGGTTAGGAGGAATTTGCACAGGAATATTTTTAGGCCCCCCCATCTCCAGATCTAAAATGGGGGCAAACTTCACCTCCGCCACCTTAGCGGCAGCAGGGGTGTTGGCTGGTTTGGGGTTTTTATTTGTATTTTTGTTCTCTACCAGTTTCTGCACTTCATAAATGTGAGTCGCATGTTCAATGACCCAGTCTAGGGATCTGTTCTCATGAAAGACCCTCACCAGCTGGGTCATGATGTATTTAGGGGGGGCATGAAAGAAGGTGTCAATGAACTCCCTACTGTCTGTGTGCACCCTCCTGGTGGTCTGTGCAAAGGCACGTTTTAACTCTTGTACGAATTCTTGTGGGGCCTGGTCTTCCCCACATTGCAGATTGTAGGCCACCTTGTGGGCCTTTTGAGGGTTCCTATGTATGGAGAAATGCTTTCAGATGGCTGCCCTATAGGTGGACCATCTTGAGTGGTTCTGATCCTCCAGCCCCACAAAGAAGCTGGAGTATTCAGGGGAAAAGGCCCATTTGACATACTGAATGCAACTCTGGCTATCTTTCAAATAGAAAGTATCCATCATTTGCTCATATAACTCGAGGTGCTCCCAAACTGAATATTTGGCATTTTTATGATAGGGATTTATGGAGCTCCTAATGGCCTTTATCTGTTTCAGGGGATTTTCAGTAGGGCCCTCTTAATTTTGTTGGTCTTTTTAGTCTTAATCACCCTTGTTCACTCATCCTCTGACGAAGAGGCACTGCTACAGGAGGTGGCTATCTGATCCTCTATGCTCCCCCTGATTCTGTGAGCTTGGGAATGGCTTGCAGAATGTGGGGGCCTAGTCTCTTGAGACCTGTTGCGCTCAGAAGAGTCTTCTGACTCTCCCTTGCTCCCAGGATTGGCTGAGTACCCCTCCTCACTGGGTCTAGTTTCATGGAGTTCCCCACCAAATTTGACAGATTGATCCCTTAGTAAGCGGTATTTTTGAGGATCCAATTATCTGATTCTCCCCTCACTGGAGTATTCCTGATCAGAAAGGCTAGTCCTCACATTTGGGAATCAGTACAGGGACGCCCACCCATCCATTTCTGGGAGGCGGTGATCTGTCAGTCCCATGTTTTGCATTTTGCTGAAGGCTACCATCCCTGTGGCCCTTGCTTCATATGAGCCAGAGAACATGAGGGTGGCCGAGACCATGGAACTGAAGGGGTTAAAGTCCCTGATGACAGGGGTCCTGAGGTTATGCTCAGGGGTTTCTCTGTCCCTTCTTGCCTCATCTCTTTCAGCCCCTGTTCCCTGGTGACGTGCTAAAATCTGATCCTTTTGCTCCTCTCTTAAGGCCCACTGGTCCCAATGATTTGCTCCTGCATGACTATCTGTTTGTGAAGCCTGTCATTCTTATCAAAGAGAGCCTCATTGTCTCTCTGTGCTTCCTGCCTGGATTGGGAATACTGGGCTAATGTTTGCTGCAGGAGACTCACCTCCTGATTTTGGTCCTTATTGGTCTGAGTGTTCTTTGTCAGAGCATCCTCCACCCACCTGGTGTGCTCTAGTAGCTTCTCATATTCAGTTTTACCTTCACTAAACTCGTAAAGAACCAGCTTTCTTTCATCCAACTTAGTTTTTAATTGGCTGACTTCCTGGCCTAAGGCATCCCTCTGCTGAGTTAGAGTGCTCTTCTGTGCAGCCAGGTTGTCTCTTTGTCTTTTAAATGCATGGGATTTCCGGCGCACCTCATCAAACTCCTCTTGAGAGTGGATGTCTTTAATAATTAAATTATTATTTTCCTCTTTCAAGGATGGTGTGGTTCTGTAATGTGTCTACCTGCTCTGCGCAGGCTCTATTAAAATTGAATTGTTGCACCAGCTTTGTTGACTCTGTTGTAAAGAGTGAAGCCTTTCCTGATATTCATTTTGCATTGGCTGTACTTGGGTATTTGTTCTGCATTCTCTTTCTGTAAGAGAGCCAGATCTTCTTTTAGTTTGGTGACATACTGCCTAGCCTATGTTTCTGATTCTGGCTCTTCGGGAGCTTTTGCTCTGCAGAGTCCAGATTAGTCTGGAATTTCTGCAGTGCTTCCCCTTGCCTCTTTGCCAGATCTATGCTGTCTGCATACTTTTCCTGTATGATTCCTATGTGGAGGAACAGGTAGGGCGCTATTTTGGCAATTTTACACTGTTCCTCTTTTATTTTTGAGTCCATGTACAGTTCGCTAAGCGCTTGATGTAATGGACCCTTCGCTGCCATATATTCAGGTGCATTGCAGTGACTTGTTCTTTTATTTCCTGCACCTATACCTGTTCATCCTGTTCTGGCCACTCACCCCGACAGTTTTTGCAGGTAGTGCTGCCTAGCAATATTAATTTCCACTGGGGTCGCCACCTCAGAAATATCAATTTCCTTATGACTTATTTCAGGGTTAATTTACTTTTGCAAACAGGTCCACTTCTTTTGAGTATTTCTTCTGGATGGTGCTTGTACAGTGTAGCACAGTATGCCAACCCAGCAGGGTGCCTGTACCCTGCAGGCTAGTATGCTGTGTTAGACTGTCACGGGTGGTATTTCAATTCAGAATTGAGACACAAGCCCCCAAGCTGTAAGGGATTTCAATCAGGCACACACCCAGGACTCACCTAGCAATGTAGTGCGCAAATGAAACCCTTATTTTATTTTGTCTATAAGTTCAATATTCTGAATGATATACCACTCAAAATACACCCCCCCTACCCCCAGGTCACACTGAACCAGGAATCAGGCTAGTTTGTAAAGGTAAAGATTTATTTATTTATTTAATATTCAATCACACATAGGTTTAATATATATATGTATATATATATACGCGGTAGCGTCCATGTAGTTATGGTTAAATTGGTGTTTCCATAGGAAGAACATTTTTTGGGTGGCTTATAACTTCGCTCCCTCTGGACGAATCCTCACCAAACTTTGCAAAAAAAATATATGGCCCACTCTGAATTTTGTTTGCAAAGTTTGGAGAGGTTTGGTCCGGGGGGGCAAAGTTATAGGGGGGGTCCCAAAACTTGTGTTTTTTCCCATAGACATAATGGGAAAAAACGTTGCGCACGCCTACAGCCCAAACTGCTGGACGGATCTACACCAAATTTGCGGCAGGAGTGGGGGCTTGGTCCCGAAAGCGTGCTTTTGCAAATTTGGTGTAAATCCGTCCAGTAGTTTTTTTTTTAAATGGCCAAAATGTAAGGCAAAAAAATTAGTGATATCTCTGTTCGCTTCGCGGACGGACTTCCCGGTTCGCTCCACGGACAGTGCCGTGATTGGCCGAGCGGCTTGCGCGATGTCCACGGACATCCGACGTGTTTGCTGATTGGACGCCGTGGGGTGTGGAGCGCGTCAGATTTTTGGTGGCGCCCGACATCTTGCATTCGCGGATGACCGCGGACAGCGAGGTGAAACTTGGTTTAAAAATTTTATTTAGTGGAGTGTGTTGGTGTGTAAGAGTGTTTGGGGAGGGTGGGGGAGTATGAGATAGGTGCAATGTTGTATTATTTTTATGTGCTAGACGCTTTTGTTGTGTTCGATTTGTCTGCAGAAAACACGGATGTTCTGAAATGTTCGTAAATAAACAGAATGGATTTGGTGTCAAGTTGAAAGTGTTCTAAGAAGACGCGTGGGGTCCCGGAATGTTCGCAGGGGGTGTCCTGAAGATGTTGTCTGTATTGTTCGTTGTCAAGCTGAAAGTGTTCTAAGAACACTTGCGGTGTCCTGAAATGTTCGTACATAAAGAAAATGGGGGTGTCCTGATGACACTGTCCGTATCGTCCTCTGGCAAGTTGAATGTGTTTTAGGAACTTCCTTGTGTCCGCGGACATTAAAATGTTTGAAATGCTTGAATCTATGGGTGTGATATGCTGCAGTGGTTGTGGCCAGGGTATAGAATGTTGGGTGCATGGCCATTTGGCATTGCACCCAAGACTCTATGCCCTGGCCACAACCACCGCAGCATATCACACTCAGATGCCATGCACCCAAGAGTCTATGCCCTGGCCACAAACACCGCAGCATATCACACTCATAGTGGCTTATAACTTTGGGTCAAAAACAAATTTATAAGGAACAATTTTATAAGCCAGTATGGGTGTGATATGCTGCGATGGTTGTATTTATCATGTTATACTTACTATTTGGTTTAGTAACGGGAGTCCATGTTTTTCTTGTTCATTTCGGTGAAAAAAGAAAATAGCATGTTAGTATTAGTATTTTATAAAGACTTATTACATTGTACAATCACAATTTTTTTCTTTTTTTTGACCCTCATATTTAGTAGATGACAAACCAGAGTACTGTGCAATTTGCTCAGTTTCTGTGTTTGTTGCTAAAATCATTGGGTCTGTGGGAGAAAAAAAAATCCCTGTTGGATTAAAAAAAAAACTTTTTCTGTTATGCTACAGTTTATTTGTTTGTTTGTTTTCAGTGTATACTTGTTGTTTCTGGCTAATGCTTTATTGATTGGATTGCTCCAGTTTTTGGGAGCAGTAAGATATTAGGTATTTGTTTGGATATTGTAAAATTTTTGAGCAGTTAGATACCTGTAGGCGTATTCTAACTATTTATTTTTTGATATAATTTCGTGGTATTGCTTTATCTATTTGGATATTTCTAAATTTTGGGACAGTTAGATACCAATTGGCGTATTCTAACTGTCTATTTTTTGCTCTATTTGAGTGGTATTAATTTATCTGATTAGTTGTTGTAGCATCTTTGGGCAGTTATATAGCTTTTGGAATATTGTGACAGTTTATATTTTTGTACTACAAGTGTACTTAAGGTTTAAGTATAGTTTAGTTATCAAATTTTGGTTTTAAGAACATTAAATAAGCATTTGTAAGATTTGCTGGTAATCTCTGCTTTAGAGTAACGGTACTATTATTACATTCAAACCATCCACATTTCTTTTTTATATATGCAGTGTAGTGCCCTGAGTTGGTTGTGGCTCCTGCGTGGTAGATTATACCTATTGTTGTGAAGGTTTTCCTACAAAGTGATATTTGACCATGTGTGAATCCAGTCAGTTTGCAGTTCTTTTTGGTACCATCTGCATTGTAACGTAGAAGCATTAGTATTACGTATTTACTATGTGTTTGTATTACTAACGTGGGGCGATTATCTGAATTGCAGGTCGAACATAATCTACCGTGGTTTGCATTTTGTACAAGTTGCTGAAATGGAACGGATTCACAATTAGGTATTGATATATACACAAAGCGCTCATTGGGGATTTGTTCTTGTGTCACATTGTTGCAGCGAGTGCATGTATGTTTCCACATGTATGAAATCTGGAAGATTTCATTTATAGGTATGTTTTTGTTTTCCAGTACTAATAGTAAGTACATTAGAAATTCTTGTGGATCTTCCTGTGAGTTTATAGTGAATTTCACCATTTTAGCACAGTAGTCCAATTGCTGTCTTATTCCATAAACACTATTCGTGTTGTCAGGATTGTTTGCTGCATTTCTGTGAACTACTAACATTTGCAAACACAATGGGTCTGTACTGTGTAAGTAAATGTTCTCAACAATTGGTGGTAATTGAAATAGAATATTCATTGCTACATTTGCATAGCAATTTACACCAACTATATTTGAGAGTTTAAATGGACCAGGTAGTTCTATATCTGACTGCTTTTTTTGGAGTTTGTCTTCCTTCTTTGAAAAAGCACCTGGTTTACTTTCCCTAATTGGTCGTTTTTTGCTTGTGGTACTTGATGAAGTTTTAGTTTCTTTTACTCTCTTTGGAGGATTTGTAGTGACATCCTGTTGCATTTCTGTTTGATTTAGTTTTCTTTTAGAACCTTTTGCTTTTTGTGGAACAGGATATGTTTCTAGATGGGGGGTGTATAGTGAACGAAGTCTATTGTATTCTAAAATGCAAGGAATATCAGCGTTTATTTTACTTGCATCAAATTTGATTAGAAATAGACCGTCAAGTGTACGTAAGCGTGATAGTGCTACGTAGCTCATGCCTTCTTTAAAGACTGTGTTACCAATGTCTATCATTGCTTTGACTAGGGTAAGACCTTGTGATTTATGAATGGTGACTGCGTATGCAAGAGTTAGAGAAAATTGTTCTCTGCGTTCATACATGTCTTTGAAGAGAAGGAATCGAGCTGTTGAACGTCCTATCCTTTTTACTTCTGAAAGTTTGTCAAATAGTATATTGACAAACTGAATTTTGTTGTCACGTGGGTATGTTTGAAAGCCAACAACTGTACCCAGTGCTCCATTAACTAGTCCTTGGTCCACGTCAAGGTTACGTTTAAGCATTACTCTGCAATTTAAGGATATTTTTAATATCTTTTCTAAGCCTGCTGTGTTTGAGATTGATTTTTCTAAACTATTTAGTCTTGTTGTGGCTTGGTCACACATAGGTAGTGTCATACCATGTACATCTAGTTTGTCTGTGGCGCTAATTTCCATGATTGGTTGCATTTCTTTACTTAACATTATTTCGTTGAATTTGAAACAGCTTGCAAGAGTTGGCATTAAGGCCATACAATTGACATTTTTGTGGGCTAATTGTTCCATAACATCTGTAGCAGATGCATTATCGCCATAAAGTGCAATAATTTGCCGGTTTTTCAATATTGCTTCTGCTTCTTTAGAGAGTATACCAACTCTGATACTTTTTAAAATGTTGGCATAAGTGAGATCTGAAGATTGCCGCATGTTTTCTGTTAATTCTCTGTATTGGAAATGTTGCCAAAGGTTGACATTTCCAATGCTGCCAACAGTTTTATGGCAGAGTTTGTGTCCTAATGTTTTAAAAATAGGCTCACCTTTTACTGGTGTCAATTGAAGAAGATCTCCGAAAACAATAATGTGTTTTCCTGCAAAGAGCTCTTCATAATTTGTTTTCAGTACTTCTTGTAATCTGAGGTGAATCAAAGCCAACATTAGGTTGGAGACCATGCTCCCTTCATCTATTAGTAGCATTTTCATTTGTTTCAATACTCTGCGTTGTTCCATTGCAGCTTCTGCAGAACGTTTGTAATAGTCTAATTTGTTCTGGTGGTCTACTGGTAATAGTAGTAATCGGTGTAAAGTGACACCACCTATGTTGTAGGCAACTAAACCTGTGGGTGCAGTGAAAACAGCTGACAGTTTGTTGTTTGTCAATTGTTGAAGGAACTTACTGATGATTTTGATTAGGAATGTTTTGCCAGAACCAGCTTCACCACTGACATACAATAGTATAGGTTTGTAATTTTGACAGGTGCATTCTTTGTTTTCATGTTGTACACCATGTGCAATTTCTTTTGTTACTTCTTGAAAAATGCTACGTTGCTCATTGTTTAGCTTTGATTGTAGTATAGTTAAGTCTTCTTTTTCTTCATACTGACACATGGTGTTTTCTACTTCTATCATAGTTAATTCTGCCTTATGTGTTATTAGTGGGTCTCCCAGTGGTTCTTGGCTTCCTGTGACAGAAGGTTGACTACTGTCAGGAGTGTCCTTATCTAGTTGGGCCTGGAGTTCTTCTTTGTGTTGCTGTTCATTGTGCAACATTGTTTTGTACTGTGCAAAGTTTACATCAGTTATACTGCTTTCATTTGCTTTGAAAGCGTCTTCATATAAGTCATAGTTATCTAGTATTTCTTCTTCTTTTCTCCATGGTTTAAAGAGTTGCAGCAGGGACATGTAATATACTTCTTTATGTTGAGGAGTCTTTAATGACAATTTGATATGATTAATTAAATTTGGTTTGGTGAGTTTTACTAAGCTGCCTTCACAGTTTGTCACTTTGTATTTACGGTTTTGTTCATCAGGTTTTATGTTATTGTTGTATGTGTAGTTTTGGGCCATGTGGTATAGACTCATGGTTTCCAAAGTGGTACTCCTGTTTGGGTTGTATGTGTCCAATAAATTGTTTTTTAAAATGTCTTGGCTGTTGGGATCATGTTTGGCTATTGTTTCTATATCTTCGTATGATTTTAGAACTCTTTTTCTAGATTTAGCTGGACCAAGACATAGCCATAATATATTTGCAGATTTACCATACAATGCAGTACCAGTTAATCAATCAGCTGCTTCATAGGATCCACATTCTCTATGGGACAGCATTTTTATGCCCAAGCTGTATAATTTCTGAGACACTGTTTTATCTGATGACAGGTCATTCCAGAGGTCTTGGAGCTCTGTCTTTTCTGATTTGGTTAAGTATGCTGTGACATATCGTGCAACTGCAGTAGAATTGTCTGCAACGTACTGCACGTCTATGTTTGCATTCCATAAGTGGGCAATGATTGCATTGTAATCATTGATATATTTTTCTTCTTCTTTTCTTTTTATGCAATATGTATTTTTAGGTGACTTACCTTTAACACTATGTCTAACTGAGGACATGAGGTTGTTCACTTGACCTGTATTTGTAACTGGTCTAGGGAAACCAAATCGGCATTTGGTGTAGTATTTCCCTTTGTTTTTGTATTTGCGACGACAATATTTGCCACATTTGTGTCTTTGGAATTGTAAAATTTTGCATGAAGATCACTATTTGCGGATTCTGATGGAATTTCACAAGTGGCATATTTTTCAATAAACTGTAAAACTGTGGCATCACTGTCTTGACCAAATTTAGGAGCATCTTTAATCCATAAAAGCATGTGGATATGTGGTGCTCCTCTGGCTTGGTATTCTTTTCTCCAAAAGAAGTGTTGCACTTCTCCAAGGAGAGGAACAGTTTTGTTACAAATAAAATGTAGCATAGCAATGAAGCGATGGTGAAAATATCTTGAAACATTAACAGGATCCTGCAAACAAAGAAACAAAGTTCTCCAGGTGTGAGTATATCCATGTTTGTTTTGTTTTCATTTGATATGCGGAGGAAAGCATGTAAATCTTCCCATGCATATTCTGCACAACTTAATGTAACAAACCAAGTGGGTGGGCCAAGGTTAAATAACTATATACAAAGGTGGCGGGCTAGTCCGACGGCTCACGTTTTGATGTCCCGGACCAACGCATCATTGAACTCCACGTCAATGTTCCGCAGGCGGGCCTCTTCCCTGGCCTCGAGGTCTCGCAGGGATGCAGCCATGGCCTCCTCCAACTCCCTGCGAGTTGCCTCGAGGCACTCAGCCCACCTCAATGCCCTATGCATGGAGTTCTCTGCCCTGACCATTGTGAGGCGTGCCCTCTCCGCCCGCTGCCGCTCTGCACCTATTCGCTGGCCCAACCGCTGCCACACGGAAGACACTCCCAATCGTGGGTCCTCCTGCCTGCCGGCCAATGCCTGCCCGATGATGTAGAGGGCCCCGAGGCCACATGCCTCCTACACCGAGCCTGCTGCTGCCTTTCTGCTGCCTGCCGCTGCCACCACGACTGCCTCCGGGTAGATGGCAACACCCGGTGCTGTTGTGCAGGTGCCCTGCTTGAATGTGCCTGCACATCGTCCGTTGCCAGGGGTCCAGTTGCTGGGGTGATCACCTGTGCTGGAGCTCCAACTCCTGACTGTGGCAGGTATGGGATCTCCACCAGCCTGGCTGCGTTGGTTGGGGCAGGTCCACAGGGGGCCCTGGTGTCATCTGGGGTGGAAGACGACACACAGAGACCAACTGGTGTATAGTGTGCACAGGGGCGAAGAGGGCCGCAAGACAGAGCGACACATGGAGGAAACCACTGACCATGAGCCCTCCCAACTGGACAACGTTGGCACACATCTCTTCGTGATGACGTGCGTGGTCCTCCCAGGAAGCACGCACGTCATCACGAATGACACGTGTGTGCAACATGACACCAATCAGGACGGACTCAATCCTGTCATGGGTCCCCACGTCCGCAGGTAGAGGAGTGCCAGATGACGTGGACCTCCCCCCTACCTGCGGACAGGCCTGGGACGGGGCATCCCTGCTTGTGCATGGTGATGCAGTCACAGTGTCAGGGACAGTGACATTCACAGGCCCCTCCATGGCGACCTGTGCTGCCTCCTGCCCCTGCCCTTGGACTGCACCACTTGCACCAGTGGTACCACCTCCACCGGGCCCTATGTGCGGCTCTAAAGTGGCCTCTCCTTCTCAGTACACACCAACAACCTGGATGACTCTGCACCATCTTCCGCCATTGCCAGCCCCTGTGGGGGATCACCCACCCCTTCCGCTGCAGCCGTAGTGGCAGACGTGGCATCAGTGCCCTCGCTCCCGGATGATGGAATTAGCTGGGAGGGTGACTGGGCCTTGCGTCGTCGGCCAGTGGAGGCATCCCTGCCGTTTTCCTCTACAGCGCCGTCTCCGCCCTCTTCTTCCCTCACCGCTGTGTAAAGGGAGACATTGAACACAAGCATCAGGGTACCGTACACTAGTCCCCTAGACACAAATCAATAACACATGAGTGGCACTGTCAAATGTCACTTCCATCATGTCCCTCCACAATACATGGGTCAGTGCAGGCAACACACATGCAGGAACAGGCATGGCACATGCAACAAACATTTGCATCCGTAGAAACATCCAATGGTGGGCTGAAACTCACATGCATCATGGGACATGCTGATCACATGCACACCTATCACAGGAGGGTCATGCATCTGGCCCCGTATACCCCCAGACACAGTGGATAAAAGGATGACTAGGCTGTATCAGTGAATCAACACATTGTCACGGAAATGTGTCATGCATCCATGGCATTTACCAGTCACTCACACACTACTCAGACACACTGACATGTACACCATGCATGTCCATGACAGCAGCACCCATATCTCACACCCCAAACATGTCCAAGAACAGACACAGGCATGCATACATGTGTGCATTCCACATGCTGATGCGCATGATGCATTGTAACACATACACCATCCATGTGGGTCATGCCTGACTGGACTCACATGCAGCACCATCATGTCCCTGCACACAAACATCCATACATGACCCATGTCACATATACAGCCAAGTAGCTAACTACCACCACACTGCAACATGCACTATTTTAAACAGGAATGCATGGACACTTACCACTCGACTCCAGACGGGCCTGCATCCTTAGGATCTGGTGGTGAAGCACCAGGCAAATGCGCTCCAGGACCCTCATCTGCTGGGTGGTAAGGTGGCCCCGGCACCCCACTGCATCCCCTGCATCCAAGAGGCACTGGGCCTTCTTGATGTTCCTGTACTTGTAGTCCTCCCAGCGCTTCTGGACATGTTTGATGTCATGGGGTGCCACCCCCTCCGCGTAGACAGCACCCACTATGTCCTTCCAGATCCTCTTCCGTCCTTCCTTGTCGATGCACGATGCTGTGAAGAGGGCATCGTAATGCCCCAGACTTGTTCCACCAGGATGCCAACTTCATTTCCATTGAAGCTGGCAGCCCTCTGCCTCTCTGCAGGGGGGTTGCCACTGGTGCCGGATGGTGTTGCGTTGGACATGGCAACCCACAGGACAGGTGTGGGTGGGCAACTGGGTCCTGGGGCTGGGCTGTGGAGTGTTGGAATTCCGGTCGGGAGTCTTCTGTTCCAGCAGGGGTGGTCACAGCAACTGGACCCTGCAGATGGCTGATGTGCAGGCACCAAATGGCAGGGCACTGTTGGCAGCAGGCAGGCAGACAGGCAGCAACAGATGGCTTGTAGGAGGCTCCCCGGGACTCTGGGAGGCAGAAAAATGGCCTTCTGGGCAGGAGCGTGGTCTTCCGTGTGTTGTCGCGTGGCTAGCTTGATGCAGAGAGAATTGGCACGTGAAAAAACAGCACGTCAGCATGTAATGCGAGGAAAGGGCTGTAGTGCGTAAGCCCACCAGTGACCTTATTCGAGCAGGTGTTGCCTCTAGCACAGGTTAAAGGTGACGTGGCCAGCAGCCCACTGTATGTGCTGTTCGTGGAGAGCAACGCGTGTGTTTACTCTTCTGGATTCACATGTGATTACTTCACAGCGTTTGAAGTTCGTACCTCTTCTTTTGGCGGGGTGTTGCCTACGCGCACAAGCACATCTGTTTTTCTTTTTCTTTTCCACGCAAGGCAGGTGGTGAGTCCCGCAAGCTATTTTTCCCACTGTGGTTCCCACTGTGCATTGCATACTGTTTTCGAGGTCATAGTAGCCCGCGTGTTCCACGCGTATGTGTTTTTTGTGTCCCTGGGTGCCACACTGTACTGCTGGAGGTAAAATCCATGCACGTGGGTTACCAGGGTCGCATGCACGTTTTTCTTTGGAAATTGTGCTATTTTTTTTTTTTAAACATTTGTTATTTATTTTTATTTTTTTAAATGTGTTGGGGGATTGAGCATTGTGTGACCCATCTTTTTTTCCCCAGGGCTCACAGACATCCTTGCAGGAGCACAGGGGTACCTATTCCATCCAGTACCCTGCCCCCTTCAACCCAATCGCCCAGGACAATTGTTGAGTGCACCTCCCTTAGGCTATTTACCATCTGTGCCATGGTTGAGAGGCCACCAAAGTGTAGGGGGGGGCAAAGCTGGGCATTCTCCCAGGGGTGTGCATGGTCAGGCATGTGGGTGCAGAGACGAGGGGGGACAGGGAGTCCAGGGTGGCCAGGGTGGCTACAGGGGGGAAGAGGCAGGGGTGCCCCACTGGGGCGATATGCGTGTGGGCCCACTGTGCCATACAACGCCTGCCCAGCATTGGGTCCACTGGCAGCATGTTGCGGATGGTGTGACAGCCGTGGGATTCCAGGTGAGCACGGCTCAGGACTGCTACAAGTGGTGAAATGAACTCTGACGCAGTGCAAAACAAAAGTGTGACTCCAATTATTCCATGTCTCTGTTGACTGGTGGTGGGCCTCCACCAGAGGAGGATGAACTCATTCAGCATGAGGGGATCACTGCAGAGTTAATCCCAGAAGAACACATTCGTGGAATGGGAGAGAGGATGGATTATGATGCATCGTCCGGTGAGTATTGATGTGTGTTAATCAATGACATGTGTGTTTGGCATGTGTGACCCTCCCAGCTACAACTTGGGTCCTTACTTTCATCAATCTCCCTCTCTACCAATGGTATTCACCAGGGGTCTGACCTCTCAGCCTGGCTTTCCAAACAGCATCTGGCAGCTCTCGCCTACTGCATTTTAATTTTCTGCTACAACTTCCAGTGCTATGCTGATGACACTCAACTCATTTCCAGGCTGTCCTTGGCCACCTCTTCGCCCTCCCTTTTTTCTGATTGCCTCATTGACATTTGAAATTGGTGTACTGCCAACAATCTCTGTCTAAATGTCAGCAAGACTGACATCCTCGTCATCGGTACACCTTTGCATCCTTTCCACTCACTCTCTGGCCGGTCCCCCGTAGCCCTTCTCCTACCAACACCTGCAAAGGCCAACAACCTCGGTGTCACCTTTGACTCCACACATTCCTTTTCCACACACATTTCTGACATTTCTTGAGATATAATAAATTCTTGCTTAACCTTCTCAGGGGTACTGTGCCTTTCCTCTCATTCACCTACAAGCTCACAGTCTCTCAAGCTCTGGTTGTCTCAAGGTTGGACTACTGTGACAGGCTCTTTCAATATTCTACCTGCCTCCACACTCCGCCCTCTACCACTAATCCAGTACAGGACTGCGAGATTTGTCCTTGGCCTCAAGCCCTGGGATCCTATCTTTCGAGCTCTGAAATCCCTTCATTGGCTACCATTGGATGCAAGGATGATACTTCAGACCCTCTGCAATGTGCACAAGGATTTTCGGTCCTGGGTCCAAAATGCCTTCAACTATCCCTCTGCCAATACCTCCCCTCTCGAGTCCTTTGCTCCTCTACCTCACACTCCCTCCGGGTCAGTTGTTTATCAAAGAAACAAGCTGGGGGCAGATCTGTGTCTAAGGATGGGACCTCCCTTTGGAACAGCCTACCTGCCACGTTGAAACTTGAGGAGAAACATCTCTGCTTCCAGAAGCACCTCAAGACCTTCCTATTTGCGCCTGCATTAACACTTCTTCTCCTCACCTGAACAGTTTTCTCTCTTGGCACTGTGCACCTGCACACCCTCTGTCCTTCGTGCCCAGGTACCTGCTCACCCTGCCTCCCTGCTGCACTGCCTCTAGGCCTCCCATTGCAATGGGTCCTGTACGTGTACGCATACAGTCCCCCACATTTCTTCTGCACTCATCAGATTTGCCCTACCCAAATGATCTTGCACTTGTCACTTGCTGGCTGCACTACCACCTTTTGAATGCCTATTCTGTCATTGGACTTCATTTGCATTCTTTGGTCTCCTCTGTTTGGCACGTTCCACTTCTCCCCCTTCCAGGGTCTTCGACCCTTTATCCCTTCTTCATGCACTTGTGTGTGCTCAATGTCACTGTGCCCAGTATGATCATTGTTTTCATTTCCTTTTCTCCCTTGTTCCCCTCCATTTGCCTGGTTGTGCTCTGAGCCACTTGTGTACTAGGGCAATCTTGATGAGATGTCATATCATGTCTTATACATCCTTTGTCCTTGGTGCAGTGTGTCTCACTCTGACTGTGCTAATGGCAGTGGCTCCCCGTGCACATGTGTGCACATTCATGTTCCATGTGCATTCCATGTATGCCCCTAGGTGTCCTTGACTGCCTGCTCATTGTAGTATGTCTCCAGGGTGATCCAAGTGTCATGTTATTTGGACAGCCATATCATACTCACTGTGGGTCTGTGTGTCATCATGCACAACTTTAGGGTGTCCACTTCTGTGTCATGCACATGGATCCCCCTGTTACAGGCCCACTGCCTCTTTTCAAGTGGTGTTGTGTCTTCTGCATGCATGGGTGTACTATTGATGGTTCCTCATCTGTCCTGCATCATGTCCAATTCTCATCGGATGTAGTGACATTTGACTGACGACATGCAATAGACACATTCCAACACTGTCTGCCAATGCACAGTTCTGTGGGGAACCTTTCATTGCCATCCAGTGCCTCCCTGCTATAGCCCAGAAGGTGGGTGTTTCACAGTATCCATGCTACATGGTGCATGCCATTTGCACATAATGGCTGCAATTGCCCTTACACTGCCGTCATGTTTGGAGATTGAAATCACTACATACGTGTTGATGTTGTAAGTTGAGGAGGTACACATGTACTGCACCACACATACCCACTCCTGTGCCAAGTTCAGCCCTTCAATATCCCAACACAATGCTGCTGTGTGATAGTGACCTGCCATGTATGTACCCATGTCCCTCCTTTCACTGTATCGAAAGGCAGTAGCGTAGGTGTCTCCTGTGACACATGTACTCTGCATAGTCAATGGTTGTTGAGTGCTGCACTAGAACATGCATGTTACATCTGTCATGTGTGTTTGGTGTGATTGCCAGCTGTGGCTATTTGTGTGTTCCCACATGCTTATGCTACGTGCCATCTCTTTCTTGCCATCTCTTATTTCTGCCTTGGATTTGTGCCTGCTAGAGGTTGTGTGTGATGCAGGTGATGGACAACATGCAAAACATATGTTGGCTTCACATTTTGCACACATCCTTTTCTGCTTTTGGGATACCCTTGTATTGCAATGCCACTGGATACATGTTGGGCTTTGAGTTGCATGTCACATGTCTGCTTCATGTGTTGGCTGTCAATGTTGTGATCTGTATGTGTGTGGTATGTGCTACTGACATGCATGTTCTTGTTTCTTTTGTTTATGTTGCAAGTGATGAAGCACTGGAGGCAGAGGGTGTATATGTCATCCCAGACACGTTGGTCATGGGTTGGCAGCCCATGAGAACCCACTGGTGCTCCAGGCCATCGTGTCCAGAGCGGACTCTGAGTCAGGCTCTGATGTATCCTCTGACCACTATGTTGAGCCGGATCTGCATCATGACGTGTTGTTGCTGGTAAGTGATCCTGTGTTGGATGATCTTCTGTCCGCAACACCTGCAGTAGGGGGCCAGGCGGGGTTACAATGTCCGCCTTTGGTGGTTACGGGTGCACGGTCACACTCAACACCAGTTGGCCATGTTCCTGGGGCATCTGGTCAACAGAGGGATGCAGTCCTGTAGCCACGTGCGGCACCAACCCAACAAAGAACACAGCTCCTTGAGCCTGGCAGGTGTTTTGTCTGGCAACGCGGTGGCCATGCGCTACCGGGGTCAACTGAGTGGGAGCATGTCGTTATTGCCATAGCACAGCAACAGGGGGGAGCAGTTGAGATGATGGCTCAAGGTATTGAAAGTGTGGTCCGTTCTATCCTCCTCCCTGAAAGGCAAGTGCAGCTCCAGCAGCAGGCTACGCAGTCCACGTGCCGCTCACTCAGGCTGGGCATGGCAGCCTCTCACAGGGCAATCAGGGCTGAAATGGTGGCTCTGCGTCAAGCTATTTCTGCTCAGGCAGAGGCACATCGTGAGGACCTGAGGGTCAAACACCAAAACCTCTGATCTACCCTGGGTGCTCTCCTGATGGACGACAGTAGGCGGGCAGAAGACAGGATGGAGCGGCTTGAAAGAACCATCTCAGCTGAACTCCATGCAAGTCGGGAGGTACTCCGTATGTCATGTGAGGCCATGCAGGCAGAACTCTGTCTTACACGTCAGTCCTTGCAGGAAAAAGCACGTGTGACAGATGAGGTAATGCATGCAGACCTACGTGTCATTGCCATGCAGGACCTGGTTTACCAGACATGCATGCTTGCCGCCGCTAAGGGGAAAGCCACAGAAAGGCATGGTGAGGCAACTGTGTCGCGTCCACCTTCTGAATTCCATCCAGAGGGTGATGACGACAACCTATCTCCCACATAGGTCGGGCCGTGCAGGCGCTGAGCCCAGTGAGTTTTTTATTTAAATCTCAACATTTGCACATGTGGGTGTTGAGGTTCACCCTGTACCTCCCCCCTCCTGGGTGCCCCCAACCCCCTTGGTCATATGTGGCCATTTTTGATTTTTTTTAAACTGTTTTATTTTTTCCTGCAAGTATTTTTTTTTTGTGTCTATTGTGCATTCATGTGACAGTGTGGTGCTTTGTGGCATTTTAAGACATCCACTGTGTGTTCCAGCAGACCCTTTCAGGCTTGTCTCGTGTATGTGTTTTGCCTGGGGTCCTGACACATATGCTACTCCTGCTTCCCATTTCCATGGGCTCGTAAGGATGGCTCAGTGTGACAGCATCTCACACAGGGCCATTGGGCTTCTGTCATATCTGTTGCTAGCCTGCAGTCCTAGTTGTGCGTACACCCCTAGTGGGTATTCCGGATGGCTTCTCCAATGCTAACTGCACTTCATTTTGGTGAGTATTCTGTTGACTCTGCATTTCATCATATTGCTTATGATTTGTCAAATAATTGACTGTCTATGTTCATTCACTTCCTGCTGTATGTGGTACCATACACCCTTTGGCTGTGTAACACACACTGATGGTGGGAGGGGTCCGTGTGCTGACAATGTTGCATTGGGACACTTGGCCTACAGTGATTTTGATATGCCAGATGAACACTGCACTCTGAGCTATCCTTGTCACTACGCGTTTCAGCTACCCCTATTTCCTTGCTTCCCTTGCTTCCCTTGCTTTGGCCATCTTGCATCCCTGCCTGGTGTTTTGTTGTGCCATTGGAAATATGGCCGCATTGCTTTTGACTTGACTGTCATGTTTGTGGCCTGGATCTGCTCCACGCTCCCATTGGTTGCACTTGGCCCTTGTGACAATCCGGCCAACCAGGAGGCTGGAGCCTGCCACCACTACCAATGGCCCACAATGGTTGCCCTGCCTACCCCTGTCCACCACCCTTTTGTGTCCCTTGATTGTCCCCGTCTGTCTCCACCTGCCCCCTACCAGTCTCCCCTTGTCTCCCTTTCCCCTGCCAGTCTCCACCTGAACTTCACCAGTCTCCCTCTGTCTCCCCTTCACCATCACACACCCTCCCCTTCTGCACCGTCTTCTTTCCCTCTGTCCCCTGTGTGTGCTTTCTTTCCCCCTCTCCCCCTTCCTGCCTTTATACCTTGTCCCCCTCCTCCCTTCTCTCCTCCCTCTCCCTCTCCACCACCCTTTCCCCTCCTCCTTGTCCTCTGTCTGTCTTTTTCCGGCACTACCCCATTTGCCTTCAGCCATGGTGATACGTAACCGCTTGTTCTTTGCAGACACTTCCCACTCTGCCTCTGTCCATCCACCCCCCACCTTCACCTTTTTGAGTTTTATTTTGGCACTTACGTTTATCATCAGACCCTCCACCACTGATTACAGGTCCTTTGTTCCCCCTTTCCTTCTGTCTTTCTTCTCCCCCTTCCCCAGCACTATCTTGATTCTTTGTCGACCTTCCATAGTTTGTCACTTGTTTTGTTACTCTCCTCACCTCCTCCCTCCTCTTCCCTCACCCCCTCCTTATGTGACTCCTGCACTGCAACTATTGCTGTCAGACATAGCAATGTTAATGCTAGTTTTATTTTCCCACATTCCCTCCCTAGACTCTCCCTTATTGTTCCAAGCACTTGTACTATGTACTTTGATTTGATAGTTCATTTTCACATTCTGGACTGTTTGAAGGACTTGTAGGAATGTAATGTTATTCTCCCTTATTCCCTCCACCCTTGAGGCACTTTGATACACTTTGTGTGTAGGCCCTATAAGGATTTTCAATGAATCAGTGATTGCTCACTGTCTGCCATTGTCGATTGAGGTGTCAGGGGATTGGTGTGGTTTAACAGATAGGGGGATCCTTGAGTGCAATGTTCACATGTGCTGTGTACAGGACACTGAGGCTCACTTAATTTCACATGCATGTATTTGATGCATGTCCCTACTAACACACCCCCCCCACACCCACTACGGCGACACCATGCACACACGTGCACCCAGATTGCCTACTCAGACATGCTGTGTCCCGACAATCCATGTTCACTTCTGATTCATTGATCGTGTACATGCATGATAGGGTACTATTTGGTTGATTGTACTTATTTTTCATGATGCTCAAGGGGTTTCCCCAATGTAGTGCACACTCACTGTGCTGTCCGGTGAGTGGTGTGTTGCTGTGGACAAACACACAGCACACAGGGCCTCATCACAAGTCAGGCGGAATGGGTTAACGGGTCCGCTAATGGGTGCGGACCTGTTATTCCCATTCTGCCTGATTACGAGCTCCCCTCGCGGGACTCAGTAAGGTTGCCTGGTAAAACCAGGCGTCATTACCGGGTCCCACGAGGGGACCAGGGAGCTAACAACGGACCACTAGTAATCGGCCTGTTGTTAGCTCCCTCTCCCATTCCCATTGAGCCCTATGGGGGCTCGAATGGGAATGGGGTAGGTCCAGGCCCGGGTTCCCTGAGGGAGGATTTACCAGGCCCTCCGAACTCGGAATGGCCGGGTAATTCCCCTTTCAGGGAACCCGGACCCGGTTTTGGAGGCAGCCATGCCGCCAATAGCGGCGTGGCTCCCACCAAACCCGTAATGAGGCCCACAGTGTTTTGTAATGCCAATTTGCTATTGTGCAATGTGCATGGCAACAGGTATTCTGACTTTTGTTGCTTGCACCACTGGTGGCACACATTTGTGCCACCATTTTCAGGGTGTGAGGTTTTGGTCAGTCATTTCTTCAGATTCCTTGTCAGGTGTAATTGTCTGGTGCCTATTTACATTTCTCACGTGGCACTTCATGACTATTGTGTCATGTGTTGTGCATATGGTTTGATGTTTTGCCGTTGCATACCATGGTATGGTGTGGCAGATGGGGTTTATGCGGGTTGGGAGGGTTTGGGTGGCATACCAGTACTTTCATGCCCTGTTTTGCAGGGGAGGGGGTATGCACCTGGCATGTGTTCCCTTTGGTCACATGGGATTGGTTGTGTTTAAGTAGCTAGGGATGCACACAATGTTGCACTTCCATGGACACATTCTCATGGTGGTAAGGTTGTGACAGTAACTGTCCCTTTCTCATCATCGATTGTCACCTGGCCTGCCAGGCCTGTGTGCACTCAGCAGGGGTTGGAGTTTAGGTGAAAAATGTGGCCACAAGCTGGGTACAGCCTGCCTCGCCACATGCCCTTTCCCCTCCCATGCGCAGTGGCCGTGCGTGTGGTTGGGGATGTGGGGGCATCACCATGTCCATCGGTACGTCCCACCGTGTTGCAAAGTTGTGAAGGACACATGCTGCCGCAATGTTCCTGCACACTACTGGGGGTGCATATAGTAGCTGTCCGCCAGAGTGGTCAAGGGAGCGGAAGCGTGACTTGAGTACTCCGAATGTGCGCTCCACTATGGCCCTGGTTCCAATATGGGCTGCGGTGTATCTTACCTAGGGTGGTGTGGTGGGGTTCCATATTGGCGTCATCATGTAGGTGCTCAGAGGGTAGGCACTGTCCCCTGGTAAGGTGATAATGGTTGTCATTAGTTGGGCTTGTGTATTTGTCTGTGTGTGACATGCATGCATGTGTACAGGCATTTGTACTCACCTATGAGCTATGTGTCGCCATGCTTCCCAGCATCCAGGGACCAGCTCAGGGTGGACATTCTGTATATTAAACTATCATGGGTGGGCCCTGGATAGTTTGCATAGACAGAGGTGATGATTACCTTGGCATTGCATACAACTTGCACGTTGATGGAATGCAAGTGCTTGCGGTTGCGGTAGATGTTTTCAGTGGCCCTAGGTGGACGTAGGGCCACATTGTTGCAATCTATGGCACCTAGCACTTTAGGGAAGTGTGCCACCCTGTAGAAGTCCAGGACCACGGTCTGCCTTTCTGCAGGTGTTCTGGGCATGTATATGTGCCTGCAGACTCAAGGGTGCGCAGTGATGATTGCCAAAACCTGGTGTAGGCAACGTGACTGTGTGGGCTGTGAGATGCCCCCCACTATGGCAGTTGTCCGCTGAAATGAACCAGTGGCCAAAAAATGCAGTACATTGAGCCCCTTCTTCAAGGGGCTCAATGCTTGGGAGCGCAGGGTGTGTGATGTGAGTTCATCCTCCCACTCAGTGACCAGCTCTAGGATGATATAAGGTGAAAACCTATACCTGCCATAGACCTGGTCATCAGGCATCCCAAAAATGCTGGTCCAGGGCAAAAAAATGCAGGGCCTGGCTATTCTCCTCCTCCTGCGGCGTCCCACGATCACTGCTGCGAGGAATGGGACATTCATCGTAGCTGTATATACTTGTTTGTTGTTTGCGCGCACTTTTATGCTGCGCAGGGGCACTTCCGTCTGCTTTCGTGTGGCGGACGTATTTGTGCGTGTGTGTGTGTGTTTTGACGTGCGCGGGTTTTCCCTATTCGATTCCATGAATACGTGTTGTTCACTAGCGTGTGGGCGTTTCATGTGTTGCCCAGCGGTACTTCCCACGTTACGCCTACATTTTCACACATTGTTCCCCATTCCCCGTGTTCCTCCCCCTTTTTACGTGTGCGCGCGAGAAGTTATGTGCTTTCCCCGTTCCTGTCGCGCACGCATTTGGAAAGTCGCAGTGATATGTAAGGTAAGCACGGATTTGGCGCACATCCCGGGAAAAACACGTGCAGGGCCTTCCATGAATCGCACGCATGTGAAACGCACCTGTGCGCTAGCTTTTTCACTCTTGCACCAGCTTGCGCCATACATTTCGGTGCACATTTATTCCATGAATTACCTGTTAAATGGAAAAATGTGCAAGCAGTTTCACTAATGTCAATGAACATGCTTTAGTAAGTATGTGGTAGTATGTTTTCCAATTGCGCTTTATGCCAAAAGATTACATTCTTAGGGCCTAATTCATGGAAAGTTTAGCCCGGAGCAAAGTGACTTTGCACTGCCAAAAGACATGTTGGGGCCTAATTCACAGAGCAGTGCAAAGTGTATTTTTGCAGAGCAAAGTCACTTTGCACTGCAAACAGCACATTGGGTATGATGCAAGAAGGGAAGGGCCACCTGTCACAACGACAATGATTGGACCCCTTAAATCAGGTTTGCTTTTGCCAATCCCGTGTTGACTGTTGCCTTCAAAACAGGAGTTCTCCAACCCCTTTTTGATTCACTTTTGGACCATCCAGGACATAATGAAGAATACATTTGTACTTATTTTGGGAGAATTTGTTCTTTCCAAAGCCATATACCACTGAGGTGAAGAGGTAGGGTTCCTTACCCCTTTGGGCACATTTGGAGGCACTCTTGCTGAGGAATAGGACCTACCACTCCGCACTAGCCGAACTAGGCTGGGAGAGCAGAACTTGAAAGGACTCCCCCTTTCCTAGAGACCCTTTAGTGGGTCTCATAACATCTGGAGAGCCAGGACAGCCAGGATCCCTGTTCAACCAGATTAAACTGGTTGCACCACACTCAAACCATGTTCACCTCACTCGAACCAGAGGGAATTGGTAGTGCTGATTTTGTTACTCGACTGCTGTTTTGCATCCATTGAACCTGGCCATCGCTGCTTTGTGCCAAGCAAGGCACACCACCTGTTTGGGTTCAACAACCAGCTCACCACTGGGGACAAATTCAAACCACAGCCTCTTTGAACCCCATATTGGATCACAAAGGTCACCACATAGAACAAACAGACCTCAACTGGAATCGCTGATTCATCACTCATTGACTCGAACCAGCAATTCCAAATGTCTCAAACTGACTTGACACTCAAACCGATCCTGATGAGCCATCCAAACTGCATGACCTTAATGTCACACTTGACCCACACCAGGATCCATATTTGAACCAACTAGACAATAACTCACTGCCTGATGAAGCATGACACGCTGAATCTGAACCTGATTCAACCTGCAGCGCAGTGCATGTCAAATCCTGGTTTGATACTATCGAAAACTTTGGAAGACAAACATTTGAGAGGCCCTGCCCCACTGGTGCACTGGTGCACATTTTGAGACCTTAGAAACTAGCAATATAGCCCTATAACACCTATAACACTCTATAACACAATGTTGTTTTTGAACCATTATTGCTTTATTGCCTTCTCTTCACCAAACAAAGTATCCAGAAGGCCTCTATAGACTTGTTCTGCACTTCTATATATTCTTTTGCAGGGGAGGGATTTTATGGTGTGTTTTAAAAGTTATTTGTACAATTGATTTATTTAATAAAGGTTTTCCCTTGTTATAGAACTTTCATTGTACATTCTTTTATTTTGTAACTGTGTTACTTTGCTGTTTGGGTTGCTACTGGATCACATGCACACCCCTTCTGAGACTATAGCCTTCCCTCGGTACACATTAACACAAAATGCAAAGGAGATATGGCTTTTGGCTGTGCCTGTGTTGCCTTTATGATTGGAATACCTGATGGTTTGTAGAAATGTGGAGGCTGAGTAGACAGGTCACCCACTTCTCACTCGTTTACTCTTGTCACACAAGTATACATTTCCATACAATGCATACAAATTAAATTAAAACTTATATAAAATGAGTAACCAATGTAAATGAGATGGTTAAAGGGAAATACAAGAAAAAAAGCTAATATTCACTATAATTCGGCCAGCTGAATGAACAGTATATTGAAAACGATTTAGGTAAGCCAACATATAAAGAACAAAAACAATTTGAACATGAAAATACCAATGTCAAAAGTAACACATTTCTGCAGAAACAGTTAATACGTTCTGATGTTATAAAGTTGAAAACGACATGGAGACGAGTAGCAGACAGAAATTCACTTCAAACACTAAACGCCAAAGCAGAAAGGAAACATGAATTACATATTGCAGGAGAAAAATCAACTTGTAAAGGAGGAACAAACTAGAAAAATGACATAAAGCAGTCATAGTTTCAAGAATCTCTATCTTTTTTTGGGTCTATAGATATCCAGGACTCAACAGCCAAAAGACAAAGGGCCTCATTACGACCCAGGCGTTAAGGGTTAACGCCGTCGTTAACCCTTAACGCCTATTCTGATTTTAACGGCTGCTCTTAGCAGCCGTTAAAATCCATGGCGCTAACCTGCCATGATGCTAATTACGCCACCGTAATTTACGGTGGCGTAATTAGCGCCTTCCCCACTCCCATTATGCCCTATGGGGCAAAAATGGGAATGGGGAAGGGAAAATGGGAAATGGGGATTTACCGCCCCACTCACCTTGGAATGGGGCGGTAAATCCGCCATCCACCATGGTGTAAACGTAGTTTACACCATGGTGGTAAAGTTGGCGCAATTAGCGCCTGGGTCGTAATGACCCCCAAAGTGACAGTGGTTGATGGATCGAATCTTTAAAAGTAGGAAAAGAAAGAAAATGTGTGTGTCATGGGCATACAAGTGTGTTCGAAATATGTAATACTAAATAAAAGAAGTTGGATAATATATAGAGTATAATATAAAGAGTAAACAGCAGAGGACTGCATACTCAGAGGGAAGGAGAAAAGGATACTTTCCAAGGAAAAGAGAAAGGATGACCTATCAGATTGAAGGAAAACTAGGAATAGGACCACATATTCCAACAGAAAACAAATACTGTATATGTGTAGGGTGATCCACAGTGTTGAAATCAGCTGACAGGCCTAGACATACTGGGAAAAGAGGATATTTTATGATAACAGACCAGTAAAATAAAACCAGATAAAGCCATTAGTGAAGTTTCCATAGAATTACCTAGACAAAAAAAAAAGATTATATTGGAGAGGGTAGGTTGTTAGAGTAAAGAAAAGCAGATAGTGAATATGACCAATTATTTAGAATAACTTCTAATAACTTGAATAGAGAAGGAAGAACATGCATAGGATAATAAATAGAAGGATTTGAAACATCAAAAATAGGCTTTTTTTTAAAAAAAGGAATAATGGTAACATGGGTAAAGTGAAAAGGGAAATAATCAAACTGAAAATTGTTATTAAATGAAACCAAATGATAAAACACAAGTGAAGGAATTACCAACACAAGAAGCAAAGACGGAAAAGTCGGGGCAGATGGAGAATCAGCACAAGTAACAACAGAAATAACATCTGACTCAATAACAGACAAAAAGGAGGGACATTAACAAACATCAAGAGGAGAGAAGGTAATCAGCACATTTCAGAAATTCCTAATAGATGGAAAGATGTAGAAATGTCTTCACTTTTGTGAAAATGTAGGAAGCAAGGTCATTGCCCGTTGTGAAGATATATGAGCCTAGTAGAATCCTGAATTAGCATGCTTCAGAGCTGATGCATTTGTTTTGTGCCTTTTAGTAAAGACTGAGTGGTTCTCAGGTGATCATTATTTATACTAGCAATGTTCAGACCTACAGAGTTGCTTCCATAGATCTTTTAGAGCCTCAGTAATCCATGGGCGAGAAACTATACATTTAAGGGTAAAGGCCATATTAGGAAAATGTTGCTCAAGAGAAGATAGAATGGGTGTACTTCTAGACATACTACACAAGTCTGCATCACAAGTGGAACATTTATCAATAGAGGAGACCGAAGAGTAAATGGAGTCTCCAACTGATTAATGGAACATGCTGAAGATCTTGGTGGAAAAGTGTTTTATTTGAAGGAGTAGAATTGATAGTAAGTGGCATAGCTATATAAAAAAGGAGGAATGTAGTACATTATTGAATTTAAAATTGATTGGCTGAAGGAATACAAATAGTGAACATGGATTTAAAATACGCAATATCAGAAGAATCACAGATTAGATTGAGAGGAGTGCCAAGAAAACAGCCAGAGGAACTTCAAGGTGAGATAGAGAATAAGATAAAGGTAAGTTGAAATTGCCAGTTGCAAAAAGTGCTGGTAAATTCTTAAAAGCTATAAAAGCTAAGGAAAGCAAAGAATGCAATTCCTCAAGAAAATTTAATTCAGGACCAGGTTGATGATAAATAGTTAGAATATCCATCTGAAACACAAGGACATTTTCACATATTGGAATTGAAAACATGAAACATTAGGAACCACAATCCAGTTAGCGTAATACAACAATCCACTCTTCCTCCAAGCCCAGAATTCTGAGTTATGAACAAAATAACTTTGAACGAAATTGAGGGACAAGACTTGTAAGGATGAATACAAGTATCAGTCATTTATAGAAATCTTAAATACAAATGAATAAAAAATAAAGAGTAATGTTAGTTTTGTTAATTAGGGACCAAGATTTCCAAATTCCTAAATTAAAGTAAGGTGACAGAATACACCCTGCTGAATAGAATACATTATTCTGATTAGTACCAATTAAATGGTTTTTGCTATTCTTTCGACATGTAGTAGCATGAACAGGGATTTCCATAATAAATAATAATACAACTAAATGTTTAAATAGTAACATCATGAGGGATAGTAGAGTAATGACAAACTGCAGTGCCCTACCGGTACTACCAGTGCAATTAGAGGCAACCAGGCTCCATTGTTGCCCTTTAAAAATCACCTTTTAATCGATATGGAGGGTTTAGATGCCCTTTCCATATTCTATAAAATGGGGTTAGCAAGTGACCACAGTGTGGTGGGTTGGTTGTGCTTGGCCAATGCACTGGACCAAGAAGAGTCAGACGTTCCTTGGCAGAGCCAAGAGCAGACAGGTGGTCCGAAGCAGATTCACTGCTTTGCTTACACAGCATCTGCTGTGCACTCTTCCTCGCTCCACCAAACACTGTGCCTGGTAGTGAGCATACCGGGAAGCACTTCCTCCTGACATGGAAAATAGGACCTGTCACCAAAGTCTAGTGGGCTGGACAACCGCGGCAGATGGGCGGATGGGAGGAGCCAAGATCTAGCAGGCAGTCCTAAGCAGATAAACAGCTTTGCTTGAAATGTTTTTGCAACTGCACGCTTGAAAAAACATTCAGTCATTAAAATATTGCACAAATTGTTTTGAGATGATGGGGTGGTTTATCTAGTTCAGGCAAACCCAAACAATAATAATTTGGGTATATCGATTTCCATGAACTCCTTGAACATTTCTGTAGAATCTTGTGGAAATGTTTGTGGTCCCCTAGGTTAAAAATGAGGGCCCTATAATGGAGGGCAGGCTACTTGAATCCTCCATGGGATCTCAACATGCCGCACTGCCCTATTTGGGGTTGGAAGACTCCTGCATAGCAATGGTGCAAGTTAAACTTTGCTGTTTTTCAGATAATGGGGGTCATTACGACTCTGGCGGTAGGGGGTTAACAGGGCCGGTAGAGCTGCCAGCCCCGTTAACCCCCTACCGCCTCATTATGAGGTCTGCTCTCGGGACCCGCTAAGGACGCCGGTTGAAACGGGCCCGTGGTTAGCATGCTCCCCATTCCCTTTGAGCCCTTTGGAGGCTCGAATGGGAATGGAGATGGGTTCCTAGAATGGGGAAATACCCGGCCCTCCAAGGTCGGAATAGCCCGGTATTTCCCCATTCCAGGAACCTGGACCCGGTACCCAGAATGAGGGTAGTAATACCGCAAATTGCGGCATGGCTACCTCCAGGGTCGTAATGACCCCCAATGTATTCTTCAGGTGCTGCGGAAAGGTCCTTGTGCTCAGTGGTTGGAGAGGAGGGAGGCTCTGGGGAGTAGTGTTTGGTGCATGGCAGCTAGTTTGCATTCCCAAAAGTGATCCGCACAATTTCGTATGTCACCAAACATTTGGATAATTCACGAGCAAAAACTTGCTAGTAACTTTTGGGAGAGTTCGCTCACTTCTAACTTTTGCAATTTCAACAATGCCACAATGACGGGCCAATAAACAGTAAAAAAAAGGCTGATCACCTTCCTTTTCAATCCGTCCTTAATCTTAAGTCACCTTTGTCTCCCCTTTATTCTCTCCTCCTGTTGTTTTATCTTGTTCGTTTTCTGTGTAAAAATTGAAATAAATAAATAACGCTTCATCTGCTGCTTTGAAACTCAAGCAACACATTTGCTGCAAGATCACCACTGGCAGTCTCCGTATGGTTCATTTATTAGGTTGCCAGAACTCACAAACTTCTGCAGCTTGGCAACCACAGAAGTGTGTGCTCAAAGAACAACAAACAGAACACTACACGTGAACTGCCTCAACGTGTTACCATACCCCCTCTAAATGAACATGACTTAGTTAGTGTGCAAATGTAAAACAAATTGTAAAATACGAAATGATGCTATTTAAGGACACGTTCCCGTAAATGTGGTGCAAAGCAGACAAGCTGGGTGTTTTACTTTGTTACTCTGTCACTGGTGCAAAACACACATTGTGCCTGATTTAGAAAGGGTTTTCGAATTGGGACTTCCCATAGAAAAACGCGTTTGTAAATCAGGCATTTTCTTCACATTCTTAACTCAACTTAATCAAGCCAAAAAAACGACAATCGGCGTTTTTCACCACACTATCACACACCTCTAAAACTGCATCTTAGTGCAGCAGCAAAGCACAAGTGCAAAGGAACAAGTGTAGAATCGCAGAAATGGCAGAAAAATAAGATTTGAACCGCTGCAAGGGCTCCAATGGAAACTGTATACAAGAAATGAGCATGTAAGGGGCAAGTGAAGAGGAAATGGAATTGAAACAGTACGAAAAGAAAAGGGAATCAGACGTTTAAGAAGAGATTACTGTATTCAGTGCTGTCTGTCGCATTTCTAGCCATTCTATAGTGCAGAAATTGACCGGTGTGGCTATTACCCGATAAATGGCAAACCTACTGCGTAACATTGAACGGCGGAGACTCCCCTGTGCCCGAGTTTGAACCCGTGACCTGCAGAATGAACACAGATCTTAACAGCGAGCGTTAACTCAGTAATGTCTAACTAACTACCCGCGCATAAGGATTGAACCAAGATGAAAAGAAGCTCAGAGCCTTTTCTGTTCGCCTGATTCTTGGCGGAGCAGCTGCTTGAAAGACAAAAGTCGCCTCCCTCTCTCCCAATCCGTCTACTGTACATCTGAAGCACGCTCCATCAGAGGCAGAGAGGGAAAGTGTTCCACCATGCTGCTTTAAGTGGGTTCCCTTGATCGAATTCTTCAATCACTTCCAATCACTGTCTCGAGTAGCTTCACATAATGGGATCTGACCTGCTACTGAAACCAAGGGCCGGAAATTGGGCGAGCGATGATTTTTCTATTTTTTTTTTTGCCTTTAAGTCCTTTGCCAAAATGCAATAGGCAAAGCTTCGAAGGCATGGTTTGAGTATCCCGATTGTATTTTTTGCAAGACATGTAAGCTTGCAAACAATGTGTGTGTGTTATCAACTGATAAGCATCATGTTCTATTTAGTGAATGGTATTGTGCGTTTGTGTTTGCATGTGTGTGTGTGCGTTTACGTGCGTGTGTGTGTCTAGTAGTACGAAAACAAGAAGAAAAAGACTGGTGTGTATATACATTCTCTTTTTTCTGCAGAGGATAAAACCCATTCCACATAATATGCTGTTGCTGGCATCAAGCAAAATCGGTGAACATATTACTTGGGAATATATAAAGGGCAGTATATATATATATATATATATAGTATAGGGCAGCGACAGCTGCACTATATTTAAGGTGAGTCGGTCTCCCTGAAAATTTTATTTTTAATAACTTTTGATTCGAGTAACGGGTTTGACAGAAAAGTCCAAAGTTGCAGCCTACTTCCCATTCATTTTCCCATAGACAAAAAAGCGCACAGCCCAAACAGCTGGACAGATTTGGACTAGGTATGAAAGAACTTGGGCATGAAACGTTGACTCGCGATTCATGTATGGTTTTGGGGTTAGTCCGTGCAGTAGTTATTTAAATATTTGAAGGAGAAGGCGGTGCCCCCTTCTCAAAAATGGATAGTTATATCTCCCATTGTGCATTGCAGGGTCATGGTTTTCAGAAATTAAAAATCATTGATTTCATCTTTGATGTCCTGGATGTTAGTCTTAGCAGTGCACGCTGGTGACACGAGTTCCCATTGCTTAGGTTACCATAACTGGCGAATTTCAGTTTTTTTCGGTTTCACTTGTAACCATAACGTTAATTTAACCCATTTTTTATTGAATTTAATAGGTTTTTATTAGTGCAACGTAATCATAACGTCACTTTAACAAAGTTTTTTCAGTGAATTTCATGGGTTTTTACCCATGTACCCTAATTTTCTCCAACTTCCTAATATCATACTTACCCCTAATATAGCAGCATTTTTGTCCAATTTACCCACCTTCTAGCATCATTTTTAAAACTTCAATGCACTTTTTCCACTATTTTTGTGTTAGTCGACATTCACGAACATCTGACGTAATCGCAGACTTTCTGGACGGTGTCACGTGACCACATGAACCCATGGCTTGATGACGTGCTCTCAAACGCATCTGCACTTCGCAAATGGATCCGTGCTTTGTGAACAGTTCGGAACTTCATTTTCACATGATCTAGGAACTTTAAAGCTCAAAATGCACCCTTGCTCAGCTCCTACACCTATTCTTAATCATTATCCTTTAACAATCTGGCACACATCACACACTTGGAAGAACATTAGCAAAACTGCTATATATCTTAAAAAATTGCATCAGCTATTGCCAACCTCCTCCCCAAGTGCCACCACCACCATCTGGAGAACATACACAACAAAAGAAGCGCAATACTTTAAAAGACAGTAAATGAGGTAGAGGAAGAGCCTACCTCTAGCATCCAGAGAGATTCACAGGTGGGGAAGTTCTTTACCACTGTTTGCGATGTACCAAAGTCTAAAGCTACCAAAGTGAAATGCATTGAGTGCAACATTGTACTCAGTCGGGGACAACCTGGACAGTACACCACAGGGACCACCGACATGGGCCACCACACCAAATCCAACCACCACAATGCTCTCAGAAAGGCTGATCCTTCCTTGGAAAGTAGTAGGCTGTCTTCCTCTACCTCATCTTCCTCAACAAATACTGTAACCACACAGCCTACCTATGTGGGACACAAAATCCACCAGCTACCTTGCAAGCGATGAACGAGGCTATTGATCCATATCATTAGAAAACAGCAGTACTCTGTATATAATGCAACTCATCACTCTCCAGGGGTGGAGCAATTTCATAGTGCGTTTGAAGTTGTAATCAAGGAGCATTAGAAACATTGCCCTCTACTTTAGATTTAACAGACGCGCAACCTATTCCCCTGTACACCTGCCCCTGCATATCTGTTGTGGGTGCCCCTTCCCTCATTCCCCTCCCCACCTTACTTTCGGGCCTCGCCTGCAAAATAAATGAATAAATACATAGATAAGAGAAAAGGTTCCCTTAGGAAGCACCTTTCGCAATTACAAAATAGAACAAAAACAAATATGCATATATACTCCATCTAAGTTACATTTTTCAGTCAAGTAGTTAGATTCAATAAGATTCTCCATCATTCCCATTAGCATTTTCTACTATGCTCATCGAAATTATGTCAATTGTATACTAGAGAAAAAGAAAAAGAAAAAGAACAGAAACAATTTTCTGTCTGAAATTCTTGTCTCTAGTATGCAGTAAAGACCATAGTCCATTGCTCTTCATGACTATCCACAGTCTCTGCATTTCCCTGTCAAGCCCATGCCTTATTAGAAAACCTGGATTGCACATGAAAACCAACACACGAGACAGACCTTCTACTCGTTTTACTGTTATCTTTGTAATACTCCCTCATTTCCTGCTTTAAACCATTCACACATATGCCCACCAATCAATTAAAACAAACTCTACGTATAGCCTATCAACATATTAAAGTTCCACACACCAACTGCCACTTAACAATATTCTACACATCTTTTGCATCTGCATTCCTATATTTATACCAACACATTTTACACAGTGCTCCTATAAATTCACATATGCATTGTGCAGTGAGAAAAGTGCATAAATAAGAGGGAAAGTACGGATGGTCAAGTGCTCATGGGAGCAAAGGAGGGAAGAGCCAAGGGATGCCAAAGTGGGAGGGGACTTGCTTATTACTGGGACAGAGAAGTCCCAAGCTTGGGGTACATCTTAACTGCAACATCCCTTTAACAAAGTTTTTCTGTGAATTAAATAGGTTTTTATAAGTGAAAATGTTTCATAATGTTACATGATAATGATGTGTTATTTATATTGCGCTTTAATTCAAAGCGCTTTACAGAGCACATATTTACATACAATATCACCCAACCGAAATTGGTACTCATTTATCGACCTCGGAATGATGAAAGGATGAGTTGGCCTTGCCGGGATTCAAACCTGCGACCTGCAGATCACGCTCAGATCACAGCAGCGAGTGCTCAACCCGCTGAGCTACCTTACCGGCTGTCATCACTGTATATAAGGTATTATTAATTCCTCATTTAACATATATGAAAGGACTATTACCTCCTTTAACAAATATATGTTTTGCAATGCATACTATGTGTGTCATTATGACCAGCACATGCTGGGGATGAAAGTCATTGTTCAATTGCCTAAGGCATGAGACACAACCATGACCCCAGCCCCACCAAACCACACCTGTTATCAACTGCTCCTACCCAGCATCCTATTTCAGTGTTCCCTATATCCTCAAAGCTTGCATGGCCAGTCTCCACAATGCATGGGGCATGGGCTTCGGCCCAAAACAATGGGGGGAGGGTCCCAACATGTGTGAAAATCCTGATAGACACAATGGAAAAATGTTTTGCTTGTGCCTACATCCCAAACTGCTGGATGGATTTTCACCAAATTTGCGCCAGGAGTGGTGGCTTTTTCCCGAAAGCGTACATTTATAAATTTGGTGTAAATCCGTCCAGTAGTTTTTTTAATAATGTTACATCACTGTATATAAGTTATTATTAATTCCTCGTTTAACATATATGAAAGGACTATAAACCTCCTTTAACATATATATTTTTTGCAAAGCATACTATGTGTGTCTTTATGAGCAGGACATGCTGGGGATGCAAATCATGGTTCAATTGCCTAGGGCATGAGGCTCAACCATGACCCCAGCCCCACCAAACCACCCCTGTTATCCACCACACCTACCCAGCATCCTATTTCAGTGTTCCCTACATCTTCAAAGCTTGCATGGCCAGTCTCCACAATCCATGGGGCATGGGCTTCGGCTTGTTCCTGAAAGCGTACTTTTGTAAATTTGGTGTAAATCTGCCCAGTATTTTTTTTTTAAATGGCCAAAAAGGAGGTACAAAAAAAATAGTAATATCTGGGTCCAGTCCGCAGACTCACTTTCCGATTTGGGTCCACAGACACATCTGGGCCAATCGGAAATCGCAGACCTGATCTTCAGAGAGGACCCTGACTTCATTGACATCACAGAGACCTGGCTACATCCGGTAGTAGGCCCTATGCTCATGCTAGCAGTCCTGGATAGATATTCCACACTAAGACAAGACAGACCAAATTCCAGAGGAGGAGGTATTGCTATTATTCACAAATGCAGTTTCTCTATGAGATTAGCTACCCCCATCAACGTCCTCTCATGTGAACTGCTCTCTGTTAAAGTTCCAGTTACTATTGCTCAAACCCTCAAAACCCACCTGATTTACCGCCCCCTGCCCAACAGGAACATTTGATGAGGACATTAATAATATTTTGTCCAGCAACCTCAAAAACTCAACTCAAGTACTTATTCTTGGAGATTTCAACATGGGCTTCAATGACCCAACCGACCTGCTTGCCAGCACTACCTCCAATACCTTTTCAGAAATAGGATTTACTCAAAGAAGCAATGCACCAACACATGACAAAGGTAGAATACTCGACTGGGTGGCTGACTACAATTGTCACGCCAACATGCTCGCTATTTCTCCCTTAGCCTGGACGGACCACAACCTTGTGTCCTTCATGCTCCCTACCACTAGACCCCCATTCCCACTAGCCATCAGAGACCCACCCAGGCTAATTAGAAATAAAAAGAGTATTAACGTGGAGCGACTCATCCCGACCTTACTTCCCACACTCAATACGCTCCCTGACAACTTGGATCCTGAAACCTTGATTGAAGAATACAACGAAATCATGTCCTCCTCGCTGGACCTAATTGCCCCCCTCAAACTCAGACCAAGTAAGCCCAAAAACACACTTGAACAAATGGTTTACACCATTCCTCAAAAACCTAAGGCAGCAAAAAAGAAACTGCAAGGCTACTTGGAAAAAACTACCATCAGCAGCCATTAAACTTAAATTCACTAAACTCTCAGCCCTCTACAAAAAAGAAATATGCCTAGCAAAACAAATCTCTTTCGACATGTGCATATCCCAAGCTAAATCTAGTATGAAGGAATTATTTTCTATCCTCAAAGAAATAGAGACTCCCATAGCACCGCTTCACACGTGCACCAAAGATAAAACATGGTGTTCAGAGATCCAAAATGTATTAGCCAACAAGATCTCTACTTTACAAAACAAAATGTCCTGCAAAAGAGCCTCACTAAATGACCCCCCCACCCAAACCAATGGAGAGTACTATAGACACTGAATCCACCCGCTTTAACTTTACCAAAGTTTCCATACTCGAAGTAGAAAGAATCATCCTGTCACTAAAACCACCCAACTGTCAGCGTGATCTATGCCCTGCACAGCTCATCAAGGATGCTGCCCGAGACCTCTCTCCCTTCATCACAAGACTAATCAATGAATCCTTCTCCTCTGGTACTATCCCCACCAATCTCGAACAATCCTGGGTACTCCCACTCCTAAAAAATCCAACCCTTGACCCATCCACACCAACAAACTATAGACCGATTACGACTGTACCCTTTCTTCTAGAAATTCTGGACAAGGTTGCCTATGTACAAATACAGAAGCACCTGGAAGCACACCACCTTTTAGGAGCTAGACAATCGGGCTTCTGCCCCCAACACAGGACCGAGATGGCCCTCATTGACCTTAATACACAAGTCGATGAACTCAGAGACAATGGCAAAGCTGCCCTACTCCTCCTCCTAGACCTCTTGGCTGCTTTTGACCTCGTTGACCATACTATCCTATGCACCCACCTTAGCACAGCCGCTCACTTCTCCAACAATGCCATCACCTGGATTGGATACTTCCTTAATGGCAGAACCATGAGGGTCTTCTCGCATTTAGCAGCGGCAGACCGTATACCTATCTCCTGTGGCTTCCAAAAGGCTTTTGTGTCTCGCACACACTTCTTTACCAAGCCCCTTTTCGATGATTTGGATCATCTTGGTATCACCTACACTAATTATGCAGATGATACTCAGATCCTCCTTCCGCTTTCGGGCGATTATGAAAAGGATTTGGCCTTGGTGAATACAGTGTACATCATCATCCAGGCATGGATGGCCACACACGGACTATGCCTGAATGATGACAAGACAGAACTCATCATCTTGGGCACCCCTTCTAGCTTAAAGAAACTAGGCCATGTCTATTCTTCATTTATAATCGATGGTAACAGTTTCAAAGTAGGCCAAGTGGTCAAAACACTGGGTGTTTACCTTGATTCAAACCTCTCTTTTAAGAAACAGGTGAACTCCTTAGCATCCTCTACTGCCTATACATGCAAACTGATCCGTGCAGACAAGCCATTCCTATCTGATACCAGCTGCACGACCCTTGCTTGAGCCCTCATTCTGTCTCGCTTGGACTACTGCAATGCCCTCTACATAGGGTCTACCAAAGCGATTACCAGTAAAATACAAACCTTACAAAATAATGCTCTTAGAGCGGCACTAGGCATCTCTAGAAGAGACCACATCTCTGCTCGCAGCCAAAAGAATAATTGGCTCCCTATCAATGACAAAATCCTGCTAAAAACCTTGTCACGTACTCACAAATCTCTTAATAATTCTGCCCCCACCTACTTGATTGATAGATTCCACAGACAAATATCCTTGAGACCCAGAAGAACAGCATACAAAGACTGTCTCTCTATTCCCAACTTCAAGCACTCTACAATAGGGGCCAACAGCAGCTTCCCAGTGAAAGCCGCTAAACTGTGGAACTCCCATCCTCCCACTTTGAGAATGGACCTCCCCTACCAAAACTTCCGGACCAAAGTTATCCTATGATTGAAAACGTAGGATTTTACCATTACCTGTATGCTTGTATATAATTCTTGTTTTACCTGTATGTATGTATATATTCTCGCTGCTGTAACCAAGCTGCCCATATTCATGTAACTGCTGCACCCTGTTATCCGAGGGTATGATCGCGCATTATAAATAATAAACCAAACCAAACCAACCAAACCAAACCATTCAGGGGGCAGCATGATGTCTGCAGACAGAGTACGTACGTACCTGCTGATTGGATGCTCAAAAGCAAAAGGTGTGTCATTTTTTTGTAATGGTCGCCATGTTGGATCCACGGACAGCCGCTGTTGTCCGTGGATATCATGGTGAGAAAAAAGTCTGGAAAACACATTTCGGGTTATTTGGTAGCCGAAAAAGGGCCTGGAAATGGTGGGAGAGTGGAATAAAGTTGACATGGAGATGTTTTTTTATAGGTGAAAAAGGCGTTTGGAGATGCGACCAGTATGCGGACATCGCCGCTGACCGAGGACAGCGCAGTGTGGAAAAAGTCTGGAAAATACATTTGGGGTTATTCAGTGGCTGAAAGAGGGCATGGAAAGGATCAGGGAGTGGAATAAAGTTGACATGAAGATGTTTTTATAGGTGAAAAAGGAGTTTGAAGGTGCCACTGAGTCCGCAGATATCGCCGCTGACTGCGGACAGCGCAGTGAGGCAAACGTTTGTAAAACACATTTGAGGTTAATTGGTGGCCAAAAGAGGGCCTGGAAAGGGTGGTGTAGTGACATAAAGTTCACATGGAGATGTTTTATAGGTGAAAAGGAGTTTGTAGGTGTCACCGAGACCATGGACATCGCTGCTGACTGCTGACTGCACTGTGAGGGAAAACTCTGAAAGATGGCCTGGAAACGGTGAGGAAGTAGAATAAAGTTGAAATGGAGATGTTTTTATAGCTGAAAAAGGAGTTTGTAAATGCCTCCCAGTCTGCGGACATTGCCGCTGACCTCGGACAGCGCGGTGAAGAAAAGGTCTGGAAATCACATTTGGGGTTATTAGGTTGCTGAAAGAGGGCCCGAAAAGGTTGGGCAAGTGGAATAAAGTTGACATGGAGCTGTTTGTATAGGTAAAAATGCAATGAGGAAACATTCTTGAAAACACATTTGGGGTTATTTGGTGCCCGAAAGAGGGCCTGGAAAGGGTAGGGGAGTGGAATAAAGTTTACATGGAGATGTTTTTAATAAGCGAAAAGGGATTTTGCAGGTGCCACTGAGTCTGCTGTCAATTTTAGTGTCCTAGTACATCATTTAGATTGCAGGGGTTTCTGGGTGAGTATTGTTATTTGAAGGTGTATTGTACGTACTTGTTATATGGTTTTTATGTGGTTTTGTTATATTGTGGTGGTTCTGGCCAGTGAGCAGTTTCTTGGGAGCATGACCTGCGGCCATGCCCTCAAGAATATGGCCACTGGAAACACATAGTATAGTAATATGTGGATAGTCATTATAGGTACTGTAGGGGGAATATACAGTATTTGTAATATGGACGAAAATAACGGAAGAGTACATGGTATTTGGTCCTCTGTATGCTGGACTACTACAACAGCCTCTTCCTTAAACTCCCTCTTTGTTGTCTACGCCCGTTCTGCTAATCTAGAATAGGGCTGCAAGTCATATCCTTGGCCTCAAACCCAGGGATCGTATCTTTGCATCCCTAAAATGTGTGCATTGGCTCCTGGTGGTTGCAAGGATGAAATTCAAATATTATTGACAAGGTTTTCTGGGACCTGGGACTACAATATCTCCAACTTTGTCTCCCTAAATCCTGCCCTGCTAGAGCCCTCCACTGCTCTAACTCCAATTCTTTGCTTGTGAAACCCTTTTTGTACTAGAGAGCGGGAGGCATGTCTCTCTCTTTGGCTGGTGCCTACCTTTGGAACAGCCTTCCTGCTCCTTTTATACTTCAGCTGGACTTCCTTAATTTCCAGAAACTTTTCAAAACTCTGCTTTTCTGGTTCTGTTTTACTTATCTGTTCCCTGTTAACTCATAGCACTGCCACCGAGACTGGTGGCCTGGTCCTTCATGAACCTCACAGACTCCGGGGCCCATACCTAATCAACACCAGTACACCCCACCCCCCACCACCCCATTCACCACTGCCCTAATAAGTCTACCACCTGGCGGCTATGTACCCCAACCTTGAGACTTCTCTGCCCAGCAATTAGCCAGTGGCCTCCCAACCTTGGCACTTTCCTTCTGGGCTTGTATCAGCATTTAGCAATCCCTACTCCCCTTTCCATTTCTGCACTTCTTTTACTGCACAATGCAATTGTGCATTTATAGCAGCAGTGTGTACAATGTTTTGGATAAGCAAGGGAAATACAGATGCAAAAGATTTCTAAGACATTCTTAAGTGGTAGTTGGTTTGTGGAAGTTTATTATGTTGATAGGGTAATATAGACAGTTGTTTTAACTGATTGGTGGATAGATGTGTGACAGTTTAAAAGCACGGAATGAGGGAGTGTTACAAACTTAACAGTAAAAAGGGGAGAAGAGCTGTCTTGTGGGATGGTGTGCACATGCAATCCGGGTTTACTAATGACGCATGGCCTGGAGAGGAGACTGCAGAGACCGCGGATAGTCATGAAGGTGCAGGGATTATGGTTGTTATTTGTACGCTAGAGAAAAGTATTTGGGACAGGAAATTTTTTCTGTGCTTTTTTTCTTTTTCTCTATTATACAATTATCCATTATTTTCATTAGCATAGTAGAGCATGCTAATGGGAATGCTAGAAAATCTTATTGAGCCTAACTACTTTACTGAAAAATGTAAAGTAGGTGAGATCAATAAGCTTTTTTTTACTTCTATTTTTTACTGTGAAAGGTGGTTCCTAATGAAACCTTTTTTTGTGGTGTTTCTTTATTTACAATAGTTGTGTTGTTGCAGGAGAGGTCAGGAAGTAAGGTGGGGAGGGAAATGAGGGAATGTGCATCAACCATGGGAAGATTTTGGGTATGCATTAATTCTAAGGTAGGGGGCAGTGTTTCTCATGCGCCATAATAACAGCCTTGAAAACACTTCAAAACTGCTCCCACCTGCAGAGTGATGTGCTGCAGTATATACAGAGTACTGTTGTCTTGAAAAGCTATTGATCAACAGCCTCTTTTATGGCTTGCAATGCAGCTGGTGGGATTTTGTGTCCCACAGGACTAGCTTGTTTGCTGGCAGTATTGGTTGGGGAAGATAAGGTAGAGGAAGATAGCCTACTACTTCCTGAGAAAGGAACAAACTTTCTGAGAGCATCCTGGTGGTTGGTTTTGGTGTGGTGGCGCATGGAAGTGGTCCCGTAGGAGTACTGCCCAGGTTGCCGCAACTGAGTACAACGTTGCACACAGTGCATTTCACCTTGGTAGCTTTAGCCTTTAGTACACCCTCAATGATGGTAAAGACTCGCCACACCAATGATTCTCTATGGATGCTGGAGGCAGGCATTTCCTCTACCTCATCTTTCTAGTCCTCTTGATAGTTTTCTGCATCATTGCACTTTTTCTGTTGTCTAGGCCCTCCAGCTGGTGCTGGTGTTGTTTTGGTGGTGGTGGCTCCCCGGAAGTAGGAATGACCATGGCTGATGCCATATCTTAACATAAATAGCACTTGTGTTAATAATCTTCCAAGCATGTGCTGTGTCCTGGATTACAGATGGATACTCAGTAAGAATGGGTCTAGGAGCTGTGCAAGGGTACAATTACAGTTTTGAACTGTTCGCAAATCGTCAACCTGTTCGTGAACACGTCATCACACTGTGCTCACGGTCACGTAACACTGTGTGGAAAATCTGCAATGACGTCAGACGTTCGCAAACGTCAACGACCAAAAAACAACATAGGACTGTTACAAATGTTGCTAGGATGTGAGGAATTCCACAGTCTTATGTTCAAACGTTCAACGTCAGCTGAAATGCTGCTATATTGGAGATAAGTATGATATTAGGAAGCTGTAACAAATTAGGGTGCACTGGTAAAACCCCATGAAATTCAGTAAAAAAAACATTGTTAAAGGGATATTATGGTTTAATTGCACTAATATAAATCTATTAAATTAATTGGAAAAACTTTGTTAAAGGGATGTTATGGTTATGTTGCACTAATATAAACCTATCAAATTCAATGAAAAACCTTGGTTAAAGGGATGTTATGGTTACAAGTAAAACCGAAAACCCCAGAAATTCATCACTTATGGCAAGCAATTCAACCATAACTCGTGCCACCACTGTGCACTGCTAACACTAACAACCACAATACCAAAGATAACATCACAAATGTAATTGATCACATCACTATGAAATTAATTATGAAGTGTTTGTATTTGTTCATCAAGGGGTTCAAATAGCGGCTTTGTAAATATATTGTAGAGCGTTGGTGACATGCATGATTCTTAGCTAGGTTGGAAAAAAACTCTCATAGTGCGCTCAGAGAGGAATGATTTTATCCCGGCGATGGCTTTGGGTGAGAATTAGGCCACACTGTCCAGGTGGTGGCAAAGTATTTTGACTTGTACTAAGTCAAATGCTGCAGAAAGGTCTAGGAGGGGAAATATGGCTAAGTTTCCGTTGTCAATTATGGTGTCCATTTGTTTTTTTAGGTCCAGGAGTGCCGTTTCCGTGCCGTGTCTAGGTCTGAAGCTCGATTGGCGTAGGCCCAAGAGATTGTTAGTTTTCCGATGTTCCTGTATCTGGAGGTAGGCGGCGCGGTCAAGGATTTTCATGAGGAATGGGTCTGTCGTAATGGGACAGTAATTAATAGGGATGCTGGGGTCAAGGGATTTATTTTTTAGGAGTGGGAGGACCCACACTTCTTTCAAATTCTTAGGGACTGTACCTTGTGAGAAGGTGTTATTGATAAGAGAAGTGATAAATGGGGCGAGTTCTTTAACACAGTCTTTGATGACTGTGGCAGAGCATATGTCACCTTGACATCTGGATGGTTTTAAACTGGAGATGATTTTGATGACCTCGGTTGTGGAGACTGGTCTGAATTCGAATGGGGGTGGTATAGGATTTCTAGTGGTTGGTGGGTCAGTGTTTATGGCTGGCATAGTTACCTTGTTTTTTTTGTTAGTGATTTTGTTTTCGTAACTCTAGTGGTTACTTTGGAAGCCCTGCCCATTGTGGGCATCATATGGATATGGCCAGCGGCCAATGAACACTTTATGAGGGTAAAGTAGCCACTTTGTCTTACCAAGCACAGTGGCTACTTTGAATGGCGTGGTGGGACCTGAAGCATGGCCAAATGACATGCCATGGGAATTCTGGCAATCGTTCAGGGACTCACTATGGAATTTGAGTAGCCATTTGGCAGGGCCATGTCCAATTGCTACTTGTGGCTTTACCAGGCACTATACCAAAAGGCCATGTCTGTCACGAGTGTGCTCTAATTTCCAGTGATGTCATTGATGATGTAATAAGTGATGTCATAAGCAATGTCAACTTTTGCTGTCATTAGAGTGCTGAGAGGCTGTACAACAGGGGTCAGATTTAAGATGGGATAGTTTACAATACTTGTCAAATTGTTGGGGGTTTATTGCATTAAACCAGGGGTGTGCAACCTGATGTTTGCCAGTTGTTTTGGACTATTGCTCTCACAGTTCCTCACTGATGACTATGACAACTAGTCATGATGGGGGCCAGAGGTTGCAGATTCCTGTATCAAGCCATCACCTATGAATTTGAACATGCATGAAGCGTGTACCTGTTCTGGGGCATTCATGCCACCACCTGCCCTGATGACACTTAGTTAAAGAAGTTCGGCATGAATCAAGATTGAGCGCATGCAATATGTCTGGCTGTCCTGGAAAGCACATAGAAAGTATAACATTGTAAAAGAGTGGGAGAGAGACAGGCAGGGACATCATTTATGTTTCACCATGGGTCTATTTTGCGGCCCCTGAGGTCTCCCTTGATACCCCTGTGGTCTTCATTGCTACCCCTAAAAAAATACTTTTTTTTTTAACAAATTGAAGGTCCTGGGCGGTGGCCAATGCCATGTGCCCCTTTGTTTCTAGAGTGGCTGATTTCTTGATCAGAAGACTTCTTAACAAAAAACAGGTTGTTGCACAAGTGTAACACTTTGAGTAGTGACCGTAATAAGAAAGAGTAGGAATAACACATAATGTGTTGTTCTGGAATTCTATATAATAATTGCTACACTCATTAAAGGTTTATTTCAGGCACACTTCAGGGGGTGAGTCACTGATTTAGTCTGTTCTTACACTCCTCAAATTCACAATGCAGACACAATCCTCCAAAAAGCATTTAGAGTAGAATAAGCATCTATTTCTGACTACGTATTTTGCTTTTCGCAAGTTGCAGTTATAGCATGTTTTTTTTTCTGCCGATACATATGGTGATCCACTCTTGTATGAAATGTATATCACGTTACAGTGATATGGTAACCATGTTTTTCGTAGTGCACTTACAAATAATGCTAGGTTGTGCCACTTCTTGTTTTGGCAACGGGCAAACAGTTGTGTTCCATTGCTTCCCCTGATGTCATTTTTGGGGTGAGGTCAAATGACATAACTTCCTGTGATGTCATCAGAGGTAAAGGGTCATGTGATGTCACTTCCGCTACCCCTGGCATTTTGGTGAAATGACGTCCCTCGACACAGGGTTGTAGGTATTCTGACTCTCTTGTGAAGAAGTCAATTACAAGAAAAACTGGGCATGATTAGGGTGTAGTAGGACTCTCATAGGAGTAGAAATAAAGCAAAACAAATTGCTTGGCATTTCAAATGACAAAGGTAGGGGCTCGGTCAGGTAAGCACATTCTCACTGAGAACAAAATCCTCTTTCTAGCTTGAACGATAACAGCGCGGACTAAAAATAATGCCATGATCTAATAGCCACTGCATTTAAAAAATAAAACAAGTATCTCAGTTAAAGGTCGGACATCTCGCGCAGATTTCAGCAGAGGGTCTTTGCCTTGTTTGGAGATCATGTGCAGGATGTGGTATGCATTAAGTGCAGCTTTATGGTTGGCTAAAACATAAAGAAAGCAATAGTACATTAATCAAATAAAGCCTTAACAGCATCAAATGTAATTAGTAAGAAGACACATTTCTGTGATTCTCCAAATATGTAGGGTGAGGTGAGGGGGACATGTCGAGCCCCAAGATAAAAAGCCCTGTCAATTTTTTGTGAGAGATGCACAATGAATATTCATGAAACTAATTTAAATATTGTGAATGATAGGGAAGACTACTTAAAACATGTTTGCGAAATCTGGAAGCAGGGCTAGATTTTGCAATCCGGTTTATGAACCGCATACTGAAAGATGTCACCTCCGAATCACATTCACAAGTAGGTACCGTTGGGGATTCCAGAACTAGCGTCCAACCTTTACCCCGACTTCCTCATCTTTCCTTTATCATTCTCCTTGCTCTTCAAGCCTAGGGGAGCTCTGCTCAAACGACAGTACGGCAAACATTAAAGCATAATACTAAGCATCATTAAATAGCCCTGCAAGAACTGTGACACTTGTCCCAAGCCCACATAACTAATCTATTGATCATCGAGGGCAGGGAGCGGAGAAGGAGGAGTCAGTAAACGAGTAAGTGCGGGGGACGTATTGTGGGAGATGTACTCGGAAGAAGAACAAGACACTTACATTGAATGGTCGTGGACACACGATCTTGAAATAAGATGCAGATCCTGAAAAGTCAGGCAGATTCAATAGTGTACTTCATGGTGCATGACTGATCCTGTGTTAGGCCTGGGTTGAGTTGGGCAGATACATACGTGAATGGACTGTGTTTTTATTGCTTTCTGGAGATAGTAAAGATTTTGAATGAAGAGCTATTTTGGTTCAAACCAGGACCGAGTTTCTGGGAATGGTAATTTTAAGACATCAGTCTATAGGAACATTCCCTAAAATAATGGCCCCTGCTAAACCGGGGCCCTTAATTTCCAAGTGGCAGCTGCCAAGGTGCTGCCAGGCCCAGCTGTCTTCCAATCACCGCCTTTCATTGCAGTTCCCCACTCCTGAAACAGAAGAGAAGAAAGAATATCAAACATTCCCTGCCACGTGCTTCTAATTGCACCCTCTGTGTAATTGCTCATTCATTCAAAAGCTTCGCAGCAATATTTTGAAACAATTTAACATCGCGCACGAACCACAGTTCAACCACAATTGAGGAGCATACATAGCGGGAATGCCAGATTGCAGTATGCGGTAGGTATCGGGTGGGAATTGGCTGTACTTCCAGTTGTGGCAGCATCCTCTGGACGTCAATGAACCAAGAAAATGTGTATATTTCTGTTTTGATATCCTTGTCGACCTGCCACATTCAAAACCAATTTGCATGTCCGCCATCTGAATAATCCAATGCACACTGTGGGATTTCCCTTGGATTTCACCAAGCCCTTTTTTCATTATTATTATTATTTTTTTTTTTTAATGAAATTTGTAGAACTGAATGAGTAATATGAGAGAAGAAATCAAGGCGGTGTCAACACCTAAAATGGACACCACAGCATGGACAATAGCAGGTGTTCCTCCAAAGTGATTGTGAAAATCAAGTGGAGTAATTATCCTTATGCTTCAGTAATGCCTCGATAACATGTTGCAAACGCTAGTGTAACCCGGGGGGGGGGGGGGACAAAAATATGGATCGCACTTGACAGCAGGGAGCCCATAATCCCCATTCAGAACACATGCATTGCACAAAAGGCCATTTGCAGAGCTAGGTACTTGGAAAAGCAATCCCCTGGGGCACTGCAAGGAGAATGGACGCTCAGAAGTGGCTTCAGATCAGCGTATTATATAAGTGGAAGACACCAAACGATGGAGCCGAGACAAAAGGCCCAGCTGCGTGAAGCATCCTCAGCGCAGCATCACTAGAACAGTGTTCATTATGAACGTTTCCAGCCATTTTGACACATCATACGGTAGAGTAAACACCACGGAAGAAAGCAAAGAAAAAAAGGTACACTGTAGCTTGTCAAATGTAAAGGGCAATTGTTCTACCTGTAAATGTGGCTGTGGAGTTTGTTTTAGGCTTCCATGCACCAACATTAGGGCTGGGTTCATTAATCCTCTGAACAGTGTAATCCATTCAAGAGTTTTGGTTGACTATCAATTATCCAAATGCCAGTCAATGAATGTCACTGTATAAACATCTTACTTATACCTAGAAATTGTAAATGCTTTGGAAACCTTGATGGAGTTTGCTATTTTTTAGGTTAATGAGGTAATCTCTACTCCAAACTCACCCCTGGTTTGACAATTAACCCATTGGGCCACACCCCTCTTCCATTGACCATTCTACATTTTATTTGCCCTTTTCGGCCATGGTTTATCACTGAACTAGCTCATTGCCCCACAGACCAGTTTGGTCCAGACCCCTTAGGTCATATGATTTTTTACCACATATCACCACAATTGTAGATGGGGTGTTGGGTTTTGATATTTAGACATGGGGATGCGGGAGGGTTGTGATTGGTCTCCCTATGCATTATTTTGTAGTGGAATGTGGATTTTTGGGTGGAACAAATGGGCCTCTAGCAAATTGCTGCCAGGAATCTTCATAGACCCGCTTATCAGCACTACCACTACACACATTCCAAGTTTTAGTTTCTGGGCCTCATTACGAGGCTGGCGGAATGAGATTAACGGCGACTGTAATGGTGCCGGCGCCGTTAATCCCATTCCGCCCTATTATGAGGTTCCCTTACAGGACCCGCTCTGGACGTCTGGTTTTACCAGACGTCCATAGCGTGCACTACGAGGGGACCAGGGAGCTAACAACGCGTTGTTAGATCCCTCTCCATTCCCACTGAGCACTATGGGGGCTCGTACGGGAATGGGGAAGGACTGGGTCCGGGTTCCCTGAAGTAGGAAATACCAGGCCCTCCAAAGTCGGAATGGCCCGGTATGTCCCCATTCAGGGAACCCGGACTGGACACGATTTTGGAGGCAGCCATGCCCTGGCTACCTCCAAAGTCGTAATGAGGCCCTCTGACTTTTGTGTGATAGCCTGCCCTCAGTACAATTATTAGAGTCACTGAAGTACCTAATGTGCTTCTTGATCACAAAACACTATACATACATATATACATACATAAGTAAAAAAAAGATATGTGGCCATATGGACGAACATTTTATGTTTTATGGAGAGATAGTGCAAAAATGACATCCTCTTTGGGCAAATTGCTCAGTGCACACAGCGGAGTGAGTGCTTTCTTGCGCCTTCTTGATGTCGCGATTGACTCTTGTGTTGGGTTAAGGTAGCCGTCAAGAGCACTTGCAACTGAAACTGTCCATGGTGGAGCAGGCTTGAACACACTGCTGCTAACGTTCATGTGATTGAGATGCTCCAAGCTACATGCTCCTCGACCTCCTTACTGGGATTGTCTGCAAACGTCAAATGCCATGGCTTTTGTTGATGTGTGTTGTTGTGAAGTGGTAGCCTGCCCGGCAAAGACACTGGATAGACTGCAAATGCATTTACCAGAGACCACGTTAGCAAGTTAACAGATTGGAGTATATGTTGAAATCTTTAGACCTCTTGTGAACTCTATGACCTGTCGTTTAAAGGACTTTAACCTTGCATCTGACCTTTGACACATGTTTTCGATGTGTCATCCCCGTACCATTACTCCTTATGGAATACTGGAATATCGTATTTTATGAGGGGCATCCTGGAACGTCACCTCTGCCAGAAAATCAGAGATCTGATATTAATTCGTCAATACACTTTGCGAGAGAGCAGCAGAGCAGTAGATTCAATATATTGGGTAGTAAGCCCTTCCCTGCATCCCCTGCTGGAAAAAGCATGGATTCCTTCTGCAGGCATGATTCCCTGGAAAAAACTTGTCAACACATTATACACTGAAGGCCAGATTTGCAAAAATGTTTCTTCCTGCGAAAGTCCTATGAACACATTTTTGTAAATCAGGCCCTCACTTTTTTAAATCTTGTAATTTTTTCTAAACTGGAGCTCTCTAAATCATTGATCTGCTGTTATGCAGTTTAGCACAGATGTATCTGTCCACCATGATATGTTTGCCTGCCCTCAAGAAATGGGGACTGTAGGGCAGCGGGATTGAAAACAATAAGGTGACTAGGAGTGAAATTTGAGCCACGGTAGCTGATGGAGTCTGGTACATTGTTCCACGTTAAAAAAGAAAATAATAATAATCATGTGAATGCAAATAATTGGGACCCACATACCTTTCAAGCTGTTTACATGACCGTGTACAAACTAGGGTTTTGATTGACAATATATTTGTAAATTATGAATTAAAGCAGGATCCTCTGGAACATCAAGTAGTTTCCAACACAGCTACTTTAATCAGCTTCAGTAAGTTACATTAAGATGTCACAGTAAGAAAACCACTGGCTCCCATCACCCAGGCAGGGGCCGTACAACTGACACAGTCTGGAACCTTTACTCCAAGTATTCCCTCACTCACACCCTACCATTCTCTCTGACGCACCAACACTCTCTCTTATATCACCAATCACCTGCATTCAGACTAAGCACAATACAACACATCTCCCTTCTTTCCAGATCAGACAAAATCACAACAAAGCATGTCACATTACATCTCCTCTCCTCACGAAACATAAACATCCTTCACGCACAGATCCACATGAGGGAAGCCGGGAACACTCACACAGTACACCTTTTTAATGAGGGATGCAACAACAACAAAAAAGTCAGAGGGCATCCCCTGAACTATTCTGTCTGTGTCTCCACACATCAGCGACTCACACTTGGCAGAAGGCTCCCCCCTATTTACTCGGGCTGTGACAACACACAATCAGCCACTCTCACTAGTCAGAAGGCATCCCCCTCTTTCTGCTCAAACTGCATCTCTCCATTGGTTCACTCAAATCAACTTAATGCTAGTCGACAAACTCACCCATGCCCATATGCACCTGTTACCACCCCTCACACTGGAGTGGAAGTCTCATACCTTAACATACACACACTCAACATGTGAAGAGCGCAGTGTCGCTCAAAACCACTAATCATCCCTCACATCACAGGAGAGGTCCCATACTAAAACCACACTAGCATTATATTCTAAGAGCGCAGTGTTGCTACACTAGTAATCGTCACACTCACACACCTCTTAGAGAGCTACTCTTATATCCAAGAACTCAAATCAACCTCACACAATAACAACTTAAACATGTTGGCACTGTCCTAATAGTCCACCGCTGTACAGAGCTTTCAACCTGAAATTCCTCTAAACAGGTTATACTTACCCACGCTCTTAACTCTCAGCAAATTAACTTAATAGTCCCTTAGGATTTAATGGAGAGGAAGTTCATTGCCTAAGGGTCCATAGGTGGCTTGCACCACTAACATGCAAATCCTATTAAGATTAATATTAGTACATTGAACCTGCTGAAATGCACTAAACAACACGTTACCAGATGCTGCCAACTGCAGTAAACCTCCAGCATTGTTATAGCAGTCATCATAGTAACAGGCACACTTCGTGATGACCGTGCTTCACACACACATGCACTTCCTCATTCAGTCATTAGTCATCTCACACACCTACTCACATAATGCACAATTCAGTGTACATTGCTTCCTGCCCTTCTGTTTCATTAAAATTTGCCCTGGATTGACAAAATATAAAGAAAACTGTTCTTACATGCACACCCATATCTGAACGAGTCCTACCTGGGCTTCTCTATTACTGCTTTCAACCCACGTTAATTCAGTCTACAAAGTACCTACATTCATACCAGCCACAATACAAGTTACAGAAAAGCGGAGATATGAATTTACAGTTGAACCAGTGCAAGTGTAGCTCACACGTTGTAATCACATTAACGCCAATGCAAATACAATGCAATTGAATTGCACTGGCACTAATGTGACTGGGCATGCATCAGCAATGTGTTCATATGTAAATACAGAATATGCACACGAGAGATTGCGCCATAATAGCATCCATGTGCACACAGCAATGTTTTTGTATGTATATAAATTCAGTGAAATATGTAGCCCGCCGCTATCCACAATCAAGTCACTTTCTATCCCATGATATATAGCAGCAGATAAAACCTACCCTTCTACTAACGAGTTAAAACATAGCCTTTGCCATGGCGTGATCAGGCTCAAGGAAGACCATTTTTTTCATGGCCTTAAAAGGGCTGAATTGTAATAGTTTACACTCAAGAAATCACTGTATCATAAAAACATTCGTTCGAAGTCTATGAAGCAAGTGAACAGAGAAATGCATGCCACCCTCAGACACTGGTTCAAATCCTAGAAGTGCTGACTCGGCACTTCATACTTCCTAGATTGCTAAATTGAGTTCCCTTCCATTGCTTAATATTCGGGACTTTAACTACAGTATTTTAAAATTGGGAGGAATACCCTTACCAAAGTGGAATGCTACATTTACTATTTAACTTGTCTTTTTATAGTATTAGAAGACTATGGCTAGTCTTTTTTTAGTATTCGTTTTAAGCAGTATAATTTAGGAGGACTTTTCAGCATGCTGAATACTAGTCGATTACTCACAGAATACTAAACAAATACTTGTTTCTAGTCTTTTAATCTTCATTTAGTATTGACTACCACATTACCACTATTGACCACTACTGTTGCATAGGGAGCTATGTAAAACAATGCTATCATTGTTACATTTTCAATGTTTCATTGTTCTGAGAATTAGAACCTCCAGGCTGTAGCATTATTCCATTACACAAACCCAGTATAGCAGAGACTCCGAAAATCTCCCCATGTATACCCACATAAAACAAACACAAAAACCTGGAATAGTAAAATAATGGCTTCAAACAGTAAGAAGGGGAGACATCAGTGAGGTACGGCACACACATTGTCATTCTACACATTTACAATGCGTAATAATTGTTCGCTCTCAAGGCCCGTCTACAACTTTTAATTTAAAAAAATCGTGCTAAAGTATGAAGGTAGTTGTCAATGGTAAAACAATGTTGAAGATACTGAGATGAAGCTTGTACAATATAATTGATAAAATCACGCAAATGATCTGCACCACATATCCAGGCTCAGATGTGAAAGAGCCAGCATTTCTCAGAATGTTTTCAATGTTGCATCTGAACCAAAACAAGAACCAAACATAACACAGCAATCAATAGAATAATGGACAGAAGCCAGGGAGAGCAATAGGACGAAGCAGGTTTCCAGGTAAGTGATCAGAAATGATAGGAAAGTGGGATTTCCTGTTTTACAACCACTACAAACTGAACACCAGGCACCACCACTTGTGGAAGATAATAGAATTAAACCGCAGGCAGGTAAACTGGTGTGCACACCACATGTGTTGCTGGGGGAGGGGGGTCAGGGGGCTATAGCCCCAGATCATTTACAGACCTAGCAACACCCCTGGTGCACAACCTCACATTTGTAGGTGGTGGAAGTAAAGTTGGCACCAAGGTATTCTGTTACTACAGCCTGTGGCCACTAGAGCTCAATTAACAAGCACATATGTACCTATAAATACAAAGGACGAGGAGAAGGATGATGGACTCAGTGACGTTTGTTTTAGACATCAATAGCCTTGCAAATCCCAAAGGCGCTGCAAAATATGTTTTGATCTTCGTGCATAGCATTTTATTTCGTAATGCTTTACTTGAGATGTAGAATCTGCTTTCTGAAGTCATTGGCTTGAGGCTTCGATCAAAGCAAACATAGGATACGGAAAGGTAAAGAAAGCAGGATTGAGACCTTACATAAGTGACTGTTGATGTTTTAGTGTACGAATTTATGGAGGAAATCACGCTCCACAAAAATCCCTTGCTATGTTTTGCTCCAGTTATTCATACTTTGAGAAGGCATGATCAATGCTGTCATTTCATGTAACCCATAGTGGGAACAGCAGCTAATGTATATGGCCGTTGACATCACAACCAGCATCACATGAACTAAAATACATTGATCTTTGACCCCGACAATGGCAATGTTTTTAAAAAAAAACTTTATTGAAAATGTGATGTTTACTCATGTGAGTAGAAAGGAAATCATAATAGGACATACAGCGACCTATTGCTAGTCAGACGCTTATCATAGCAGGATAAGTTCTCAGAAGTGCTTAATTTGTGGTGGGGAGGCTTGCCAGGGCTCAGCCCCTGCACTCATTTCTGAGCCATGGCACTTATTTCTGAGCCCAGCTTGATTGTGTTGTGGTGCGTTTGGCAACTTTATTATTTTAACTGTCAGTCAGTAATAGGAGCATTTCAATCAATGACAGTGTGAACTGGCCCGGGTCTCTGAATCCTGGGCTGGAACATTGCTATTTGCAAACCCGATGGGCCAGATTAGCAGGGCAGGACTATTTATCAATTTTAATGAAAAACAATGAGATGCAAGGGGACACACTTGGGCACTGATGCTGGCCATGTGCACACATTGCTCCACTCAGCCTCCTTGACATTGCTGCACTTTTTCATTAGCGTAATAAATAGCAGGGTGGATTGACAACAACAGGACAGTCACCAGTCAACAACATCAAAGCAGGGCCAAAGTCAGTGAAAAGATCCACATTGAGGAGGAGAGACAATCATGAGTGCCAACTGAAGAAAGACAATATAGGTGCAGTGTTTGATAGGCAACTCATCAGTTCAGTAATGATTTTGCTTACATTCATCCAACAATTTACCATACGATGAAAGCATGTTTGCTCTTTTGTCCTGCGGTTACATGGTTAACATGCTCCACCTGACAGTGCTAGTATTAGAACACATTGTTAACGATGATGTGTTTTTAAAGAAACACTTAAACATTTATTACATTTCAAGACACAACTTATATGATATGTGGATTTCACCATCAATTAACCAGTGGGAGTTGGAGGTTTAACTCCAAATATGTTGGCACTGTATGGAGCAACAGTGGGTGGTGTCAACAGTAGACAGGGAGCTGTTCATCCCCTCATGCAAGAAAATATTTGGGCCCTGACACTATTTTCTCACAAATTAAAGACTGGTTCTCAGACTAATTGCAAAGAGACTCCATGTCTTTCAAAAAGTCAAAAAGGGGTATTGCAGCCTACTGCTACCTACCATAAAATGATGCTGACCATATAATGAGAGGCATGCAGGCCTAGTGCCTTGTTAGATTAGGCAAGTATTGCATTTAAATCCAGAAAACTTTAAGTAGTTTGTAGAAGAAAATTTGAAAAAGCCCAGGCTTTGGAAGACCTTTGACACCCAATCTCTTCTTCAAAAATGTTTGCAAGCTTCAAAATGATATTTATTTTTAGACACCGGCTAACAGAGTATCTAAAAACACCTTGGAAAATGAAATCAATTACTTTTCTTTGTTTTGCTACTGAGAACCACATCAATCCGCAACACCATGAGACAAGCTACCAGGTTTCCATTCAACAACATAGTAACACAAAAGTGGCTCCACATAGCAAAGTTGACCGTTCTTTAAATATTTGCTGTTAATTTTCATCTACATCGCTCTGCACCACTGATAAAGCGAAAGAGTCATCTTTCTGAAGGAAACCCTAATGAAACCTAAGACATCTGATAGTCTAATAAAAAAATGCAAGGTGTAATCAAAGGCCCCAAACTAATGGGAATGAAGGGCCATGTGACAAAGGCCTAATTGCCATTATCAAAGGAAAAACAGCATTTTAATTCACAAAGGTCCCTTTCAAATGAAAAACATAATTTTAAAACACTGACACAAAATCAGCTTTTCATTTGTGTTTGAAAGTTGAAGCAAGACATGAAAAAAAATGTTCCCCTGCCACCATAAAGATGTCAGAAAAGAAACCATGGTGTGTGTGCTGACAAAGCAAAACATTTGAAAAGAAAAGCCTGCTTGGTTGCCATGAAAAGTTCCTGTAGACCTATTTAGGCAGACTATGCGGGTGTCTTTCTGCAAGGGGAATCCAGAGAAGTCTAAATCAAAATGTAATCCAAGTGCAGATTGGAAAAGAACATCACATTACTGGCTGAGAAATAAATGCAGCATTTTAACTGAAACTGCCACCCATCGAAAGGTGGTGCACTGTGATAATTCAGACTCAACTTATTTCAGCAGAAAAACAAACAGCAGATAATTAAAATTGTATTTTATAAATGACTGAAAGAAACGCAAAGTGGACCCTGAAAACACACTGCATGTCAAGGAATGTTAGAAAATGCAATATGGGAGTCAATTTCAGTCGGGGAAAAATGGTGGGACTCTGGGCAAACTTCTCAAAGAACCCCCCACGGCAAACTAGACTTTTACATCCCCCCAGCCAATTTACAACTGCAATAAAGTGTGGCTTCTAAGAGGTGCTGAAAGCAGACTTTCCCCAGATTGGTGTCTTTGAAAAGGCAGTACTGAGCAGGCCACATTTTCTAGATGGTGCATCCCTGATGCATCCCGAGGGAGACAAATGGCTTGGAGGAAGTGAAGCTCATATTTGCACATATGAAGATTACTTTTGTTTCAAATAACTATTATAACTTTGGCCTCTTTTCTCAGCAACCATAAGTCATACTTTCTTGATTGACATGTCATGTTTTAGGTACTTTCTAGGCGATTTTGGTGAAATCAAATTCATCCACATATGACTCATGGAACTGTAATGGCCATCTAAAATGGGTTTCTGGCTGACCTGAAAATGTTTCAAATATGAGAGTTGGGGAACGGGTGGAGGGTAAAATCAGGAATACAGATAATAAATGACATGTTCCTAACTGTTATGCTTTTTGTAAAAATGGTGGAAATTGCCAAACGGCTGTGTAAAATGATGCTAGCCCGGCAGTTGTTTTATTGAATTGAGGGCGTCTGGTACCTTTTTTGTATTTTATTGGATTGCCCCTGGTTGAATGAATCGGAAAATATATATCATGACCATTACTACTAAATCACAAAGTTTTTGATACATAACTGGTTTTTGCCAAACATTTGGCATGAGAAGAAATGACAATTACAAATGAGAATTGCCATAATTTGTCTTGGGAGGATAGCTCAGTGGCAACGTGCTCGCCTTAGAAGCGAGATGACACAGAGCAGCACAGGTTCGGTCCACGCTTAGAAACCTCTAGGTATTAAGCACGTCTTAAATATCATGCCATATGTCTGCTCCAGACTCCTAATCCAATCCTTAGAGATGGGCTGGTGTTGGGAGGAGAGAGGGAGAACTGTTCAATCATTACAATGTTGTTACAAATCCATCCTTTTTTTCACAGAGTTTTTGCTGAAAAAACTCACTGGAAAATATGGGGGGCGTGGGTAAGGGGATACAAGGGGTAGGGGTTTTGGGGAACAGGGACTGATAATAGGAAAAGGAGGGCTTCAGAGGGAACCCCCAAAACTATATATTTTTTAATTAGCTGAGATTTATTGTCCAATCCTATTTGTGAGAACTCTTGCAGGGTACTCCCCAAGATTGTAAACTTGATGCTGTCATCACTGATATATAAAGTGGAATGCACCATGAGTAAGGTGGAGAGCTGCTGGAAATGACCATCTGACAGCTGCCAGGAAATACCAAAAGGAAAGTTTGCAGAGATTGCCTCTGGGTGGAGGAGTCTATTTCTAGGAAGGCCAAAAAGCTGACTGGGTCCTATAGTGGAGAGCGGGAGGCCATCCTTGAGAGTGGAGTGACAGACCTTTGCCCTATCTTTTCAGAGGGTCATGACATGCAGCTGGCTGTCCTGAACTTTAAAAAGAGGTTTTCAATATAATTAGACTTGAGCCATTTGTAACCAAAAGGTGGGGGAATTTGCTGGCCTTAAATCCTTTCCCTTCACAGTCGGCAGGGCGAGGGGGCAAGACTCTGTCGATCCAGAGCCTATTTAACTAAAATATTAATTTAATTAATCCCGCTTGGAAGGACACCACCAGGTGATTTTTGTTGACATTCGAAATTAACAAATCTCAATCCCAGTGTGTGATAAAAACTATAGACTGTCATTTAATTGGGTGATTCTATTTGTCGTGTTGACCCCGACTTATTTAGGAGGAAGGATGACTTTATCCCTAAACTGCCAGCTTCCCCAACACAGTACCTTAAGTGGAGGGGGATCTGAAATCAAAGATTCTTCCATAAACCTAATTTTTCTGTCAGCCTTCCCCAACACAGACCAATGTAATGGGGGTCTGTAAATAACCCTGGGTTTATTTTAAAGCAAAAGTGTGTGTGAAATAATAATTGCAATGTGCATTTTTCACACATTTTTGTAAAACTAATCTGCTAGCCTATAAAGCGTCCAGGAACATTGAAATTGCTCAGCATTGCAAATGTATTTGTTTTCTTTATGTGTATTGATCAGTTTAATTAGTTCTTGAAGTGAAATTTGTAGAAAGAAATGTATTGTAATTTGTGTTTTTCCGAACCCATTGATGTGATTCTCTTGTGTAACAAGATGTTAATCGTGAGCCACAAAGAAGGTGGTGGGTGTAGTTTAGTGTGATTTCTATTACTTACAATTAAAATAAATACAAATATATTTCCTTTGCCCGGCCTGGTTCTTGACTCACTGTGGGCACAGGGTGACGATTTGTGTGACTCTAAATGAGTCTTCAGTAAGGCCAGTGCTACCAAAAAAAAACTGAGTATTGCAGGGCTCCTTGATTGGGGGTGGGGAGGAGCTCCCCAGGTTGAGGGTGGTCTCAATATAACATGACAAATGAGATAAAGTAACCATGAACAATAATGCACACATATTATGCCTGGGAATAGCTTAATATGAATGAACAAATAACTGTTACCAGTGCACAAATTCTGCAGATTGCCCAATCTGAGGTATGTGTTTAGCAAACAAATGCAGTATTCAAGTGTGGACAATATTGTTAAATTAATAGTTGTACTTGTTTATGCAATCAGAGGTGTTGCACTGCAACAGACTGATATGTAAGCAGCTTAAACAAAATATTGGATGTTATGTATACAGAAATTGGTGGAAATATTTGCCTTAAAATAACATGTTACTTTAGATTCCTGTTGAATGCAGTTTCCAAACTCTGTCAGGTTCTGGACACTTTGGTGGCATCCGTTAGCAAAATGTATGTATTGTTTTTATATATTTATTTAGTGTTTCATGCAGCACTCAAGCAGACTAGGGGCTGTTTCAGAGCACTTTTCTTAACATAACGCTGGTGCAATGTTTACAGTGGGAGGATACCAAAAAGGGAAATTGCTATTGAACTGGTATTATATTCGACAGGGTTCAATTCATGCTGCTGTAGGAATTTGTATATTTCGAATTCTTTAAAGTCCGTTGCAAATTGAACACTTAAGGCCTGATTTACAAAAATGCTGTCAAAGGGACTTTCCCATGTTACCACATTTTTGTAAATGAGGCCCTAAATAGGATTGATGGGAGCAGTAGTTGGACGTTATTCACGGTGGTGATATGTGAATTAAATGATATCCCTGAAAATATTTGTATCTCTTTGATGGAGTGAAAGTCTGTTCTGTTAGAACACTAGCCATCAAGTAGGGGCAGATTTGTCAAGATACTTTGCTGCGTGAATAAGACAGCCATGGATGTGTCTTGGAGCTAGGATGCCAGGCTCTGCCTTACAGAAATGGAGGTGGGTCGTTTTATACTGAAGTGGTCTAATTGAATGATAGATAGTTTTCATTGATAGTCTTATCCAGTGCGACATTATACAATATTAGAATCAAATGAAAATAAACAATATGTAATTGGAAATTGTATTTCATTGTCCAGGATTTTGCAAGCTAAGTTTTCATTGCTGGTGCAGTCATAAAAAGGTAAATCCATGATCAAGGGCATCAATTCACAGGGCTAAGATGATTAAAGCATATGTTAGTTCTGGAAGCACTGAAATGAATCTTAGCCACCTGAGATTAAGAAAATGTGATGGACATCATCAAACCACATATTGGATGATCAGGATCATAGCTTCAAACCATCTCTGAGCATCACTCATCGATTGGAACCAGAGGTTACCAAACATCTCAGACTGGCTCGACCTTCGAACCACCACTATTGAGCCCTCTGACCTCCATCTCTCCATTGCTTCCTTTGAACTGCTCTGAGCTACGACTTGGAACACCCCCCGACCCCCTCGCCGGTGCGTCACTTGGACCTACTCAACTCGCTGCATTCAAACCTAGCTCGAACTGCTCGCACAATGATCAGGAGTCAGGTTCTACACTGTTTAAACACCAAGAACAGAGTAAGATACTGTTGACAGCCCGCCTGGTGCCCTTGTTGGGACCCTAGAGACAGGCAAAGGCCTTGTTTTGCATGTTTTTCATCAAGAAGCGTAACCTTTTTGAACATTGTGGTACTTCATTGCCTTTTTTCTCTCTAATGAGTATGCAGAATGCTACATCATTAAATTCTGCATTTCTCTGTCTTTGCTTTACACAGGTAGTTTGTATAGTCTTTTTAATAGTTAAGAAATGCACAATGGATGTTTGTAATTAAAGTATAAATGCTTATTTTCCCTTTTTGAATGGGGTCACCGTAGGTTTGTGGAATAATGGGGCCGGAGCCAGTGGTTGTGCCACTACTCATCCCTATACTCCTGCAGAGCAGAAGTCATTTCAGCAGAGTGAGGGACTGGGTAAGTCAAAGGGAGAGTTGAAGAAGTCGGGGTACTGTTATGGATAAACACGTGTCTCCTTTGAATTCACACTTTTTCTGGTGGTCGAAGGGAGGTGCAAGGAGGTTTGCATGATGGATCATAGAGGTCAAGGGAATATAGCTGTGAATTATGTTATGGAAGTAGTAAGGGTCCAGGTGTTGATGCTCTTGAAAACAATACAAAGGATTTTGAAGGTTATCTTTGCATATGATGGCAGCTAAAACAGGGTATTTTGCAGGACTGAAGAATGTGTCTTTTTATGTGGAGCAGGGCAATGTTATGGCTTTGTGTAGTATCGTTTCTGGTATGTTGAGACACATTGTTTTCTGATGTTCCTATTGCGTCGACAATTGATTGCATAAAAGTCATCCACATTCAAATAGTTAAAAATATGTTTTAATGATCAACGGGCAGCTGCATGCCTAGTTGTCTTTTTCTTGAACACATTTCTAAATGCATGCTCGGACTTTGAAGAACTGCAAAGGTTTCATGTGATTTGTCAACATACAGCTTTAAAAACAAGATTGCATTCTTTAAATCCCTCACATGTGTGTTAAATTATCTTCTTCTTCAAAGCAAATATTCATTGTTCAATAGTTTTCAACTCTGGTAAACCAATAATGTATAAAGGAACACGTCATCTACAGCTACCACTGTAATTACTCTGCTGCATCTTCACTAAAATGGACAATAGTTTCACATATGTCATACACCGACAGAACTGTCACTCTTGTCAAGGAGGAGCTAATTTACTTTGCTGTCCCTATCTTATAAAATGGGAACGGTAATATGAAATCGCACGACCATCTCCAAATGCTCAGCCAATGGGGCAAAGGATTGACAACTAGACCATGCCTCAAAAGTCCTTATAAGATGCAATTGGACAGGCAATGCAGACAGTCATTCAATGGAGGAGAACTATCAGAGCATCCCTCTGTAAGCATTGAAAATGTAACCTAGTATACATTAAGTAGTAGTGCATTCTTCCCTGTGCATAAAATGTTAACTATGAATATTGCATATCTATAAAACCTAACCACAAGGCTGGCTGGCTGCTACTATCTCACTTTTAAGTCCCCCCACTAAGTTTCCATTCCATCCTGGCTTCTGTGACCAGGTCTCATCCAAACCCTGCAAACAATTCTGTCCCACTCGGTACCGCATCCCATGTTACAAATCGTCCTGTTATGATACATATTCTAGTTAAAATCTTTAGAATGAGGTGCCGTACCAAATACAGTCCACTTATGAAACCCCAAAAAAGGACTGGCCAATTATGCCAATATAAAGGTTGCCAGATACATTTTACAGGGAAGTAAGTCAAATAACATGCTTCTAAAGCCTACTGTCGTTCGTGACTTCAATAAGACTTCTGCGGCCACATTACAGAAAGTTTGCACCAGTGAAAGTGCAAAGTTGCACGGTATTAGCACTGGGACAAAGTTTGCCCAATTTTTAAAAACAATGGGACACATTAGAACACGATTGCACCATGACAAGTAAAGTTTGGCATGGTGTAAGCAACAAGACAAAAATTGCCCATGGGCAAAAAAGATACATTTTCACTGCATTATTGCAACAGGGCAAACTTTGCCACAGTGCTAATACGGAATGGTATTAGCACTAACGCAACCTTTGCCCTGGTGTAAAAATGCATCAAAATGTATCTTTTTTGCACTATCGCAATGTTTACCCTGTTGCTTATACCATGCTAAAGTGCACTTGCCATGGTGCAATTGTTTTCTTATATGTCCCAGTGTTTTTAAAAATAGGGCAACCGTTGCCCTAGGGCCAATACGGTGCAAACCTTGCACTTGCACCGGTGCACACTTTCTGGTGCTACACATGAAGGCACACTGTTTATTCTTTAAGACATGGACACATGAATCTGTTGCACACCATTATTTTAGCATGACTAAAATACACGTAATGACCTTTTTACAATTGGTGCCTGTGTCATCTGTGAGGTTGCTTGTATTCAGAAGATGCATTTGCCACGTTTCGACTGCACAGCTCATTATTTTGAGTTTGGTAAGTTTTTGATGACTATCATTTGGTTGCTTACCGCTGCATGCATTTGAACCTCAATTGCATGCATTGTTTGGTAGAATGGCCCTCATTCTGGCTCAGGCGTTAAGGGGTTTACGGCGCCGTAAACGCCGCCGACCCTTAACGCCTGATTACAAGGTTCCCTTTGCGGGATGGCTTTTAACGGCTGCTTTTTTGCAGCCGTTAAAATCCATGCCGCAAAGGGACCTTGGCGATAATTACGGCACCGTAATTTACGGTGCCGTAATTATCGCCTTTCCCCATTCCCATTATGCCCTATGGGACGAAAATGGGAATGGGGAAGGGTAAAATGGGAAATGGGGATTTACCGCCCCACTCACCTTGGAATGGGGCGGTAAATCCGCCAACCACCATGGCGTAAACGTAGTTTACGCCATGGTGGTAAGGGTACGACCCAGGCGGTAACTTACCGCCTGGGTCGTAATGAGGGCCAATGTATCTATGCAATATTAACGCTATATCGAATTAGGAGATTTGCTTGAACATGCCTAGGAACATGAATGTAAAATTACAGTCCAGTCCTCAAACATTGTCGTTGGCATGCTTTATCCCTTTTGCCAGATTTTCATATTAGAGATTTTGTGCCTTTTGCTTATTAAATACACTTGACATTCTCTTTCTGCCAGGCGAGGCCATTGCATCTGCTGCTTTGTGTCACAGTATTGCTATAGCAACTCCTGTCAGTGCAGAAGTGAGAAAAGCACTGAGTGAGCAGAAGAAGAAACATGAAACATTTGCTGGTATTAACATTTTGGAATGAATCCAGGCATGGATTTCAAATGGAGAGGAAGAGAGGTTAAATAATATATCTATCTGCTTAAATATATGTTTTGCTACAGATTCAATATTGGAGTCTATTTAGGAAATGTCATTATGCAGATGATACATTAGCGGTGAAGGCCCTCAGGGGACGCCCCCTAGGTTCTTCATAACCTTCATCGCCAGAGCAGGAAGGCATGGAAGGAAGGAAACATCATCATTAAACCCAAACTGTCTTACGTTTAGAGAAGGAGATGGTCATCACTTGCTGATTGACATGTTCGATGCCCAACCAAGAGGTCACATAACGCGTGGACCAGATTGACCTTGGCAGCCAGAAAATAAACAGAAACGGCTGTGCATCCCTGTCATCAAAGTAAGTTGCTGTAAACCTGGAACTAACGGGGTTAACACTTCACTGCGTTTCACGAGCTACTTCACATTCCATTTTTCAATGAATTATAATTTGGAAAATCCCACGACTGGAGAACTTTGTTGTGAGAGAGAAATGCGAACCTCTTTAAAATGCAGCTATTCTGGAACTCTCTGTAGGGCTAACGTGATGAAAAGCTGCTGTTTTACAGATGCAGTTTCTGTTGTTGCAACGTGGCAATTACTAATCCTGATGTTTTTCCAATTCAGCTTTGACCCATTGTTTTGGGAGGATAGCTCAGTGGCAACATGCTCTCCTTGGAAGCAAGATAACACTGGAGCAACACAGGTTTGATCCCTGGGTCTGCGCTTAGAAACCTCCGGGTATTAAGTGCATTATAAATAACCAATCATATCATATCATTGCCGTTGTTTAAAGAACATACATTGGCAGAATCATATGCTGATCCGAAACATATTGCTAAAAAATTTTTGTTGTACAATTTAAATGCAATAAAAAAAAAATGGCAGAATTGCAATAACACGGTAGGGGAGCAGAACAGGGATTATATTGCAGGCTTGTGGATAGGGGAAAATGTCATTCTTTTGTAGTTTTAAAATTATTTTTTACACAATTTATTCTTCTTCATTTTTAATTCCAATTTAATTTGCATTATTAAAATATATTTTACAGTATATTAAAAATATTATATGATTGTTTCTAATTCAAATACTACATTCCACTAATAGTAAACGTGAAAAGGGGATTATAGAACTAGTCAGCAAGTGCTTTATCAAAATTTTTTGTGTTTCTTTACATTGTATATGATACATAGGGCCTCATTACGACCCTGGCGCTAAGTGGTTAATGGCGCCGTAAAAGGCTGCGGCGCCTTTAACCACTTAGCGCCTTACTACGAGGTCCCTTTGCGGGACCCGACCTGAATGGCTGGTCTAGACCAGCCGTTAAAGTAGGGACCCGCAAAGGGACTCTCGAGGTAAGTACGGTACCGCAATTTGCGGTACCGCACTTACCACCTTCCCCAGTCCCATTGAGCCCTATGGGGCAAAAATGGGAATGGGGAAGGGCCAATGTTCAATGGGGAATTACCGCCCCGCAAACCTTGGAATGGGGTGGTAATTCCCCATTGAACATTGGCGGACTCGTTACAATACCGGCACCAACCATGGTGCTAATAGCGCCATGGTTTAGCGCCGGTGTTGTAATGAGGGCCATTATGTTTTCAAACTGAGCCAAAAGTCAAATCGTATATAAATTCTTCAACGCACACATTATAATTGCTATTGATTTGCATTGAAGTTACACAGATAAACCATGGGCCTGATTCTTAGAAAATTTGCTAAGTCTGTGCAAACCACTTTGCTTCATAAAGCACATTGCACACACTTTTGCGTGTGAGAAGTTTAGCGCTGTTCGCTGATTCATGGATTCTAAAGCGCAAAGTATTCCTCAGCGCAAACAACGCGTTGTGTCTGGAATGCCCACAACATGCCCCCACGCAAACAAAAACCTGCTCCAACAAAAAACCTTTGCACCATCATTCAGCACCCAGGCAAAACTATGGCCCATCCCCCATAACTGAAAGTAGCACCTGGCAAAACTGCAAACTGTCACACATAACGCAAGGAAGCACCCAGGGAAAACTGTGGCCCATCGTCCCATAAATGAAATAAACACCACAAAAAAACTGCAGACCATCCCCCACAATGCAAACCAGACACCACAAAACAGTGAACTGTCCCCCGTAACTCAAGTGAGGACCCCAGCAAAACTGTGGACGTTCACCTCTGTCATAGCAGCCACTTCAAGTCCTCACACCACACACCACACCAACTGACCTCCACCCACTACCACAGGCAGGCCCCTTAAATCCTCCTGCCTCCCTCTCCCTTACCACCTCAAGTCCTCACACCGGCCACTCCACCAGGCAGCCTCCTTAAGTCCTGGTAAAGCCCACCCATCCCACTCACCTCCAGCCACTACTCCAGGCATCCCCCCAAGTCTTCACACCTCCCACCCAACCCCACACACCTCTGCCTATTCCTCTAGGTAGCTCCCTCAAGTCCTTAGACCTTACACTGTCCCCACTCACCTCCACCCACTACCACAGGCAGCCCACTCAGGTCCTCAAACCTCCTGCCCCCTTCCTCACCTCCACCCACTCCTACAGGCAACCCCCTTAAGTCCTGCCACCTTGCACCCCCACTCACCTCTGCCCGCTCACCCATGCAGAACATGCAAGTTTTCCCTCCTCCCACCACTCCTACTGATCTCTGCCAACTACCCCAGACAGCCACATAACTTCCTTACAACAGCCCCCTCAAGTCCTTGCCCCTTCCATCCTCCCCACTTACCTCCACCCACTACCTCAATTCCTCAGACCTCCCACCCCCTGACCTCTGTCCACTACCCCAGGCAGCCCCCTCTAGTCTTTGCACTTCCCACCCCCTTACTCACCTCCACCCACTACCCCGGGCAGCCCCCTTAAGTCCTTCCACCTTGCACCCCCACTCACCTCCACCCACTCACCCACACAGGTCATGCTAGTTTGCTCTCTTCCCGCCACCCCCATTGATCTTTGCCCACTACCCCAGGAAGCCTCCTCAAGTCCTCACACCTCCCAACCACTGCACTCACCTCCACCCACTACTCCAGGCAAACCCTGTTAGTCCACTCCCCACTAGTCCAATGTGGAGCAACAGCCTACCTTGACTCCACCGGCCTGGCACCACAATGAACTACACCTGTCACATATCCTCCTCCAACATGAACAACTGGGAGTGCTGCTGTTGAATCCAGGACTGTAGCTTCCACCATGACTCGTTCGTAGACCACATGCAGCTGCATGTCAACTGAACACCATACTGTTGCACAAGATACACTTTGACAACTCCCTGCGCATGTGAGATACCAGTGCAATGTGGTATTTGTATGGTGTCTTTGTGCCATTGCAGTGGCCTCAAGGCTCTGGAGTTAAATGCCCTTGGAGGACCAAAGTATGAGGAATCATCGATTTGTCCAACTGATTTATAATGTGTGTGTGTTTTTAATCCTGCAGAAAGGTAGGTAAGTAAGGGTTGCAAAGTTCCTGCTAGCGATTCAGGTAGAACAGGCTTATTGATGGTTGGTGTGAATGTTCTCAGAGATTGTGCGACTGAAGGAGACTAATAATGTGTTCTGCTAGACTGAAGAATCAATCAAGGGGCTCAGCTGCATTCCAGTGTCAAAGGTGGTGGACGGTATGAGAGCAGTTAGTGGCTGATTTCAGATGTGTGCGAGTTGGTCGTTGTACCTTGGGAGGGGCAAAGCAATCTACCACTGATTGCATAACTGATGAGTGTAGCCACCTCATCCACAGTGAGGCCATATCTTATCTCAACACCTAAAATGCCAAATTCCCACGGCAGTGAATGAAGTGTTGGCACACACACATTGACATGCAAGTGCCAAAGGAACACCTAAACATCAGTGAACCAGAAAGGAATTCAGTGTACGATAAACTCCACCTCCAGTAGCGAATGTGAAGAGAACAATGAGCTGACACCAGATACAACTCACAACAAAACCATATATAACATGTGGAAATGCACATGAACAAATTAGTGTTCATCCTCAATGAGAGTCCCAAACACCATCATGAGACTTCTCACACATCACCACAACCATATGTATACCATTACTCACACACAACAAAAGACTTCATTCGAACAACAACAACACATTGACACCAGACATGCAGTGACACGGCACACACAATGCAATATGATAATCAGCTAGTGCCCCCTCCAGCTGTCTGATGGCCCCACTCCTACATGTCAAACACATGTGCACACATCAACCAAAAACATCACAGTAACAACATGACACATACAGTGAGGCCCCAATTCACATGACTGACACAGAACATATACACTGGGAGAAAATGAAAGAAGTGCACACAAAGAGGTTGGCCAACATCTGCTTCTCAGACTCCTCTGCTGATCTGCAAGCCTCTTCCAGGATGGCAGCCAACCTACTCACCCGCCTCTGTGCCACTTCAGTCCTGGTCACAATCACTGCTGCCTCGCTTGCAACCATCTGTCTCTGATATTGCCCAAACATAGAGGCTATGCCCTGTAGGGCTAGTCTGTGTTCCTCCTGCCTCACATTTGCCAATTGTCTCCTTTGGGTGGAATTGCAGGTATGCCCTCCGACCAGATGACATTTGTCCGGGGTGTACAGCCCCTGCACTGCCAGCTGTCCATCCACTGCCTGGTCCTGTGTTGGTGCCTGGGCAGGCACAGTGACCACCTCATGTGGCATTCCTGGGACTTCCACCTCAGGCAGGGATGAAGGCACAAGCGGACTGGGTGGTATGGTGGGACTGCTGCACAGGGGGCCGTGCTAGTATGTGGTATGAAAGGCTCACTGGAGGACAACTGGAGCACAGAAGAGGAAGTGGAGGAGGGGGAAATTGCATGGGCAAATTGCATGGGCCAGCCCACAGAGACCACCTGAGAGCAGTGCAGTTGCCAGCTGGGCCAGGAAGTGGCTCATCTGATCGTGAAGCTGAACAAGCTCCTCCACCTCCATCAAACCAGGTGACTCCAGAGAGTCCCCTGTTCTTGATGGCCGCTGTGTGGCAGCACGCTGTCCCACGGTGTCCCGCCCCCACAATCCACTCCCGAACATACCCTCAGCAGCCTCTCGTGATGGTACTGGTGCTCCTCCAGCCACTTTGCTCTCAGAAGAGGCAGTGTCAACAGTGAGAGGCTGGTGTCTGTGCTTGGGTCTAGAAGCTCTGTCCCTGCTTATCCACTCCACAGAACTCCTTCCTCCCTCTTAGCCAGCTGCAGCAACCGCGGAAAAGTGGACAAAGAACATTGGCATCAGTCAACAGTGACAATGCATGTGTGGCATACACAACATAAACAGTAGCATTAGGTCAGTGCAGGTAAACCAGCAACTGCCAAACATACACATACACACCCATGCAATCAGGATGAATTCTGACAATCAAGTGTAGGGACAATGGTGAGGTACAGTTATGACACACGCACATGTCAACCCAGCACATTGATGTATTGCCACATAAACATAGCAAGAAATCATGGCATGGCACAATACCAATGCCAAAGTGACCCAAGTGTAACCCGCTGCTAGGATCATGGGAAATGCACCTGGGCACATGTCTCAACAACACTATTGCATGTCTCAGATAATCACTTTGTCGCTTGCATAGACATTCAGTGTGGGAAAGGCTACACACAGATTGGCCACATGGAGTCACACTTGGGACAGGGAAACCTGACAGCCAGGATCTACACAGTGGCACACAAGTGTGCAGACACTATGTGCACAACTGGGGCCATGCCACTGATGCACTAGAGCAGTACCCTCTCGAGAGGAATGGGGACCCCAAGTGCCTTTGGAGTCCACTGACACTACCCTAGAGTAACTCCTGGGGCCTTTGTCCAGCCTGGACCTTCACCTGCGGCCTTGCTCAGCAACTCCCACAGCACCCAGGCCTGTAGACACACACCTACTCTGGTGCCCTAGTACCAACACAGGGGAGCCCCTCAAACTCCCATGGCACATGTCTCTCACACAGGGAGAACCAACCACAGACAACAATGCATGAGGAAAGTGGGGCACATGAAGCACAGGTGCAGACAAATAATGGACAAGGCTGGGTCAGCTGCAACTTCGTCAATCTGGAAGGCCTGGCCCACCCACATGGGCATTTGATCATTTCTGAAGGTACTGGCTGACGGATCAGATGAGCGTGTGGCCATGAGGAAGTGATAGCCATAAGGCCACCATCCAGGGCCTGGCCTTCAGACACCAACACTTTTCTGGGGTCTGCTAGTGGCATAAACTGTCTGTGGATTGAGCCCCATCAAAATGACTTGTGACCCCTGAGGGGTGCTGGAAAGATGGTCACTTAATTTCAGATGCCCCAGGACATGCATGGTGTACTGCGGGGAACACCATAGCTATCAAGCCACCCTGTTCTATGCAGTAGCCCACAAGCCTGCCATAATTTGATTATGCACAGCATTGCCATGAAAGCTGGTGGAGAGGTATCACAAGACCTGCTTGGGCACCTGCTCACCCAATTACATGTAGCAACCCGCACCCCTGACAGTTTGACCTTTGTGCATGCAAAACGTACAGTTACACATTGCTGAGGTACATGCACCTATGCTGTTGCTCCCAAACCAAACAAATGGCATGATCAGGAGGCAATCTTGGGACAGGAAACCTGACAACCAGGATCTACACAGTGGCACACAAGTGTGTGGACAAAATGTGTACAACTGGGGCCATGCCACTGACGCACTAGAGCAGTACCCTCTCGAGAGAACTGGGGACCCCAAGTGCCTTGTGGAGCCCACTGGCACTACCCTGGAACAACTACTGGGGCCTGTGTCCAGCCTGGACCTTCAACTGCTGTCCTTTACAGCTACACCGACAGCATCCAGGCCTGTAGTCACACACATACTCTAGTGCCCCCGTACCAGCACAGAGGAGCCCCTCAAGCTCCCATGGCACATGTCCGTTATACAGGGAGAAAAAAACAGAGACTATAATGTATGAGGAAAGTGGGGCACATGGAGCGCAGCTGCAGAAAAATGTGGGACACAGCTAGGTCAGCTGCAACTCAGTCAATCTGGAGGGCCTGGCCCAGTCACATGGGCATTTGGACATGGCCGAAGGTACTGGCTGAAGGAGCAGATGGGCATGGGGCCATGAGGCAGTGCTGGCCATAAGGCCACCATCCAGGGCCTGGCCTTCAGCCACCAACACTTGTCTGGGGTCTGCTAGTGGCAAAACACTTTCTGTGGGTTGATCCCCATCAAAATGACGTGTGACCCCTGAGGGGTGCTGGGAAAATGGTCACTTAATGCCAGATGCCCCTGGGCATGCATGGTGTACTGCTGGCAGCACCATAGCTATCAAGACACCCTGTTCTATGCAGTACCCAACAAGCCTGTCATGATTTGATTATGCACATCACTGCCATGAAAGTGGGTGGAGAGGTCTCACGAGATCTGCTTGGGCACCTGCTCACCCTATTACATGTAGCAACATACACCTCTGACAGTTTGACCTGTGTGCATGCAACACGTACAGGCACATATTGCTGAGGTACATGTGCCTATGCTGTTGCTTCCAACCCAAACAAATGGCATGATCACATGTCATCTCTGGCTCCCCATGCATTGGGCTGACAGATCACACTCCCGTCCCTGAGAAGTCAATGCACCAACATGACATTTCCAGACAACCATTCACATGTGTCAGTCTCAGCTGCTGAGTGTGGATGATGCAATCTTCACTTGCAAATGTGCAACCGATAGAGGTATCATTCATGCATATCCTTTGCATGCTTACAACATTGTAATCTGCAATGTGTACCTGGGATGGCACTTGTTGTCACCAACTCACATTACATTCACACATGTGCAGCAACTCACAAAGAGCTGACACTGCATGTACCTAAATTTGTCCACTTCACAGATGTCTGCCATCATGTAAGCCCAGAATCATCAGGGGGCTGCACGCCAGTGTAGATCAGTGCAACAGACTTGCTGTGACAGAAGGGAGTACCTGAAATCATGCATACCCATGCACGCACACATACACTGTAGAGCAGTACATCCGATGGGTACTCCCCAGCAGCTTCCAGAGGTGCTTTCTAGTCAAAGATCTGGATGTGGAGTGATGGGTAGAACCTCTTGAGGACCCAGAGCTTAAGGAATGACATCTGATGACAGCCTGCACAGTGTCCCTCCATGTGTCATCTGCCACAAGGGCTTCCTTCACATAATATAATGGCTCCAGTGCTTTTGACCCTCCCTTCTCTTCCTCACACTCTTCTCAGAATGGACTGCTACCCCCTATGTGTAGATGGTAGCCATGATGTGTTCCTAGATCCGAAGACCTCCGTCCTCTCTGAGCTGCGTCGCTGGGTTGAAGAGGGAATCATGATTTGTCAGGACCCGACACCTCAAGATGCCAACTTTGGGATAGGTGAAGTTGGCAGCCCACTGCCTCACTGCCATGGGAGTGCCGCTGGATGGAGAGGAGGATTGAACAGACATAGCAACCCCTGATGCAGGTGTGGTCTAGCTGGGTCCTCACAATGTGCTGTGGAGCTGTGGTGCATGAATAGATAGGTGGAAGTCTCTTAATGGCAGATGAGTTGGTCACAGGGCCTTACAGGTCAGAGACAGGGGGACATGGAATGTGGGAACTGCAAGGCAGTGCCGGCGGGCATCAAGCACTCCCACACTACCAGGCAGCAGCAGCTGGTGAAGTTTGGAGGCAATACAGTGCAGGAAGAGGCAAATACAATGTCACAGAGGCAGGAGAAAGTTCCGTATTGCATCTATTCGGAGGCAGCGTGGATAACAGAGTAAGGGGCCTTAGCGGGTATCTTATGTGCTACGCACTGCATGCAGCATACCTATGTGTCCCACAGCAGTGACAGGGAGATTTAAGGGGTGCAATGCACATTCCCAGTTGTGCGTGTGTAGGTACGGAGAGGAGGATTTACGATAGCAGAAATGCATTTGAGGGTGCTCGCGAGCCATTGCCTTCATGTTATGCATCATGTGCACATTTTCTTGTGTGGGGTGCCTTTCATAGCCCTCTATGCATCTTGTGCCACATTTTCATTTGTGGGGTTCCTTCCAGAGCCCTCTACGCATCACATACCTACCACATTTTTAGTTAGGGTTGCCTATACGCATCACATACTGCATTTATTCAGATGGATGTGTCTATACACATTATTCACTTCATTTATTCGGTTGTGGGTGACTTTGCTAGGCCTTCCCCTTAAGATAGGCATTGCATACCTTTATTATTCAGTTGGATTGACCTCATAGAGCATTGCAACACCGTAAAAACGTTTTGCATCACGTAGCCTATTATTTTGACTGGGCCATGAATAGGAAGGTTTCGCTGAGTGGGAGCGGACATGGATAAGCACGGGGGCAGGAGAGTGTTGAGCCTACAGGTGCCCCTGGACCAACAAGGTCCACTAGGAGCAGGAGAGGACATCCTGCAGAGCTGGAAGACTCACCACCCAATGGCACAGGTGAGGGAGAAGGGGCCACAGAGGAAGAATCACTTCACTGATGATGAGCTGAAAATCCTAACGGATTATGCAGAGAAGAACAATGTCAAGCTCTACCCTTTGGCTGGCAGTACCCTCACTATGACTCAGCAACAGAGAAAGTGGAAGGAGGTCATTTACCTCATCAACACCTGTGGCATGGAAATGCATACTGCGAGACTGGTCAAGAAGAGGATGGGACCTCCTGCGACAGACCAAGGAGAGGATCAGTGGGACCCTGGCCTCTGCCCTGGCCCCTGGAGGAGGTTTGCCACAGGAGGAGGGGCTGATCCATTTGAAGTGGTCATAGCTGGACTTATCAGCAGTGAGTAGGTGACTGGTGTGGGAGGTGTGGACACCCATGTCTCTGCATCAAGTGAGTGTCGTGTGTGCTTTCCATATATACTTACATTTTTCCATGAGATGCTCACATATATTGGGTAAGAGTTGGCTTGAGATGGCAGCCAAACCTGGTTACAGCATAAATGATACAGTGTACACTTCCATCAAATTATCTGTATTCAGGGAGATGGTTGTGTAGTGTCTGTGTGCGGTTAACATTGATCTCAATGTACACATCACCGTCTAGAGAACTACGTGTTGCCATGGCATGCAAGACACATCGCATTGGACACATTCGCAGTGTCATGCATGCGTACAGTTGATTGTGAATGCAAATCATAACTCACAGGGTATACCAGCAAGGAGGAGAGGATGCCACAGTCATACAAACCCATAGGTGCAATGACATCTGAATTTGCAGAGGGTTGCTGACCCTTCACATTTTGGGAGAGGCCCTAACTTCAGAGAAGGTAGGGAAGGAGCAAACTTAATTTTGGGGGTATCGACCTTCTCTGTGTATTATAATGAGACTATACTAGTGCAGCTTCAAAGTTACAAGCAGTTAAATCTCTCCTTTAAGTCTTAAGGACTGCTGTGAGAATGAGAGGTCTCCTGTCCCTTCTCTACCCTTCCAATTATCCAATTTCTCTCCTGGCATGCAAGTGCTAAACCCACATCACATCACAGGTTTCAGTAATTGCCAGGCTAGTAATTTCCTGGCCTTTGTTGACAGCGAAAATCAGGTGCTGTTCAACATTTTTATCCTGTTCTGTTCGGCCACATCAAGTCCAGATGTAGGTCAGCCAGGTTGAGTCAAAATAGTCCAACATTTGGGGGTTGGGGGGGTTGTGAAGCCCGGTCAGCTCAATGGTGTTTGAGCCACTGTCCATTCTCTGGCCCTGGCTGGCGCTGGACATGGATGAGTAACAATATTGGTGCAAAGACCCATGAGGCTGTCTTACAGAAAGTTGTATATGTGGATGGCCAATAGTTGTTTCAGTGCAATGCATTCCACATTTTGAGTGTCCATGTAGCAGTGGCCATGCAATCATGCACTGGTAATGTCCATGTCACACTGGCCTCACATATATTTCAGATGCATGTGATCATGACCAACCACGTATCTGGAGGGGAAATGTGATGCTCGTTGGGGAGATCATGGAAAAACATATTCCAACAAGCAATTGTGGGTCAGCAGATGTACAGGTCAGACTTCCACAATAAAATAAGGTTGAAGTAGAGCAGGTGCTCACTGATGATACACAGACCTCCATCCTTCCACTGAAGGGGCTTACTCTCAATCATGTCAGTGTGAATGTATGTACTCTTGATCCAACAAACCATGCCATGTTGCATGGCCTGATATGCCCTGACATGATTTTAAAGGTCACCAAATGCCATTCACCTTTGCCTTATAGGTCACTGTGTGCTCAGTTACAATGTGTGACGTATGTGTGGCTGGTCATTTCATGTCTCTATACATTGCAATGCACATATGCATGTTCTACCTGGTACTCATACCTCAGAATGTTGTGTGTCTTTATGCAGGTGATGATGCAGCAGATGCAAAGGTGAAGGAGCAAGAGAAGGGGGATACACTACAGACCACCATTGGAGAGTGTGGTGTCATGTCCTATGAGAATACCCCATGTGCTGTTGGCACTCCTCGGAATGGGTTGCAGACTTCTCTCCTGACACTTCAAACTCTTCACATGAAGCAGCCGAATTTGATGTGGAGGACTCACTGAGGGACATGGAGGGTTCCGCAATTGGCAGTCTGGATGGGACCAATGAGTCTGAGGTGATGAGCTGGGAGACACGGTTTCGGCCAGTGGGAAGCCTCGCGTCAACAGTGGTTATGGATGTCGGATTGCCTTCACCTTTTTTGGAATCATCAGCAGGCACTGTTGACAATGGAGGGTTCAAGACCTACAGCCAATGACAGGGGTACCAATGAAACGTGTATGGACCCCGGCATCCCACCTTCGTTGGCCCCACACACATGGTGGATGTGTGCATGGCAGATATTCGGAGTGGGAGCATCAGATACTGCATGCAACCATCTAACATGTCGAGGGCCTGCAGGAGATGGCCAGGGACCTCCATTGCCTGGCTGAGAACAACATATCCTCAGCAGCTGCACAGGTTGCACAGCATCTGGCCTCTCAGGACCATCAACAGCGGTTGATTGACACCTTGATGAGGACACTGCATGCAGAGAAGCAGTCCACAAGGCTCTCCCATAGACTGGACATGGATGTCAAAATCAAAATCCAGCAGGTTGATCTGGAGTATCTATGGGATTCCCTTCATAGAGAAGCAGTGGCCCAAAAATAAAGCCAGCAGCTTGAGGTGTCGGCATCCAGAACATCCTATCACCATAAAACGGAGACCTTGAGGGATTCACTGCATGGTGAGCTGTTGGCTACAAAGTCCCTTTAACACCTAGAGATGGACGCCTTGAGACAGACCAATGCTTGGGCGCTGTGTGGACTGAGTGTACCACCACCACCTGAGGATCCACCATAGGACAGTAGTCTCAGACCACCCACACCGCCTCTCTCAAATGTGCTCTGAGGTCCACGATCCCATGGAGGTGATATGATTTTTTTCCCCTTCCACGGTGGACATTTTTTTTTACCCCCATCCCAGATGGACTTTCTTCATTTATTCTTTGGCGTTGTGCAGTGTGGACCTCAGCTCATTTTAACCCCCATTCAAGATGGGCACTTGCATTTTTCTTTTTGTCACCTTGATTGATGGTTCATTGCCCTCTCTGGGCCTTCTTGAGTTGGGGGACTGGACATGCAGCCATGCACAGTGGAGTCAACTGCCATTGTTAAGTGGACTGCAACAGCCTCCCATATACAGGAGCAGATTACAATCTACATTGATTTGCATATGTACAATCTGCATGAATTACTCCTTTAGCTGTTCCAATCCAATGTCCTATGTTGTTAAAGGTTTCTTGCCACATCCAGTATGGGCACACCCTGAGAGGACCACCCAGCACCCTTTTTCCACCCTACTGCCCATAACCTTTCCTAGACAGTGGCTCTCCATGCCCCAATGCGGAGGCAAATTGTTAGGTGAAGGTGATGAGGGAATCACAGCAGAGCAGCTCTGCCACCAGGTAAGGTTGTGCACTGTCAATAATATACAGGGATGGTGATGTGTTCACCCCAATAGTGGCAAGCACTGCCACTTGTAGGATTTGTATGGCTGATGGGATTTGGTGATGTTTGGGTGATGGATGCTGTCGCTAAAGATGTGGGTTGGGCCACATGTCTGTCTGTGTGCATGTCTCCTTGATCATCCATGCATGTGCTTTGAATTTCTGGTTGCACATCCACAAAGTGCAGCAGATTCAGAGGCCTTTGCTCCACTTATCCTCATTGACCCATCAGCAACCTCTGACACTATCAATGGCATTATCCTCATTGAAAAACTCCACTCTCTAGGAGACATCATGGACTCTGCATTAAGATGCTTCACCTCTTACCTTGCTGACCATACACAAATCTTCATCCTACCACCCTTTTCCTCGCCACACACCCAATCTTCAACGGGGTCCCACTGGGGGTGTCCCTATCCACCCTACTCTTCAACCTGTGCCAGAGCCCCCTCCACACCCTTATCCGCTTACATGACCTGTCCTGCTACAACTACACAGATGACACACAGATCATTATGAGGATCCTCATGATCCCGTCTACTCTCCACCCTGACCTCAACTCATGAATCACATATTTTCAACCACTGCCTGATGGCTAACCACCTCCTCCTCAATCTCGGTGAAACCGGAATTCTGATTTGCGGTAATACAGCAGTCTTCCTCTAACCCACCCCCTGTTTGTGCTGCCTACACCCCATTCCCACATCACCCAGCTCAGTAAAGAACCTGGGATACTCCATAGAATCTGACAGAACAATTTCTCACCACATTGGTGCTGCATGTAGATCCTGTCATCTGCACCTTCACATCCTTAGATGATCCTTTCCTTACCTCTCCTACCCTCACAGAGTCATGTCAATGTTGGCTGCCATCCCCTCCCGCTTAAACTGCTCTGATTCTGTCACAAGCTCCATTGCACTTGCTCCCATCCATCCGAAGACACAACCCAATACACATGTTCTTGGAGCCCCTCATTGGGCTATTGGGTTTCCCCGACACATCCCCTGCACCAGAGAACCCAGTTGGACCATAGCATGGCACTCATGGGTCCAATCACAACTGAACATGGAGAGAAAATGACCCAATAAATTACTAGAAGCTGTGGTCTAGTTTCTGCATAGACCCTGGGTGTGGCTGGCTATTTAAGCCACACCCAGGCATTGATCCATGCTTCACGTTTTTCTGCCCACTGGCAGTGGAACGCTCACCGTGCTTTCCTGATGAGGACTTCTGCTCCGTGAACTCAAGTCACCCTGCCCGCTCACCCGGAATAAAGCAGCCCCTCGTTGCCACAGAGAAGCAGCCCCTCACTTGTGCAGCGGAGCTCTGGACCCACCTACTTGTTTCTTGTCCCGTGGCTCCCGTGTTGGCTCGGCTTCTCCTCCGCAATCAGCTGCTGAAGTCTTTCGGATCCACTGCCCTCCACAGTCTACAGCTGCTTCAGCCACCAGGTACTCGGCCGCCTCCACGGCATACAGCTCAGCCAGTTACGCTCGTCCTGCAGCCCTGCTCCTCCCGAAACCTGCAGAGGGAAAAAAGAATACCAACGGACATTAGCAATGGACATTCGCAGAGCATATAAACACGTGACGAGTGCATGCAAGGCAAAGACAGAAAAGAAGGCAAGATTAAAGCATGAATATGGCCAGAAAAGCAATTAGCTAATAGTGCGCGCACAATAAGGCAAAGACAGTAAAGAAACAAAAGCATGAAGCTTGCCAGTAAAGCCAACATGCACCAGCAAATTGGAAAAGGAAACCAAGCAGCACAAAGAGAAAGGAAACAAGCCAGCAATCAGACAAGTACATTAACCTACAGGCAGTAATCCAAAAGAGCAGCAAAACTTCCAAGCCACAGCAGGTCTGGGCTGGACCACACACCAGTGAAGTAACGGGGGATTGAACAATTTGCGTCCCTGCTAAGAACTGATAGCAGGATGGAGAGCCAACCTTCTTATTACATAAGACGCAGTCGTCCTAGTGAGCAAGAAGAGTACCAAATGAGACTCCTGATACTCCCACAGAGCTAAGGTGAGCGTTACAGATTCCATTCATGTGGGCACCCCTGCCTATCAGCTCAGAAAGCAACAACAGATCCAGAAAATGTCAGCCTGCCTTGTCTTTGCACTCACCCCTAGCAAACACATGACTCCTGCATTCAAGGTGCTCCACTGGCTTCCCATTGGCCATCACACCACCTTCAAGGCCATGTGCTTCACCAACTATTCTCTCCATGAGATGTGCCAGTACTTCCTCCAGCACTGACTCACAGGCTATCAACATAACAGAAACCTCACATCAGATTCTGCACTTCCACTTGCGATCACTTCCTTCCATTTCGCTTGAATTTGAGGAACCTATTTTTTCATCCAGGCTCCCACACTCTGAACCTCCTTCCCACTCAGCATCTGCCAAATGCAGGACCTCCTTTCCTTCCCGAAGGCACTAAAAACCTGTCTCTCTCTGTCACACCACAGACAGGGACGTCATTTCACCAAAATGCCAGCGGAAGAGACATCACACTACCCTTGACATCTGATGACATCACAGGAAGTGATGTCATTTAACACACCCCCAAGTGACATCACGGGAAGCGGTGGAACATGACCTTTCACCTCTTCTCAAAACAGGAAGCAGCATCACATAGCATTAGTACACTATGAAAAATATGATTACGATATCACTCTAAAGTGATACACATTTCATACAAGAATGGACCACCATATGCATCGTTAATACCAGTGCACATAGGCTTATATTACCAAACGACTGTGAATTCAGGCAGACGTCCAAGGCCAACCTATAATGGTGTGTTATTATATAGCACTTATGCTTAAGCGCATTCATATAGAACACATATACATACAATATCACCCAACCTGTGTTGGTACTCATTTATCAACCTCAGCAGCATGAAAGGCGGAGTTGACCTTGCCGGGAGTCGAACCTGCAACCTGCAGATTACACACATATTGCAGCAGCAACTGCTCAACCCACTAAGTTATCTTAGCTATAGCTATCAGAAAACCAGCCACTCCAGAAACAAAGAACTACAAGCTGCTGACTACAGCTAGGGGGCTGAATAAATAAAACATTTTTAAAAAACGTGTTTTTGTTTGTTTTTGTTTTTTCAGTGGTAGCAAGGGACACCACAGGGTTAGCAAGGAGAACCCAGGGGTCGCAGGTGCAACCCCCTGGCGACCCCAAATGATGTCACTGACCACAGATTGCCCTGCTGGGGGCACCTGCCAGCCCATGGCAGTGTTGTTCTACATATCTTGCCTGTGGTGGTGTTCATGGAATCCAGAATTTTTTGGCAGCAGGGTGCTTGGACAAAAGGAGTACATCAGCTGACTTTTGACATGGATGGCAGGGAATGTCATGCCTGTATGTCTCCCTGCACTCCACAGGACCGATTTAGCACACTTGGAATATATAGATTTGGGCTGCTTGGCACATGTGGATCGCTGACAGCCTTTACCTGTGTCCCACATGCAGGTCACTTGTTGTTTACTGTTGCTTTTCTGTACTTTTTCTCATCTTCAATGTATTGCATGACTTTTCATTTTCAAATTGTTGTTCAAATCATGCACTGTAAGACACTGCACTGTATGTAACTGTGTATTGTGGCCACATTCCTGAGAGAATTCCTCCCCTGCCCACAGAATGAGTTCATCTGTTGTCTGGGCAAGTGTTTGAACTACACCCTATGATTAACACCCCCTTCCTGGCAACAGCTTATTCCGGTGGTGGGCTCTGAATGAGGGTAAAGCAACAGCTGGGGAGTGATTACCTGTCCATGAAATATTGTGTCTGACAGGGAGGGTAGGTGGGTTAGGTGGGTGGGGTGGAGTCTGGAGTGGCAGTGCCACCCCCTTATATGTGTGGGGAATGCCATATCATATAATATCAATGACAACCTGGGTCTGTTTCTAGGTTGCCTTGTTGATGTGTTGACGGTGTGGGTTGGGGGCTAAGAAGCCTAGGAGTTCCTGTTATCAGGTACCCTTTTCTTCCCTGTCTGCCCTTCACCTTCTACCCCTTTTGTCCTCCTTCACCCCAACCTGATCTAATGTTTCCATCCGTGTGTCTCCCTGTCTGTCTGCCCCTGCTTCCTTCTTTTCATCTCCTTCTTTCTCAGTCTTTCTCTCTTCCCCATTCTCTCAGCTCTAATCCTCTCTAAGAGCCCGCTTCTCTCCCCACATCTCTCCACCAGCCAATCGCCTCCTTGTTCCTCTCTCTGTCTCTTTCTCTCTCTCTCTTTTTTGTTCTCTCTCTCCTCTCTCCCCAGTCCCTCTTACCCTTTTTCCTCATTCACATCAGTCTCCCCACTACGGCTTTCCCTCTCCAGCCCTTCCCCTCCTCCCTTAGTGTCCCTTTCACTACTCTGCATCATCAAGTACCCACAGACCCTGTGTCCCATGGAAGTGGGTGTGCTGAACTTGTATGTCTTCCATTAATGTCCCACTTTGTGGCTGCAGCCCAGGGCAGAAAAAACCTTGTGTCCAGTCTGCCTAACATACTCTTCCAGCAACAAGTTTATTTCTCTGTCTGTAACTGTTTCTGAGTTCATATTTTGGTGTCTTCTCTGGTGCTGACAGTCTTTGTGTGACCTGTCTGTCATGGCCTGAGTCTGTTGCTCCCTGTTCCAGGAGGGTGGCTCTGCTTGGAGTCTCCCACATAGCCTTCCCCATATTGGCATGTCTCACACATCCACAGGCTGCTTTTTCCAACAATTATCTTCTACCCTCCTTGGAACCATGTCACGGGTATGCCCCCTTGGGTGGGAACCTTTATATGGGTGGCAGAGCAAAGGCTGAGCATCCTAGCAGCTCATTTCTTTCTTTTTTTTCTTTCTTTCTTTCTTTCTTTCTTTCTTTCTTTCTTTCTTTCTTTCTTTCTTTCTTTCTTTCTTTCTTTCTTTCTTTCTTTCTTTCTTTTTTTCTTTCTTCCTTTCTTCCTTCCTTCCTTTCTTTCTTTCTTTCTTTCTTTCTTTCTTTCTTTCTTTCTTTCTTTCTTTCTTTCTTTCTTTCTTTCTTTCTTTCTTCACACCAAGCCCTGGGGCAACTGGGTGCATTGCTTACGGTTATACTGATACAAGATGAATTATTTACATTTACATATGGTACAGAAAGTTACACATGAATTATTTACAGTTACAGATTGTTGAAATGCAATGATACAATGCAAATTATTTACAGTTGCATATAGTACAAAATGTTGTAAATGATTTACTTAAAGTTACAATTTACTGCAGGCAGATTGAAGGAGGCAACGGTTACAGTAATGATTGGTAAGCAGTAAGCTCTTTGGTGGTGGAATCAGGGTGGACTGGATTGGGTGGTGGTAGTCCCTGTGCAGGCACTTTCTGCCATGCTGTTCACACTTCTCTATCAAGCACATATGTGTAGCGGTTCTGTATGACAGTTTTGTGGGGTGCCAAACCTCCCTGCACCATTGGCGGCACATGGAATAACCCCTCCTCTTTCATTTGTACCTGTCCATGTGCAGGAGGTACTAATAGTATGAATTAAAGATGCCTGTGTGTATTTTTGCTGGGTTAGGACTCTCCCACTGTCCCTGACCTCCTGACCTTTTTGGAAGGGTGTTGGTGTGGGGTTCCTGATCAATAAGGCCTTCAACACTGCCCCTCTATTCCAGTCCGATATCCCCGCTTTTGAATATGTCCCTATTTAAATACTTCCTTTTACTCCTCACTGCTTTTGCGCCCTTCTCCTCTCACTGTTCTTGCACTCCATCGTCTCCCTGTTCTGACATGTCCAATCCCTTCAAGCAAACCGCCCTTCGGCAAGAGCAAGTACATCCACTTGGTTACTGAAAAGAAAATTCTCCTCCAGCCACCCTGCCCATAGACACAAAGCCAAAAGGCACTTAGTCCCCCTTCATCTTTCTAAATCAGGATTCAAGGCAACAAAGGAATGATCATCTGTCGGTGTAGATGGCATAAAATTGGAGAATTTGCTCCTTGAATGCCACTCACACAATTTAACGCACCTAGGTTCAGGCAGACCTTAACATGATCTTCAGATGAATCGGAGTCATGCCTGAGTCAATTGCATATTTTCTTCTGGGAAATCAAGGAGAATGAATGGCAATGGGAGTGCAAATGCTTCTTCCCTTTATGACGCATGTGGCCTTCAGTCTTGTCCCAATGACCCGCCATTCAAATAAGCTGGGGACTGTGACAGAGACCACCCAAAGACTAATTTAGACAACTGTTCCCCAGGGGATTTTGGATTCATTTGTTGACACAAGCTGCACTCAATATTGTGATCTTTACTGAGACACAAGACAAAGTTGCCATGCGGGTCGGTGATAGGCATCTAGTTGCAGTCCTGGAAAGGCTTGAATCTTGAAGCCATAGGAGCTGTAATTTTGACAAAGGTTGATGGGAGTTAGATAAATGAGACAATTGGACAAATGAGACAATTAGCTCTCAGGAGAAACTTTCCAAATAGCAGCATGTCGAGCTAGTAGAAAGACTGAGGTACGGGGCGTAATGACAAAGTATGTTGTAATTTCCAGAGCAGACAAGTGACACAGTCAAGTCAAGAGTCGATTGATGATTGATATCAAGTTGTAATATACTCACTTTCAAAAATCCACATAGGGCACTCACTGTTGCTAGGTTTGTTTGATCTTACCACCAAAGTAGGTCTGGTCTCATCCCATTCGAAAATCGGCAGATAGTTGTTGTCTGGGATCAGGCATGAATGGTATCAGCTGAGTTGTGCACAGACTGGCCAGATGAACCACCAGAACACAGAAGGCCATAAGACCTAAAGACCTCTGAATTTACCATGGATGTGCTTTGTGGTAGCCATTGCACGATTTGTCAATTCAGGGTTCGAAATTGATGGGAGCTTTTTAGCTACTCCTTTTTGCCTATAATGACCTGTTTACCTTGACAGTGACCAGAGCTACTTTTATCTCCCCAGGCCAAATGATGCCGAACAAACACCTATGGCAATGTAAATTTGTGCATTTGGGTGAAATCTATAAACACACATTAGGCAATCTAAACATTTAAAGCACAATGAGCCATAAATGCTCAAAATGCTAAGTTTGGAAATTGTATGAAAGTTATGTGAAATGCTTTGTACTAGCTTCTTATTCAACATTGGTAGAACCTGGTTTTTGGTTAATGCTAGACACCTAGGAACTTTCTTTAGCTCCTGCATTTCCTATTGTCAATGCCTGCAGGATTCAGGTCTCTCCACCCTTGGATATACTCTGAACTGGGATGAGTCTCAACAAAAGCATGTCTTTTGTTGATAGTCAACTTCTACTACAAACAACTCACAGATCATTTTAGCAGATCCAACAGTATTTATAAGTGAGACTGCATCTTCCAAAGAATGACCCCATCACCAGCCAGTCGTCTAAATGTGAATATACATGGACTGAAACTTTAGGAGGACAAACGGTAGCATATAACATTGAAAATGAGTGTTCACCAATGAAAACCTTAAGAATTGTGTGAGCTGGCCAAATTACAATATGTAGGCATGCATCCTTCAGACCACCTGCACAGATACAGTCTCCCTGTTTAAAGGCTAGCTCTGTGCAGGAGTGACCACCTTAATATTTTAGAGGTAAATGCAGTTTTAGCTCGTCCAGGTCTAATATTGTGCACCAGCCTGCTTTGTAACCAGGCGCAAGTAGAAACCTTGCCTCTTGTTCTGAGTGGGCTGCTATGGCAAGGCATAAAATAAACTTTTTTGAATAACAATTTACTATGCAATTCTGTAGATTTGCAAATTAAATTGCCACTCCCGTAGCAAAGCTATTTAAGTTACCCTGTTCAATGAAAGCACAGCTCGCCCTGCATTCTGCTTGCCTTCCAGGCCCCCTCCACTTTTTTTTTGCTGCAAGTTTAAAGGGGCTAGCGGTGAGAGGGTGCAGTAGTAATCCTCTCCACCACTCCTAAGTGCCAAAGTAGTGTGTGGGAGCGCTAGACAAGAATGTTTCTCTTTCAAATAATTGCAATCCAGAAGTAAACAAGAGGATACTTTTATTATGCCAACTATTTCCTGTCTGGCAAAGACAGGTATATGTTAACGTTATTTCTTTTAAAGACAGTCATGCAATTCCAATCCTAAAACTAAGTTGTTACATAATGCACTACATAATGCACAATTACAGCATTGCTACTGTAAAACAGTGCCTTGTCTCCAGGCTTTACAGTAAAGTTTAGGTTTGCATATCTAAATCTGTCTACTACATTTCATTTTGTTGGGGAAGATGACGTGAACACTTTTGAAAATACACATGACGAAATTCTTTTCATGGCTAGCCTTATCCTGTAACATGCTGGTTGCATACATCTGTGAAACTGCTGCTGAAACCATGGACTGATCCTATAATCCTTAAAATTCTCTCTTATCGAAAAGATGCACTGAAACTGAGATTGTTGTAAAGTACAATATTCCACTTAGTTTTCCCTGTTTTCTGTCCGCTATGCCATCCGCTGTGCTTAGTCTCTTACTTTCTTTCTTCTTACATAATGAATACTCAAAGCTAATTCGATGTTAACAGAAAGTAGTGATCAATAGTTACATCCAGTCCTCCAGATAAGCATTGTATCAGGCCTTTTTACGCATGAAAACCTTGTAAATGTGACATCTTTATTATTTTCCTTCACACATTTATGCACAGTTTTAGAGCAGAAGGCAGTGTAAATGTCAGGTTACCTGGCAGAAACCAGAACAATTATTTTGATTGTTATCTACATGGATGTAATTGCAAGTCATGGAGAAAAGCCTCTGAAACAGATTTGATTTCCCTGAAGCCTTTCAAAAAAGAAAATGGACACTGTGATAACAGGAATGGTTTCTTTCCATTCAGCTTGTGCCATGTTGTGTGTAGATGCACATACAGCAAACAGAGGCACTGTGCATATTTATTTTCCTAACTGTTTAGGATCTGATCATTAATGTGATGGAAAACTGAGTTACAATTTAGAATTAATCTTTTGTAAAAAAATTATGTTTTTTTTCCTCCAGTGAAAGCAAACCAGTATTGCACAATTTTATTTTTCAGAGTTCCTGTGCTGGCTGCATAATCATCAAGATGCATGTAGGAGAAGGTGTTACACAAATGTAACACATTGATTGAAACCAGACCTCTTTGCTGATCAACTGTTTTGTTTCTAATGGGTTCTATTAATGTTCAGGATTAGCCATGCTATGGTTGCCTGTTGCATACTTTTTACACTCTTGCGTTGGCAGATTATTTGTACACTTCTAATTTAATTTACATATCAAGTATAAAAACAGTGTGTACAATAAGCATGCACCGTCTAGTTTACATCGATTCAACCTTTCAGTCAATGGGGTGCATGACTATACATGGTCAGTGGTAGCAGTTCTTGCTCAAGAGTGATTGTCATTACACCAATCACAGAAGTTACAGCTTCTCAAATCTTCAAGACCACAATTAAAACATCCAAAACACGATTTTCCATTAAGTGCAGGCACTGTTCAAAAGCAATGAAAGTTAGATTTGAAATTGAAATACTCAGCAAAGCCTGTCCACATGATAATGCAGAAAGGAATTTAACTTTGTTTTATACATAGCGCTTCATGCCTGGTTCATCCAACATCTAGGCACTGATTATTATACCTCCGTCGATACTCAGTTTACTGACTTCTGAAGTATGTTAGCGCAACAAATGCATGCTGACAAATGCTGACCTCCTAGGATGCGTCCATTAATCAGACCTGAATCAATGTGGCTGAAAAATGCTGCTTTAGTGACTGTGGCTGCGCTGGGTCAGTTTGCATCTCCTTGTGATGGCAACCATGACATCTGCTCTGTCAATTTCCAATGGTACTTCCTGTGCCTTCCATGCTCTTGACAGGTAAGGGTAAATAAAGATCTGATCCAGAGAGGGAGCCTGGAAACAGTCACCATATCCAAGGTAGGCAGCAGGCATGCAAATTAACCACTCCCAATTCCGTGAGGTAGGGACTTGAATCCATGTCACAGGACTCTTTCGAGGGGCCTGTGATTGGAATGTGTACACTTCACATCCTTTGACGAGGATTTATTGGAGGTCAAGTTGGTGCCAGCATCTGTCATATTTTCAGCTCCAAATGCGTATGTTATTGTTGTTGCATTTCAAATTACTCACAGATGGATCTGCTAATTGAGCTGGTGGTATGGTATGGGGCATGCAAATGCCAGTTCCAGCCACTCACACCCTCACCATATGATAGCCCATCACACTACAGCAGAGGGCATCAGGTAGACTCTAAGGGCTGTGCACCAGGTACCCACTTGTAATTTTCCACAATGGTCTTGTTGGACTCCCAAGTTTGGATGCTGAAAAGAGCATGGGTCCATCTCAACATGCATGCAGGACAGGTAGCGCAGCCTCCCCCCACCCTTTCCTGCACCAGCAGGTTCAGACCATCTTGATGGCTGAACGTTGTCTGTGACTCTGGTCAGTGGATCACTCAGCTCATGCGTCAATGAAGAACACAACAGTGGCTGTGTTTTTTTTGTTGCTTGATTTGCAGGACACATTGGTTATCAACACTTTGATCTCAACGTGCAGCCTCAAGTTCCTCCTGATGCTAGGCCTGTCTGCGATTTGCTTCAATGTCAATTGCCCCATGGACTTCCCTTGGGTGCAACTGGGGCTGTCAGAGGGATCCTGTTCCATTTGTCCCCCTAACAGCAGGCCCTGATCAGCACTGTAACTGGATCTATGGACCTGGTGCAGTTACTTGTTTCCGGCACCTCTGGGTCTCCCCATTTCATCACCCATGGTGTCAGGTGAGCCAGACGCACAGCGTGCACCTATTGGTGGTGGTGGACCGTATACCCCAACAAACATTCACCTGCCCAAGGGTGGCTGGCTGTGCCACATCTAGTTATCTGTGGTGTTCCACAACTGCCAGCACTGGGATGTAGGCCTCACAAGCACATCCATCAGACAGCCACTCCCCAGGTGGGCTTTTGTGCAGATTGGAACAGCACACACTTGATAATGGCAGTGGCAACATGCTTGGTCCAATCACCAACAGTCTCGAGTCCAGCCACCCAAACGTCTGCTCCACCAATATGGTCCAGATCAGATGTGGTGAGCTGCTGAATGTAGGCATCTCACTAAGCGGATGAGAAGTGACTGACCAGCATTCCTTCAGTAACAGCAAGTAAGAGCCCAGCACTGCATCCACGTCCAGCTGCAGGTGCAGGAAATGTGGCGTGCAGAAGACATACTCCCCAGCATCAATCAGGGATACAAGGTCCTTCTGTTTGGGTCACAACATATGGAAGGTGTCAGGGTGATAGCATCCTCCAGCACAGCAGGATCAGGTCTTCTCTGAGTCTGGTACTTTAGAATGCAGCCCAAAGTGGCTGGTAGACTCGATCCAAGGATAGTTATTTTGGCAAGACTGATAACCAACAAGTACCATACGTGAACATTGAAGAGTTATTTGATGAGTAATTTCAAGGGGCATGATACCATTGAGAAGTAAACAGGTAGGGATTATACACAATGGGCAGGTTGGTCACCCAAAACAGTGGATCCCTTTGCAGGACCGCCACACCAAGAACATTTGGCCCACACAGGGTGCATTGCCTCTGTGGTGGTGCACCCCAACTGGCTCCAGGTTGGCTGTGAATGCCCCAGAGGGCAGGTGGCTCCGCACTTTGGTGAAAAGTGTTACTGACCCATGGCTATAGGTTGAACATGTCCACGTGGACAAAGGAGATTGAACACCAGCACACCCTCTTCCTGCAACTGTCCCTGCATCCTTTCGGGGTCAGCCGGGCAGAGACAGAGGACAGGACCCCCTGCTCCCTGTGCAACTGTGAACTGGGATGGAGTGTCCTCAGTGTACATCAAACACATCGCACTGCCAGGTGGGGAGCCCCAAAAGGGGCACCAGAGGTCTGTGATGATGTTTGTCACCCACCCAATAAATCTTGTGACACAGACCAATGTGTACATGTGAGAGAGCTGACCCAATGCATGTGGCACTATGGAGGTGAGGGCCGGCATATAGCAGCTGAGATGCGATCCCATTGCACTGTACACACCACCAGCACCTTTCATCCACTCTGTTGGGGAGGTGTTACATGTGTGATAGGACTCAAGAGATGGTGCATTATGCCTGGGCAGGGTGAAGCCATAGGATTCTGTGGTGGAGGTCTATAGTGGTCCTGACATGCAGATCATTTGTCCAACTTGGGTATAGAGACAGATGATCAATCAAACCACCAAGTGTGTGGTTTCGTCCACCTGTTTCATCTGGTGAAGCAAATGATTAGAAATCTTTGGGCCAAAACAATCTCAACCCATTTGTATGTGTTATATGGCTGAGGAGCCAATGATGCGAAGCTGCCATCTCTAGGATTATGATAGAATCCCTCTGATTCAGTCTCCCCCCTAAACTGTGATGGTAACCCAGCAACTCTGCATCTCGGTTGGCCTAAGATGGCTAGCCTGTATGCCGGTGCATTGAGCGGCTTACCCCAGGACTCGAGTGTGAACCTCAGAGGGCTACCTGTCTTACCCACACTGTGCCATGTTTGTTGGGAATGCGGTGCATGATCATTTGTGGATGACCTGATTCTGGGTCAGGGGTTTGTAAGTAGCAGAGCAGGTACCTCTCTGCAATCTATTTGTAGTCATCCTCTGAAGCACGATGTTATGGTGAGCCTAGCAGACGAGATGGCCTTGGCCCAGACAGTTTCAGAGTGTCAGGACCCAACCCATGGGAGTCAGGGTACAGAGGCTGGGCGTTGGCTGGGGTTGGCAATTTATGCTCCAGTTTAAAGAAAAAAGGTTCCACCATAGTAGAGGAACAAGACCAGGGCACACACATATGGCAAAACTCACCTGTCGAATTTGAGAGTAAAGACAGTTTAACAGAGTGTGATAATTCACTTGTGGGTTGGTTATGAAAAAACAATAATATGGTTGTCAATTTATAGGGTGTACAATTTACTAATCAGTTTAATTGTTAAAAATAATGGTTAACACAACTGATAAATCATGTACATCATTATTGTAGGGGTATTCTTCGTGAATATGCGTGGTCATAAAAAATATATGATGACAATCAAGGTGGATTCCTTAAGACAGTTATTAATATCAAGAAGATTATTTCTTTGGGACAAGTTGGTGTGTCCTAATGTGTCTTCTTGTGTGCGGTATGATGCGTTTTGGGTGGTCTTGACCTTCATCAAGTAGAGGATATCAATTTTTCTCAACTGAAAATGAAGATAATACTAATGTGTAAGTGAAACTTTAGATCCATGAAATACTTCACAAACTGCGAAGAGTTAAGACTAACCTGCAGTTTCACAGAGAAACGTTATTAATGAGAGATTCAGGCTGTGCTTGTCAAATGTGAGTTCCACTGCTGCTTGTCCATGCTTAGAGGGCAATAACAAGAGGGGTGGGGGCTAGTAAACAGAATGAACTGTGTGGCAGATGCATTTAAAAACTTGTTGCAGTGAGTGGTCTGGCATGGGCTCAGTCGCTATAGTGTAGCACTGGGTGCCATGTTTAGACCACTAGTTTCTGGAAGTAAATATAGTGGGTAAAGGTTTGAACAAATATGTGAGAATTGTAATAAACTTATTTATCAGGAAGCGTAAATCACTTGGGTGGCCAGTTTTTCTGGACAATGTCGTCATCTACAGTCACTGTAACAATTGTATTATTGCCTTTTAGCAGATAGGAATGGATGGATAGTTCTCTGGCAGTAGATACTTAATAGTGACAGTACAGGTTTGAACTAATACGGAGTTGAGCGTATTGGTAATGCAGGGAAAGCAGCATGATCGATGCATTTTATGACGCTGGAAACCAGACAAGGAGTCCGGAATGTGATATTACATGTGGCAAAAGGTGACCCTGGGATGTAAATTTGACAGGGCAAGTACGTCTGAATAATATGTGGCTCTGGAGGTGCTTACCTGGTCCAATGGAAAACAGTCACATGCCCAGACAAGGGAGGTACAGGGAAGCCGTCCCTCCGTGTTGTTGTTCACTGTTGAACTGTGTAGTCATGGCAACGCGTGCGCATGCGTGTGTGTGTCCTGTTAAATGTGCTGACCGGCGAACGCTGTAAAGAAGACCACCATTTTTGAATGGATGTGTAAGAGAGGGAAGTGTGTAACTAAATAGCGGATCTACTGAATGGGAGAATAAAAGGTGAATATAATGATTGTAATTCAGATCAATATGTGGAAACAGCACATGGCTGAGACAATAGAGAATGAAACGTTTGTTACAGTACTTGAAATATTTTAACATGATCATTATTATCTAGAGTACATGGACATATCTACATAATTATGTCGACCTTTTAAGTATCTCGGAGAGCATCATAAATCTTACATGAATGCAAGTAAAGCATGATGCTTCAAAAGTGCATGTTGCTAGAAGGGAAAAAGTACAGGATGCAGCTTGAAGGATACTTCAATTACAAATGACAAATTAAATCCCAATCAACATGTATGCCATTTAGGGTCATGCAATCAAGCCGGTCAATCCAGTAAATCTCACTTTATAGTAATAGTCTGGTAGTGTTTCCACCTCTCCTTGGTAGGCATATGTGTTCAAGAATAACGAATTGCATTTGGGCAGTGGTGTGTCGAAATTTGCTGAAATGTTGTGCAACTGGTGATCTTTCTGATATTTGTCTGACATTGGATATATGCTCAGACAAGGGCGTTTTGGCTTTCTTTGAGGTCATGCCAACATAATAAAGTCCACATGGGCATTTGATGTTATAAATTAGGTTTTTAGAATCACAAGTGGAAGTATGGTGAAGGCCAATCTTGTGGCCTTTGTGTGGATGTGTGATGGTGTTTCCTTTAATCACATTATGACAGTTGTTGCAATTATTGCATTATAAAGAACCTTTAAAGTTGTGAGATTTGTCCTATTTTGTCGAAAGGTCTGCTTTGATGTCATAGTCTTGTATAGATTTACTCTTGCAGTGGGAAAAGAGGGGAGGAGTTGGAAACAGCATTGCTAGTGTAGGATCCAATGATAAGGTTTTCCAGTTGTGTTTGATGTTTTTCTTTATCTTGGGAATTTGTAGAGAATTTGTGGTCACATATACCAGGTCATTTTTGGGTGTTCGGTTTTTGGAACTTAAGGCTTCTGTTCTTGTTATATTTTTGGCTTTCTGGGCACATTCTTGAATGAAATATGGATTATAACCACGGTTGAGGAATTTGTCTGTGAGCAGCCTTGCTTTATCAGAATAATCTTGGTAATCTGAAATGGTGGGCCTGTACAGTAGGAATTGACTACAGGGAATACTTTCAATGGTCCTTTTTGGGTGAAAGCTTGTTGTATAAGCAAACTGTTTTTGTCTTGTGGATTTCGTATATATTGTGGTTTGTAGTTTGCCTGGTTTTATGTATACTAGTATGCCTATTAACTCAATGGACTCTAGACTGGATTAACTCGTAAACGTGATTCTCGGTACTAGTGAGTCCATGAATGTGAAGAGCTCCGATACTTCTTCAGGTGACCTGTTCCACATGCCGAATAGGTCATATATGTATCTGAAGAAATATTTCAGGTGTTTCCTTTATCTCTTGTTGTTAGTAATATGGGTTTCTTCTGAGTAGGCCATGTATGTTTGGCGTAACTCAGGGCCATCGCTGCTCTCATCGAGGTACCGGAAATCTGTACAAAGTAGCTATTCTCAAACATGAAAAAATTATTGACGAGAGCAATCTTAAGCAGTTTCAGGATCAGTAGTTCATCGCCTTTACAAATTAAATTTTCCATGGCCTCAAGCCCAGCATAATGTGTGATGTTTGTATTAAGACTGGATACATCCATCATGAACATAATGTCTTTGTATTCTACAAATGGTATAGTGTGAAGTGTATTAAAAAAGTCATTGTATCTTTAATCTAACTCTTGAATGATTGCCTGAGGGGTTGGATGGTTTGGTATAAATATAGTGCTAATGGTTTAAGTAGACTGTTGTTAGCCACGATTATTGGACATCCGGGAAGATTCAATATGTTTCTGTGAAGTTTGAGAAGAGTATAAAACACAGGCATTGATGAATATTAATTCATCAAAAATGTTTTAATGCATTGAGTGATGTGATTATCATCTAGCATAGATTTGATAAAATACCATACTTGTTCTGTTGGATCAGGAAAGATTTCCATATAGGTGTCTTGGTCTGCCAGATGACTTTCGATCTCAAGCTTGTATTTAGCTGTATCCATTAGGACCAAGGAACCGCCTTGTTAGCTGGTTTGATGATAATGTCTGGATTGTTCCAAAGGTGAGATAGCACCTTTTGTTCGTGATGTGTGAAATTGGAGGGAGAATGTTTCTGAAAATTGAGTTTCTGAAAGTCTCTCAGGACTTGTTTTTGAAAGGCATCCATCAGGGAGTTCTGAATTGGAGGCATAGCTGTGCTCTTGGGCTTAATTTCTAGTAATTCTGGCACTCACATTGCTTCAGAATATTCAATGGAGTGAAAAAATAGTTTCAATTTCATCTTCCTGGTGAGTTTGAAGAAGTACATTTTTTCTTTCAGCAGGGATATGCTATAATGTGGGATGGATGAGATACTTAGTTGTAGATCACATGTTCAAAGTCAGTAAGTATGTGACTCGAAATGTTAATTACTAGGTCTTCTTTGGCAGGAAATTGACTTTCCTTGTGGGATTTTTTCTTCTTGCCTCTTCTTGTTGGACTCAGTCTAAAAAAGAAGTCCGAGAGGAGGAGGATATTGTTGCTTTGACAAATCTGTTATCTGTAATTCAGTCTATGTGTCTTGATAGGTATTGCCTTCTTTGTCTGACACCAGATTTGGAACCTCTGTTTCACCACTCGAAGCCTCAGGGGACGATATTTGTATGTTTTACACAAAAGGAGTTCCCCCACTCTATGTTGTGTCTTTTTGCTGGTGGTATTTGTTCCAAGTATACACAATGTCCAATTCATAATCTAACTTATCTCTCCTGCACTTTTTGATTTTCTTAGATTCTATTTCTTTTTTGTATCCCTCCAATTTTATTTTGATGTCTTCCAATATAATCACAATCTCTTCTTTTGAAATTAAATTCTCTTTTGTTGTTTTGGTGGATTCCAAGTCTATTTCAATATTGTTAAGAGATTAAGAAAGTTCCTCAATGGTAAGAATGATCAGGTCCAATGAACACTTGTCTAAAATGAATCTCCACCTCTTTACTAATGCTGGATTATCTTTACAAATTGTGGGTTCAACGTCAACTCTAAGTCCACAAGGAATGCGTTGGGCTCTGTAGTATTGAGAAAGTGTGGTGGCGTGTAGCTTTTGACTGATTTCTCTCTGGATTAGTCTTTCTAGTAGATTAACTAACTCTTCAGGTTTGTTGGAAGAACAGAGATGGTGGTCAGTAGTCTTTATCAAATGTGGTATACGCTAGGCTTCTCTTTGGGAGAAACCCAGTGTTTCAGTTCTTTTGAAAGTTAGGGCTTCAATTGTAGAGACATTGTTCTCTGTAAGGGGCAGGTGCAAACCTCTAGAAATGGAGTAGCATAAACTAATCAAGAGAACAAGGGAAATGTAGAGGTGCACACCTAACAGTTACTGGTTTCAGTAATTTATAGGAGATTTAGTGTTGACCTATTCAGATTGTTTAGGTGCAGTCCGTGGACGGTGACCTTAAAGCATGCACAACCTCATGGCTGCACAGACATGTGGTTGTTGATGACCATCCCAAGCCAACTGGTATTTTGGCTGAGCTTAATTAGCCATATGTCTGCAGCGGTCAGAGCAAATAGCATGAGTCGCAGCTGGCATAGCTGTCTCCCCATTTGTCTGGAGCCAGGCTCCATGATAGTTGGTGGCTAGTATCTCTGTGTGAGAGAGACATGTGTCACAAGAGCTGGACGGGCTACTCCACACTCACACTGGGTCGCCAGAGCAGGTGGGGACCAACTGGCATGGCCACAAAAAGAGAGGCGAAGGTAGGCCCACAGCTGTGGGCGCAGGTGGTTGTCAGGTTCCAGTAAGTGTCCGAGGGAAGTACTACTGGTGCGGGGGCAGGCAGTCAGGGGCCCAGGCCTCTCCAGAGAGCATGGTTCAAAGGTGTCCCAGCCTGAGCCCTGGGTGTCCAGGGGTGCTGACATAGAAATTGTGCGCCAGCCCCCGATGCAGTACACCAAGCATCTGACTCAGCGGGGGTCCTTAACAGGCTTGAGCCCACTATGAAGGGCAAATCACAAGGGTGTCGAGGCCAGCACACTGAACAACCAATGATGTAACCTAACCCTTGGGTGCCGCTGGGTAGGCCATGGCTGTCAGTTTACCATGTTCCATGCGGGACACCTAAACAAATTCAATTGTGGTTTTCTTTCATGAACTGCATGTCTATGTGAGTTGGCAAGGTGAATTTGCAATCACAGGTGTATTGGTTGTGTTGTGTCATTTTGTGCGAGCAACAAGAATACTGTTGTTTCTACATGGCATGACTATGTGGGTAGTTTGTGCACTTGATTTGATGTATATGGGCAAACACAGTTTGTTTCTCTCAGACACACATTCTCAGTGGGTATGTGTACAGCATTATACCTTACCTCACCTTGGGTGGAGGGATTCTTGAATGGCGTGAGCATGATCGGTGAGAGCAGGTATGCACTTTCCCCTGCAAAGATGGACATGGTTATTGTTAGCATTGATTGGGAGGGCTTGTTATTCTGTATGTCATGTTACTGCTTGATGGTTGTTACTCACTTATGAACCAGGTGTTCCAATACCTTCCCGATGCCAAGGCTTGGTATAGTGGGGAACAGCAGTAAATTAAGCTGTGTGTGTGCTCCCTGGGTAATTTGCATTCACATGCATGATGACTCCCTTGGTATAATAACAGGTGACCTGTGCCTTGATGGAATGCCAATGTTTCCAGTTGCCGTAGATGTGCTTGCTCCCTCGGTGGGGCTCTAGTGCTACATGGTACAGCCAATGGCAGCGGTCCGCTAGAAGGAACTTGTTTCCAGGAAATCTAGGGCTGTATGCACCTTCTCCAGGAGTGTGTGAGTGCATGGGAGCAGATGGTGGGTGATGCAAGGTAATTCTCCCACTCCTTATCCATGTCTAGAATGACATGGGGTGGGAATCTGTACCTTGCATACACCTCCTGGTTTGGCATCCCAAATAGCGTTGTGCTTGGAAGGAAAATCCTGGCCCTTATCATCATCCTCCTTCTTCTTTCATAAACGATCAGTGCTACTGCAGCAGGGTCTGACATTGTGGAAGTCCTGGTTTGAAATTGTTTGCATTTCATGCTTTTATATTTACTTTGCATCACGTATCACGTGGAGGTAAAATTACGTGTTGTGCATTCTACTTGGGACTCCAGACACTTGACTCTTGTGCCATAAAATCCATGAATTGAATTTTGTTTGTGCTTTATGGGGCATGTTTGGTGTTTTCATGGTATGTCTCTTGACACACCCATGTTATTCCTCGTTCTTCCTCTTTTTGCATGCATTTATTTCTTTGCGCTTGCCCTTCCCTCACTTTGTGCTGTGTGTGGTGCAGAGCGCTCAGCACGGTGCATAGCATGTACGGATCTGTGCAAAATAGGTAATGACCGGTGCAAAGTCAAATCCAAGAATCAGTTTTATGCTGCACAACATTTTCTATGAATCGGGCCCTATGGCTTACGACAAGTTAGGTATAAGTCAGTGTTACTTTGGCTAAATTTTTATGTGAATCTATTAGCTTGTTCCAGGTGTAAATCAAGGGAAAGTCAGACTTACTCCTGGTAAAAACATTGTGAATTAGGTACATTATTTGTAAATATACCGAGTGCCATACGCTTGATACACAGACTTACCCAATTTAACAATCCATAATGAGAAGCATTCACAAGATTGTTTTTGTTTAATGAACATGTTAAGATCCAGGCACGTTTATTTCGGACACACATCACTTTACTTTCTGTTTAACACACACACATACACGTTACTGAGTCACATAAACTCATAATGTTGAGAACAGATATACCAAAAGGATGCACTGTACTGCCCTCTAGTCCTCCATCAGTTATCCCCCCTCGTTAACATACATCACGGAAAAAGCAGGCCTTTGTTTACTGCAATTGAAACATGGTGTCTTGCCAATATCAAATGTTCTCCAAAAGGAACTGGGAGGGATGTGATTGTTCCCCGAAAAGAAAAAAAATAACTTTTCTTAGAGGGAGACAAGAGTAGACAAAAGGCACGAATGGAGATGAGCGAAGCAGAACTAGGTACGGCAATATGACCAGAATTTCTTATTTACGCAATAAGCCCTGAGCCTGCAGCCCATTACCACATATGTTACAGGCCCGAGCATAGCAAGCATCTTAATGAAGACCCCGGGGGCATTACCTTAAGCGGTAATGGCCCGCATGCGAGGGGCTTTTTGCCATTAGTAACCCAGCCCATTTGTCGGGGGTACTAACAGTGTTTTTTTTTTGGACTGTGAGACGTGTTGGGTTTCGAAGCCGAAAAAAGAAAGTTTAAAAAATGGACACTCTCGACAGAGAAACATAGTCCCTTTTCTCTTTCCATGGCGGCCATAGTAAACAAAGAAAATGCCCGCCATGGAAGGGGGAAGGGACTACATGTAGTCCCTTCACCCTTTTCAGAGAGGCCTGAAAAAAAGAAAAACTAGCCAACACCGGCTCAAGGAAGCGCAATACTGTGAGGGTGCTTACCGTCTGGTAAGGCTTGCAAACGAGCCAACTGGTGTGTTTGTAACACTAACAAAAGCCTGAACTGAGTACTAATGACTATAAACAAAGTGTTAGGAGGAGAACTGTAAGAGGTGTGGTTTTCAACAGTCAGACATTCTGCCAGGTGAAGCATACGTTTTTTCTTTTCAATGTGGATAATTAGGAAGCAAGTGCTATTTTTGAAAGTGTACTCATAGAGCCTGATTTACAAAAGTGTTTTTCAGAGGGAAAATTCCATTGAACAATGCATGTAAAACAGGCATTTGGTTTGCTACAAGGGTTTATAGCACTGTAAATAACATATTACTCTTGCAGAGAATAATAATATAACATTTAAACATAGTTGATATATCAACATTTGAAGCATGAGCGGTTTTTATGAACTCTGTGTGGAAGTAAAGCTGTGACAAGCAGTGCTTAGATTAATGATCATAACTGAACACACTTTAGAAACGATTTCGTAGTAACACATTTGCTTGTTGGAGACAAAGATGCAACTAACTGCATGACTGTACATTTCTAGCTGCATCACTGCAAACATGATGTTGGGAAATGCAGGGACACCTGATTTCAGAAATTGCAAAACCTGTCGCTAACTGTTTGTAAGGTAGAAGATCCCAGCCAACCTTCTTTTAAGACTGGATTTGACAGATGTTCATACTAATGAAACATATTGTTCAAAATGCATTCAGACGTTTAAAGTCAAGACATGACGATAGTAGCGATTTCAATTAGACAGTGATCATGCTACCACATAGGACAAGTCACCTAACGAAAAGGATAATGGTATGCATCTCTAAAAAAAGGCAATTCATGCCCTTGGCTCTTGTTAATACAAAAATAAAAAGAGTCAGAGCCAACGCGTGTGCCTTTTATGTGTTGTACAGCTCAAGAAAAGAACCCTACATTTTACTGAAATCATCATGGCTGTCCTTTTTGTTTTCCATTTTACAACATATTATATACACGTTTTCTTTACATCAATGGAAAAACTCAAACTGTCACAGAACATGTTATCTGTACTAGTCACATTTATATGAAAGGTACATTAGGTTAGACTCATGTCAGACAGAAAGCATATGGAAAAGTTTGAAGAAATGAAGTGGAGAACAAGGCGTCTGGATTTTTAGATTTTTATAACAAAATGATGCAGTTAATCCATCTCAGAAAAGGAGGTCTGCTAAACAAACCCCCCTTTCCTTAAACTTTATGTCAGCAGCATAGTGTACATATGCATCTCTATCATGAAATACCCTGAAAGCAGGCTTGCTTTCCTCTAATAAATGGTGACCTTTTACTCTAAAAGAGGGGTTTTGCCAACTCTTCTCTGATTCACTTTTGGACCTTCAAGGTTATCAGGAACAATTCAATTGGACACTATTGGGAGAGCCTTCCTTTCCAAAGACCTTTGCCAGAGGAGAAGACAGATGTTCCAACGCAGAGGAAAGTTCTGTTCTCTACCGATGCCCAGACACATTGAGGGTAACTTTGCTGCCTAGTACTCTGTTAGGAAAACCTCCCTAAACTGGGGCAAAAGCAGTAGCAGAGCCACAGCTTTTGGTGCCGGGCGGAGGGTGTTGGGTGTCTTGACCCACATTCATGTTATTATGCTGCAACATTTGGTGCTGTGGGCTTAGAAAATCCAAGATGGCCGAAAATCCCACAATTGCGCCAGAATCCAGGAAATCTGTGCAGTTTTGCGCACACCAAAATGGTCGCCCAACCTGCCACCCACTAGTGCGAGCGTGGTGGGCCAGAAGCGCCATGAGTGAAACGTGGTGCCAAAGGAAAACTGCAGTGCCTGTTAGCTCAAAAAAGCGCTTTGAAATCACCTTTGTTTCTCTGAAATGCAAGCTAAAAATGCCTATTTCAAACATTGCAAGATAGTTAATACAGGAGACCATCTGTTCAAAATCCGTTTTAATTGATGTCAAAAATGGCTAAAATTATGGGCACAAAATTACTCTACTGCAGATCCACATCAATGCCATGTCAAGCAAGGATCATATACTATCAAATAAAATCCTTTCTTTTTGAAATGTATTAATTCAAGACAGCTCCCAAAAATAGGTGCAGTACCGGCATTGGACACTAACCGGCGCTAGCGATCTAAACTCTGACAGGAGAACTGTATTTCAGTAGCTGACAAAGGAGCCTGAGCCAGTCTGGACTTCAAAGCCTTGCTGGTTAATGAACATTCTTAACACCAGCTGTTCCCAGAAGACAGTCTGATTCAATGAACAGTTCAAGAGGCCTCTGTTCATGGGAAATCTTCACACTAAGCCTTCTCAGCAACAGCCCAGGAGATCACATGGTTGTGTTAACCAGATGCAGAGTGGCCCCCTGGTATGCTGAACTCAGTCAACACAATAGACTCTTTCTGCTGAATAGAATATGCTGATTTTGGGTGTTTACTGTCAACACTGCTCTGGGGGAAGGAGAGTCATGTGATCTCTGACTCACCAAGTTCCTGGGGGCGGACCCAGACTGAATTGTGGATTTCATATTGCACCAAATGTATGTTTAATTAAATCACTCATAAAATATTCTCTCAACCTGACAAGAATGTACAATTTGGAGATTCTTAATATGCAAAATGTACCTACAATTTGAGTCTAAACTCCACTTTGTACGGTGTTCTGGGACCGAACCCCACAATTTATTAATGCTGCAGACACTGTATTTATGCTAGAGACATGATAACTTATATTAATATGCTCAGGGAGAGGGTACAGGTCTCTGTAAAGATTTGATGAAAAACCAATGTTGCTAAAGCTACCAAAAACGAAAAAATGTTGTCATTTCTTAACCCAAGCTCTTAGAAAGATCAGAGTTGGGCAAGCATGTACCTTAATTCATCTGCAATGTGTACATGTAATTTCAAAAAACTGTGTATCTGGGAAATATGTGTTTTGGGTAAATGCAAAGGGGAGGATCCTCAGACTCATAAAACATACCTCATCACGATGACACTCCATTCCTTCCCCCAATCAAGGGAGAGAGGAGGACTTGGCCAATGATAAGTTGTGAGGGGCAGGCTCAGTTATGCCCACGCACACACCCATTTTCAAAACACATAAAAAGAGACTGCTTTGGACAGGCAAGAGTGACTTTCCATTTTCTTGCAAAGCATTTTGTCGGACCAGACAATATCCAGAAGGACCATCTCCAGAACTTAGAATCCAGACTTCAGATCTTTTTCTGCAGGCCTCAAAATCTTTTGCAAATTATTCAAACAGCCGGGCTAAGCTGTTTGATTCTGGCCTACAACCCTGTGCCAGAAACACCCAGAAAGCAGAGCTGTATCCAGAACCAGAGACCAGACCGCTGTGCAGTGCCAAGAACTTTTGCCAGAACCAGAGACCAGACCGCTGTGAAGTGCTGCTAGCTGACCCAGACCAGATCACTGTGAGCAGAACAAGTACCAGAGAGAGCAGACCTGACCAGACCCTGACGGCCTATTTCAAATTTATAGTGTGAGTACTCAGCTAGAACTGTGCCAGAACTAATCTCTTAGTCTAAAATAATCTGATTCAAACCATTTTAACCTGTCCAGCACTGCATCATAGAATCGCGTGTCCCTTCTCCGATTTTAAACCTGTAAAAGTGTCATTTTGCCATTTTGAATCATTATTTAATTTCTGAAAAACTACCTTCACAAAATCGTCCGTATCTTTGGGACGGCGTGTGCTAGGAACGAGATCTAACTTTCATTTTAAAGCTAAGACTTTCTACTCCTCATACTTTTTCCGTAATCATGCTTGACGCACTCGGATAAAGTGCCGCGATTTGCGATTTCTTCACCTGTCAAAACAGCCGCTTTTGCTCGCAACAGCTGAAATCCGTTTTCCCTCTGATAATCATTCCTGAATCATTGCCAGTGTGACTTGAACTAATCTTAAATAGCTATCACCTACCCTGAACCTCCTACAGGGAATTAAAATCATTTTTAGCATATTTTTCCCGTCTTTGCATACCACATTTAAAAGTACTTTTGCCTGTGTTTAAAACCATCCCTGTTTCTCTAAACTTGCTAGGGGGGGAACTGAAATTCGTATTGTATTGTGATTGCATTCCTGAAAACTGTGTGCTTCACTTCCATCTCCTTATATTGCATATGGGGGGAGTGAATTGCCACAAGGGGAAAAGTGATTAGACTCTCTCTTGTTGAAACCATATCAGTTTATTTCTGTACTGCATTTTTATTCATCATTGCATTTCCTTGAAATCATAAAAGTATTCTCAGCTACCTTATCCTTCCTATGCTAACTCCTAAGTAATTAAATAAGTGTACTATTGTAATATTATCCATTATTGATCACTGTCATATGCCTAATTGTGCTATCAAATATTAATTTATTCATAAAGGTGTGATATATATATATATATATATATATATATATATATAGTTTAATTTTCAATAAATCTTTTAAATTGCAAAACAAACCTACTTCTTGGCTCAGTGAGGTCAGGGGGATTCAAAGAGAGGGGCGTTATACAAGGGTTTATCATCCAGATTATAACTTGTCATAAAAATATATAAATAAGGGCTTCCCTTGGGCATCCCAGACAAAGGCATTGACTTAGTGGGAATGCTGAATTGAATTCATTAACAAGGGGCGGCAATAGGGTTCCAGCGGGATCCTGGGCAAAGGCTTAAAATGACTAACCCTGCCCTAGAGTGGCATGCCGTGGGACTAAAAGTAGCCAGAGGATGAAAGCAGCCAGGTCTCCTGTTTTCATCGCTCAAACCCCTTCAAACCAAATGTGTACCATGGTTGCTGCTTTTGAACCATCAGGATTTATGGTGGCGCATTTACCACTTGCCTTTGAACTTTGAGCCACTGTTGCTGCATCATGGCGCATTGACCAAGCAGAGCCCTGACACCGGTCCAGCTGAAGGACTAGCACATTGTGCAGATGACTTCAAACCACTGTGTCATCGAACCAAGCATCGAACCACCAGGACTTTGCATTGGAGCTCAACTCAACCGATAGTTCATCAAATAACTTGTCAACCTGGACCAGTGTGCTCATTTTTGCCAACCACACTTGATAGATAAACTGCTCTTGGTGATCCATTGAACTGCATCACTCGCTATTGCCTTCGAACTACAGAGAATACTGCTTGCCACTTTCAAACCGAGTTTCACCCCGAGCATTGCATCTCAGAGCCTGCTTTGATCTTTTTGAAAAACATTACTGCAATTCTTGCCTCTTTCCTCCCAGATAAAGTATCCAGAGTCCCTAAATGAACTGCATGTCCTGTCTTCTGTTGCAGTGGCAGGTTTTTAAAGTGTTTTTAATAATTGTATATATATATATATATATATATATATATATATGATTCACACAAAATAAATATGCCACTAAATGACTGAGCGCCTGATTTAAAAAGTGTTTTCAAATGGGTTTGCGCCATTGTAAAAATGCTTTTGTAAATCAGCCCTTAGGCTCCACACAAAGACACACATAGTGGATTCACAGAATATTAGTGATTGTTAGTTACACATGTTAGACTTGCTAGATTTGCACTTTAACAGTGTCATTTGCACGTTTCTCATCATGAGATTGTATGTGTAAAAAGTGTTCAAGTCTGAATAGCATAATCTCTAGAAAAAGATGGACATGAATGACGTATGTCACTGACAGCATCCTATTTGACAATCTAAAATGTGATTGATTATAGGAGTGGCTTGGGACAAGAAATTCCAATGACTAAGTCAATTGTAGTGATTCCCACGTCAGAAGTGCGTTGGTTGTTTCAGATGGTCCATCTTGCACAGGTTATAACCTATTATTATTATTAGTAGTAGTAGTGGTATTATTATTAATAATATTATTCCTTTCATCATCATAAACATTATTGCTATTAGAACTGCAAGGAGAGCAGGTTTGAACGAGTTACTTGTATTAGTTGTTCCTAGCAGAAGAACCCTTCCCACACCACAATTGTGCTCTATGTCTAGTTGAGGCATGAACAGATACACTGCAACTAAAAGTGAAACCAACAATTGCACTGAAAGAAAAACCTTGGAAATACTTTGTAACGCCTGAATAGAGGGGCCCAGTGAATCTGGCAGCAGCTGTTTTTGATAGATATTTAACTTTATAATTTTGTTTTCTTTCTTTCTTTTTTTCTTTCTTTCTTTCTTTCTTTCTTTCTTTCTTTCTTTCTTTCTTTCTTTCTTTCTTTCTTTCTTTCTTTCTTTCTTTCTTTCTTTCTTTCTTTCTTTCTTTTTCTCTCTCTCTCACTCTCTTTCTTTCTTTCTTTCTTTCTTTCTTTCTTTCTTTATTTCTTTCTTTCTTTCTTTCTTTCTCTCTCTCTCTCTTTCTCTCTCTCTCTCTCTCTCTTTCTTTCTTTCTTTCTTTTTTTGTTTCTTTCTTTGTTTCCTTCTCCCCTCCTTCTTCCCCTTTTCTTTCTTTGTTGCCTTATTCCTTGCCTCCTTCCACCATTCATTGCTGGTGTAGCTGTCTGTTTCAGTTGACCATGCTCCTAACGGCCACAGAAATCCTGCGAGTCCCTAGGTGACAGTCGTCCCGTTCAAGGAACTTGCCATCTGAGTGTTATGATGTGATCAAGGGTCTCTTCTCTGGCCTTTGTGCTGCTGAAAAGAGGAAGGTAGATGCTGCAAAGCTGCCAAACCAAGATGACACAGGAAGGCAAGTCAAAAAGACAACCTTACATCTAAAAGTGCTTACAGTGTTTCAAGTTGACAAGCAACATATTGCAGCTTTTCCAATGTAAGAGTTGTTCTTTTCCACAGTAAAAAAGTAGCCTATTCTAAAAAAAAATAAAACAATAAAAATAAACAATAGTTTCTTGGTGGAATATGCAGTCTATTATACTACAAAATCTGTATTTTTAAATCGCTTTTTTTTAAATGCGTGTGGACGTTTACACAAAGAATTGTATAGTTGTAGAAAATCCTGTTCCTTTTATCATTCCTAATTTTATGAAGACTATTTTCCTTACCAGCTCTCCAAACCACTTACTATCATTAATTTAAATCTAATAATTATCCGGCAACCTCCTGATGACTTTTTAGGTTGAGCACTGCTCATTCGGAAACAGGTATCTTTGATCTCGGGAAACAGACTAATGTAATTAGGAAGCTCTTCCGCATAATTGGTGCTGCAGTCTAGCGAGGAAAGAAAACATTTGCTGCTCGGGCGGGTGATTTGTGTGTTATTTTTATGTGCGCGCTAATCTATGCATGCATTGAACATGCTTAGTGTCACTTTCCGGGGGGGGGGGGGACTGCAGATGAAAGGTGAAGTCAGACAAGGCTATTTCTGGTTTAATACGGACATATCTCCTTGGAGAGGCGGAACACGGTGGTCTTGAAGGGCATTCTGGCCTCTGCTCTTTAAAGAAATAGGCAGCACTTAATACGCAAAACAGCATTCAATAGACAACTGGTCAAACCCAAGAGGATTTCTGCCGCACTTTATATATATGTTGCTAGGTCTGGAAAGGGCTGGGGCTACTTTAAAGTTTTTAGATAGCATTTTGATTGCATCCCCTGAGCTTCTATCCTGGACTACAACCAAAAGACCCAGGGCTATAGCCCCCTCAGCCCCCTCCTAGCAAGGCCAATATGCTCGAACAACGGTAGCCACCGACTGCTCATTGATGGCAAACACACCAGAACACGTGACGGTGCCTAAAGAATTGACATGTTCTTTGGTAAGGCCAGACACCGTACAACCACTACGCTGATAGCAGTGTGTATATTGAATAACATAACATTTCTACTTTTTCACGCTGATAGCAGTGTGTATATTGAATAACATAACATTTCTACTTTTTCACACTGATAGCAGTGTGTATATTGAATAACATAACATTTCTACTTTTTCAGCAACTGCTTGACTACAACTGATCATGTTCCACATCGAGGGATTTCATTTGGGAGGTCTCCACGGATCGCACCTGCAACCCCTGAGCTCTCCCTTGCCACCTCTGTTGTCTCCATTTCAACCCCTGAAAAAAAAAAGAAAACCTTTTTTTATTTTTGTTAATTTGAAGCTCCTGGACTGTGACCAGTTGCATGTGGCTCTTTGTAACACTATTCACCAGACCTGCAGATGAACTGGGCTGCTGTTAAATCTCAGTTAATAGTTTAAGGGTGCCCACTACAGAGTGTAATTTGCTTTCTGACTTTGCGAACATTCAGATATGTTACTATAGTTGATAACATAGCTATACCTGGTAAAATAGTTCAGTGGGTTGAGCACTCGCTGCTGCGATGTGTGTGTGGTCTGCAGGTTCTAATCCCGGCAAGGTCAACTCAGTCTTTCATCCTTCTGAGGTTGATAAATGAGTACCACCACAGGTTGGGTGATATTGTAGGTTCATTTGTTCTATATAAAGCGCTTAAGTGTAAGTGCTATATAATAACACATCATTATCATTTAGCCTTGGATGTCTGTTTGCATTCACATTGATTTGGTAATATGGGCCTATACACAATGACATTTATGATACATATGGTGATCCATTCTTGTATAAAATGTACATCACATTACAGTGATATCTTAACCATATATTTCACAGTGTTCTTAGGAACAATGCTATGTGATGCCACTTCCTGTTTAGTCAAGGGGTGAAAGGTTGAGTTCCATCGCTTCCCGTGATGACACTTTGGGGTAGGGTCAAATTACATCACTTCCTGTCATGTTATCAGAAGTCAAGTGTCATGTGATGTCACTTCCGCTACCCCAGGCATTTTGGTGAAATGACGTCCCTGTCCACATGTAGCCAGTTACAATCCATTTCCGATTGAGGCTGGATGCTGTTAACTAAAAACACATGTGTTCCTCATGGTGAACTTTTGGGCCAGGATTATAGCTCACAGACAACTTTTGTCTTGAAAGCAAGTCAATGTAGAGCAACACAGTCTAGGCTTAGAGACTGGTCTCCAGGGTAAAGCGCATGATAATAGATGAATTAATTAATTAATGAATTAAGACTATGCTACCATAGTTTATAAGGATATTACAAGTCACCTTAGAGTTATGTGACCAACCAGAGTAATAAGGCTGAAAGACGAGTTCCTTTATAAAGTCATGGAATGATGAGGTGAGTTGGAATATCCTTTTTTACTTATGTTAGAGGGTATTTTACTCCTTATAATACATGCTCACACACTGGTGCCCTCTTTAATATATAGCCTTTAACCTTGATCTAATGTAGGAAGTCTTCCATTTGTTGGTCCATATAATCAATGTAGAATATGTTTGGATTTGAAAAAGTTCATATGCAGCTCCTAATGTGTTGCAGAAAAATATTTGTAAAAGTTTAATACAACAAATCAAAAACACATTTTCATTTTGTGCTTTAAAATAAGTAAACACGTGCAGACTGTTCATCACATGTCTTAAACTCCTGCAGTGCACAAATAAAATATTCGAAAATAAACAGTTCCTTGTCAATAATGGCTGCAAAGTGTCACAGAGATATATTTCACAAGCAAGGAATTTGAAAAGCTTGTCACTGCTTTAATTAAGTTAAGTGATACAGTGACAGCTGGAATTCTGTTCTGTGCGGGCTCAAGTGGCAGGCATCGTGATGTCACAACAGCAGTATAATAACTGATTACAGAGTGGTTGTGATGTCATAACTAGCACGTAGTATGAGCATTATTTCCAGGCATTTATACGGATATTGCAGTCTGCCATGTTTTATTTAGGCAATAAGCCCAGAGTCTCCGGGTCATTACCGCATAGCGAGTAATGGGCTTGTTAGTCGAGGGGAAAATGGTGGGGCAAGCATGAGTATCCTCCAGGTTGATCAGAATACAGGCCTACATAGTGAGCTTCATCCCATGATCCGATCAACCTGAATGAGTGTGGAGCCTGCTCAGGTGCTAAACAGGTATATCTCTGACTCATGCATATTCATTGTTTATTTGTTTATTTGATGGTAGTTTTTATCACCTTAAAATTGTCATTGCACCCCCCCCCCAGATTTAACGCAACAAAACCCTTACAATTCAGCAGATGAGGGAACTCAGCATTTTCTTTTTGATGTCCCCCATAATGCCATGCCCCCATAATATAAGATTTAAATATATATATATATATATATATATATATATATATATATATATATATATATATATATATATATATATATATATTGATTGTAAACCCAGATGTTCCATTACGCAAGACACAGCACGCTCCTTCTCTACTATCTGACTATCTGGGCGACCTCATATTACATATACACAAAATAGAAAAAGAACATATCAACTTGGTGATGTCTGTCCCACCCTCAAAAATACATATTAAAAACTACAAACACACTAATTTCATTATAAAAAGGTTATTTGACACAGAGTTAAAAAAACTGAATTCATACACCAAAAATGTGAATCACCATACAACATCGACTAAAGAATCCATACAGAACATTTTCCAAGAGTAACTCGTATCGTAATAATCTCCAAAAACGAACACAGATGCCTAAGCGAAATTCAAAAAGGGCCCAGTGTGTTCTTATTCCAAAACGCCCGACATGTTTCAGTTCCTATACTCTCCTGGAGGAACCTCCTTCAGGGGCTCACTGACCCACAATTTGAATGTTGGCAGATGCACACTGTGGTCTCCACTGACTTGTCGACCACTCCTAGAAATGCTGCTCCAGCAGAGTATAGGTGTGGGTCACATGTTGAGAGCTTGTGAGGATGTGGAAGTCTTTTTTATTCTGAGACATTTTTCCCTTTATTGAGGGGTTTGTCGATCCACCACTCTACCACAGGAATTTCTGTTATGGGAAATTATTACTGTGAAGTGATCACAGGAAGAATTAGTTAAAAAAAAAGATTTGACATCTGCAGTACCTACATCTACTGGGCAGGGGGCAATAGGTGTTTGGTAACAATGAATAGTTTGACATGGCCAGTGGCATGGCTAGTGGGCCCAAAGGAAAACTATTGGTGCAAGATGTACAGTGGCCACGGCCAAAGACAATGGCTAATGGGCCCTGAGGAAACTATAGTATAGGCAAACCTTTGAAATTCAGTAAAAACACATTAGTGAAGAGAGCGTTAAGATGAATCAGATTTAATGCAGAACTCATATTTCAAGCAAGTGCACATTAACTATGCAGACCCTGATGCGCAGTGTATACCCACAATGATGGCATCATGAGTGACATCGCTAATTAGACGACACATGGCAAACCTGATGACATGACTAATGACCTTACTAATGACATCATACACAACATCACTGATGATATCTATAATTACATCATATATGACATTATTGATCATATAAATTTGAATATCTTTGTTCACCTCTATTGATACATATTTTATTTTATTACACTTCACAATAATAGCAACATTACATGGAACAACACATTGATACAGAAGTATCATATGATTATGTGTGGACGATTCATGTATAATACGTGTCAACTTATAATATTTAAAATAAAAATATGAAATGTTATACAAATTGTTTGAATCTCATGTATTAGTAAGCAATTACAATACTTAATTGCACCAAAAGTACCTAATTCAGATACATCTTTTTCAGGGATTTTAAACATAATATAATAAGTCTACGTAGTAGTAAAAAAACAGAACCATGTTTAATAGTAAGTGTTATGAAAATAGTAAACGTACACATTTAAATTTCGAATTCTCCTTACTTCAGCATTACATGAGCACATTATGTTTTTAAAGATGTATAAAGAATATTCACATAATACAAAGTGTGTGCCTGTGTGCATTGTAATAGTATAGAATGTAAAAATTCAAAGTTTAATTAATATACAAAAACAAATCAGTTACTTAAACTAAATAATTACATTTATGGAACGAAATCGGAGAACACAACGTAAATATGTAATTATAGACATGACAATTGTATTACTAATAGTTTTAGTAATTTATTTTGAAAAGAAAATATGAATTTGTATTCTAATATAACAGAATACCTTTCAAAGTATGTCATTTTATATACTACTTTTTATTGTAATAATCTGTGTATGCACCTACACTTGGGCGCTGTACACTACATTTAAAGAAACCAGGGCAGAATAGAATGTACTGTGCAAGCATGAAATATGTGCATAATGTTATGTAACAAAACAGAGTTGCCATATTTAAAAATAATGAATCAAACCACGTATTTCAGTGATGTCATTAGTTCTGCCTTCAGTGATGTCATCAGTGATGCCATCAGAGATGTTATCAGGGATGTGATGTGTGATGTAATTCGTGACCATGGCAACCAAAGAAACCTACTGGTACAATATGTACAGTAACCAAGGCCAAAGTCCGTGGCCACTGGGCATGGCCGAAGGCAATGGCTAGTATGCCACAAAGAAACAAATTGGTGCAACATGTACAGTTGCCACATTACAAGGCCACGGCCACTTGTCATGGATGAAGGCCATCACTAGTATGCCCCATAGAAAGCTATTGGTGCAACATAGGAAAAGGTCTAAGGCTTGTTTGGCCATGACAAGTGGACCCAGTTAAATGTATTGGTCAAACATGTACAGTCACCATGGCTGAAGGTGATGGCTAGTGGACGCCAAAGAAGCCTGTTGGTGCCACATGTGCAGTGGCCACGGCTGAAAGCCATGGCTAGTGGGCCCCAAAGAAAACTATTGCTGTAACATGTACAGTGGCCAAGGCTGACGGCGATGGCCATGGGTCATGGCCAAATGCCATGGCTAGTGGATCCATATAACGCTAATGGTGCAACATGGAAAGTGGTAAAGGCTAAAGGTTGTAACTCCCCAAAGAAACCTGCCGGTGCAACATGTACAGTGGACGAATGGTCATGGCCAAAGACCATAACTAGCAGGTCCCAAAGAATGCTCTTGGTGGAACTTGTGCAGTGACCACAGCCGAAGGCCATGGCCATTAATCATAGCGGAAATCCATGGCTAGTGGGCCTTAAAGAATGCTTTTGGTGCCCCATGTACAGTGGCCAAGTCCAATGGCCGTTGCCAATGGTCAAATCCAAAGACCATGGATAGTGGGCCCCAAAGAAAGCTATCAGTGCAACATGGACAGTGGGCAAGGCAAAAGACCATGGCTAGTGGGTCTGAAGAAGCCTTTTGGTGCACATGTGTAATGGCCACAACCAAAGGCCATGGCTAGTGGGACCCAAAGAAACATATTAATGCAACATGAAAAGTGACCACAGCCGTAGGCCATGCCCACATGTCATGATTGAAGGCCATGGCTAATGGGCCCTAATGAAACCTATTAGTGCAACATATGCAGTGGCAAAAGGCTGAAGCCAATGGCTAGTGGGCCCCAAAGAAACTATAGTATTACAAACCCTTGGAATTCAGTGGGGGGAAAAAGAAAAAAAAATATTAGTTAAAGGAGAGTTAAGGTGATAAGATTTAATGTGAGAAATACATAGCAACAACATCTTTGAAATTCACTGACAAAAATGTTTACTTTGAAATTATTTTGGGTCACTCTTTTGGTCGATGGGTTATTTCAGTATACTTAATAACAATAATATAATGACATAGAACAATAGACGGTACGCAAGTATGACATGCGTACTTGTGGAACATTCTTTTATAGTATTTATTAAAGGATGACATTCAAAATATGAATATGTCATATTTTAGAAATGCCTTTAATTGTGTTTATCAGCAAGAAATTAACATAGTCTATTCCATAGAATGTAAATGTACTATAGCTATTTTTAAGATAATATAATATGTTTATACAGTGGTAAAACATGATAATAGGAATAGATAGAAATAGAAACATGTTTAATTCTGATTTCTAGGTAATGCTAAATGTGCAGGTTTTCATTTTCTATCGTGCTTATTATAAAAATAGTATAAAAACACATTTTTTTCTAAATGGGAACTGTCAAGAAAACACATGTTAAACAAAACACATGCCTTTACGTATTGTTATATATAAGCATGAGTATTCTAAAACAAATATGAATATTACATAATTACTTATATACACAGGTAAAGAAGCTTTGAAATTGAAGATTTACTGTTAGACATTAATTGGATTTATATTACTTTCAGTTATTTCTTTTCTAAATTGATTGACTTGTTATACCACTCTAACAGATGACATGCCAAAGGAAATTCATTTTTACATTAATCTAAATCCTGGTATTCACCAGAGATACATAGCTTGAAAACAACTAAACGTAAGGCTCACAATATTTGGTCAAAATCTAGAATTTTGGAGAATAGGGACGCTAATGCAATAGCAGCAACAATCTGTAAGCTTGCTATCAACCAAGCACCACTTTGAAGCACTTCACCTGTGTATAACCGCTATATAAATAAACAATAAAAAATATAAGAAGTCAAATTATGACATGCGGATTAGGAATGCTAGGTCTGATACCAGCAAATTATTTACAATCCTACATGAGCTACATAACCCAGTGCCACCAGAGGTAAAACTAATCAAGGATATATAATGTTGTATGTTATTTCAGGAAGTGATGGTTAGTAAGGTGCAGAATATTAGGGAAAATATTAGGAACAATCTTAAGGGGGCTGCTAATGCCAGACACCTATAAGTAGAACAAGAACATGCTGCACCTCTAGTTACTATTCCTGATAATATGTTGGAGCTATTTGTGTTTATACATGTATCAGAGGTCGAGGTGACAGACATCAATGCACAGCTTAAAGCAACCACCTGTAAAGGTGATGAGTGTCCAGCGGTTGTGGTAAAAGCTTGTGCTCATCTCTGATTCTGTTTATCACAAAGTTTCTCAACAGCTCCTTCCTCAAGGGCCATGTGCCAGATCTCATGAAACAGACATGGATTATTAAAAGCTTACTTTGGATCCTAACATTGACACTAATTACAAGCCCAATGCTAATGTACTTTCTTTACTGGAGATTCTTGAACAAGCTGCATATGTTCAGGTTCAAGAAATAAGGCTTCAGACAAGCACATGACACTGAGACGGCCATGTTGGACCTGAAAGTCAACATTTTGCAAGTCTTGGATAAGGGTAGCATTGTGTTATTGATGCCATTGGACGTTCTATGTGAAAAGAGGTTTATTCTTATTTTCAGCAGTAGATGGACCATCATGGCATGTCCCTGAAAGACTCCAAAAAGAGTTATTGCTTGCCAGCACAGCGAGCAGAATAAAAAAAGCTAGGTACTGAATACAAAAACTTTGTCATAGCTTTACCATTGCCACGTTGGAAAAAGTAAAGACCATAGGTGTTTACTTAGACTTGAAGATGAGCTTGAAGGCACATGTGACTAATGTTGTATCCACCTCTGCCTGCCATCTCAAATTACTGAGCAAAATATAACCTTTCCTATCCAAGAAGAGTTATGCTACGCTTGCAAGAGCTATTATTGGAGCGAAGCTGTATTATTGTGGAAACCTGCTACATTGATTTAGCACGGGAGACAGTTCCAAATTGCAAGTAATTCAAAATAGTGCAGTTTGTGTGGTTGAAGGCCTAAAGAGGAAAGAGCATGTCTCACCGGCGAGACGAGCACTTCACTGGCTACTTCACTGGCTGCGTTTTTCTCATACAATATGGCTTCTAGATTGGATTGAATTGATGATTGTATATCTGTTTTTTTGTCGTTGTGAGAACCCATATGCACCTGGTTTGTCCTGGTTTGCACCATTGAAGTAATCTAATATATTATTACATGGATAAACAAACACAAAAATAAATAAATAAACATAAAATACTATTTTTGTTGTACTCATTTGTGTATGTACTTGAAATGGTGGACCATACACTAAATATAAAGAAATTACAACACAATAAAATGTACTTTGACAATATGTAATTTAATGTAAAGAAAATAGAAAAGTTGAAAATATAACTAATGTAATCAGCGCTTTTATCAGTCAACTCATACATGATATTATGTCTGTTGTCATCAGTGATGTGTCCAGTGATGTAATCAGTGATGTCATATATGATGCAATTAGTGATGTAATCTCTGATGTCATCATTGTGGTCATACACTGTGCAACAGGGTCGAGTGGTTAAGGTGGCTTTACCTGAAATGGCTGCTGAATTCCAAAGGTGTTGTTGCATTAAATGGTCACCTTAGCATCTGTGGTTTTTTCACTGAATTTGAAAAGGTTTTGTTGCAAAGTATTGTTCATCATAACTGTATTCAAACTATTCTTCAGTGAATTTATGTATATAGGTGTGTGTGTAATCACTACCCAATAATGCCTTATTTTTTAGAAATACTTTTGTAAGCAAGGTAAAGCAAACGCTGACTTGAAGATGTCAAGCAGATAACAAGCATTTCCAAAGGAATCTTCTAAACCTTGATGCTGATTGAATGTAAGTGTGCGACACTCAAGGAATTTCAGCTGTCCTGATGAACCAGCACGAGCGGAAAATCCAGGGGAGTGCAAACAAGAGTAACAGTCCGGGGAATAAGAACCCTGGACAGTCGGGTAGACACTGGAGAATGAATCCAGAATTAATTAGAACAGTAGTGTAGAAAGCCAAAAGGAACATGCCAGGATGAAGGAGCATGTAAGGAACTGGAGGATGAGAAAGCAAGAATCCAGGAACGAGAAAAAAAGTGGGCAAGGAGCGCTAGGAGGCAGATAACTGGAGAGGACAAGAGAGAAAAAAAAGGAGTGTGGAACTTGCAAAGAAAAGAGATGCACCAAAGCTTACAGAGCCGCTGCTATATCCCTGATGGTGAAGTGTGGTGTTCTGTGTCCGAGCTGCGTCACAGAGCAAGCACCATCTTTGAATAGACTGGAGTGCTGCAGTCTATTTTCTGTAGTCACAATTAAGCCCCATCTTGGAAGTGAAAATATTACTCATCTTGGAGCCTTTCGCCACGTGTCCCATATCGACCATTGATCCTTGCGATTCCTGACATTTTTGCTTTTAAATTATTTTGTATGAGTGTAGTCCAGTTGAAATAATATATAATATTGGAAATGTACACGGTTGGTTACCATTGCATATATAATTTTATATTGTTTACAGATTTTACCAATAATTATATAATTTTCTAATTAACAAATGCTCATGAATATTTACATAATTGTGGTATTTATAGATTTCTTTGAATATTGTACCCAAGAATGTATTGATTGTCAGTGGTACACGTTTCACGCAGATGTAAACTATCATTTAGCTGCTACTAAATGCCCACAATAAGTGCCAAACAATGAATACTTGAGACAGGTGCAAACTACATAAAACTAATTAAAACTATCAAACTCAATGATTCTTTTCATTCAACTTGTAAATAACTTTTAGAGTATCAAACAAGTAAACATCTCTTTATCAGTGTTTACTGTTTATGTGTAAGGTAGTAAATTTGTTAAGTGGAGCAAACACTAATATTGGCATCTTGGCACTAGGTCAGGAATCTGCAACCTGCAGGTCTCTAGATGTTTTGGACTTCAACTCTCATGATCCCTCACTATTTATTATGTTAACTAGGACTGATGCAAGTTGTAGTCCAAACCATCTGAAGAGCCACAAGTTGCAGTTCCCTGATATGAATTACATAAAAGTATTTAAATATGATGCTCTGGGCCAGTGGAAGGTAGTGGAAAGAACAGAAGGCTCCACTGGTGGATGTATATGTGCATAGTTTGCAGAGAATTCTGGCCATTATTCGGCTGTCTGCTGGCAATTTAGTGTATATTTCGGAGACCTAAATGGGATCCAGTGGAGCAATCAAGTTCCAACATCAATAGGGCAAGCGTGAAGAGGACTCATTTGGGGCATTTCCAACTATATTGAAAATCACACATATGTGTTCTTTACTTGAACCAGCAGTTTTGTAATGCTTTTGTAATATGGAAGTTGATTGAAAATATGCAATCAAAGACAAATCATAGGTTCGTGGCCTTATCATATAACAGAGAGCCAAGGTATGCAGAGCAGAGCTCATTGAATCAGATGTGGCAATTTTGACTCAACAAAAGAAATAATTTTCCTGGGATTCACTTTAAATTGATGGAGTTCAGTTTTTGGAGCAATACAGACAAGATATGGGGCCTGAGCTACAGAAATGTTTTCAATGGGACTTTTCCATTTAAAACATTTTTGTAAATCAGGCCCATTGTCCCACAGAAATCCGGTTTAGCTGCGTGCTTACCCTGGAGCCAAGGCACAATCTGTGTATCATATACATAACAGTACAAATCAAGGCCAGGTGAGCACATGTTCAGATGTAAAATACTACAGAAAAGGGGTGATAGTAAAGAACCCTAAGTTGTGCCACCAGTTAGCAGTTACAAGTGTGAACTGTATTATGCAAACACTATATATTAGGTGCATTGTGATCATATGTCCATACACTATTACAAGGATTGACATGTGATTCCTATTTTGCAGTTGATCTGAGAGTGCACCTTGGCTAAAGGAGCCAAATGGCACTTATAGATCTAAGAGGAATACGTTGATATCTCTCCCACATTCCATCTCTATTCAAAACTCATTGTGTACGAGATTAGAATGGAGACGTTAGCACCAATTCTGCACCCCTTTGCAAATGGAAACTCACATGGACAGGAGCAAAGACTTTTTGATTGCTCCAGCATGTATGACAAAAACACAGATTATATACGATACTTTAGTTAACATGGCAGGGAATGGAATATTTGAAATTGGATGGGAGTTGATCAACTCCACTCGGCTATTACTGCATGTTTCAAGATCACAGCGAGAAACCCCTCATTGTAAGATCGATTTATATTAATCCTTATACAAGGGCCACACGAGGTATATGCAGTACCCGTTTAAGCACCCTGTGAACCGCTGTAGGTGGTCAGGGGTTAAGAGGTTGTGAATGGAATTAATTGCATTTGGATGCATTAATAAGGACGTGAAACACCTCTGTGGACAAAGAATGAAAGGACACAAAGTGAGGTATATATGTATATGGTGAAAACAAACATTGAGTGGAAGTGTCAGTGTGGGCACAGTTTGAGCTTGCTTACAGTTGACCCCAATATTCTTGTGGATGGAGAATAGTCAAGTGTATGACCAAAGCTGTAGGCTTGGTGGTCACATGGATTCTATGGTGGCTTAATTGTCTGGGATGTTCCAGTCAAATGTAAGAATTTAGGGTTTATGTTGAAGTGTTTTTTATGATGTTTGGCTGTGGTGATGATATTGATACTTGGCATGCTCGATGGCTTTATTGTGAATGTTAACCTTCTGCAACATATACCTTTTTGCAATATGTGGAGAAATCAGAGTATTACGGTTTTCCAAGCATCCTTACTTTCCATAGTTTTAAATTCATGGGAGAACCATGTAGTATTTCTTGGATTTAATGGACCCATTGCTCATTTTGGGTCAATTCTACCAATACGAATGTCAAATTATTTACAAAATCATAACTGTGTCTTGATATGTACATATGTCTTGCACCTTGATAAGATGATTGAGTCTTCTTACTATTTCAATGGCAATTATGTGTCCTGGTCCAAAAGGTCATGTTAGATTTCTTGAAGGGCAGACACCTACAGAAGTATGTAATGTAGCAATGTAAGAACACATCACTGGTAATTGTTGTCTTGATTTAGGGTTATATCATTGCTAAATAACATATCCAGGGTGTTTCCATCTTGATTCAGAGAGCTCCCAAAGATACTGTTACGGTTCATTGTTTCAAGATTAAGTGACACATTTCATTGATCAGTATTGGAGCTATCAGAGCTGATTTACAAAAGTGCTTTTCAATCATGTAATCCCATTGGAAAACACTCAGACCCTTAGGGTTTGATTTACAAATGTGTTTTACAATGTTGCAATCCCATTGAAAAAAAAAAACCTTTGTAAATCAGGCCCCAAGTCTTTCTAGCAGAATTTGAAAGTCAGCTGAACCTGTAACCCACAATCAGTTGGTTATCAGAGATTTAAGTGGTTCAGCCAATAGTTTCTATAGGGGACATTGTGGTGCCTACCTGGTAATAGATCAGCTGGACTAATAATGTGCTGCTCAGCTATTTAGAAATCAACTGCTGCATGGGCATTCCAAATTAAAATATACTGGTTGTTACATAATATCCAGGTTGCTTCTAACATGTATGAAGTGTTCTAGAAAATCTGTAAAAAGTTTCTATTCACAAAGACATTGCCAGAAGTAAGTCTGACATGGACCTGAAGTCTGACATGCACCTGAATTAGTCCAGGAGTAAGTGAATCGTAAGTCTAACTTCTTCTGTGAATCTGATATCCCTCTCAAGGTGTGCGTCAATGGTAAATCAGTCCTGCTCCTGCTGACATCTTTTTTTTTATATTCATTTTTTTATAATATATACATAAATACAGAAATTTTTGTACTGAAATGAATGCAAAAATCGAAAGGAAACTAAAATAAATCATTGAACACATTCCAAATCTTCTCATATGCAGACAATTTACCTTTCAGTTTGTAAATCAATTTTTCTGTCCCTGACAAATTGTGCATTTCTTGGATCCATTCCATTCCTCATAGGACGGAGGGTCCCTACCTTTCCATCCACGGAGAATCAATCTCTTGGCCACAATGAATGCCCTATAGATCCACTTTTTCAGGGCTGAGCAAACATCATCCAACCCTGAATCATCACACAGGACTACCGTCCTAAAATCCAAAACAGATCCTACACCAATATTTCTTCCACACACCTCACAGACTTTTTTCCAAAAGTCTCTGACCCTCACACAGCTCCATAACATGTGTTCTAGTGATCCTACCTCCTGGATACAACCCCAAAAATCTGCATTATCTGACATAGCTCTTATATGTAGTCTCTCAGGGCACCAGTGCACTCGATTCAGAATCTTGACTTGGCGGGATCTCTCACTCAAGTTCAGTGAACATAGAGAGACATTGCTACACATATTCTGCCATGCATCAATATCTATTTCAGACCCTATTCTCTCACTCCAAACTCTCCGCAAATCATCATTCTTCCGACAATTTGACACAAATAGCTTGTACAATCTACTGGCTAAACCACCACCTTTCCCCTCTGATTCAGTCAGAAAGGCCTTCACATCCCAAGAATCAGCCCAGTCCACCTCACCTACCTCCCTCTTCAGACGTCTATATGCCGAGTCCGATAGTCCAACAAAATTTCATCTTCTCTCATCTCAACAGCAGTCAACCACCGACCTTCATTCCCCAAGTCAGAAACCAGTTTAATATCCATCAAAAACCATTCAGGCCAAAAAATTGTCCTCGACTTATCTCTAATCCTAGGATTCAGCCAGATTGAGGCACTTCTGCACTTAAATGCGTCACGTCCCAACAATGACAAGACTTCCGCCCATGAACTGCGTAAAAAAGACGTAGTCAAAAGATTACCACCAAGAATCTTCGTATTAGTGGTCAACAATGCCTCCGGGCCCAGCGGCCCATATGCACCTGAGTCAGAAATCGCCCAGCTATCCAGCCCATTTTGCAAAAATGGTACAAATGAACGAGCTGAAAAGGCCAAATGATATGCCCTAAAATTTGGAACACCTAAACCACCTAAATGAACTGGAAGCTGTAATTTCCAAAGACTGAGCCTCGGAGGTTTTCTGTCCCACAAGAACTCCTGAATCAGACGATCCAAATCTTTCCAGTGACCACTCTTAATTTTCAACGGCATCATGCTCGATACAAAGTTAATTCTTTGAGTCAAATTCATTTTCAGGGCATTAACTTTACCCCACAGCGACAGATTAAGCAGTGTCCATCTTTTCAAATCCACCTTGCAATCCTGAAGTACTACATTCATGTTTTCATCAGCCATAAGTGCGACAGGATGTGTAAGCCAAACCCCCAAATAGCGTAATCGCCCATCACACCAGGTAAACCCCAGCCATGTAACCAGAGCCTTATCACATCGGTTAGACAAGGGTAACACTTCTGATTTCGTACAGTTAATCTTGTATCCAGAACAATCGTGGTATTCTGATAAAATCCTCATCAAACAGGGCAGGGACACTTCCAAATTCTGTAGCACCAACAATAGGTCATCCGCATAAAGCCACGCTTTTTGCATAACACCCCAACAATTAAGACCTTGCAAATCCGGTTCATTTTTGATGCAAACTGCTAGAGGCTCAATCGCCAATATGAATAACAAAGGAGAAAAAGGTAACCCTGACGCGTACCTCGATGCAAACAAAAGGGTTCCGACATCACCCCATTAGTCTTAACAGTGGCCGTTGGATTTGCATAAAGAAGTGCAACCCAAGAAATAAAGTCCTCACCCAAATTCATCCTCCTCAATACCGAAAAAAAGAATTCCCAACTAACCCTGTCGAAGGCCTTCTCCGCATCAAGGGAAAGGACAGCGGCATCACAGTCCATTCTGTCCATCATTTCCATAGTAATTAACAATTTCCTGATATTACTGGACGTACTTCGATTTTTCATGAACCGCAATTGTTCCTCATCAATCAAAGCTCATAGAAACTGCTCCAGCTGCATAGCAAGAACCTTGGCTAGAATCTTATTATCCGTATTGATGAGACTAATCGGACGATAATTAGCCGGAAGATTACTGTCTTTACCTTTTTTCAAAAAGACTGAAATAGACGCTTGATTTGTACTTTTAGGCAATGTCCCTTCTAGTTTACTTGAAATAAACATGTCTCTCAAAAGCTCCAAGGCCGAGTTCGGAAGTATCCTATAAAACTCACACGGGAGACCATCCGGTCCCTTGGATTTACCTACATTCAGCCCAGAAATCGCATTCTTAATCTCATCCACCGTAATTGCATCTCCAAGAGTATCACGTTCAGTATCTTGAACCTTAGGTAGGTTCAAATTGCCAAAAAAATCCTCACGCCTACCAGTAACACCAGCCTCAGTACTATACAGATTCTTGTAGAAATCACGAAAAATGGAGTTAATTTGTTTGGGATCAAATGTTATTCTACCCTCCCGGTCCACTACCGAAGCAATTGCAGACTCCGAAATCTTTTTCCTCAGCCGGTATGCCAGTCATCGGTCACATCGCTCTCCCTTCTCAAAATATGTACATTTAGAATAGAACAGGCCTCGCTCTGCCCTCAATGACAAAAAGTCTTCCATTTCCCTTTTAAGTTTTTTCAAAGTAGTCAATTTAAGAGAGTCAGCTGGATCACACATCAAATCCCGAGAGATCTCACCAATACGTAAATCAAGATCAATCCTGTACTTCTCCTCCCCCTTCCGTTTACCACTAGATAACCCCAAGCAAACACCTCGCATACAGTATTTAAAGGCTTCCCACATTTTCGCCACACTGACTTCTTCTGAGCGGTTCTCTATGACAAAATAGTTTGCTTCTGAAACAATCCGCTTCAATATATCATCATCTAATAAGATAGAGGTGTTCAGTTTCCATGAGAAAGTTCTTACACACTGAAATTTAAGGCTCAATTGCATCACTACCGGGGCATGATCACTCAATAAAATATTACCAATCTCACATGAGACAACATTTTCTGACACCTGTCCACCTGAAAACAACATATCTAGCCTGGAGAATACACCATGAGCACTAGAAAAGAAGCTGTATTGACGCTTCTCTAAGTTCCTCAAACGCCAAGGATCTTTTAAATCATGCTCATCCAAGAGCGATCCAAGTGCCCTGTGATGTTGATCACTATACAGTACACGTCTGACTTGACTTCTATCCAATATAGGATCAACCACAGTATTAAAATCCCCACCAAGAAGAACATTTGGATTATTCAATCCTAAAAGGGTCTGTGATACCATTCTAAAAAAGGAGCCGTCTTCCACCGTTGGAGCATATACAGAGCGTCAACAATTCTCCCTGAATTTCCACCAGCAAGGCAATCATCCTACGATCCTTATCCGCACATTCTTTCAAAGCTTTAACCGGCAGTTTCTTCCGAAACAAAATAGCCACACCTCTTGATCTAGACGTAAATGAAGAGCCATAAGCAGAACCAACCCACTCCTTTTCTAACTTAGAGATTTCATCCTTTAAAATATGAGTCTCTTGCAAAAAACAGCTATCTGCATGCAAATCCTGTAACATGTGAAATACTTCCTTTTTCTTAAGCAAATTATTGACCCCGTTCACATTCCAAGAGACCACACTGAGATCATTGCCCGCCCCACCATTGTGAGAGGCCATCATAACAACTTGAAGGTCTAGAACCATAAAGGTAAAAATAGCATAGAAAAAACTTAAAAAATTACGCAAATATACATAAGAACCAAAAACAAAAAGTAAAAAACCAAAAGAACAGATTAGGCTACGAAGTCTATTCAACCCAAAACATTTTTTAACAAACAACATTCCAAACCATCCCCAGGCCCTCCCCCAAGGAACCTTAAAATTAATGATAAAACATCAAGAAATCATTTCCAAAAAGCAGAATCAAAATTCAGTATGAATATTTGCATACCCACCAAAGCACCTCTCACCCCCGGTCCCCAAAACCTTATTAACAATGCTAGAGATAACTGGCACCAAACTGAACAGTAGATAACATAACACATTGTATCATAACCTGTAACTAAAAAAATAAGGCAAACACAGTTCCATATTCATAAATGCAAAAAAAAAATGCAGAATGTGAATCTTCCACATCCTTCCTTACATCATTCCAATTAAACTGGTGTCATAAGAACATTTTGATTATGTAAATTCTGAAGTACCATTAGCACGGATTCATAAAAAGACTTAAAATATTAATGTAATGTAAATATCTCTCCATCTATGCCCAATTACTTTAGTGTAAAAGTACATCCCATCCGAATTACACAATCAAAAAAATACTGTAGATTTATCTCTTTAAAGTTCCATTACCAACACAAAGGAATGTGGAATCTGATGCTCGTGGCCTGATGCATGGCAGCAATGAATTGGCATCCCTGATCCCCATATGACAAAATCCATTGTGACAGGCCAGAAATGTCAGAAATATCCTAATAGCACAAGGCACAGGGACCCTGCTGTGTATAAATCCTGTAAGATGTGGCCATCCTCCATACCGCAACTCCACAGGTATATCTCGGGCCATCCCCGCTTCGAGCCTCCACATGGCTGGAGGCTGCCTTCTCCCCCCGCTGGGGATTCAGGTATGTCTATTTTTTTTTCTTTTACTTTGCCCTTCCCTCCCACTCCCCCGCCCTCCCACCCCCAATTGCCTTCTTCTCTGTCGTCTTTCGGGAGCAAACACGCTGCGAACACTTCTGTTTCCAGCGTGTCCGCTCCTGACGGCCGCCATGTAAAGGGAAAACGGACTCCGTTTTCCCTTCTCGGTGGCCATTTTCTTGTTCTTTTTTTTTCGAAATGCCGCAGCGTTTCGGGACAAAAAAACTGCTTTTAGGGTACGCCTGTCATGCAGATCTTGCGGGCCGGGGTTCTAATAGCAATATGCCCCTTTCGGCGGGGGCATTACCGAGTCAGGTAATGCCCCTGTGCCTTTGTTAAGGCCATCACTTCGCTCAGGCTTATAACTATGGGCCCTGGGGCATTACCTGACTCGGTAATGCCCCCGCCGCTCGAGCATATTGCTTAAGTAGCAGATTTATCACTTACATGTTCAGATAATGAAACATGCCTTGCTTGGAATTTTGACCTTGAAAACCTTAACATATTTGAGCGTGAACCTTGCAAACTTCCATTACAGAGGGGTATTTCTAATAATGTTGTGTTTAACTTTCAGGAAAACACTGCTACCAATTGGAATTATTGTGTAGTAATTAATTCAATCAAATGTACTGTACAATAAGTTCACTGTCAGATAGAATTCATTGCTAATTACTCTGTGTAAATATGTTGTGTAGTAATAATTTCCAATTTTGGTTGTCCTTAATCTGTGTATGCCCACTTATGCATTGTCCCCAGTGACGGTTCCATTTACTCCCCTCGTCATCCTGATCAGAATGTCCCTCAAACTCACTACATTATTAGAAGCTCAATTTGTCCCATCATATCTGATTCCTCAACTATTGTATGTTCTTTTGTGGTAAATAGAGCATTGTTCCTCCTGTATATAAATACATAAATAAATAAATCTGCTGCCAAATGTATTGTGCACAGCTCTCCATACAGAATGACAGTTCAGTGTCCATTCTAGCAGTGTCAGTGATACAAAATCCTCTGCCTCAGCTTTCCCCCGGCACGCTCCTTCTTGTCATTGTGCTCATGTACACTCCTCTCCAAGCCCTGCAAGTCTTACTTTATATTTCTAAATTTCATGGACAGTTCCATGAACTACACACAATTGTCAAACTCCCAAAATGTATCTGCATTTGATGTTGCAGGGTCAAACGTGTGACCACACCCACTATGTACTACTATTTATCTATACCGTGTTTGGTTTTTACCAAAGCGATTGGACATTATTTCACTCTACGTTATCTGTCTTATAACAGGTCTATTTTTTTGCTTCACAAGGCCCAAACTAAACACTGTGATTGTGTTCTTGCTTGGGTACTATCTAGCACCTCGTAGTAGGCAGCAATATGCATCAGAACATGTGGTTTTACATCCAGCAAAAAAAAAACGGTTCTATGTTGAAATACCGAATTTAAAATAACGAGGCTGAAAAGGCCGAATTTCTTTTAATCACATTTTTAAAATGCCTTTTCGTTCTTTTGCACTTTTTTAAATTTTAAATATGGGAGGACAGCCCTTTCCCCACATTCCTCCTACCTTAATTTATTCCTTTTCATAAACCGTTTTTTTTTGTTGCAAAACAGTGCAAACAAGTAAAATAATTTGTTCAAAAAAGCTATGTGTTTTCGGCACTGTAATTGTTGTATTTGTTTTTTGAGGGAATACCACAAACAACGTGCTTGTCTTGTGAAAGAGCATGTTACATATCATACCATGCTTCGTGTACATCATTAATCTCCTGGTCTCTTGACTGCATGTTCCCAGTGAATATCTGGCTCTGTGGCCCATCAGAGGACAACTTGCCAGTTCCAATGCTTGCAGAGATCAATGTTTGGGAAAGGTTGATAATATCTGAATATGTAGATAGTTGCAGCATTTCAAATTGAGTTATTGTTTAACCAAACTGTTTAACCACTACTCCACAAGACTGATTTAAACTGTATCATCAATGTTAACTAGCAGACATTTAACCAGGATTTCAGGAGTAGTGGTGAAGTGTGAGTTAAATTCTAATGTGTAGTGTAATAGACTTTATTTGAGAGCATTTTACACTTGGTCTGAACTGTTCGTAAAGATACATCATAGCACTCATCCAAGTCAGGAAACCTTCACCTTCACTCAGCAAAAAATGTATTTCTCATGACAATATATAAAACATAAATGCAGAAATGCTGGCAGTGTAATGTAACATGATATTATTGTATTATCCTTGAACTAAAATATTGCATGGCAAAATTAATTTCTCTCATTGCATAATTCCCATGGGTAATTCAATTTAAATGTGAAATTCACGTGCTGGTTGCCATGGAACGCAACAGCAATCTGCCGCATAAGATACTATGACATTTTCCAACAAAGGCGCAGATGTAGATGTCAAATCAAGGCAGGAACAGCTAGGTATGCACAGGGACATCCTAAAGGTGGAGTTTGCTGCCTGAGTGCCATTCTCCCTGATTAGATCCTTCGAGTCGTGAATGGATCTGCTTTATTGCTCTCGTCGAGCATATTAGTGTTAAAGTGCATGGAATAAATTAGATGATCACATACCTGTCAATTCCCATAATACACCATCTAATCAGGAAATTGCTTTTCTTTGGTGAAAGTGTGGCAAAAACAGAGGATCCATAGCGGGCCAAAAATAAGCGTGTAAACACTAATTAGACTCTGTGATGACTTTAATTGAAGGCACAGCTATACAAGGTAGAAGGCATTTAAGAGCATCCTATTGTGAAATGATCTACATTTTTCAAACACTAGCTTATAGAGCAATCACAGTGTGCTACACTAACACCTTAGCATATGTCTATGCACTTCTGTATTTCAAGGACATGACACCAAGTCAGCTGCCAGACAAAGCATCAGGTTTAGCCAGATATTGCATACGTTTTTGCAAATAAATTCTGAAACGATTCCTAAATGGAACCATACGGCTTCCATTGAGGCTTTAATTTAAGATGCGGTTTCATGCCATAGCGTCCTATGAAGCTACTTCCGGTACATTATGATAGTACCTTTTGAAGCCCATTATTGACCTGACTGAAAAGAGAGCGGATGCTGTTCGTGCTTCCTGGGGCGCCTTTCCTCAATATAGACTCCCCTCTGGAACAATCTGAGTTGACCAGATGATGTCAACATTCTGTAGTTTAGTCCGCTGTATTCCCAGACTCGCTTCAAGTGGAAAAGGTCACTTTAATGTGACAGGTCACAGCTCACAAAAACACGCTAACCGTGCTCCCTGGCCTTACAGATAAATGTAACAATTGCCAAAACAAATAAATAAACGATTTATATTCATCACTTCCTGTTGCTTGCTCCCTTCCCTTAAATACCTCTTCCCCCTCTTTGTAGCCCTGGGGTAGCCCGTTCGTGCAAACAGCACCACCCTCCTACTTTCCTGCGCTAATACCCAATTGTGCTTCCCCCAACCATCCTACAAAGGGCCATGTCCCCAGCATCTCCATAGCCCCCTTTAACTCCACCAAGTTCCCCTCAACACTAACCTCCTCCGAACCTATGCTATGACTTGCAGCCAGGCTGACCTGCCACATCAGCAACAAATTAACTCCATAACAATATGTTGTGCCATTCTACTGCCGCAGCCTGTCACACAAAACCACCATCATCTTCTAACAGACCACTCCTCACCCTTCTCGAAATCTAAAAAATTCAAACAGGGGCAACCAAAAGAAAACCAGGCCCACCAAAATTTAACACGTAAAGGCTTTCCATGCCCAAATCAACCCTGGAGGGAGGGGGAATGCTTGTGCTTGTGCACCCCCCCAGGTTCCTCCTTTGGGATTACTGCACAAAAACTCCCAGACTTGCTTCAAGTGGAAAAGTTTGCTTTAATGTGACAGGCCACAGCTCACAAAAACACACTAACCTGGCTCCCTGGCCTCACAGACTAACAGATCAATTTAACAATTGCCAAAACAAATAAATGAATAAATAAATAAACAATTTAAATTCATGACTCCCTGTCCTTTGCTCCCTACACTTCAATTCCTCTCAACCTTCATTCTCGCTTTCTCCCACCTTCTCCCAGATGCCACACCCCTTGTCCTTCAAGTCCTCTTCCCCCTCTCTGTACCCCCATGGTAGCCCGTTCGTGCAAACAGCATCACCCATCTCCTTTACCGCGCTAGTACCCCATTGTTCTGGTGTAAAGCGCTATATAAACCTAATAAATACTAATACTAAATACTAACCCTTCTCCAAAGGGACATGTCCCCGGCACCAAAAAAACCCTCCCCTGAGGTGTTGTTTCTGTCCCACTCCTTCCCTACCCGACTTCTCATCTACTTTGAACTCTTTATGATATGCTCCACAGCCATCCTAACATCGCACAAATAGTACATGTTTCCCATGATTGACAGATGCACCTCATCCTCCCGAAATACTTAACAATCCTCATAAATTATCTCCTTGTTCGTACCCCCCAGGAACTTTAAAACATACCTGTTGATCTTTTTCCTCGTCCGTTCTATCACACCTTCATTCACAGCCCCCTCTATACTCTTCTCAGCATCAACTTGGTCCAAACCAACCCCACCTTGGGCCATATTTCTCTCAACCAACTCAGATCCCTCTTCATCTTTTTTAACAGTGCCACCCCTGTATCCCTAACCAAATAATTCCCCCCTACATGTAAAATTAGTGCCGCCACAACCCCATGAAGCTCCCTCATACTTGCTAGCATAAGCAGCAGTTGGTCGCACCTGAGCCCCCTGACCCCAGACCATCTCAACAAAACAATGTTATAACTACATCCCAACTGGGTCCCAAAAACTCTTTTGCTGCATCTTTCCATGCCCATTTCACTATGGAATGTCCACATATCCAGATCTGTGCAAGTCACCACTCCTCGGTGCCACATTTGAAAAAGACAAATTTTATGAGCCTTCCATCCACCAACCATATCGCCCTGCCCTCCAATTCCTTTGCTTTAATAACGGACCCCATTTCTCTAATGTATCCCTTGTATTTTGCCAATTTCCATCGTCCCAAACTCATAAAATTTTCTTCAGACAGACTCATCAGACTACCTTCAGATGCCTCCACATCCTAAAAGAATGAGTCCCAAAATCTTCAGCTTTCTCCCCCAAAGCCAACAGCGCTCTCTGCATAGCCCCCAAAATCTGATCTGCAGTCACCTCTGACCCGTTTACATGCTGAAAAACCAAACCCTCTCTTCCTTTACATCTTTTCCGCCACAAAGCTCCCGCACTCACTGGACACAAATCTTTACGACCTCTATCCAGAGTCACCCAAAAGCCCTTTTCTTCCTGATCCGTCTTTAATCTACAAATCTTTATAGCTAGGCTGTTTTCTTTTCTGATAAGTGTACATCCATCCACAGTAGACCTCCTTCTCCTCTTCTCCCTACAACTAGTTCTGACACTGCCCCAAATACAACCAAATAAAACATGTCGACAACATGTCACTCTCCCATGATGACCAGCACACTCTCTCCAAAACCTTGGATAACCTCAATAACAGGACGGCTGAAACTGGTCTCCAACTATCCTTACTCCTCCTTCTTTCCCTGGCCCATGTTTCCAGCATCCTACGTGCCATTTCACCCCCACTGGGCTGGAGTCCTCAGAAATATTTTCCATAAAAAGCAATGACCGCCAATTTCACAGCTATCGTTGCCCTAGACCAACCCTTATCCATACACCCCAATATGAATTAAATCACATCTTCCCTTCTTCTCTTATCTGCATCCTCTATACCCTTGCAACTGCGTGCCCCCCCTTTTAGAACGTCCAACCATTTCCTCTTGTATACATCCCTAGACGCAGGGGCTAGAGAACCCTCTACTAAACACAGTGTTCTCAGTTTCCTAGCCGCCACAGCTCCTTCAGGATCCGATGCCTGCTCACGTCAGCTTCTGGTGCCATTCCACAGAATCTCTGCAATTGAAAGTGAGATAATGCATCAGTGATGCCATTATCCTTCCCTGACACGTGATTTGCTCTAAACATTGCATTCAACTTCAGACATCGCAGAATACATTCTCTCATTAGCCTGGCTACCTTCTGGTCCCTAGCTTACTGCCTGTTTACAATATGAACCACTGCCTCATTTTCGATATTAAATTTCACTTTCTTATCCTGCAACTCTCCGCCCCACATTTAGCAATGGGAATAACACACAAAAGGCTATGCTCCTCCCTCCTATCTGCCACTGTTACGGCCACATTTTTCCGCACACCACATACCCCTCCATTACACTTCAAAACATACTGACCTTGCTGTGTCTGAAAAAACATGAACTTCCCATGTCGCTGGGTCCACTTGCAGCCACATTGACACTCCATTGAATTCTTCCCAAAATCTTAGCCAAATCTTGCAATCCTCCCTGACTATTCCTGAAATCCTCACCCTGTTATGTGGATACTTCACCACTGCACTATAACGTGCCATGTTTCCACAAAAAATGCGACCCGGGGCCACTACCCGACGTTTGAAATTGAGATTCTCCACTAATCTCTGCATGTCCACCAGCTTCATTTTGTGGCCCGCTATCGCCTTATCCAGTAACCCGAAAAGCCTGCTCACCTTGTCATACGGCAAGCGTGATATCATGGCCACTGAATTCAGCTCTATTTCTAAAAAGGTCAACACCACTACCAGCCCTTCAGTTTTATCCTCTGCCAATGGCACCCCCAAATCCTGCATCAATGTCTGAAAAACCTCTATCATCCGCTGACATTATTGTTCTATGCCCGCCCCACTGATGAAAACAACACTCCCTCCAAACCAGAACTGTATGTAAATTCCCACTGCAGAAAACAGCTAAAACACTCAAACAATGCACATAAAACTACACAGCCCATTGGCAATGCTTAGTCAACACAAATCTGCCCTCAAACTGCATCTCCAGCAACCAAAAATCGTCTGAATGGACCGGTAACAAATGAAAAGCCGCCCGGTTATAGCACTTGGCCATGAACGCACCACACCCTTCCTTCCTGACTAAGTCCCCTGCCTGATCCACAATGGCTTAGGACACCCCGCAATCTTCCGGTGCAATGGCCTTCTGGCCATGATGAATCAATCTGATTTCTCCCGCTGCTTACTTAGGCACGACCCCCAAGGAGACACCACCAAGTCACCTGCCAAATCCGTAAACAGCCCTACGATTATCTCCACTGCCACCTCCGTTTGCAACTTCAGCCTCACCACTTCCAAATTCTCCCGAGCATACTTCACATTTTCTTCCCACCGAAGCATCCTCGGATCCTGATAATCCAACTTAAAACCTTCAGGAAAACTCTCCTCCAAAATCCTGGCCCCTTCCCTATCTGGGTAGAAAACTGAGCCATGCCTCCAAAACCTCAACTTTAACTGCAATATAGGCCTTTCCACACAACTCCTGGCCCTGACCTATGCCTCTTCCCTCTGTCACCTGTTTCAAAACATTGTGTAGCGGAATGCCATCCCGCACATCTGCTACAATTGTGTCAAAATGTGTACACTGTTCTAGTGCAGCTCTCTTCATTGAACGCCCAGCATGCTACTGATGGCTGATCCCCGCCTCATTCCCTGCCTCGTCTGCGGCGGGGCAACCATGAAAGGGCTGGTAAGGCACGGGTAAACCGCTTGCTGTATGCAGTATCGGGGCTGGACGTGTAGGCGACATCCATTGTAACTATAAATCCATATCACTCTCTCCCCAAACCGCTTGGTTGTCCTCACCAATCCTTGCCCTAAATTCTTCATCACCCATGCAAATCCCCCAAAACTCATAAAGGCTTCCCTAATTACGTCCATATATTTTAGCAAAGCTACACATCTCGCAGGAACTTTTCACAATATACACTAGCATATACTATGAATGCTGATGTCCAATTTTCAGTTGTCACCGGTACCCTTGGTTTTACCGCCAACTCCACCTCTTCTTCTTTTGACCCCTCTTTTGCTGTCACCTCCTTGTGTAAGAGTTTAAACACATCCACAAACTCCCCTGCCCATATTTTCTCTTTCGTCGCCACCATCAAATGCACACCCAGTGGCTTTGTAATGCACATATAAGGCATCTTCTTGGTCTTCTCTGTACTCTCACCTGTCCTTTCCGTAAGAACCTCCACGTCTCCTTGGGCCACTGGCTCCGCAACCTTGTCCATCTGTACTTCAACAGAAGAGAGACTTCTCCTGCCTTACCCTTACCAATGCCCCTGCTGACACCCTCTCCATCTCCTTTCCAGACCCAGGTGCCCAACCTCTCCACTCTGTCCCCCCACCTAGTATGCAGCCTGACCCATTCCACCAACCATTCCCTTTCTTGCTCACCTCTAGCTGCCCCACCATCACCTATACGTGACATTTTTGCCTCCACAACACCATTCCTCCTGTTCTTCCTAAATGTGCTCCTGCATTGGGGACAAAAAACATCAGCAGAGTCTCCAGGCCAATTTCCCTGCTGTCTTGTTGAACTCCTGCTACCCCCAGCCCCAGGTTCCCCTTCAAACCGTAATCCCCTCCACACTTTTTCTCTCCCAAACAACTCTCATTGATCCTTATACGCCCAACGCACACAATTGTCTTCCTCCAGTCCATCCTCCCCACCACATACCATTCATGTTGCTAGCGAATGCTGTGGTTGGGCAGATCCTCTTCAGGCAAGCGTGGGGTGTCCACCCAATGCTACTGTGTTGTCTTCTCAGTGGGGTCGCACCAACCCCTTCCTGCTCTTCTTTTCTCAGGTGAGGTGTTACCTCCTCCACCCTGTACTCCATTGTGCTTGTGGCCACACTGCATGCTCTAGGCTGTCCTCTTCCACCTGCTGGAGGGGCCACTTTCAAACCCTATCCTTTCACCACTTCTGCGATCACAGGGGCCATGCAATTCCCTCCGCGTACCACACTACACTGCTGGGCGGTTGACACAAACTTTCCGCTTTCTCCTCTACCTACCAGAGATAATGTCCTCCTCCTCCCCCTGCTCTCTTCTGCAGTAATTTCCGACCTCAGCCCCTCTTTACTGCTGCATCTCTTAGGTCCAACCCAACCCTAACCTCCTTACCAACTTGACCCGTGCCCACCTCTGCCCCCACTCCTTCACCACTGGCCCCTACATCCACCCCATCTGCTCCCAGCCCACTGCCTAACCCACTGCTATCTGTTCCCCTACTCCTGGTTGCCCTCCGAGGTGTATCCTTCCTACTCTTCCTGTCCCCTTTGTCCCATACCTCTCGGCTCCCTACTGATGGGCTACAATCCACTACCACTGCAAGGGACCGTGCTAAGCCGCTCTGCAATGTGGTCTCCCCTCCTCGGGCCCCTTCCCACCCATAACCTCTTGCACTGCTCCTTCAAGCTGAGCTTTTGATGCCCTGCTAATAATGCTAAGGTCCTCCCGCAAAGAATGTGTGTCCACCAAACCCCTTGACCCAGTACCCTGTTTTGTCATCCTGCCTCAAGGAGGAACTAGAGCCCCTAATGACACTGACCCTCCTTCTAACCCCCCCTACAAGATTGTCTTCTTAAACACCCGGTGAGCTTAATCTCCCTGCTCCGGGCTTATTTCCTATATCCAATTTAATAGCCAGTACCCAAATATATTCCGCAATCTGTGTCTACTTTGTCTATAAATTACCCTGCTGGGATCCTTAAACCCTCTCTACTACCTAACTGCTAGCTACTTGCCCACGATGAACCAAATGTCAATAACCCCCCCACCCACCCTGACTGAGCAACCCCCCACCAAGGGCATCTAAACTGCCCCACTGCTGGGTAAAGCCAATTATCCAGCCCCTCTTTTTTCATTTTGTTATTTAACCGCTCACCTTGACCGCACCAAATATCCCCAGTACTAAAATTGCTCTCTACCTGTTTATTTCTTATATTCTTAATTATTAATTATTCTTAATTTAGTTTATTTATTTTTATTTTTTGGCTTCTTTATTTATTTATTTATTCAGTCCCCCCCCCCCAACTGCAGCTCCCCATCTCTTAATTAAAAGAAAGATCAAAACGACCATGCTGCACTGCCTGTGGTGGCTAAAATGCTCCCTCACAGGCTGAAGGAAATGTATAATTCAATAGGCCGCGTACTGCACTGCCCCCTTTGGCCACAACCGTCACCACACTCTAACTGCATGTAAGGGAACTCTACACACCGGCAAACAGCCTGATGCCCCACTGTACCTGGCACCCAGACAGACAGCAGCAAATATATCCCTGGATGCTCCGCCAAGAGGAGCGAGAGCCGTACCACACGCCACACCCACCCAATCCCTGCAGGCTCAAAACCAACAAGAAACTAGAAACAAAGGGAAAGAGACGCCAGGCCCCCGGGACACAGAGCGAGAGCCCTCCCTACACGTGAGAGTAGTGCTTTATTTACAGCAACCACTAAATAAAACCTGTATGTTTTTTTAAATATATATATATATATATATATATATATATATATATATATATATATATATATATATATATATATATATATATATATATATATACAACCTGGCCAGCCAAAAGCACCAGTGCCCTCACCCTCCAAACCCACAGCCCCCTACCAACAACCGACACCACCAGAAACAGGCCCAAGGGAGGGAATGCTCGGGAGCAGCGACCAGACAAACACTATGGGCCTCATTACGACTTTGGAGGTAGCCATGGCGGGTCCGGTCTGTTGGAGTGGGGACTTCCCGGGACATTCCGCCCTAGGCGGACCCGGTAAATCCCCATTCCAAATGCCATTCTCCATTCCCATTTAAGCCCCCATAGGGCTCAATGGGAAGGGGGAAGGCGCTAATAACGGGCCTGCGAATTACGGGCCCGTTATTAGCTTCAAGGTCCCTTAACGGGTCCCGTAAAGAACGGCTGGTCAGACCAGCCGTTCCAGGTGGGACCCGCTAAGGGACCTTGGAATAGGGCAGTAAGGGATTAGCGGCACCGGTCTTCTTACCGGTGCCCGGTATCACTTACCGCCCAACTCATAATGACCCCCTATGTCTCCAACCGTCGCTTGCTCCCGAACCTTCACTGCCCCCATATATACCATGTGCAATGGCGCTCTATGCGCAGGCCAGCTCGCTGGCCTGTGCAGTGCCCAAAACCACCCAGGGTGAAACGCTTGCGTGTTCACCCCAGAACCCCACTTTGGCTGTTTATCTCAGCATCCTTTGCTGAAAAGAGGAGACATGTTGAATTTTCTTCAGTTTACCTCGTTGAACTTTATGAAGGTGTGACTGTACAGTGTGTCTAATGTGCAGACACTTGCTGTGGTGATCTGCCCACGTGGATCTTAAAAAGAGAGTTTTGTGAATCGTAAATTTTCCTTATTTTAGCAGATGATTTTATGCAAGCAATGGCACGCATTGCAGTATGCCATGGTTTATCTTTGGAACATGTGTTGGTTGTCATCAGTTGGACAGATGGTCCTTAAAAAGTTAAGTAATGCAACTGTTGAGGTATCATTGCCTGCACAGGGGTAAAAAAAAAACACCTTAGAACTAAATATATGAGGCATATTTCTGCATTTTCTATGTGAAATATGCAAAATGCAAGAAATCATGAAGTATGCAAAGCTGATTATGCAGAGGAGCATCATAATTCCTGCGACTCTTGATGTAGAAGCTCCTCAGATGTCTTCCCTGTGCTATAATCACTGTTAAATATTTTGCATGCAATATTCCAAAAACAAAGGCTTACATTGTTTATGCGCGTCTTCGTCTGACTTATACAATTGTGCAGTGGAGAAGGTGCACTGCACAAATGCTGCACCCAGAGAAAATCTGGGATGTAATCTTCTGCCTTAGGGTCACCAAAGCGTTTTTCAATGACTCAATTCCATTGGGAAACACTTTGGAAAACAGTCCCAGACTGTGGACTTTCTAGCCAAAGGGCAACGTTTTTGGCAGCCTTGATCTCTAGTCTAGATTCAACATCTTGGTTTGCTGGTTTGTGATTTAAATATGACTATACATTGTTCTGCTGTGAGTTCATTGTTTGTGTATAGCTCCGTAGGAGCCCTTTATCACCTTTTTCCATTTCTTAATGTTCTGTCCTTCTCATGACATGACATCATGGCAGAAGATTATGGAATTCATTATCAACTGCCATGACATCACAGCAGGTGTTATGAGATTGTCTCTGTCATTTGTTTAAAAATATATATGTGTTTGCGTTGCTGCGGGATGAATTGAGAGGAGGCATGGCCGGTGCAAGGAATGTTACCACTTTAGGCAAACTGTCAGATTGGAGCACCACCCACTCCCTAACTGTTCTCAACCATCTGCCCTCATTTTGTTACCAATTGCCATAAAACCATTAGCAACATGGCACCAGAATGAGGAAACAAGGATGGGCTAGTATGGAAATCTAAAAGACAACCTTACAAACACTTAACTGTGAAACAAAAATGCAGATCATGTTGAGCGAGCGGCAAGCTTCCCTGCACAGCCCCTGGAACCTGCCGCATCTGATGACACACGGCACCCCAGGTGGAGATGCTGGTATCATGGCTTCCCAGTGGCCTGTCTAGTCAGAGACATAAACCTGGGTGCTACCAGGCTATCGCCTGCCCCTGATTATGAATGATGCCTCATGAACATGCCAAAGATGCATTGGGCTGTGGCAAAGTGGTACTTGCGCCTGCCATGCTGTCACCAGAGGCCCTGTCTGGAGGTCAGGAAACGGCAGTGGCAGATGACCTGCTCCCAGCAGCCTGGAGAACAGGAACATCCAGTCCAGCTGGTGTGACAGCGTCCGCCCCCTATCCACAGCCCCCATACTGCCTCATCTGCAAGGCATTGCTACCCAAACATGCCAGACCTACTCGGGCAGATCGCTCCTAACCTCCTTGCTCTATTTGCTGAGGTGAATGCCAAAATGCTCATGCCCATGAGGGGCTATTTTGTGCTCATCAGAGGCTACTTAGCACAGTCTACACTCACACTTGCTGTAGAGAGTGCAGCCTGCCCTCACACCTGCTCTGCATAAGACAGAGGGACCGCCCCTGACCTACCAAGAGATGCTGAGTACAGTCTATACTGCTGACCTGTTCTACATACTGCAGTCTTCCCCAAACTTGCTTTAGAGTCCAGTCGATTACTCAAACCAGCTGTACAGCATGCATCCTACTCTCATAACTGCTCTACAGAATATAATCAGCACTTTATACCTGCCCTTCTCCACAGACTGCAGTCTGTCATCATTCCTGCTCTACAGAGTGCATCCTGCCCTCATGCCTGATCCCCATATGTTGTCTGCCACTCACACCTGCAAAACAAATTGCAGGCAAGCCCACAAAAGTGTTCAATGGGGTGTTTACTGCCCCTCACACCTGCACTGCAAAATGCAGTCTATCCCCCACATCTGTCCTACACAGTGCAGTCAGTCCTTGAGACATGCAAATCCTCGTAATGCTGCTTGACTTTTCATGGACCCTTTTTATTTATTTCAGTTATTTGTATGTTTTTCTTTGCTCTATTCTCTCTCTGTTATGTCCTGTTATTTACTGCTATCAGATCGTATATTGTACCAACCCATTCATTTTAAAAAGTGCTTTGGCAGTAAGGCGCTATTGAAACCAATAAACAAACATGCTTGCATTTCAGAGTGCAGTGTTCCCAAACACCTGCTTCACACAGTGCAGGCTGCCCTCTCAAATACTCAACAGCCTAGTGTGCTCCTTAAACATGTCTTCGTGAGTGCAGTCTTCTCTTCTCTCACACCGGCTCTACATAGTGCAGTATAGCCCAACTTTTTACCCTATAGATTGCCGTCTACTCTCCCCCTATTCCACTGAATGTGACATGACGTGTTCTCTCTCTCTTGCTCTGCAGTGTGGTCAGCCCCTCGCATCCACGCAATATAGTGTAGTGTGTCATCCAACTCTGCTACACAAATGTCAGCTTGCCCCTCGCGTGTGCCGAAAAAAGGGCATTTTATCCCTCAGACATATTCTATGTTGTGCAGTCTGCCACCACACTTAATCTACAGAGTGCAATGTGTTCCCGAACCTTTTCTGCAGTCTAACCTTCTCCTATGCTCTGCAGGTTGCAGTCCACCCTCACACCTGTTCTAAAGAGTGCAGATGGCCCTCACATCTGCTCTACAGTCCAAAGTGTCACACTCACTTGCTCTACAGAATGCAGTCTACCACTTTACCTGCTCTTCAGAGTGCATCTGCCCTCACATCTACTCTACAGAGAGCAGCATGTCCCCAAAACCTGCTCTACATAGTAGTCTACCACTCACATCCGCTCTTCAGAATATATGTGCCTCAAACACTCGATCTTTGAGCCATCTGCACTCATGCCTACTCTACAGAGTTCAGTCTGCACACTCTGTGGGGAAGAATCTGCTCCTTAATCTGCTCTTGAGTGCAGCCCACCCTTACAAATGCTGTGTGGTATGAACTGATCCTCACACCTGAGCAACAATGTGCAGTCTAGCCCAAAAGCCGTTTGCAGGGTGCAGTCTACCCCTACAACCGCGGTACAAGTGTAGTCTTTCCCCTAAACCGGTTGTACAGAGTCCAATCTGCTCTTACACCTTTGCTACAGCATGCAGTCTGCCTTCACACCTACTATGGACTTTAGCCTAATGCTCACATCCGCGCTGCAGAGTGCAATTGACCACGTACGCCTGCTCCATAAAGTGCAGTGTGCCTTGCTTACAACTGCTCTACAAAGTGTAATCTGCCCCTCACACCTGCACTAAATGTAACACTCTGTCCCTCACACCTGCTCCTCAGAATGGAGATTGCCCCTTATACCACTGTGCAGGATGCAGTCTGCACTAGCCCCACACCTGCTCTAGAGAGTACCGTTTTTTTCTAGCAACTACAGTATAGAGTGCAATCTGACCACCACACCCGAACCAAAAAGACTGCAGTGCACATTCTCACACTTCCAATACAGGGCACATTGCACATTCACAAGTGCAGTCGGCAGTGCCCCTCACACCTGTAATGCGTGGGCAGCCCATTCTTTACACATGCACCACAGAGTGCAGCCTGCCCCCATGACTGTACTAGCCCCCTAACACACTCTTGTTACATACTGCGGTCTGCCCTTCGTATCTATGCTACAGAGTGTGCAGTCTGCTCCCGGCACCCTGCTCTTCCAAGCAGTGCAGCCCCTTGTGCAGAGCACTAACTTCTACTATGTTCTAATGAGTGCAACACCGCTATTAAACCATAACCACAATTGGTCTCTTTACCCCCCACGCTCTCCTGGGGGACAGGCTCCACACTGGCTGCCATCACACCACGCAGAGTAGCCCCACACCAGCACAGCCCCAGGGCCCTTGTGATGCACCTGCCGCAGCTCCGTCCATGGAGCCCAAGGGACTGATGACAGTGCTCAGCCTGGTGCTGGGATGGCCCTGGTCTGCTCGTTACCACCATCTTCAGCGGCCACTAGTCTGGTAACACTGGTACTGTTACTTTATTTAGTTGATCGGCACTCTGCAGTGGTCGGCACGGCACCGTCCTTGGTCCACCTGTCCTGCGCTGCACGGTTGCACCAGTTACAATACGTAACGTGACTGTAGCATTCACTGATTCATATCATACCATCGAGTCAACGATCGGTCGATGGGGCACGTGCAGTTCTTCATAGCGTGCTAATGCGCATTTCGCATGTGCCAGCGCTGCTGCCATGCCCATGCCACTCGTGAACCGACCCCAAGTCCCAACCTTGACCGTCGGTGCCACCTGGTCTGCTGCTGCTGCAGGCCTGCAGCCAGCCTGCAGACAGTGTAACAACAGCAGGGTGGGTGCTATCACTACAGGCAAGGCACTAATTAGTGTAGAGGTGTTAAGACAGCATTTAGCTGCTTTAAAATGTCCAACATATAGGCAAGCAACTAACCTTGCCAAGTGATAGCCTAGTGATAGCACAGACCCTGAGAGGGAGCCTCACATTTTCAATGGTGTATAGAATTCCCTCATGCATCATCTCTGAAACCCTTGCAATGATGGAACTTTTGGACAGCCCAACGGGAGTGCTGAGTGACACTCTCTCTCTTGTCTATCAGACTTTGCTCAGAACCTCTCGGTACTTTATATCTGTAATTGATAGATACCTGTCTAAAATTCTGTATTTCCTTTCTTACCACTAACAACTTTTAGACATCAGTAGGATACCAGAATGTTTTTAACTGCACTCTTTCATGAGGGGATATTACAACTGCATGATTTCAGAAAAGTGCAGACTTCAGTGAATCATTTTTTAAAATGTTTTTAAATACATCTCTCAAAATAGATATTCACTGATCCACAAAACAGAATGGTGTCATGAAATTAGCGAGGTGCTCACAACCTGTGTGCAGTGCCAATACATCAATGAAAATGCAAGAGCGAATTGCACGCTCGGCTCTTTGATATCCAATGGTGATGCAGGCAGGCCAGGTGGAGTAACTGACAGAGTTGTAGAAAGTGGACATTGGAGTGTGTGTATTGGATATACTAGCACATTCATTCATGAATATGGTGTTTCCTTCCATCAGATCAAAGCACGTACGTATTCGAGACACACTTGCACACATTTGCATTCAATGGTTTTGAACATTTATGAATGCTGACCTCGGGAGCCACTTGGGCTGCTATGCTTTGTAAATCACCTCTTCCGCCTGTTTGTGAGAATCTAATTTGTTATCTGCAAAATTATATATTCCTGCATTTGTTTGAACAAGCACAGAAAACATTGCACAGCTCAACATAAATCAAATAGCTACTAAAGATGGGACGCCAGGAGAGAGAAATCCCAAAATTATTGAAATAGAAAGCCAAGATTGCAAACATTGAACTTGCAATTCAGTGTGCACAATGTGTGCCTCTTGGATCGTACCGTATCCTCTTAACTACTGACTCTTTTGCTGAGGAACAGGGAAGTCCTACATTTGTTTTTCATACTAGCCCAAGTTATGCAACTTAATGTGAATAATGACGCCCCAACTACAGTGCATACTGTGTGCACATTGCAAATTAGTGAGCTTTATGTCAATTTCGAAACCGTTCACAGGTTAGCCTCTGGAGTGGTCCAAGGTCACAGAAAGCCTCCCTGCATTTGCCTCACTGCACACTATTGCAGGAGGACTTTGGCTGCTGTCCACACAGTTTGTCAGGAGTACCTCTGGGCGTTTACAAATCTGTCTCCGACCTGCTAAATGGTGTGTGCTGTTATAGCTTATTATACCGCCCCGTGGGAGAACTCCAGCCATATCCATGCTGCCACTCCTTCATTGGCCAGCTCTCCATCTTAAATTAGCGTGCCCGCTGCGACCATGTTTCCCTCCAAGAGAAAGGTCTGCCTCGAAGTGTCCACTTTATGGACTGACCCTGGTGGCCAATAAAGTGCTGTCCATCAAACAGCAGTGATGCTGATGCCAGTAATGTGTACTGCAACTGCATCGAGAATATCAGGCCTTCCCTGACATTCATTATATTCTAATATCAAAACGCTCTATATTGTACAACCAGAACAAGCGGGTAAGAGCAACATTCATTGTCATGAAAATAGTATCCCTTTCTTAAGTCTATTTCACTGGCCAAAGGGATGACAGATTTATTTAAAGAGAGCACTTTAAAACTGCAACACCAACGTTGCCAAGCTTAACTTTAATAATGTTCAGCTAGCTCAGTGGGCTGATGCATCCACTGTAGAGAGCTGTGCACAAACTGAGGTTCAGCCATTTCAATCGTAGCTCGTTCACTCATCTTCTCATCCTTCCCAAATCGACCCAATGGGAATTTTGCAGTTGTTTAATAGTAACTAACATTACAGGACTTTGTTTGTAGGTGATAAAGCACTGGCAAAATCTCTGTTAGTGAGAGGCATGTACATGGACACGTAGGCAAGGAAACATATGTCAACACTTTTTAGTGTTTACATTAAAAGTCAAGGTTGGAGCGGGGTGCAGCAGGAGGGTTAGCCACCTGCAGACAAATATTTTTGATCCACATATGAACATTTATTTTGCTTGAGCTGAGCTGTAATTGGGTGGCACATACGTTTAAGCGTCTGTTTCTTTTTTTTTTGCCAATTCTCTTAATAGTTTGCAAGATAGTGAAGGCATGTTCAGCCGTTCTCTTCTTTTAAAAACACTGGCAAACGGAACGACCAGAGTTAAACTCAGCAGAGGTGATAAGTTTACAGGAGACATGGTTAACAACTCCCCCCTATATGTGAAGGATTTCTAACATACATGAATCCTGCTATTAACAACAATGGAGGCAGACCGTCAACGGGACTTATTACCCTAATTAGTCAGGAACTGACAACAGAAATTATCGAATACCAGAAAATTGGAAATTGGGCGCAAAACACATGAATCAAAAGACAAGCGATGGTAGAACTACAGTGGAACAAAGAGTCCAAAAGGACCCAATACCTAAACATCACCAATATATATTGGAATCCAAAGAAAGTACCAGAAGAAATGGTAATAGATTCTATCTTCACTAAGATAGACAGCATTGCACAGGAGCATCAAGATGTAGAATTTATTATATGCGGAGACCTCAACCTGCATATATTTGATGACAACGGAGATCTAATAGCAGATCAACTGTTAGAAAATAGAGCACGAAGGTGGATAATAGAGACACGCAATAGGAACTTCGAAAGATGGGATGCCCTCAATGCAGCAAAAAAAACAATACCAACATGGTCAAGAGGGGAAAACAAATCAATCATAGATTATATCTATACTAGCAAAGGAATTACCCAAGCAAAAATCGAAGCCAAAAATCTATATAGTGAACTTAGCGACCATTACATACTAAAGCGCGCATGGCAAATGAACAAAGAAGAATGATGCAAAATAAATATCCCTAAGTTGACACTAGTAAATAGAATGAACCGTTTGAGAATCCCGCATAACAGGCTAACCGAAATAACAGAAACATTAACAAATTCAAAGAAAGAAGATTCCAATAAAATCAATTATGGGTGGTTAACTGACCAATTCCAAATGAAACAGCGATTGAATCATCCATCCAAACCTGAGCGAAAATATATTTACAACAAAGATATTGCAGAAAAGAAAAAGGAAAAAAAGGAATCCATTAAAAGAGCACAAAAAGAATCACCTCAAACCAAAAAAAGAATAATTGGCCAAGCAAAACAAAAATTTAAAAATTGGCATAAAAATGCCAAAATGATGCAAGACCAAGAAAATGCCGAATCCATGATGGCCTCCCTGAAAAACCGTAACACCAGTGGGAACTCTTGAAGTTGAGTACAAAGGCTGAAAATGCAATGATAGTGGATGTTCCAGAAGCAGCGTGGATAGAGTATTTCACAGCTCTCTACGAAGAACGAACAACAGTAATAAAGAAAACTCAACAACATTTGCCAAAGCAATGGAACATTAGATACGATATTGAAGACATTACCAACATAATAAAAAAACGAAATACATCAAGGGCACCGGTGCCAGATGGCATGTCGAATGCAACATTAAAACAAAATCCAGAAGTTTGGGCACAATTCCGTGGTAAAATTATAGATCTGATTAACCGCACGAAAAAGGTCCCAGAGTCCTGGAAAATAGCAACACTAATCCCAATATACAAACAGGGATCATCAAAAGAACCAAAGAATTATCGACCACTGGCGCTCCTGGATCTGCTAGGGAAAATTTTTGCTAACTTGATACTGACAAGATTAAACATTTGGGCAAAACAAACAAAACATCAAGCGGTGCGCCAAACAGGATTTGTGCGCAATGTCGGAACAAACGTGAATCTCATGATTCTAAATCTGATGAAACAAGAAGCAGAAAGAACAAAAACAAATACAATAGTAGCGTATGTCTACTTGAGCCTTGCCTATGATAAAATCAATAGAGACCTGCTGTGGAAGAAACTAGAACAATGGAGATGCCCTAGTGACATCCTAGAACCAATTAAACTTTTGTATTTCAACACAAAAATACAAGTAAGAATGACAGCGGATGGAATAATAACAAAGCAAATAAACACCTGGCATGGTCTAAAGCAAGGGTGTCCACTAGGAGCCGCACTGTTCAGTTTGTTTATGTCGGATTTTGAAGAGGCTATAAATACACCAACCATCAATCCACCAAAATTAAATGTGACTGCAGTACCTTGTTTGATTTATGCAGACGATATCATCTTATTAGCAAAAACACCGTGCGGATTACAAAAAGCTCTTAACAAAACCTATGAATACATGGAACAAAATGAACTGACAATAAACACTAAGAAAACAAGAATCATGCACCTAACAAAGAAGAATTCAAATGGGAAAAAAACATTCCAATATTACCTCCAGGAAGAGAAACTGATCCAGGTTACAACTTATAAATATCTAGGGATATGGATCAACCAATCTCTGGCAGAAGCACCATGGGCAGAACAGTTAAAAGCAAAAACTAGAATGTTAGCCAGTCAAGGCCTGTCAATACATAAGAAATTCGGAACATTTTCGCTTAAACCAGCGGTAACCTTTTATAAGCAAAAAGTGACAGCGATCCTTGCATACGGTGCGGAAACTATGATTAACCATGATAGAACCATATGGATGAAATTGGAAGCGATTTATTGGAGAAAAGTACTAAGTCTACCCCAGAACATGCCTATGATACGGATACACTATGAATTGGGCCTCCAATCATTAGAATCAATAATCAAATGGAAAATAATAGACTTCTACATAAAAATGAACAGCAACGAAAAGATAACGCATTGGAAATCCTAAGAACTTCAAAAGTACACGTCAACGATGTTACATTGGACAAATGGAAAGAAGCAGCCTTGTGTATATGTAACAAAAAAGGAATCACACTGGAGACGTTGACGAAAATGCCTCAAATCGCAAAAAGGAAGCTGAGTAGAACCGATTGGATTGAAACTCAAGTGCAGAAAGATCAATATAAAATGACACTCAAATGCGAGGGAGAAGAAAGAGCACTTAATCAACTTCCAAATTACTTAAAATTATATCCGGATCGAAGAATTAGAGATTGTTCCTAAGATTCAGACTGAACCTACTGCCAACAAGAGAAGTACAGGGGAAATGGAGCCAATATAAAAGTGCAAATAGCGACTGCAGATTCTGCCAAACAAGAGGGAAAACCGAAATGCTCTATCATGTAATTATGGAATGCGAGGCACTAAATCAAAAGAGACTGCTCTTTAGCGCCAAATACTCGAGTGCCACAGTAGAAATGGAAAAAGAAGAAAGATGGAGTCACATCTTAATAGGAAATAATAGAAAGATGGTCGCAACCATAGTTCACTTCTGGGAAAACATTACGCTGGACAATAGTAACAGTAATGAAGAAGGATAAAAGATAAATGATGTCTGATGTTTGTTTTTGAAATTTTTTAGAAGGAGAATAATGTAAACGGAATGTGAATGATAAATGTAAGGTTTAAGATGTAAACCAAATGCATTTTAATAAAAAAATAAAAAATAAATAAATAAAACACTGGCATACAGTCTTGAATAGAGAAGTGCATTCATTTAGGCCGAAGGCAGGCCCTTCTGGCTTGTTGGTGGGAAAACTTCACAAAGAACTCCCCCACTGCAAGCCTATTTTTTACATCCCCCAGCGATTTGCAACTGCAATAAAGTGTGGCTTCTAAGAGGTGTTGAAAAGAGACTTTTCCTAGAACTATGTCTTTGAAAGGGCAGTTCTGAGCAGGTCAAATCGTCTGGCTGGTGCATTTCTGGAATGTAGGTAGAGGTGTGAACACAGGGGCTATAATCAAGGCTGATCTCTGCAAAGCAATAAAATACAGGGAAATAGAAACTTTTCAGATGAAAAGGTGGTCCCCTTCAGATAAGAAGACAGGATGCCAGATGTCTGCAGTAGGGGATCTCTGTGTAGCAAATGCATCCCCCACTTACAATCTGCACCCTACACCTGTAACAACGAAGAGACTAATAACAACACTGGCCCAGAGAGATAAATGACTTGGAGGAAGCAGAGCTCCAATTTGCACATCCAAATGGTTTGCTATTAATTTAAAATGGCTATTATCATTTCAGCCTTTTTCTCAGCAACCATAAGCTGTACTTTATTCATATATGTTTCAAAATTTAGATAATTTCCAGGCAATTTTGGTGATATACAAATAATTAATCTGTGGCTCAGGGGACTGTAATGGCCATCTGAAATGGGTTTCTGGCTGATCTGAAAATGTTCCAAATTTGAAAGATGGTGAATGGGTGGAGGGTAAAATTAGGAATATGGATAATACATGACACGGCCCAGACTAGTATGTGTCTTGTAAAAATGACAGAAAATTGCCAAAAGGCCGTGGAACATGGTGCAGACCTAACTGTCATCTTTTTTAATTCCCCATGATTAGCTGAATCAGAAAACATGTATATTATGGCAGTCACTAGTAAATCACAAAGCTTTTGACACATAATTTGTTTTTTTGCCAAAAATTAGACAAGAGAACAAATGAGGATTGCAAATGGAAGCTGCCATATTTCTGTTCCAGACTCCTAAGCCAATCCTTAGAGAGGGGATGGTAATTGGAGGAGAGAGAAGGGTAACTGTCCAATCCCATATTTGAGAACTCTTGTAGGGTACTTCACAAGATTGTACAGTTGATGGTGTCATTGCTGCTATATTAAGTAGTTGCACAATGAGGAAGGGAGAGAGCTGCTGAAACGTACCCTCTGACAATGGCAAGGCATCACCAAAGAAGATTGCATCTGGGTGGAGCTGTCTATTGCTAGTGAGGCTTAAACAAAGCTGACTGGACTCTATGGTGAATAGCTGGGGACCATCCTTGAGAGTGGAGTGACCAGACCCCTGCCATTTCCTCCCAGAGGGTCCTGACATGCATTTGGCTTTCCTGAACTTTAAACAGAGGTTTGCTATGTAAGTAGAATTGAACTGTTTGCAACCAAAAAGCCGAGCGATCTGCTGGCCTTAAATCCTTTTCCTTTATAGCAAGGGGATGGGGGGGTGAAACTGCATAGATCCTTAGCTCATTTAACTAAACATATTAATTTAATGAATTCCCCTTGGCAGAACACCACAGGGTGAGTTTTGTTAAAATTCAAAATTAACCAATGCTGAACACTATAGAATGTAATATAATTAGGCAAGCATTCTGTTCAGCTCCCCCTACACGGGCCTGTTAGTGGAAGAGGGTCTGAAATCCAAAATTCTCCAATTATCCCAATTGTTGCTATCCAGCTTCCCAAACACAGGTCTTTCTGTTGAGGGGGTCTGAAATCCGAACTTCTCAAATCATCCCAATTTTTGCTATCAAGCTACCCCAACACAGGACTGTAAGTGGAGGGGGGTTTGAAATCCAAAATTCCCAAGTCAGTCTGATTTTTCTGTCCGACTTCCCTAACACAGACCAACGTATGGGGGTCCTGAAAACCAAACCGCTAAATCATGCTGTGTTTATGTTAAAGCAAAAGTGTGGGTGAACGAATATTTGCCATATGCATTTGCACACATTTGTAAAACTAAACTGCTAGCCTTTAAAGTGCGCAGTAAAACCAAATTGCCCAGCATTGCAAACATAAAGTGATGTTATTCAGGGATTATTGATTATTTATTTTGAAATGTGTATACAGTAAAGACATCTGATTTGTGTTCTTTTCAATTCACTTGTGTGATATACTTATGTTGAGAGAAATGTATTGGGTTGTGCCATGGATAAAATGGAGATTGACATTTTAGTGTGATTTTCTTAATATTTCATTCAAGAAAATATACATTTATTTTCTTTACACTGGCTTGGTTCTTGTCTCATTGGTAGCTCAGGGGGAGGAATCCAAGGAGTATTAGATGAAATGGAGCTAGGGCTGAATAAAAGAACTAACATTAACCATTTACTGTGTGACACTTAGCCTGAGGAGGGAAGGAACCCCCTGTGTTGAGGGTGGCCTCTCAATTAACTGTTACAGTGATATGAAAGCGCATACGTCTATAGGCTTCCCAGTGGGATTTGTAAACAAGATGGTTTGGCTTTGCATGACCAGTGGAAACCCTTCTAAGAGGGGCACAGCAGAGAGGGTTTGCACACATGTTGTTCTTTGGAAATTACAATTTCTGCTCTCTCAAAAGATGGAATGGGCAGACATGCTGCAATTTGAAACCCTGGAATAGCTATTAGCAAAGTTGAGTGTCACACTGGCAAACATTGCCTCAAATGTATTTTTCCGATACCTTCACAAAATTTCCACACATTCAGTGTTCTCGAGATTGACATATGCTGTTCTGTTCTTATGAAATCATCTAAATTAAAAGAAATATACCTAGGCCAGAAACATTTTTTTTTTAACTTTGAGATTTTCCTATTCAGAAATCATTTTCACAGATATTTGACTACAACCTGCCCCCACTAGATGTTAGCAGACATTGAAAAGTACTCATGTAAGGCCATTTGGCACATATAAATCATACAGACTGTAACAATATAGAGTTAAACCACACTCAACCTAGGGAGTTTTCCCCCCCAGTTAAACAAGACCATAATACACCATTAATGTGGATTCAAATACGTCCCACTTATGACTCATATAGAGCACCTTTAATCCCTGCCTCTGTGCCAAGAACCAGGCCGGTGTACAGACAGAATGTATATTTATTTAATGTAAAGGTTCAATGGGGTTCTGTTTATGTTAAACACACCCCCTTCTTTGTGGTACAAAACAAAGCTTCACACACAATAAGATTCTTTTAAGTAATAAACAGGCAAATATGACTTGAAATGATTTAGATTGCAAACACATACAAGTCTGATTTTAAAACAAATTACACACTATACAATGCCATGCTGGAGACATGAGGTTTCCATTTTGCAAAGCACTTCTCTCGGCTGCAGAAAAAAACACAAGCCTCAGTGATATGCAACACCCCTCTGTTTAAAGGCCAGTTCTAGGGAGTGGGGTCAGTTTGGGAATTGCGTTTGGGGCAAGAGCACCCCTTTGCTTCAATACAATGTTTAAGGTGGGCTGACAATTGGTATTTTCGTTTTGTGGCAAAACCCTTCTGGTTTTCAAAGCAAGGTTTGGGAATGGAACAAATTCCTTTGTGTTTTAAAGGCAAGGTTTGCGAATGGTGACAAACACCTTTGTGTTTTCAAGACAGGGTTTGAGCAGTGGAACAATTATCAATTTCGTTTTGATGGCAAGGGCACCCCAATTACTGTAGGTGGCTATAACATTATTCCTGCTAAGAGAGAGGGTGAATGTTTTGAATTCTTCCTAGCTCCCCCCTGTGTAAATCTATTTGATAGTTAATTAAATTAATATACAGTCAAATATGCTATGGGTCTACACAATTTCCTCCCCACCCACTAATGGAAGGGAAGCCACTAATGTAAGGGAAAAGGTTAATTATATAGATCCCACACTGAAATTGTATTGGAAAATCTACTTACTTTTAGAAATCTCTGGGCTTGGCACTCATGGAGACTGAGGAGGGCTTCGATTATGGGGAAAAACAGGATTCTGGAAAGCATTTCAGTCCATAGGATCCAACAGCAATCATCCCTCTAGGAGCTTCAGGTAAGTATCACAGCCTCTGTTTTCTGGTCTCTCCAGCCCTCTTCCAATCTTTCTGATTGGAAGAGGGCTGGAGAGAGATTTCTCAGTAGATCTCCTATAGGGATTTTAGGCAGCTGCCCCCTCTTCCATAGTGCAATACCTTTTTACTCTATAAGGCCCTCCCATGTAAAATGAACATTAGGAGGTGCTAACTTATGATCTCACAACCAGGAATTGACATTTACATTTCTCTGGACCCCTAATTCTCAGCCCCTCTCTAAGGATTGGTTCAGGAATATAGAACCAAAATCTTGTAACTTCCCTTTGAAATTCATGTTTTTTTCCTATCCAGTTTTACCCAAAAAGTCCCTACATGACAGCATGTTGTAATTTAACAATAAATGCCATTATGTATAGATATTAATATTCCCCTCCTCACGACGGATCGGGAGAGCTCACTCCATTTTCGGCAAGCGATTGCACAAGTGTGCTACGGTTTTTCACCTTTTTTTTTTTAACAAACACAGTTAGGAAAATGAAGCTTCATAACCAGATCTCTAATTGAAGAAGTCATGAGCTCCCGAAATCTCAGATTCCTACAATTTTCGGGGTGCTATAAACACCTTTTCACTTATACCTTGAGTCCCAAAAATCGCACCAGCTACAAGTCTGTGACTATTATGATCTCAAAGTTAACTAATAAAATGACATTTTCAATGAAAGCCAATGGGCCTCATTATGCGTTTGCCGGTCTGGATCCAACAGTACCGGTATGCTTGCCCATTGTACCATTGTATCCGGACTGGCAAACTCCGAGTAATGCCAGGTCTGACCTGGCGGAATGAAAGTCACCCGCGAGCACAGCATTTCAGATGTACAGGCACCGTTGATAACGGTGCCTGTGCATCCGGCTTCCCCATTCCCATTGAGCCCTATGGGGCTAAAATGGGAATGGGGAAGAATTTTACCAGGTCCGGCTAGGCTGTAATGACCTGGTAATTTCCCATTTCTGGCACTGCTACTGCCAGGGATGTAATGAGGCCCAATGACCATATATTTATACCTATACATATACATATAAACAACAGTTTCATGTTTGGTTATTGGTTTAATATCCTTGAAACCATTTGGTCCAGGCCTGGGCATTAGGCTGTTGATTCAGACGTGCAATAACATGATGAATCACTCTGGTGGGGTCCAAAAGCTGTGCTAAGGGAGACAGCAAAGATTATGGCCCCAATTCATGGAATATTTACTCGGTTCAAAGTGAATTTGCACTGCTGAAATTTGAGTTTGCACTGACGACTCAAACCCTGATTCATGGAACTGTGCAAAGTGTATGTTTGCAGTGCAAAGTCCGGGCAACGTCAGCACATAGTGATTTATGCAGTTCAAAATGACTTTGCACAGACTTTGCATGGCAAAAATACACTTTGCACAGTTCCATGAATCAGGGTTTGTGTAATGAAGTTATGGGGATGGGAAGTTTTCCAATATGCCTGCTTCTATCACAGGAACCTGGCAAAAAGATCAAAGTCTCTGCACTCTAAGTGCCGAGCCACAAAGACTGTACCAAGAGAAACTGTGAGGTACACTTGACTTTATTTCACAAAAAAAGTAACTCCAATTCACACCCTGATTTACTCCCGACTCGCTAGAATTAGGTCTGCCATAAATTAGGGTTATTCAGTTTTTTTCTTGTGATAATTGAAAAGCTATAATCATTCATAAGTCAAGGGTCAGTCAGAGGTACTCCTTTCATTTGTGTCTTTTATCAGGACCTTGGACTCATGGGTCATGTGACACAGGTGTGCTCCAGACTGCTCAGAATATTGAATTATAATACATTTTATTAAATGTCACTGATACATTTCACAATCTAGATTGTAGTGCCATATTGCCATATTTACATTTGATTATCATATCACACATACACACACACACACAGACACACACACAGCAATGATGTGTCCTCTTGCAGTGAAACAGAGCTTTTCTACAATTGTACATATGTTATAATGGTTTGCGATTTGTAGTAGAAATTGTTGTGTGGGTGTGTACTTCATTCATTATGCTTTAGGTGACTTACAGTAGGTTTCTATATTGTCTTTTTGTAGCCATGTGGACAACAAGTTTGAAAACATGTTTGAAACAAGTTTGCAAGTTTGGGTGAACATAAAGCCTTGTGACATGGTTTGTTCTTAGCATTTTGAGAGAATCTAATTGCCTGTAGAGTGTTTATTCCACACAATGAAAAATGAATTCATATAAATGAAATGTAAATAAAAAGTAAAGATGGAAAATCAAAAATCTAAACAATGTATTTTACAAATTAATTATACATAGGTGTACTTATGGTGTACTGCTGAGAGTTTCAATAATGTAACCTCGAGTACAGGTTGTATAATATGAGCAGCAAAATCAAATGGATGTTTAATTTGAAAAGCGGCATAATGAAAATGACATTTTTTCAAATTAAGACCCCCATGGGCCTGATTTAAAAAAAAACTTTTTTGAAGCGGAAACCCCTATTGCAAAAGGCTTTGTAAATCAGGAACCATGTGTTCAGAAAATGCTTATTTTTAAAGAAAAGAGATCTGTTTAAGCTCATTGTCTGTCATTTTAGCTAGGTGATATACAGATCAGCATGGAATCAGAAAGATCATTGTCTAAGGGAAATTAATAATACCCTCATAAATTACAGGAATCGAGGTCTCATAGTTTAAAAATACACTGAAGCAATTTAAATACATGGACCCTGCCTAGACGGTCATCTTTTTACTAGAGAGACTAACTTTATAATTCATTATGTAGTTAGAGTAGCAAAGTGGACTACACATAATCTATTTTATTAAGTGTTTTATGTAGAAAGCCAAAGCTAATTTCTTTCCCAAGGTTCAAATTGAAATTTTAAAATGTCCCCCAATGCAGCAGATATCTACATTGGAGGCAGAAAATATAGATTGGGTTAAGAAAGATATGATATGATATTTTATTTATAGCATGTCTATACACAAGTGTTTCAAGGCACAACGAAGAATGGGAGGGGAACAAAGGGGGCAAAAGAAAATGATCTTACTTGGACCAGTGACATTGAGATTGTGCAAGTGCAGGGGATAGGAAAGGCGAAAAGTGCTGGGGGAACGGGAGGAGGAGCGAGTGCAAAACATAGGAATGGACCATCAAACAAGAAGTGCAGCCAGCAGGTGGCAGTGCAGAGGATAAATGCAGACAAGTGTTGGATAGTGCAGGTAGGGGGACTGTAGGGTTGCAGATACAGCCCCAAGTGCAGGCTTGCCAAGAGGCAGTGCAGGTGTGCAACTGGGACAGGGACCTGGGCCGTGGTTCAGAGGTCAGGCAGGTAACAAGTGCAGTATCGGACAGGAGAACAGGAGATCTGCAGGGAAGAGGAAGAGAGACGACAGAAGCAAAGAGGAAAATCTTGAGGTGCTTCTGGAACCGCAGATGGTTCTGCTCAAGTTTTAGAGAGGCAGGGAGGTTGTTCCAGATGGAGGCGCCCGCCGAAGAGAGATTTATGCCCCCTGCTCATTGCTTGGAAAAGCGACTGACACTCAAGGAGTTGGAGGTGGAGGAGCAAAGAGCTTGAGTAGGAAGATACTTCAGAAGAGAAAGCGGGAGATATTTTGGTCCCAGTCCACAGAAGGCCTTGTGGACAATGCAAAGGGTCTTGAACTGATCCTTGCAGTCCTGGGAGTCAATGGAGAGATTTAGGTGCTGCAGAGATACAATCCATGGGCTTGAGGCCAAAGACAAGCCTCACAGTCCGGTCCTTGATGAGTTAGATGAGTACAGAGAGTAGAGGCGGGCAGATTTAAAAAGAGGCTGTTACAGTAGTGAAGTCTAGAGCGAAGCAGAGCTCTAGAGACAGTGAGTTCCTGGCAGAATGAGAGTAAAGGAAGAATTCTTCTGAGGAGGTGCAGTTGGTAGTTTAACTTCTTAGAGACATCTAATTGAGAGGAGAGAAGGAGAGTGTGGAGTTGAAGATAACCCAGAGGTTCTAAGCCTCATAGGTGGGAGCAGGAAGAGGGCCAAGGGAGGCCGGCCAGAGAGTGAAGGGAAAGGTCGGTGCAGGTGTGCCAATGAGGAGGATCTCCATCTTGCTGGCATTCAGGCAGGAATCATTGGTGGCACACCGCTCTTGGATTGCAGACAGATAATCCAGGATGAGAGAAGGAGAAGAGGCGGCGGAGGGGAGCCTGTAAGTGAGCTGGGCATTATCCGCATAGCACTGGAAGTTGGAGTAGAGAACAACAATACGGTGGGCGAGAGGTGCCAGGTATTGGTTGAACAACCAGGGAGAAAGGTTAGACCCCTGGGGAACACTGCAGGTGGGGCAAGAGATAGAGTAGAGGAAGGACCCAAGTTGGACCTGGGGGGGTTGGTCAGAGAGAAAGATGTTAACCAGGCCAGAGCCTGATCAGTGATACCCAGGTTATCATGGAGCCAGTTGAGCAGGATGGCATGGTTGACCGTGTCAAAGGCAGAGAAAAGATCAAGTAGGATGACAACACGGGGGAGTTTATAGTCAAAGTTAGGGAGCAGGTCTTCACAGATGTTCAAGAGAGCAGTTTCCTTGCTTCTGCTATCTGTTTGCTCTGAAGCCAGATTGATGGTCAAGGAGACAACCAACAGATTCAGTCTGAAGATTAAGCATGGAGATAGCCAGCTTTTCCAGGAGGTTTCCCAGGAAAGGAGTGATGGAGATCGGGTGATAATTAGCCAGAAGGGAGGGGTCGGCAGAGGGTTTCTTGAGAAGAGGGTGCACAAGAGAGTGGTTCAGGGGGTAGGGGAAGGTTGCAGAGGTGAAAGAGTGCTTGCAGAAGTCAGCCAAGGCTGGAGCAAAGGTGTCAATGTGGTCCTTGATGGTTTTGGAAGAACAGGGAAGAACCTGTTTTCATGAGGTTTTCAGAGATCAGACTTGTCTAGAAACCTCATCACGTGAGAAGAGAGGAAAGGCAGAGCAGTGGCCACATGGGGATGGGGCGGAGGAAGAGGAGAGACTGGAGGGAGAAGCAGGAGTAGCTGAGAGGGTGGACAGGATGTCCTGGATTTTAGAGATTAATTGAGAAGCCAGGGCTGTGCGAGACTGCAGCAGGATTGACCAGCTCCTTGCAGATTTTAAAGAGTTCGGCCGAGTTGTTGAATGTGGCAGAAACGCGTGCTTAGATGTGAGCTCCCTTCTTAGTGAGGACAGAGAGTCAGTATTGCCTTTGGAGCAGGCAGCAGGCCGGTTTGTCAGAGGATGTACAAGATGCCAACCATCCGCTTTCAGCCAACCTACACTTGCATTAAAGGGTGACGAGATCTGAGTCGGACTAAGAATTGAACTGAACCTAAGCTCCTTGTGTTTAAAGTGAATTTGAATCTGTTTAAAATATAGGCCCACCCAAATTGCCATATCTCAGTATCCCGATCTCCTAAATATGTAGATATCAAACACCCAATCAGAATTCAGAACACGGACATTCGTGTACAACTCCTGAAATTTTCTTACCCATTATTCTCATATAATAAAAAAAAAAAGATTGTTGTAAATACTTGAACCTTAACTTGAAATGCTTAATGAACCTATAGAAAAGTAACATACTGCTATGTTCCACTTAGTCTTTTGGTTATAAACACTCACAGTTTTTGTAGTTTGTCTCAGAGCACTTAACACCCAAAATCAACAACCGAGCCAGGCCGCACTGACTTTGCATAAATATGTAATTGATTGGTTATTCATTTATATTGCTCTTAATGTCAGACTCCTTTATCTTTTTAATACCAGGCCAAGGATCGAACCCATGTTGCACTTCATCATTCACAAGCGAGCACATTGACCCTGAACGATCCTCAAAATTCCATATTTTGTTTTAGAAATATACATAATTAATTTATTGGAACAAATCATTTCTGAAAGAAGTCCATTAGTTGAGAGCTGTAAGGATATTTGGCGTGTTACAGCACAGAGTACAGCACTACTGCACAGGTAGCATTTTATTTTGATGCAGCACCACCACATGGGTGTGGTGCATTGCTATATGTGTTGCCAGAGTAACATTTACATATAAGATGCAAATCTATTTTTACAGTTAAAAGCACACATGTGCACATTCAAAATGCACACTATTTTTTACCTGAAATGCCTATGTTGCAAGAGACACATTTGAAAATTAATAACTAACCTTATTAATAACTAACCTGACTAATAAAACTTCATTTAACATAACCCACTAATAAAAATGTGTCTCCACTGCAGAATTAGGCCTACTCTGAAAGTGAACTTTTAAACGCACATTCATTTTTTTTCTCTGCTGCTCTGTCCACATAACTACAGCAAGCAAAGAGCTGGAAGGAACAGGAAATCAGTTTTTTACAATTTTTACTGTAGAAATGAGCCATTGTGTAGTGAGGGAGGAGATGACATGATTGATTCTGATTGGAGCAGCGTCATAGCAAGTATCATGCTAGAGGCTGTGATTAGAACTTTGCTGGAGAAGCTTGAGAGGAGGGGGAGAACAATCGAGATCTTGCAGAGCTGGGAGAAGGACCTGTTTCCTGGCTGGGGCATTCCTGCTGCAAAAGCTGAGAGTTCCAGGCAATAACTCCGGTTTGAGAACGGCAGACGCTTGTTCTCACTGGGGTTAATCTTCAAGGGAGCCAAATTCAGAAAGAGAATAGCCGGAGAAAACTCATGCTGAACAGATAAGGTAATTACAGAAGCGAGTGGGAGCTGTGCGAAAGTGTGCGAAACTGTTCAGTCAGTGTATTCGAGGGAGTCTCAATCTCTTATCAGCATATTTAATGTTACCAATTGAATATATTCTCGCAGCTCTCTGTCCATTTTATCATAAATAATGTTGTACCATTTCATTTATTTCTGTAAAAAAAAAGTTAAACTGTGTTTAAAAGAAATTTCTATAATACAAAAATATTTGAAAACAGATAGCTAGTGTGTATTATTTCTCTCTTTCATTTTGCATGGGGAAAGGTTTAAACGTGGGTAGATTTTTAAACAGTGCAATTGTCATTTTAAAACAGATGTGTGCATGATTCTATTCAGTATGGACAGTTGTGAGTGACTGTTTGTAGCATAGCCTGTTGGAGGTACATGAGCCAACGGGAAGAGAGACTCTCTGGACATATTTCCCTACCGTATATAAGGTAGTGGAAATTACCACAAAAATACCACAATAGCCCATGGTGGCACACAACACTAACACTGAAAATGTGGTATCCCTAAAATGTAGGCCTGAGGTCTCTCTAGTGATCAAGAACAATCTAGATAAAAAACAAGGGATGTTGGATATTGGGGCCACAAATAAACCAACCACTATACCAACCAACCACGCAAACTACCGCGCACATCATCTAAATAGGTCTGAATTCTGAAATAATGCAATGTATTATTGTCATGTGTGAACCAATATGAATACAGAGAGTGATTATTGCTAAAGGTATTTTGGCGGTAAGAAAATACTGCAAAGCCCCAAATATCCACAATACACCCAACAGAGCACATGAGATAGTCTGTAGGTGGTAGTCCCATTCTCTCTGGGTTTTATTTTTTTTAAATTGTCTCTAGAAACAGTGAAATGTGTTTTTTTTTATGCAAGTAAACTTGGCAAAGTTGGTGGCCTCTTATTTTGGTCTGGATTCAATACTCCTGTCCCAGTTCCACTGATTTGCACTCAGATTTTACTTCAGATACTGCAAAGGGGAAGCTGCTGTGTGATCAAATGATGCCTAAGGCGGTCCAATTGCTTGCTAGGGTCCTCGCTGGATCATGGTGCACTACCATGGAGACCTGGCTTTTTAGAAGTGATTAGCAAAAAAAGGTATGCAGTGATAAAATCGCGGCTAAAATGTTGCATGCACAAAGAATTGGGGCAAAAATGCTGTGGTTTCACCCATTAAAGGTACCCCATTACACCATTACACCACAGCAGCCCTATTTTGTTGAGCTCTTTGTTTATTCTCATAACATGTGAATGCATTTTGTCCTTGTGGAATGCTGACTGTGTTTTCTATCAAATGACTAATACTGGGAATAAGGCAGGTTTTACCATGGCCCTTACCTTATTTTGCCTCTACAGCAATTACTTTATGGAAAGAAAGGCTTCTCGAGTCAGATGTGCCCATGTCAAATTTCACTCCAGTCAATTGCTAATGTTTTGCAGATGACACAGTATTCATCTTCTATGCTTGAATACTTCTCCACTATCTCTCTTACTGAATTAGTCCCCGTCCTCTGCGTTGCCAACCTATCTTGATCTCGTATTTAAGCATATACTCCCCAAATGGTCAAAGACTTAGTTACAATCACTGGCCCATATTTCAAAAAAGGTAGCAGGCGCTCTTCTCCAGAAAGAACATGGCATGAGAACCTGTTCCAAGATGAGAGTTTGCAGCACACGCTTTTTGCTCACTGTACCTATCACTGTACGATCACTGGTCCATACCTCTCTGAGCTCTTTAACCTCCTTCTCTCTGCTGGGATCTTCTCTGTCTTTTTCAAATCTGTAATTGTCTTAGCCCTATTGAAGAATACTCTATTGACCCAAAAATCCCAGCAAACTATCACCCAGTTTCTCTACAACCCTATCATTCCAAAGGCCTCACATGGGTAGTCTTTGACTGGGTCACTAAGTGCCTTGAGAATAATAGCCTTTGAGACCCACTTCAAACTGGCTTCTGTGATAAGCACTCATGCATGTCTCCAACTTGCTCTCTAGTGCGCCCCACTCGAAAAATTGTTCTATTATCATTCCTTTGGACCTTTCTGCTGCTTTTGACACTGTCAACCACTTCTCTATCCTCCTCACTCTCCAGGACTTTGGGTTTTGCAAACCTACTTTTGACTGGATCAGTTCCTACGTAGAAGGTTGATCCTTTTCAAATCTCTTGTAACTTGCAAACCTCTGACACCACCTGTCTCGCAAGGATCAGCATTTGGACCTCTGCTCTTCACCTTCTACGTCTCTGCCCATACAAAGAGTTATCTCATCAATTGGCTTTTACTGTCAACGTTTTTCTGACAACGTTCAAATATGTTTCTCCTTTCCCTCCTTCAACCGAGCCATGTCTGAACAGATTACAAACAGTCTTGCTGCAATTCATTGCTGGATGGCTCTCTACTGCCTCATGCTGAACTCTTCAAAAACAGAAGTAATATTTCTCTCTGCATCCAATGTCATCCCTCTCCCTCCTATCTCTTTCCTATCTGACCTTGTTTTCCCCACACCCAAGGCTCACAATCTTTGCTTCCACTTTAATAGCGATGTATGACTACAACAATTCATCAATACCAGTGCCTCTGCTGCTTGTATCAGCCCTCTCAACATCCAGAAAATGCATAATTTTCTTACCAAGCACTCTATAAAAACTCTAATCCCCACTCTTGTGCTCAGAAAACTGTACGACTGCTCAAGTCTACTCCTTGGACTTCCTCACTACACCTTCCTCCCTCTAGACAACATCCTCAACCTTGTTACCCAAAACAGTACAACCCCCCAGTGGCTCCCCACTACCTACCTACCAACAACATTGCGGTTGGCTCTCCTTGTGCAACCATTCTCATTTCACGTTTCTTCTCCAAGTCTACAAAGCTATCAATGGTCTTGCTCCTCAGTATCTTTCTGATTATGTATCAGTTTTCTAATCATTATGTTCACTCTGATCCAACTCTGCACTCAATCCTACATCCCATACCCTCCTTCTTCTACCTCTCAATTCTTTCTTTCTCCCTACTTGCCCGACTCGAATGGATCCCGCTGCGCATAACAAGCAAATCCAACTCAACTGTGGATCTCTTCAAAGCTCAGAATAAACTCCACTTACCTGCTAAAATGAGATAATTCTGTATATTTAATTAGTACTCCTCTTTAGTTTGACCCCAAAACATTTGTATTCTGTTTGTTTTGTTTGGTCCATGGTATATGTCCACATTTTTTACACCCTCACACACTGGCTCCATATTTCATCTCATCATTATGCTATTGTACAGGCATCCTTCACAGTAATGCTTCTGCATCAGTAAATGTGTTAATGTGTTACTGCAAGTCATTTCTGATCGAAATTGACATCCATGTTCTTCAAATCAATACACATACACATCATTCCTTGGCTTAAGCTATTGCATGAATAATCCCATTTTGGCACATAGAAAGAGACTGTGATGGAACTTCTCTGTCAGGGGTGGTGATATCATTTTTTATTATATATTTGAGTAGCATGAACTGACTTCTGGAGGAAAACAACACTGAATAGGTTAAAAGGCAAAACATTGGTATGCATAATTTAACAAGTCTTCAAGTAGATATCCGTAATAATTATCACAGTACAATATATGGATAGGGGAGTGCACATGATAGCTTGAATCGTGGTTACATCATGGTTGTGTTGGAAGAACCAAGCCTTCAATTCTTTCCTAAACTGAAGGAGATTTGGAGCATTCTGGATTGCTACCCGGATGGAGTTTCATGCCACCTGGATGGAGTTTCAGAGGACTTGAGTCTGGCAAACAAAGGAGTATTACATAGCTTTCTCTTTGCATACCTCTCTAGTTTTCAATCTGGAGACTGTTCTATTGCAAGGTGATTGTATACTGCCTGATGTTTTTAGTTTGGAAGATCAGGTAGGCCAGCATACCTGCAGAGGTTCCCTTGTAGGTGAGTCAAAAGGTTTTAGACCAGATGCTAGCCGCGATGGTGAGCCCATGAAATGTGGGCAATGGTGGAGATGATGTGGCTACATTTGCAAAACCCAGTGATGACATGATCTGGATCATTGTTGACTGCTTTGAGTGGGGCAGGATGAGCAGCCAAGAGCCCTGTGAAGAAAGTGTCACATCCATCAATATGCATTATCACTAGGGCCTTCATTACTATATTGAAGTCCTGCGTCAGGAACAAGGGATTGACTTTGCAGAGTAGTGGGGTTTGATAAAAATAAATGTGAGCCTTTTCTGAGATGTGCTGTTGGAAGGATAGCTTGTTACTCTCAATGAAGCCTGGGTTTTTGCAGAGTGGGCTAGTTGTGGGCAGAACCCATCCAAGCACATTTTGTCCAGACCACTTTTTGTGGGTTACAGAATTTAGGGATAGCCTAGGAGTATACATTCAGACGTGTTGGGGTTAGGTTTTAAGTAGGCATTTGTCATCCATGTTGAATGGTTTCAATGCATAAGTGAAGGTAAGCAATATATTTAGTGCCTTTGACCTTTTGGTACAACTGTGGATAGTGTGTGTACTGGTAAATCACAAGTGGTTCCATATAGAAGATAATAATTGACCGGGGTGATAATGGAGCCCTGATGGACTTCACAGGTGACTGGGCAGTGTTCAGATCTGAGTGAGGCTAATGGACAGTCTAGTGTCTGCCACATAGGTAAGGCGGAAATCATTTCAGCATGGTGCCAGAGAAGAAGTCCATCGTGTGTGCAAGAAGAGTGGGTAGTATCTGATTGTCCAGTTGACTAGCAGACCCTAATCCCCTTTATTGATAACCAGGAGGGCGTTGCTGACCACTTGGATGGTGGCTGTTTGAGTGCTGCATTTGAGCCATAAACCTAAAAGGGTTATGTGGGCCTACATTGTTCAGTCATGTCATGAGCAGTTTGAGACTATTAGATTTATCTTAATATTGGAACACCCAAACATCATAATTGGAAGCTGTCTCCAAATTATCAAGGTGAAATATGTTTGGCCCCACTTAAAAATATGTTTAGGTTCTATTTGGACTGTACATTAGTAGCACAATATTTAACAGCAAAATGTTATTTTGAGTATGGAACTTAGCTGGCCTTAATTCTGACCCCTTCAAAAAATATATTGTATCAAAATTCATTTTCTCATATTAACAATCGTTTCACTTTTTTAGATGCTGGAACCCAGATATATCACACATTTGTCCTACATGTGACAAGGGTAGGGAATCAGTAGATCTTTTATGTGTCTTCCCTTCTTATGCAGATACTCAAAGAGATGGTCTACAAACTTACTTGAGAAAGTATGTCATTCATTATGTGACTAACACATTACAGTCATGCAAGTCCACTTATATCTGGATATGAGATCAGTGGTAGCAGCATTCATGCGTATGGTTTGGAGGAGAAGTATTGGGCTGATGAAACAATGAGGATCAACATTATTATATAGAGCAGACCCACTTTCAAAATATCAAGAAACACAGTAATTCCATTTGTTTCTATGTACATATCTTACTGTCATGATCTGCTTATTATGTGAAATGTCAATGTACGTAATGTTTTATATGATTCACATATGCAATGTTCATGAATAGATATCAGGAATTCAGGAATCTTTGTTTAGAATATAGCCCTTTCAAAAACATGCTGTGATTTATCTATGTTTTTAAACAACACATGCAGTCTGCTGGTGTCATCTGATTGATTATGCAAGTAATAGTATTATGTAATATGTGCCAAACATTGCTACATATGTTAAAAATAGTGTGATGTTACAATGCCAATGTGTGCTTTTTGATTATATAGAAATATAAAGCTAAAGTGAACTTCAATAAACTGAGCCCAGATAGTTTAATGGAATGCCAGATCCCATTAAAACTTTCTGCCACCCTGCCAGACTGTTGCTGCTTCCCATTTTGACAAAAAAACATGTTGGAACCAAAACAGAAAAAGACACAAACCTATGTGAATACATTTAATAAATCAGCCTACACAATTGAATGAATAATAAACAATCATTGGAACATCTTTTAAAAACCTAATGTCATATTAGACTGTCATATTTTTGTGTTAAGGAAAGTTGTTGTATAAGAGACATGGTGGCGGGGAACAAACTAAAAATGAAGGAAGGAGGACAAACAGATCTAAGAGAAGGTTGGGTTCCATCCCTTCTAGTAGGTCAACATCCATGCTGAATAAGTGGTACACACAATAGGACCTGCAAATCAGAGGATATTGATATTGATTTGCAAAAAAGATGGGTGCAGAATCAATTCAGTGTGACTCCAAAAATGTTATCTATGTCATTGAGGACCCTGAGATACTTGTATAAAACAATAAGACAATTAAAGACGAGGAACATGGAGCACATAATTTTCCGGTAGAATATAATAGAAAATGGACCTCTTGTGAAACATTTTGATGACTTTTCTAGGACTGTAATATGAAGATGTGATGGATCAGACTCTAAGTATATACATCATAAACTTCTAAATAGAGAACAAGAGCTGATTTGTCTAACTGATAGCTAGCTCGGGAAAGGGGTTGAATGAAGAAATTGAATGGAACCATATTACTCTGATGCAAAGAAAAAATAAAACATAAACAAATTGTCACACACTAATGTTCCTTATAATACTAATAATTATGTAAATATTTAGTATGCTCTGTCAGTTGATCAAGAATTGCAGACTGGATATCTAAATAGTTGCTCTCTCTAAGAGAGGGCTATGTGTAGACAACACATGAACTACAGGTGCTTCCATAAATGGAATATAAGTTTATATTTACAAAGTATCACTGCATAATAATGTCTTTGAACACATACATTGAATGGTACAATACTCATCCATTTTAGATAGGAATACAAAAGAAACATTGTTGCTCTGTAAATTGTGAAACAGAAATGTTTTAGTCCTGTCTCCTCACTAATTAGTGGCATTTAAAGGCATAGTCCAGTAAAAAATGTTATTGCCCCTACGGGTCGGCCATGTTTTTTTAAGCCTAAGTGGCTCGATTTTAGAAAACTTTCCTATGGACCTTACCCGAGTTTTCGTCCATTAAACGCATGCGAAAACAGGCACCAGGGAGCCGCCATTTTGTGATAATCCTATCACTTGCCGCATCGCCCTGGCTGACCTGCTTCTGTGGCACTAAATCCCCTAAATCCCCACTAAATCCCCACCCCTGAGCCTGACATTATCAAAACATTCATATTCCCCGCCTCTCTCTGTGACGTTTCTGTGCTGCTTAGGCAAATGCGACCAGTCGTCTTCTACGCGACTCCACACAGAACCCGGAAACCACCACAGACCATCTCACAACACAGCGCGCCACAATTCGGAATATGAAACTGTACTTTAAAATCAAACAGCAACACGGTACATTTGGTAAAGTACATTTATTTGACATTAAATGTTTAGAGAATATTCAGCAATTGCCATATGAACTCCGAAAGCCATTTATTTTCTTTTATCTGTATACGCAATGGTACACAGGGTGTTGCTTTTCATTAAAAGAAGCACTTTGGAAGCACAGTGAACCACAAGGCTGTTCCATCAACTAGGCACTAGTCCATCGTAAAGTTTGATCTGTTGCTTCAAGCCACTAGTACAGCGTAAGGGCATGTGGGCCCTTGGCGATCGACCCATAAAATTGTCAGTGTGCTCCAGTTGTTCACACGAAGCTGCAGGTGTCTGACGAAAAAACCATCTGCCGGTGTCTCAAACTGATGACAGTAGCAGAAGGGGAGCAAATACCTGTAATGAAAACAAAAAAATTATAATTAGTCTCACCAGCCGATCTTCATTAATATTACTCATTTTATTTATTACGGCCGATCAGAAACTATTTGCTTGCAAGGATAGTTCACTGGAGTATGTTTGGCTCTAAAATTAATGCGAAAAGTAACAAAATAAATCGAGGCCAACACACAATGAGAAACGACAGTTAGTCTACATGCGTGTGGAATGATATGATATATGATATGGCATTTGTAACGGGCCTATACACAAGTGTTTCAAGGCGCGACGAGGCAGGGCGGGAACAAGGGCAGACAGACAACGATCCTACTAGGCCAGGTGTCTTTCAGATCGCGCATGGGGAAGGGGGGAGGGGGGTAAAATTGCTGTACATGGTTAGTAGAATACAAGATAAATGATAGGGCCAGCTGGTGGCAAGTGAAAGGTAAATGCCGGGAAAAGGGGCTGAAGGATACAGAGACAGTCCCGTAGTGCAGGTAGGCAGTGCAGGGAAAAGTGGCTGGGCCAAGGACCGAGATCGGTGAGACCAGTGGACCTGCATGCCCATGTGCCCACTACGAAAACATTTTCCTTGCTTTTCCAAGCTCTTCATTCATTCATTTATTCATGCATCCATTCATTAATTCTTCATTCCGGTATAAAAGCGTCTAAAGATTTACTGACATTATATTTGAAATTTCCATTGTGTCTCTGCGTAATGCAGTCTGTAAAACGGACCATGCTCTTGACAATGATTTTTCGTATACTGAACTAAAATGAAACTCGGTCTAGTTTCTGAATTTTCTGCCTTATCGTCTCTTACGTTATTGCGCACCCCCTTCAAATGAAATTCTTTCGGCATGGTCCCTGTCTCAAGGTCAAAAAACAATAGACCCTTATACTTCCAGTGCAACTTGTGGGCCTTTTCTGGGCACGAGCTGAAAATCAAAGCCGTTGTCCTTCGCATTCTTTATTTGCAACATCCCGTAGTAAAGGCATCTGTGAGAACTTGAAGTTTAGAATCCCTCTATGTAGTGCGCCACAATGTGCAAATGCGAACTGGCTTCTCTCCCAAATGTCACGGCCCGCTTGACGCGTTCTAAGGCCCTCAATTTTGTCCCCGTTGTCTGCGAGCTTTGCAGCCCAAATGGAGACATTTAATTTTTGGCGGAAGGTCAGGGAAAGTATAAAGTACCACAGGAGTTGAGTTAAAAGTGAGTTTTATTGTTTGTTTGTTTGTTTTATTATTTGCAATGCGCAAGCCTCCCCTCCGTTAACAGTGCGCAACAGTGCGCAGCATTTACATTTACATGAGATGAGACATAGAAAAGTATATACATACACATATATGAGGTGAATAGAGAGAATTCAAAGATGACACCCAGCTTGTTCGCCACCCATGATGGTGAAGGTAGGGGTTAGGGTTACAGGTACACTGTACAATAACATTTATTTATTAAAAGACAATCGTATTGCAATTATTTAAACCGGGATTTGTACTTCACAACCAGCTGTGCTTCTGGTGGACATGGCACAGTTGCAATGTTCGGTGGCAATGGATCACTGCTCTGCACAGAAACGTCCAAAATTCCATATCTGTGCTTCTCTAACACAGCAACAATAAGGCCTTTCACATAGTCGAACTGCATTTCATCATAGACTGTTTTGATCACCCATTGCTTACTTCGTTTTGAAAACACCTTAGTGTAGCGAGGCATCCTTACTTTACCCCTAGTCCTAGATTGTTCACATCCGACATTGCTGTTATGGGCCAAGACAGCTAGTAGAGTGCGATGTTTCATGCCCCGAAACGTAAAATGCAAGCGCTTTGGCCTGTACTTTAGGCACATATTGTGGAACACCTCCAAATCTCCTGTGTGACAGAATTCTGTCAGTCCTCTCAAATATCTTGATAGAGTTTTGTCGAAAACAATCTTCTCAATGGCTTTGTGTGTCGGTGAAGATGGAATCAACCACTTCTTCTTCCTTGCCTCCTCTGGGGACAAAGGGCCATGTTCACATTGGTGGAAATGTAGGCTTTCTGACCAGCGGTGAACGTTGGTACAGTGGTGCATCAGTGACCGCCATTTTTCAAGTAGTATTTCCACTGACCCTTCACAAGTTTTTGAGCTCCACCAAAGATGGTTGGTGATAGACTGGGACCACTGCAAAATACTTTCAAAACCTTTTTTTTTTCCTGCAGCCGAGATTTTCTTACTGATTGATTTAGCAAGATGCCATATGTCAAATTGATGATTAATAAGCGGGAACTGCTCTCTCATTGTCTTGGCAATTGAAACGTGTCTGTCCGTGGCTATGAGGTTGATGTGCATTCCCCTTGATTGTAGATATTCCACTGATTTTATAAATCCTAGTTTCTCCATGGCCACTGAGGATGTACATTGTGTTACCTGCATGACCACCGAACTCACAATTTTCTTACTATCCATGTCCTGAAAGTGGTAGGTGCAGTACTTGGCAGAAAATCCAGGGCTGTTGCACTGTCCATCGCCGGCTAGCCTGAAACGTTTCCCTTCGAATGTACTTACTAGAGACAATTGTTCAATTTTCCAAGCATCACTAATGGCCGGAAACAGATAATCACGTTGGTATATGTAGTACAGCGATTCAGAAATGAAATGGAGTCCCACAAACTGAAAGAAAGCCTCTAACTTTCTAAAACTGGAGCCACTAAAAAGTGATGCAGCTGCACACAGTAGATTGCCTGCTGGCATTTCCCCAGCATCGTTAGTGCAGACCATGAGAACCTATGATTTAATCTACAGGCGGCATTTATTTTGACGTTACTGCCTTTTATTTGACGAGTCACATTAATCAATGGCTTCCCACATACTTTCCCTCTAACGGAATGCACACATTTCAGCATACTTATAATATCCATCAAACAACTGTCGAATACAATGTATTTGCTCTCTTTCATTAGACTGTCATCCTGTGTCAACGTTGTTTCGGCCTGTGACGTTGCAGTGATTTCAACACATTGGAAAGTAATATCGCTGATATCACGTTCTGATGCGTCTATGGATGCTGCGGCTGGTTCATTCTCTGTAATTTCGACATCTGTTACTTCAACATTGATGGGAGAACACAACAATGTCGACAGGTTTTTGGGTGGCAATTTTTTGGCGGGTCTAGATCGTGTGAATAGATCTGCAACTACTTCAGAGCTATCTTCAATACATTCAATATCATCTTCTTGTGGTGGTGCGGTCGCACTGTAGCAATGGTCCAATGCAACTTTGCTGTATTCTCCAAACACAGTTAATTCATGTTCTGGCCATTGGACATGAGCATCTTGAGCCTGAACACGCCTCGCCTCAATTAATAGTTCCTCCATAGTGTACATGGTCTGGCAAGCAACATCTCTCATTCGCTTCACTGTCTGTGTATGTATAGTTCTGACACCCACGTGTAACTAGAGGAGAGATTGGAAAAGGGATGTTCAGTTTAAACACAAGATAAAGTGTAGTCCAATTGACTGGAAAAAAACATAAAATAGTCCCCAGCACAAACATTTTTTTAAAGTTATGAACTGTTTGTAACTAACCTTTGTTTTTTTTTTCTTTGCAACTTTTTTGACTCGACCTTCAACATCTGCACGCTGTAGCTCCGATTCGTTTCCGCATGTCCTCCCTTCCTCTTGCGCTGCAACGACTATATTTTCTGTATCCGCATAGACAGCACGGAATGAGGCTCCATCGTCTCCCTGAAACATAGTACTTTCATTACTATGTATCAAAATATTAATAGCATAAAACACACATGAGGACGAACACACAGGTACATCTCAATAGCCAAACACGATTTAAACATTGTGTGCAACAATCAAACGACAAGTATTCGACCTGTGATGATCTATTTCGATGGAACTGTCAGTATCCATACCTCTGGCTCTGCATGGACTGCCATGAATGGTTGTATTGGAGAGGAGGCATCAGCATCTCCCTGAAACACAGTACTTGCATTAGTATGGTTTTCAATATTGGAAACATAACACACACTTGGGGTCGACAGCACAGGTACATATAAAGAGATAACCACAAATGATGCATTGTCTAAAACAATCAAGGAAAATATAAATATGCAGATTTCATCGACTTATTTCTCTGATTGCTTTACATCTGCATCATCAAAATGGGATGTTGTGATTGTAGTGGAAGCTCCGTCGTCTCCCTGAAACACAGTACTTGCATTAGTATGGTTTTCAATATTGGAAACATAACACACACTTGGGGTCGTACGCACAGGTACATATAAAGAGATAACCACAAATGATGCATTGTCTAAAAGAATCAAGGAAAATCTAAATATGATCACATTTCATCGACTTATTTCTCCGATTTATTTACATCTGCATCATCTAAATGGGATGTTGTGATTGTAGTGGAAGCTCCGTCGTCTCCCTGAAACACAGCACGTGTGTTAATAGGGAAGAAAGTATAGCAAATGGAATCACGTTATATGATCACGCATGATGGAGCTGTCAGTATCCATACCTCGTGCTGCTGAAGAATATCTTTGGATGTTGCAAATGTAGTGCGCACTTCCGAAAGCTGTTGCGCCGATTCGTATACGCATGGTCCCGCTTCCACTTCCCCTTGAATTACTTGAATGTCAGGCTCTGCATCAAGTGCAGGGGTTGACGCTCCATCAACTGCCTGAAACATAGTGCTTGCATTAGTGAGGATTACAATAGTGAAAACATAACACACACCTGGGGTCGACAGCACAGGTACATATCAATGGCTAACCACAAATGAAACATTGTGTAGAACAATCAAACGACAAGAATTCCAGCTCTGATGACGACGCTCGATGGAGCTGTCAGTATCCATACCTCCTGCTGGTGAAGAACATCTAGAAATGTTGTAGATGTGGCGGACGCTTCAGCATCTCCCTGAAAGACAGTACTTGCATTAGTATGGATAACACTAATTATAACTGAAAACAAACACCAGTGGACAATAACTAAGGTGTCTAAGAGGATTCAATTCAACACTACAGCTAAGTCAATGCCTAGTCTGGGATACTGAATGGAAACCCTTATTGATATATCTTTATGTCCAGTTCATGCGTTCTGGATGACTACCCCTATATAACACCCCTTTCTTGGAATCCCCCTGACCCCACTGAGCCAAGAAGTAGTTCTGTTTTGCAAGTTAAAAGGTTTATTTGATAATTTAAACAAGAGATGTATATATCACACCTTATAATAAATTAATAATTGAATAGCACACTTAATCTGATATGATAAAGATTAACAACGGAGAATCTGGCACTAACACGCTTCTCTATAATCAATAAGGAGTTGACATGAAATGGATAAGGTAGCACACAGGTGAATAGGAACAAAAGAAGAAGGTGGTACAAAATGCTTTATAGAGTTCAAATGGATGCAAGGTTGAATGAATGAAATGCAGTATAGAAATACTCAATATGATTTCAACAAAACAATGTAATCACTTTTCTCTGGCAATCCCCTCCCCCCCTTGATGCAAGGCAAGGAAATGGAAGGAAAAACACACAGTTCTCAGAAATGCAATCAAATGTGATTCAGTTCACCCCAGCAAGCTTAGACTACAGAAGTTTGAAAACACAGGCCCAAATTGCTTTGATATGTGCTGGCAATGAATTAAAAAAAAATGCTAAAATGCTTTTAATTCCCTTTCAGAGGTTCAGGGTGAGTGATATCTACTCTCTATGAATTCAGGATCACCTTAACAATGCTTTAGTAGTAACTAGCAGGTAAACGAAGTTTTTGGCAAGGAAAAGCAAAACTGCTGTCTTTTTACACGTGAAGAAATTTGCAAATCGCGGCAAAATTCGCGGATGCGCCGAGCGCTATTACAGAGGAACCACAAGGACTATCTCTATCGTTTTGGGGTCCTAGGAAAGCCTAGGATCTCAGCTTCCAAATGAAAGTTACTGCAAGTCTCTAAGACAAACGGTCGCGGAGATATGAGCGATTTTGTGAAGGTCGTTTTTCATATTTGAAATTTTAAAAGCTCAAAATGACAAGTGACAGATTTTGCAGCTAGAATGACAGGTGACAGATTTGGAGCTATCAGGCAGTTCTACTTAGGTTAAATAGATTGAATTAGATGAATTTAAACTAAGAGATTGGTTCTACACAGTTCTGCTGGGTACTCACACTATATTCTTGAATTAAATGGGCCTCATCACGGATCTGGTCAGGGTTTTAGACTGGGCTCTGGTCTCTCTCTGGGCACAGCGTCTGGTCTCTGGAACTGCTCGCTCTCTGGTCTGGTCTCTTAGTTCTGGATAGATTGAAGTCTCTAGTTTGGCTTTCTGGAGGTTGATGAATTTGAAGTCTGGATCTCTGGATGTTGTATGGTCCGGCAGAGCGCGTTGCAGCAAATGGAATTGAAGGTCCCTATCTGTCCTGTCTGTCTGCTTTTATGTGTTTTGAGAGTGGGTGGGGATGTTGGTCATAACTAAACTTGCCCCTCTCACTTGTCATTGGTCAAATTTCCATTCCTCACTTGATTGGCGAAGCTAAGTTGTGTCAGAGTGATGTCATTTTATGGCTTGCAGATAGGACACTCCTCTGTCAGATTGCACACATTCTATATTTGATAACAAAAGACATATTTCACAGTTACACAGTTGCTTGAAATTACATATACATGGTGTGGCTGAATTTAGCCATGTCTCTGTCCAAATCTGTTGTTTCTAAGAGCTTGCATTCAGAAATGGCACATAATTGACTTTTTAACTGATTTTTCAATTTCTGACATTGACCCAACTTTACATACATGTGCGCAGGGAGTATGGACATTAACTGACGAAGTTTCAGATTTTTAACATGCATACATTTAGAGTAATATTCACTTTTCCGCTGACACCCCCCTGAACATACCACCGGTTCTAAAAACCTCTTAAACTGTGGGCAGAAAAATCACAAGAATTATGGTATCATTTATAAAATTTTCACATGTCCGCTCTATGAATGATCCATCTTTTTAAAGTTATGTTCTGGCTCCAAAGGGGTGTGGTTTCCTCTCAGCACAAGGTAGAAATACTGGTTTATCCAGTTCTGCCAAGCCAGCTTCTGTCTCCAGTTTCTCCCCCTCCCAGTTTCTGCCAAGAGTAAGCCACTTTTACGACCCCTGCAATATAAGATTTGCTTGGGTCCTGAAAGGCTCATTGTTCAAGAGGAAGCCATTTATGATCCTCTCAATAAACCCTCTGCCTGGGTGAAGGGAGTTGCATTGTTCACTCTCCTGCAGAGCACAGGTAATTCAATTATCAGATAGATGGTATATTCTTAGTGTGGCCAGCAAAAAGGCAGATAGTCCTGGGAACACAGCTGTGACTCAAGTTTCACTCCTGATGGGGGTAGTTGTCAAGCAAAATCAAGTTCCTTAAGCCAGACTTTCAGCTAACTGTCATGTTTTTTGTTGCTTTTTAAATTAACTTGCAATTTTACACATGCAGCTAGAATGCTGATTCTAAGTGCAAAACTATGACATTTCAACAGTTACAAAGGCATGTGACACCAAACATAGGTCACTCATTTAATCTAAACATTTTCGATTTTAGTGTCTTTAAATCCAGTGCAACTTAAACTGCTGACTCCATCGCTCAGCCAGTTTTGTTATAAGCATTGTTCTGGGCTCTTCATTTCCAAGATTTTGTAGGCACACAAAACTCCATTCTGCCAAATGTCTGCTGGTGTTAAGTGAATATTTTGCACATATTGTAATGTTTGAAAATAGGCATTTTGAGCCTGCCTTCAGAGAAACACAGGGTGGTTTTAAAACGCCGGCTTTTGGATAGTGGTGAGTACTGGTACTGCACCCATTTTTGGGATTTAACAAATGAATTCCCCACAATTCTAAGTTGCATTTGGCAATCAGCATTGCCATTCCCAATGGTTTCAGACTACTGTGCGGGTAGTCCAATGGTGGTTTTAAAGCGCTTTGAAGCTAACCGGCGCTACTGTTTTTCCTTTGGCAACCCATTTCCCTCATGGCAACCCGGCCTTTCATTCTCGCACTGGTGGGAGGCAAGTGAGGCAACCATTTTGGTGGGCGCACAAACTGGGCAGCTTTCCTGGATTTCGGCGCACATGTGGGTTTTCCGCCATCTTGAATTTTCTAAGCCCACAGCACCAAATGTTGTAGCATGATAGCTTAAACGTGGGTCAGGACACCCAACAGGTGTATATCAATTGGAAAGCACTAACCAAACATTCGGTAAAATAATTACACAATAGAATAAAACTATTACTTGACATGCATAAAACAAGTCTGTAGCGGATTAGCCTAGTAAGATTACCTGATACGCGTTAGAAGTGGTTGATAACTGCGACCACGTCAAGGATGTAGAATGTTCTTGCTTCAGATTCAAGGGATAGTCAAGAAGTTGTAAAGGTAAATTAATGATTGATAATGAAATGCCAATATTAAAAATAGCCATGTAAGGCGACAGAATACTTGAAAAATGCTCAATACAGCACAGTTCCCTGTTCCCATATATATACATTTCGTTTGTGGGTTATGAAATCGAAAAAGAATATATTGATAAATGTCATTATTCAAAAAGCTATACACTCATATCAATATCGAAATTATTACAAGGGATAGAACACCTACAATATAAATTAATCCATTCGGATACCTACACACTACCACAAGGCCTAAAGCTAAATCCGGACACTTGACTCACTGGTGGCGGAATGTGGACGAATAGAGTGGGAATAGCGTTTTCGAGCAATTTCCGTGTCATTCGCCGTTTATTCTTCTTTGTTACCCAAGATGTTGTGTACATGTCCAAGGAAAAGTGCCGGCTGCAGAATTGTCCTGTAAGACTTGTTGGACTCGACTTTCCAGCTCATCCAGTGGCTATCCGCAATGTCTGACCCATTCTCTTATTCGATCAACAGTTTTCGGGAATACATGCATTGTAGTGCCTTCAGATTTCGCATGGGTCTTCGAAGGGCAACCGCTAATCAAACAGGCAGGCATTGTTGTTAAATCTGAACAGTAAATATCAACATTATTATACAATCTTCATGAATAAAGATTTGATACAAAAGTAAATGAATCATACAATGATCAATGCAAGGTTTGTTTTGGTCGCAGGAACTATACCAGTTCATTATGTGCGGCTTAGTATTTGCATAAGTTGCAGAAATGTATAAATGATGTGACTAAAATCTGAACATGTGACTGGTCCCTTGGATGTTCTGTCTTGCACGAGAAGGAAACATGCTTACATTATAGACTGGACACCCGAAGGATGCAATTCGATGACAATAGACACAGATGAAAATAAATAGATCTATTGATAGCATAGCAATGGAAACTCAAGTCAATAGCAATGAGACCTATGAACATAGCACTATTATGTACTCTACTCGCAAATAGATAGAAATTTAAAAATCTGCGAAATATGACTACGATACATGGCCTTACCTTGACCAACAAACAGTTGGATTCAGCAAGCAGAGCAGAGCAGTATGTGGCAGGAGAATAGGTGGGTGGCCACAGGTAGCACACTGATGGGTTTGCTCTAAGCGGTCTCAGAAGTTCATGGATAGCACGACGATGAGCAGATTAGCGTAGATCTCAGTGGTTGCCAGGTAGCACGTTCAGGAGTTGACTTGCAAAGCACAAAGATGTTCTCATGAGACATATCAAGTGCTTTATAAAGTATTAGAAACAGGGGTGTGTTTGTGAATGAATGACGTATGTGTGTCGTGGTATTAGGGGGGCGGCCTGCTTGAAGGGGAGGCCTGGCTGGAGACACGGGGTCTGAGGAGGCCATGTGACCGATGGCCCCTTGGCGTGGGATACCTTTTGAAGTGTACATGTAGTTTAGCACCTTGGCCTTTCGCGCCCGTGACAGCGCGCATCCACTGGCGCGAACCGCCTTTGATAGAGGGTGGGTGGGATGGATGGGCCTGGGCCGTGCAGATAAGGCACAGGAAGACTGCTGAATGGAGACACACTTATGTGGATTGCCGGGGGGCGGCCTGCTTCAAGGGGAGGCCTGGCTGGAGACACGGGGTCTGAGGAGGCCATGTGACCGATGGCCCCTTGGCGTGGGATACCTTTTGAAGTGTACATGTAGTTTGGCACCTTGGCCTTTCGTGCCCGTGACAGCGCGCATCCACTGGCGCGAACTGCCTTTGATAGAGGGTGGGTGGGATGGAGGGGCCTGGGGCATGCAGATAAGGCACAGGAAGACTGCTGAATGGAGACACACTTATGTGGATTGCAGGGGGGCGGCCTGCTTGAAGGGGAGGCCTGGCTGGAGACACGGGGTCTGAGGAGGCCATTTGACCGATGGCCCCTTGGCGTGGGATGCCTTTTGAAGTGTACATGCTGTTTGGCACCTTGGCCTATCGTGCCCGTGACAGCGCGCATCCACTGGCGTGAACCGCCTTTGATCGAGGGTGGGTGGGATGGAGGGGCCTGGGGCATGCAGATAAGGAACAGGAAGACTGCTGAATGGAGACACACTTATGTGGATTGCAGGGGGGCGGCCTGCTTGAAGGGGAGGCCTGGCTGGAGACACGGGGTCTGAGGAGGCCATGTGACCGATGGCCCCTGGGCGTGGGATACCTTTTGAAGTGTACATGCAGTTTGGCACCTTGGCCTTTCGCGCCCGTAACAGCCCCCCATGCCAGCGCTCATCCACTGGCACGAACCGCCTTTGATAGTATATCGTTGCTTATCAATAACAAATGCCACATACCGGAGATTCTTGTGAGCACAGACCCACACTTCAACCGGTGTATTATAGTGGTCAAGACCCTAAGGCCTGTATAATCCAATGGTAATTGTTAGTATAGATATATGGGTGACTTTTATAGAGACATAACCTACTGAAAGACTTTGAACAAGTGTTATTTAGTGCATGCATTATCGAGAATATCTTATGTTAGCTTAGATAGATAGTGATCCATCCTTGAATGGAGACACACTTGATTCATTTAAAAAATTGAAACAACCGTTGTTAAAATATATGTGGTGTTTTATTTTGTATCTTATTTTCATGACACAAAAATACAAGACTTTAAAGATTATACAGGTCAGGTTGCAGCACAGCGAGAGAAAATCCCCTGTACTGACCACTGTCACTCGGGAACGTTTCTCTTATGGCACGAACGGCACAGGCGGGTATCACTCTTCGAACGCGGTGTCCAAGCCTCCCGTGGAGCCACCATGTAAAGGAACGATAGGCCACCAGCCTGTACCACCTGTGAAAAGGAATGAAACAAACTGTTTTTAAATGACCAAGATAATTTTAATAAACGTTTGTTGTCAATGACAATTCTTGTAACTAATGGCATTCTGCACGGACAAATGCTATCTAGACAATGCACACTATTGAACGACTTTTATGCATTACTATGATATGAATATATCATTTTGGATATAGTAGAAGAACATGAAATAGGAGTGGCATGACAAGCAGAGTATACTTACTCGTTACTCGGATTACGGGGACGAGCAGATGCGCGAAGTTCGTGCATAAGCACCATCATTATTCTCAACACGGCCCGTGTGAGGCAGGCTGCCCTGAAGTCTGGCAGCTCGGTGATGCATTGCGGTCGTGGCTCGCCTTCCGAAATGTAGGCCAGGCATCCCGAGTTTTCTCGGCAGCAGCAGTTCTCCTCCTCGGTTGCCATTAGCTCGCACCGATTGCATGTGCACCAGGTGGAGACGCCGTCCATGCGACTAGGCCCAGGCTCTTCATCTGTGGATTCGTCCTGCCAACTGCTGTCCGAATCCCCATCGTTTTCGTGTGCTTCCCTTTCCAATAGTTCCTCCTCGGTATACTTGGGCTCGTACATGTAGGGCATTATTGTAGCCATTGTGTGGTAAACAAAGTAAAATAATTTACCCAGATGGTTCAGGTGTTCACACGGGCTACAAGCCGCGAAGGTAGCTGACCAGAGCACAGAAACGAGTCACAAAATACTCTAAGTAACACAGAGAGAGGAATGGAATCGAAAATCTGCTGCTGTGTGTTGTGAAACGGTCTGTTTATACTTATTGAGGAAAGAGGCGTCCTGCCATTTCCATGGCGACACATCATTAGCTGAGGCGCAGCGATTGTTGACACGAGATGTGCTTTGGCGTTGGGAAATGGGTGGTACGAGTCTGCTGATGACAGGCTCAGGGGCGGGGGAATTGATTTAGTGCCGCAGAAGCAGGTCAGCCAGGGCGATGCGGCAAGTGATAGGATTATCACAAAATGGCGGCTCCCTGGTGCCTGTTTTCGCGTGCGTTTAATGGACGAAAACTCGGGTAAGGTCCATAGGAAAGTTTTCTAAAATCGAGCCTCTTAGGCTTAAAAAAACATGGCCGACCCGTAGGGACAATACATTTTTTACTGGACTATGCCTTTAAGCAAGTTGTTGCAGCTCATCAAAATGTGGGATATGGATATGGTTTTCACAATGTGTAACATTGTTAAAGCCTTTTTGAGATATGTTGTGTGCTAGATTGAATCCCATTTGCAACAATGCCTGTAACAGAATCCTGTTGGAAGACATCCTGATGCTTCCTTATTGCCACTTTTTATACCCCAGGGACATATCTAGTGCATCTCCAGGCTTTACACTGTACCCTTCTTCTAAACACTAATTTACCCACTATACACAGTAACAACAAACACCCTTCTCACAGTTAATTAATTTAGCTCATCATTTTCATTAGCAAGAAACAGACAACTCAATTGTGTACTTGTTAAGCATGAAACCAATTGCAATAAACATCTATCATTAGGCACGTGTACAAGAACACATCTCATCTTTGGCATGGCATGGCATGGCAAATGCGTTTTTCTTTCTTAATCTGGGAAACCCTCTCTAAGCATCATTTGTTGTGACAGCAATATGACAGCATTAGGATTTCAGTACTTTGTCAATCTACGTATCCTGCTTTTCATTGGTTGGCTGTTAGATTATGACCCACTTTGCGTGGAAGGACAACCCCCCCACCCAGAATTTGAATTCAGGCTACTCCATTAATCATTTGGTATCTTACATTTTAAGGAAGTGTTGCCTTTCATGTCCACCCTGACTCCTGGCCAATTACCCTGCAAAAAGGGTTCCTAATTAATTGCCTGTCTAGTTATACTCACCATCCAAACAATAGCACATTTTCTCTCAGAAGGCTGTCTCTCCCCTCACTTTCAAACTCTTTTCCTGCCCCGAAGTTTCACCATGGCCTTCAAAGAACTCCCTGGCAGCTCCCACTCCCAGCTACACCGATATCCCAGCAGACCTACCTCATCAAATCTCCAGCCATGCAAAACAGCCCTCTCCCTCCAAGAAGTATTTATTTCCCCCTTTCTCTTCCTCTATTTTAAAGCCTTCATTCAACAATGCCTCCTTTGTGAAGCACTGCTGTTCAACTCTTGATTTTGTTTGATTTCTCTGAGCATGTTACCGTGTTCGTGCACCTGCAGCTATGCCAGTTTTTCATGGACCAATTAAATACATCTAACCAACTATTTTTAATGCCTCTATTCTAAGAATTATTGTCAAATGTTCAACTAAACACTGAAAAAACTGTACAGCTCCTAAATTCCCTAACAATCCCTAACTGTATAACGATTAGGATGGTCTAAAATGTTGAATTGTTTACTGAAATTAATTAGACCTTCCATTTTGATGCTTAACCTATTGTTCATCAACTGGATCAACTCTGCATATGGATCAAATTAGGTGTAAGAGTCAGATCTCCACTCAAAGATGTGCACTTTCCAATTTCTTAAGTATGCCACCTTTGCTGTTACACCCATTCTCAAACACGTCCTATTCTCAGCAAACCATTTAAAAATGGTTCTATCATATGTGGTGGATACTTTTGTAAGCAGATGTTGCCTTCAGGAGCAACAATCCTTCCCCTTTATCTATCTGTGCCAAGGTAAGAATAGCCTTAAAATGTATTTAAAAATGTTGGTATCCTGGGCTTCATTTTATACACTAAATTAAGTTCCAGCTAAAATGAGTTTACCTCTTTGATCCCCTGTAGGCATACATCTAAAAAACAAGCATGAACAACATTTTGGCACCATTCATTGGCCATTAGATGTCAAGCTCATTCATAGAACCATTTTTTTCTGCCCGCCGAGTCCTCTTACACTATGGATTTCCGTAATCCTCTAGTCTGTAATATTTGTGTTTCCACGGGTAGAGCAGATCATACAAAATGAAATGGTAATATGTAATCGAGGAAACAATATGTCTAGAAAGTAATTCTGACCTGGCCATTGTCTTAAACACTATTGTTTTTATTTTTATTTTAATGGCAGCTTATTCTTAAAAAGCGTATTTGTTTATTGTGTTACTTACAGAGATACCCTAATCCAATATGACACTATGAAAATAACTCCTGATGAACGTTCCACAATCTCTATAAAGGAACAGAAATATGTCAAGATGATCCTGTGACTATTGGATGTATGTATATATTGATTGAATTATTGTGCACACTTCAGTTATGTTCCGTGATGGGACAGAATTAATTTTAAAACTCAACTCTGTGTGCCCCATTCATAGAAGTTTGTGCACAGCTGAAAGTGACTTGGAACTGCTGACAAGTGACTTTGCACTGCCAACACAAACCTTGATTCATGGAAGTGTGCAAAGTGTATTTTTTCAGTGCAGTCAGTACAATGTCGTTTTTGCCGTACAAACTGACTTTGCACTGAAAAAATACACTTTGCAGAGTTCCATGAATCAGGGTTTGTGTCTGCAGTGCAAAGTTACTTTTTCAGCAGTACAAAGTCACTTTCAACCGTGCACAAAATTCCATGAATCTGGCCCTGTATGTTCCTAATGATGGAATGAACGGTCAAATGAGGGTGTGTAATTATGTTTGTTTGCTCCATGTTCAATGTTATTATGTTCAACGAGTTCAATATGTTTCCAAAAGAACGTTATTCATTTTTTTTTTATTATTAATGTGAATGCCATTGTTGGTTTTCAGTGATGTAAATCAAGTTGTTTTTTAGACACTGCATGTAACTATAGCATGCAGGTATCTTTTTGTATCATAACTGAGATCTGATCTTGAATTCCTTGAGTTCTCTTGTAGGTTATTGAGGCCAATGCAGTGCATGCATGTGCAAATGTACTTTGAGATGTCTAATTACTTTCACAGTTACCAATGCACTTACGTTTGCATAAACTGTATTTGCACGTGTAATTAGTAGCATAAACCAACCGTCCTAGCGAAAGGAAAGTGCATTTATAAATGTGTAGCTAGACCACACATATAAACTTAGCTGATCCGAAAAATAAATGAGAGGCAGACTTAAAAACACAGTGAGAACGACACAGAATTTGTAAAAAAATATATATAATATAAACAAAATGAAAACCTGGCCCCAAATAGAAATGTTGGTGCTAATTATCCGAGCTAACCGCTCATGTCAATGGGGATGCTAACGTACTTAGCAGTACGGCTGATGGTTAAATATGTAAAACGCCTTGTCAAAATGCATTTGCTCGTTCAGATTGGCCATACGGCAAAGGGCCTGGTTTCAATGAGACTTTGCCATGCTAAAACATGTTTGCAAATCCGGCCCACAATGTGCATTTTTGGAGCACCTTGAAAGCACGTGCTTTCTGGCAAACATTTGTCCAGTGGCTCCATTCTACCAGCCTGCCCTATTGAAGGCAAAAGGCAGGCAAGCATGCAAAGCAGGCAGGAGTCTTTCAAATGTGCCCCTTCTCTGTGGTGCCCAGAAGGCATAGTAACTTCTATTCATGTTTGACATTTTCCAAAATCTTAAATTAAGTTGCAAATGTAAACATGTATTTTCTTGTAGTGGACATTTTAAGGACTGTACCAAAAATGAGTAGTCTGCACCCAAGTATGTGCAGACTGGTCGCAGCCCCCAACCCACGAGACTTATGTGATAATTGGCCTGATTTACACACCATATTTCAATGGGACTTTCCCATGTTAAACCATTTTTGTAAATCAGTCCCCATATGTCCATCAAGGTATTGCTCGGCGAGCATGCATGGCACATGCACACAAAGCCTGCTCTTCCTAGTGAAAGCATAGCACATTTTTCTATCAGGAGACCTATGTGCAATGCATGATGGTCGCGGGGATTGTTGGTAACTCGGTCATTGTATCTGGTTACCAGTCGAATTGTGTGAATTGTCCCCAATATGTGCTTCCCACTTCACAATGTATTTTAATGTACGTGTCCTGTTCACCCAAAACCTGCCTTAAAAAAATAAATAAATAAATATATATATATATATATATATATATATATATATATATATATATATATATATATATATATATATATATATATATATATATATATATATATATATATGTCTGAAAGCTCTAACAGGTATTATTGACGTATAGATAGGAATGCAAATGTTCTTTTAAGGCTGACATCTGACATACATGATTGCTGTAAATAGTAACTTAGCATCTGTGAGATTGAGGAAAAAAAAAACATTTTTCATGCAGTGCAGTGAAATCTTCACCGCCACACATAACTGTCACAATATTTGAAGCTTTAGGGAAATCGGTGTCAGAGAAAAGTTTTCTCTGCCAGATAACATATTTATTAAATCCCCTGTGATGCTGCTTTCAAAGTGAAGTCACCAAATGCATATTTCCTTTGCTCTTTGCCATTTTGTGAAATATTATGACTAGAGTTTTGACCTTTCCTCTATAAAAGAAAATAAATTATTGCTTTTGAAGAGGAATGAGCAAGCCTTTATTTCGTTAGAATATTAGTTGCCATGACAAAATCATGCAGACTTTAGCAACAAGTTACTCATTTCAGATGTATAGCTGAGTTTTTTTTTTAACGTGCTTTTCATTAGGATACAACAATACACATGCCAGCAAACTGTGGCCTGTAGGCAGGCCATCAAAGTCGATAAATAAATAACATCTCAGGCAGGCACAGGGATTAAGAGGATTAAGAGTACTACAAGGATCCTCCCTAATTACGCGCAGGCACCCTTTTCTATCACCACCAACAGTCCATGGAACCCCCTGACATCGGGCATCTACTGAATGCACTCCACAAATCCACTCTCAATCACACCCCCCAGTGCTTTGACTTTGCCACCACATGACCACCTATGACTCAAGTCCTCTTTCTGGATCTCTGGGTCCACTGATCCTTTCAATTGAAACACACACTTGGCAGCAATGTGAAACTTGGAGAAGCCCATCATCATCTTCATCATCTTCATTGGCATGGCCCTCTCCTGCCTCTTCTCACACCTTGCAGGCACTTGCTATTAAATGTCCCAGTGCTTTTCTCGATACAGGCGCACTTCAATACCAGAGAGCATCCCCCAAGTCTCTCACCTAGACCCACTTTTGTTTCTCAGGATCATGTTGTCCTTGTCCCATTGCCAAGAGCACTTCTTTGCTGACAGTAATCAAACATGCTCCCTGAGAGAATACCCTTAATGATGTGCGGTTGACAACCTCTTTGCCATTAGATGGTGGACTTAAAATGTGACTTCCCCCTCATCATTTGCTTTCCAATCGATTACATCTTTCCTCCCACCAGCTTGTAACATTGGAGTTAATTTCCACAGCAAAACAAGTCCTTCTGACTTGATCTCATCTACTGCTACTCGTGCCTCCCAAAATCACCTGCTCAGTACCCACAAGTGTGGCCCTCTACCAAATGCCCTTCTTGCAAAATGCATATCTAGCTTCTTTAAGTCAGCAAGATGGACAATGTCTCTTGTCAGCAATCTGGATGATTGAGATGCTCCAACTGGCCTGGAAATCTTTTTGTTACCTTCATTGATGGTCTCACACAATCAGAACAGTTTGAAGCTAAAGATTTCCATTGATTTTAATATTTAGTCTGTCCTTTCATGCTTTCTTGCACCTCTCAGATAGCGCTAGGAAAGCTTAGTGTCTGATGATGCAACGTGAAATGATAACAACAATGACATTTCAGAAGTGGAGCTTCTTTGTTTTGTTTTTCCACTGTGGCAAGACTAGTCTGGGCAGCCCTTCATTCATCAAAATTATTTGACATGTTATTTTGCTAACACCCTGACATTTTGCACAGGCCCATTTTCCTCTGATCTCATTTCGGTCATTAGTGAAGAGGGTGTCGGACATGTGTGGTAGTGTATACGCCGTTACACAGGAACGAGCCTCATCTGTAACACAAGTGGAAGCATTTTTCTTTAAAGGGGAACAACTTTTTGTCACTTAATATTGCATTTATTTTTCAAGAAAACCCTACACGTCTCCACACTGTTCACATAAGAAAAAACCCATGCAATATTGAGAACAAAAGTAATATACGTCTTCGCACTCATTTTGTTAATTCAGTAACTATTAAATACTTATTTTACTGATTCAGCGAGAAACACTCTTTTCAACTATCTCTGATGCATCCTACACTTTGTAAAATGTAACATTGACACAAGAATGTATACATTCTTGACTTCCAAGGCAAAAACAACTTTCACGGGAAAATATTATTTCAAAATTGAAGAAAGTGGATCCTTTCCACATGACAATAAACACTCCACTCTCAAAAATATTTTAAAAAAGGGTGGATTTCGTTGACCGTCACAGAACAATGGATCCTTCAGTGGCATACTATCATTCCCAATTGATCTTTAATGCTGTGATGAACGAGAGAGAAAAGATACCAATGTGTGGGTTTGACCTCTCATCATTTAAGGGAGAAAGCTAGAAAAATGCCTGGATTTGAGACGGTATATGGTAATGAGATCTATCGGTTACGACAAAAAATGAAAGTTTCAGAAGAAACGAAAGATTGGTTGTGGCTTATTTAAGCGATGCAGCAGTAATGCTGTAGTAGGGGACACTTGCACACTTTCTACTTGTAAACAACTCTCATCATTGTCCTGGAATATCAGGGGTCACCAACACTTATCCTCCAACCAATTTACAATTATTTCCTTGCAAGAAACATGGTTGATGAGATCACCTGTCTTTGATGGGTATGTTGTAATATTTCAGCCTTCATAAAGTGGAACTATGGGTCAATCGTACGGAGGTGTTGGGATCCTGGTTCAATCTTTTCAGACAATCACAGTTAAGTGGAGCGTTGAAATAATTTTTGGTATTTTGGGAACACATTTAGAAATTACTGGCTCAATTTCCTGTGATGTTCTAATAGTGAACATCTGTTGGAATGTGGGGATCAGGGATTTGACTGCAACTGTTAAAACGATTGTTAACTATGTGAATAATTGGAATTCTCTGTCAATTGATGGTCCAATTGTGGTAATGGCGGCTCTCAACTCAAACTGTGATGCCATTAATATGTGTGATGATACTTTTTCCTCCAATACCATAACAAATTTCAAACTCAGACAGGGTCGATGTTGGGTGGAAAGTTTGAATTCACTTGTGTTGGCCTCACTACATGCTACCTCTAGTGATTGGTCACTTGCGACCCCAACATGGACAAATGGATTAGCATTTTCAAATATAGACTATATTTTTGTGGATAGTTGGATGTTAATGAAGTATTTGGCCTTTGCAGTGATAACATCATGTCATAGTGACTATTCTTTGCAGGAAGCTCGATTTAATGTGTTTATGGGGCCAGTTGAATCCCAGGTTGTGAGATTGACTAACCTGGAAACAAACTTGGCAGGAACAAGAATTAGTTGGAATACTCAAAAAAAAAGCAGAATAAATTAATATTTCCTAGATCTACTGTGAAGCTCCTTGAATAACTGCAGATTGTATTTAACCCACATACTTTCTGCAATGTTGTGGGCCATGCATTGAAATTCAACAGGATTAGTGAACCTTTGAAATTACACAAATCAAAGAAAAGACATCAGCATGTCTGTAGTGAGGAGGTGGTCATTAAAAGAAGGAAACTGAGACTTTGGTATTAGGACTTTGAAGAACCAGGTGAGCGTATCCATTGAGCAGCGGGAATTCCAAAGAAAAGGTTTGCAGCAAATATATAAGAATTGCCTCAATTGCAGTTCGGTGTCTTTGACTCTCGCATGGGACAACGATGGATTTGATTTGTCAGTGCATATGAGCGTTGGCCCAGAGAAATGTATCTCTGTTATAACCAACAGTAGTGAATTCTGTGCACCCGGTCCCAACAGCCTTTCAAACTATTTGTTTTAAAAATAATCCTATGGTAGGGGCCCACATTTTGTCATACCTATTTAACTCAATACTAGATTTCACAACTTTTCAATTTATGTGGTCAACCGCGTACATTGTTCCCATATTTTAAAAAAAGGTGATAGGAAAGAACCTTCAAGCTACAGACCTAGATCTATCCTCGATGCTGATAGCAAGGCCTTCGCCTCAGTTGTACTGATTCATCTGGAAAGCTGGGCAAAGGAAACACATAGGTTGCAGAAGCAGCAGATTGGCTTTCCTCGAGATATGGGCTCCTCCCCTTAATGGCCTAATGTTGGAATGCATTCAGCACTTTGCAGGGGGGTGGAAGTATACATCTATATATGCTGTGTCAATAGATCTAACTGCGGCATTCGATACAGTAGACCATAATCTTTCATGGAATAAACTTCTAAAATGGTGCATTTCACTGGGTCTTTTGAGATTGATAATTGCCCTTCACACTGATACCTGTGTTCAAGTTTGCTTACATTTTTCGGGCCAGCTGTCATGTAAATTGCCAACATATTGTGGAGTAAGGCTGGTATGCATTTTAGCTCCCTGTGAATTCAATCTTTATGATTCTGACATTGGGGAAGACGTAAGGTCTGCAGCTTTTGTTACACCAACATTATTGATTTTGGGACATTATTGGCTATTATATGCTGATTACCTTCTGTTTGATTGCACTGCCATTGGCCGCCAATGACTAATGCTTTTTTACTCTTTGAAAATAGAGATTACTTGAAGTAAAATAGTTCTAAAACAAAGATTATTAGGTTCACCAATGGGAATAGGTTGAGTAGTTTTACATTTACATGGAGGATAGGTAAGAAAAGTGTAGTCGAAGTTCAGTCATTGATGTACCTTGGTCTCCTTGTTACTTCTGCTCCAAGCTTGAATGAGCTGGGCACGTGGATGAAGGATAGATCAAGAACAATGGTCAACCAGTTAATTAGAGATGACACCAGATATGGGAAGTATTCCCTTCTCCCAGTTCTTAGATATTATTTAGGAAAGATTGCACCTAAAATTCTGTATAGGATAGAGGGTTACTCTCCACCTATTTATGAACATCTAAACATGAGTGAAGCATTTATATGGAGGAAGATCCTTTGATTACCAAATGATGTGCCAGCCTGTGCTATTAGATATGAACTAGAGTTGGTCTCTGTAAAATCCCAAGCGCAGTGGCAAGTAACGTCCTTACTTGGGAACATCCTTAGTCCTGTGAAAGATTCCCTCTTTGAACATCTTTTTTGGAGTCATTTTGGAGGTGAAGGAGAGTGCTAAGATCAATTAAATGTCTGACATCACTTTCGACTTGCTGGACACAATAGGGCTGGAAACAAATCTGTGTAGAGTTTAAAAGGTTTTGTTCCCGTTTGATTGGGAAAACACTTTGGATACTATGTATCAACGGTCAACGGTGACCATAAGAAATTAGGTATGCTTGCTCCCTTTCTTAGTATATACCCTGACAAATCGAGTAGGTCAATCTTTTTGAGATTCAGGTAGAAACTAATTCTTACAAAAGAAATGTTCTGAAGGTATGACATTTTACCTCCTGAGCAAAGGGCTTGCCTCTTTTGTAATAAACAAATCATCGTGAAACACTAAAACACTTGATGATCCATTGTCCAGAGATCAAGGGCAGAAGGGAGAACTTTTTCAAATAACCCTCTGTTCTGTTTGCTCTTGAGGAGACAGAAGTAATATGGTCTACTTGCCTGTCCGGGGGCGAACCACTGATACTCTTATTGATGTTGGCTTTTTAAAGTCATTGAAGATGGATACATTGATAAATTAACTGTTTTTCTTTTTAAAATAAATCTACTGAAAGAAGGAATTATGAATGTATGCTTTTATTAGGAGCTGTAATTTATTTTGTTGTATTTTACCAATTGATGTAAAGTTTTTCTATGTGAATTGTTAAAGGTTGACATTTATTTTCAACCAAACCACAATTAAAAAAATAAATTCAAATGTTCAAAATAAAAAATAAAAACATATTCAATCAAACCCTACTTTGAGGAAAAGATTTGCAGCATCATTCTATTAACTTGGCATAACACGCAAGTTCCCCTAGTCTATACAAATGACCTGTCTATCTGTCTGAATGATTGCTAGGGCGTGGTAAAATGTTTTGCCTGAATTCTCTTGGATCTAAAACGTAATATTGTATGCAAAGTGACCTCATGCCCAATATATTGATGCCACCTAATTCCACGCCAATTCATACATTGTTCTTTTTGGACCATTCTGCTTAACACATCTCATAGGATGTGGGAGTTCTTTTACCTTTATCCCCCTTTTCTTCATTATTTTTAACACTCCTTTAATGCAAAATCAGAGGCACAGTACATTTACATCCAGCGAACAAGCACACCCCTCTTCTTCTCCCTCCCGTGTTTGGCATTTTTATTGCCTTCATGTTTCCCTCTCTTGTTATGTCCTTTTATCTCTCCTACTAAAGATCATTTATTTGCATCTTCCATTACTTTTGATGCTTATCTTCAATTTTATTTCCAAATGTCAGTGAGTTTTCCATTCAAACCAATGGTGGGATTTTGAGTGAGCTGTTCTTGGAATGAAATTGGAATTCTTTGAGATTGTTGTTTTTCTCACAAATGGCTTTCGTTGATCTAGCTGAGGTGAAATGGGTGGGTACCTTCTAATTGGAGAATTAATTCTGAACTTAAATCAACAGGGGAGAGTTTGAGCAGGAGCGTACATATTTCATAAGACCAGCAGTACGAATAATTCAACAGGGCAACTCCCTGGGGCTGTAACCGCAAATAATGTGTCTTTAAAAGAGCTTGGAAGAGTTGAGAGGGTCAATATGTACCACCATATTATCACTATTCTCAATAGACAACATATCCTGTCTTCATGTGTATTATCTCCTTGGAAGGTAAAATCAGAATGTCCCATTTGCGAGTTACGAACCTTTGTTTTGAGAATGAATTTTCAGATATATTTTGGGTAACTTTTTTTTAGCGGATGTGTGAGTGAGTGAGGTGACATGTATGCTCCTATTTTGTGACCGGAAATGCAAACTGGATGGTGACACAGAGTTTAGAATTTGTGTGATTGTTTTTAATTTTTTTAAGGCAATGTTGATTTCCTTATAACATGTTAGCAATGCATATATGAACACTTTCTTAGTCCACAGACATTCTACTGAGCAATGTCACATTCTTGTGCCGCAAATGCAATTTTGCTTGGTGGAGCGGACATTGGGGCCTGATTTACAAATCACTTTTCAAAGGAGGTTTCCCATTCAGAAACACTTTTTTAAATCAAGCCTGCAGTGGTGACTCCTTATTTATCCCAACTAATCATGTGGGTCTGTGGTAGATACTATTGAAGGCAATGGGCCTCATTCCGAGTTTGGAGGTGGCCATGGTGCTATTAGTGCCATGGCTACCACCTTACCGCATACTGGGTCCGGGTTCTGTGAATGGGGAATTACCGGGTCATTCCAACCTTGGAAGACCCGGTATTTCCCCATTCAGGGAACCCATCCCCATTCCCATTCGAGCCCCCATAGAGCTCAATGGGAATGGGGACCATGCTAACAACGGGCCCGTTAAAAACGGGGCCGTTGTTAGCATGCTGGTCCTTTAGCGGCTCCCACTAAGGGCACCTGGTAAAACCAGCCGCCCTTAGCGGGACCCGCTAAAGGACCTGGTAATGCAGCAGTAAGGGATTATCGGCACCCGCACCGTTACCAGCGCCATTAATCACTTACCGCCCACCTCGGAATGAGGCCCAATGTATCTTTTCACAGAGAGGCACTGCATTGTCAAGAGGGTGGGAGTTTGTTCCCACCATTTGTTCACATCTATTAGTCTGTCTTTTGGTATTTAGAGGAAGCAGAGACAACTACTGGACACAACTTTTAAGTTTATGCTAGCTGCCTCCACTATCAGTGTTATTTGGGTGAATTGTATCATGTTTCTTAAGAAGAGAAAAGTCATTGTAGACACTGGCTAGCATTGATCTGAGCATAACTCTCAGTGCCATGATGGAGTGCACAGTAACTGCTCTATCTTCGGCATGGAGGAATGATGTGCTGAATTGACCAAAGTTGGAAGGTAATTGACTTTAGTATGTTAAGTTAAAGGTTCTTATACCATGCACAGTTTCCACCAGTGTGGTTTCTTGGTGCTCTGGTGGATCTATAAAGCAAGGGGGGAGGAGGGTGGGATAGGTTAGTTGGACCAAGCGGGAGAAAATGTCATGTGAGCTGTGTTGGCAGCTTCAGTTCGGTTTATGCCATTCGCCAAGCGTAGATGTGTTTTTCGGTTGGGAGCCACCATGTGCTGTTGGGCGAGGCTATGTGTGGTTTGTTTTGTTGTTGTGGTGTTGTGAAGTGCGTGAGGTTTGTTGTGCTGTAAAGGTAGGGTTGTGTTTACTTCAGAGTTTGAGATGGCTTCATATTTCGCTCAAGGAAAATACACTGGTCTGCACTCCCAAATGATGTAAGATGTTTCATGATAGGGAGCGCACATGTTTGCACACACATGTATTCAGAGGTTTCATTGCAAACTTCACATCTACACCAGCCGTCCTTATGCCACATTCACAACGTTGAGGACAGGAGCAAATCTGCCAAAGCCAGGTTTATCTTCAAAATGCAGTTGCACAATTATTACTACGTGGGGGCTTGGCAGTTGCTCAAAACATCTCCATATTTGCTCCAAAAGAAACATCTGGGAATATAACATAAGGTGGCTGGTGTACATCTGAGACTCTCAGAACATCTTCAAATCTGAACCATTAGAGGGAGCAGAAAAAAAAAGAAAAACATCATGCACAAGCCTTCTCCGGCGTTTTCCTATATGTCCTATGCTGCAGGGTATGTGCAGGGAAATGTGCAAAGTAAGAATGGGTCATCACCGACAAAACCCAGCTCTGCTGCAAGCAGAACTGAAACACGCATGCAGTTTTAGTGTTTCCCTTCATTGTTTAGTTATTCACTGCTGTATGGTTCCCAGTAAGAAACATGACCCATACCTCTAGCACCCATAATGTTCCCAGTGGTATGGAAACATTCATGCACAGTTTGAGCGTTTCCATTCATTGTTTAGATTTTAACTCCTGTATGATTCCCAGTAAGAAATATGACCTATACTGTTGGCACCCACGATATTGCCACTGGCATGGAAACAGGTATGCACAGTTTGAGCGTTTCCATTGATAGTTTAGATATTAACTCCTGTATGGTTGCCAGTAAGAAACATGCCCCATATCCTGGCACCCATGCTATTGCCAGTGGCATAGAAACATGCATGCACAGTTTGAGTGTTTCCAATCATTGTTTAAATATTCACTGATATATGGTTCCCAGTAAGAAACATGACCCATACCTCTGGCACCCGTACAATTGCCAGTGGCATGGAAGCATGCATGCACAGTTTCAGTGTTTCCATTCATTGTTTAGCTATTCACTTCTGTATGGTTCCGAGTAAGAATCATAATCCATACCTCTGGCACCCATACTATTGCCAGTGGCATGGACACATTCATGCACAGTTTCAGTGTTTCCATTCATTGTTTAGATCTTCACTCCTGTATGGTTCTCAGTAAGACACATTACCCATGCTTTTGGCACCCATACTATTGCCAATGGCATGGAAAGATTCATGCACAGTTTGAGTGTTTCCATACATTGTTTAGTTATTCACTGCATGCTGCATGGGTCCCAGTGAGAAACATAACCCATACCTCTGGCACCCATACTATTACCAGTGACAGAGAAACATTCATGCACAGTTTGAGTGTTTCCCTTCATTGTTTAGATATTCACTTCTCTATGGTTCCCAGTAAGAAACATGACCCATACCTCCTACACCTATACTCTTGCCAGTGGCATTATTTAAATAAATAAATAAATAAATAAATAAAGGACAAGGAAGAAGGAAGTGGCATTGAACCACCCTTTACCCCTCAACCCCATCACAGGCATAGCCATTAGGATGTTACTCTGCGTTGTAAAAATACTATATTAAAAAACATAATGCTCTCACTTGAAAATTGTAACATGCACACAGATGGGCAGAGTGCAGGACGCAGCTTTTCACCTGCAATGGTGAAAGTGGCTGATGCAAATATATGTGTGTGGTATCTGTGGTATGTCCCAGAAAATAGAAAATGCAAAGATAGCTGGGCTACAAGGTAACATCCAACTCATCCTTCTGCATGCAGACCCCCTTTATGAATAAGGAGGCTTGTTTACAAACACTAGTGTCTGTAAGATTCAACTCGCTGATTGATTATCGACAGCAATAGCATACAGTTTAATGTATTATGTATGCATGGGGTTCAGGAAGCACAAGCCTAGCAGATTAGAAAGAGCTTACAGTGAGTAGGCAAAGCCTTGATGAGGTTTACATCTATGTTGTGGGAGCTAAGTGGAGTAAGCAGATGAGGCGAGGATAAACATTTTTAGATGCATTTTAATCGTGTGTCTTCGCTCATTAGCAGAGTTGCAGATCATGTGACAGGAGAATATGGGGTGGCATGTATACCTTTACTGCCCCCAAATCTTTATGGGGGACCTAAAAACATGGATTGGTATTCAAAAGTGTTCATGTTTGAAATAATTAATTCATTATTTTTATAACACGCTTAATACCAAAGACCAATCTCTAAGCACGGGACCGGGATTCGAAGCGGTGTTGCTCTGCCTTGTCTTCCAAGAAAAACGTGATGCCCCTGAGCTATCCCCAGCCAAAATAAATATGAGTTCTTGCTTTTCCATGCCATCTCCAATGAGATTATTTACATACTCTAAAAATAAATGCATGTTGTGTTTTTGAAAGAAACTATATTTTGTCCATAGACATGCCCTGCTCTTGACATCTTTGTACATTAATTACCATGGGAAATCGTGTATTGTAGTTAATTTTAACAGTTGATTTTTATTTATTTTTTATTTGTTTATTGTGTTATGGTCAATACAACAAATGTAGAAACCTTTCACATATTATACTAATAGACATAAATATCTAACATCAAATTGGTGTTTCCTTAAAAATGTCCATTTTTACCAATAACATTTTCAAAAGCCACATAATGATAAAATCAGACTTTGCTGGGTGCCCCACATCAGTCTATTACAAAACAATTCTGTGCACACAGAAGTTCCAAGCAGACAGATTCGAGTCTCACCTAGTTCCGGGCAGTCCATCAATAAGTGTTTCAGACTTTTCCTACCACAGCAGTTTCTACAAAACCTACAGTTTAAGTCCCCCGGAGTACGATTCCACTAACCTAGACATTTCAGCATCGATCGCTGATCAAGGCGAAAATGCAGGTACAACTCATGTGTTGTTGGGCATGGAAAGATGTGGGTATATTTCGAGATTACTTCCCTTTCTGCATTAAACTTTGCATATTTTCCATAAAGAGAGTATGTGCGAAACATATCCGTGGTGTCAGCCCAATCGTACCTAAACAACTTTCTTTTGACTAAGCCAGTGTTATTCCACCGAGGAACGAATGAGTTGTAGAGTTTTGGATTTCTGCGTTTTTTGAATTTCGGTATGGTGGAACCTGAACTTCGTGTCTGTTTTGACCCCCAGCTCTGATAAAGGGAGTTATTTCGTGGATTTAGTAGTTTGGCAAACTGCCAGGTTCCTCTACGTGGCTATTGCAGCCAGGGAGACTAGACCAAACACATGTCTTATTATTGCATTAGGCACTGAGTTAGTTAGCCAACCACAGGTTTGTTTTCTAAAACATGCCCTGTATTGTGTTAAGGTAGATCCCCAAATCAAACAGTGAAATGTCTAGGCCATACAACACAGTGGGTTCAACTTTAAGCAAATAATATGATGAGAGGTCTCACAGAAAAACAGCAAAACTGCAATTCAATCTGCTTCAATTTGATCAACAACAGGGCACATTTTCTCTTAAGAGATTGTTTCCAACCCTCCCTAGAACTCTTGTTAGAAATATCATAGTCCAAATATCTTATTGATTGCACTCTCCCCAAATGGTTTTCCCCAACTCTCCATAGAAAGGTTTTTGCCTCAATTTTGATGTGAAAACAATTACCTAGGATTTCTGTCCATTGATTTAAAGGTTGTTGGGCCTCATTACGACCCTGGCGGTAAGGGGTTAACGCCAGCGTTAGCTGCGCCGACCCCTTACCGCCAACTACGAGGTCCCTTAGCGCCATGGCGCTTTTAACACCTGCTTTTAGCAGGTGTTAAAATCCATGGCGCTAAGGTACCATGGAGTTAATTACGCCACCGTAATTTACGGTGGCGTAATTAACGCCTTCCCCACTCCCATTATGCCCTATGGGGCAAAAATGGGAATGGGGAAGGGTAAATGGGGATTGGGGACTTACCGCCCCGCCGACCTCGGAATGGGGCGGTAAGTCCGCCAACCACCATGGCGTAAACGTAGTTTACGCCATGGTGGTAAAGTCACGGCCCAGGCGGTAACTTACCGCCTGGGTCGTAATGAGGCCCGTTGTCCACTGCATAGTTGAAAAAAGTCCCAGCTTCCTTTGCAGACCAATGGGAGTAAGATCAAATAATACTATGTCGTTGGCAAAGGCAATCCAGTGGAGCGTCACTGTGCCCAGTTTAACAGGATTTGTTTTTCCTGCTTCCAATTTTCTATTCAAGTCCGCCATGTACAGGTTGAATAGGATTGGTGCAACAACCCACCCCTGTCACAATCCAGCACAGGTAGAAGTGGGATCCGCCAGGGAACCCTCCCTTCTCACTCTAACCCTCAGTGTGGTGTTGGTATGGAGCAGTGCCAAAAGCTATACCAGACGGCCGGAATGTTCCAAGCAAAATGTTTTGCCCACAGCCTTTTTCTGCTTACTCTGTTGAAAGCGTTCAACATATATATTGAGGCTATATAGACAGCGCCCACCCAGCTGTCAACTCTTTTGATTTGCCTAGTCAACCCGAGTGGTACGGGTATGCTCAGACATGGGTCCGGAGGCTGCTTGGACTGGAGAACCAAGCTACTCCTCACTGATGAAGCCTAACAAGGCCGAAACATGTCTGGGGATGCTTGTGGTGTGTTGCAGAAAGGCTGTGCCAAACAGAATGAACAACCATCAGTTAACTGTAGAAATTCTCTTGTATGTTTTACATATTTCATTGTTTTAGTATGAACTCTGTTTATTATAAATGTCAAATTATACATGGTTCAGATAGTTTACCTTGCTCGAGGTTCTTTTAATGAAAGTGTTCCCATTAAGCATGAAGTTATGGGGAAACATATTTCAAAGTAGGTGATCCGGCTATATTCTGTACGACTAATAGCAACATTTGGAATAAGTGAAACTCATGTAGGTAAGGCAAAACAACAATACCAGCAGGCCAAGCAAATCCCTTAAGACCTGTGCATCTGTGTTAATTAGTTCTAAATCAGTTGGATGGGAGTATCATTCTAAGAGTGGCTTGGTTCTGACAGTACAAAAGACACTTGTCGAACTTATCAGGGGGAAAGGTGAAGCAGTTCTGAGAAAGGGTTGTGAGGGTCAAACTTCAAGAAGTAAGTTGATAAAGGATTTGAGAAACACATTTAGGAGACTACTTAAGTAAACATTGTTCTCTATAAAATAGAGGCTGTCCAGGAAGTCATTCGAGACATTTTGCCCTGTTAACTAGTATTGCTTACATACACCTTGTGAATGTCGCTTGTTAGGTATTGCTACTCAAATATCTTCAGTGTTTATTGAGATGAGGTTTCTTAAGTTGACCAAATGGTGGGTCTTGTTTGACATGTGTGTACCACATAGCCTTGTAAGTGATACATATTACCTTGAAGAGGACATTGGCTTCAAACTGAGTTTGTTAAGCAATTTCAAGCTTGGTCAGATGTGTCTGCCTTTTTTTTCTCCTGGAATTTAGTTTTTTTTCTACTCTCGGAATCACAATATAAAATCTGATTTACAGAATTGCAGTAGTAGAATGGACCCTGATTCTATCCATGTCCCTTAAAATGCGTACTCAAACTGAGTATTGCAGCCCAATTCACTCTGTTTGTATTTGGTAATTGGGTAGCAGGAGCAAGTCAGGAGATTTGGAACCCTTGGGGCACCTGTGGTGATTTAGCAGTAAGGGGGACCTTGCTAATTGGTTGGTTGGGAATTAGCTGACAGGGTTCATATGATTCAAACAGAAAAAGTAGATGTGCCCAAAGCTAACACAGCACGTGCTAATGTGGTATAAAAATAACACAGAATAACGTCTGGTCATAGAGTGGGGATCCACCGCAATGCTGAAGTGGTTGGTACAATGGTGGTAAAGCAAAATGCTGGTCCGTGTAAGGGAGGACAGGAAAGAGCAATACTGTGTAATGTAAGGCAGTTAAAAAATCCAACACACTTGCAACATATGTACATGTGGGGCATTTAAAACATGCTGGCCGATGCAGTAGACTAATTAGCAAAATATAGTACTGTTGGGCAGGAAATTCAGAACAATTTCTATATCCTGTAATTTCCACAGAAGTAGGCAAGATTTAAAACATTTTCTTTAGAACTTTGTTCTACAAAAGGTTAATATTGCCCAGGCTTGTGTGGGAGAATTTTGCAACTACTTTAGTATGAGATCACAATACCCTGTATTCTTCAGTCACAAGACATGCAAGGAGATCGTAGGATCTTTTACCCTGATGACAGATTTTTAAACACAACATATTCAAAACCCGGCTTGAGGAATTGTCATCTGGTAAGAATTCAACAGCCCTCAGAGTGTTCATTTGTACTAAATAATAACATTGCGTGGGTGATCCCATCTTAAAAAGGGTGACCTGCTACACCGACCCCTTTCAAAAATACTGCATGCCAAAAGCACTGTTTACAACTGTGCCCTCCTGCATCAGTATCCTGATCTGCAGCACCTGCTCTCCAGTGGCACAGAATAGGTTCAGAGGTCACAGGTATCCTGTTTCACAACTGCTGTGACAGGTATATTGCCTGGCAGTTCACATAATTATTAAAGACATATCTGAGTTGTAGCATACCAGTGACATCCACTGTGATCTCAGACAGCTACGGGAGGCTATGTGGAAATTACTCTGTTGATTTTATGGGAGTAAAGTCCCTTGCAAGGACTGGGATTTCATGTCTGGTTCAAAGTGCACTTTCCATAACAAAAGTCTGCCTCACACTAGGGGGTGCACCCCATAGAGTCTTTCAATCTGCAGGTTGGTAAAGGGGTCTGGTTAGGGCAGTCATTTCGAGCACAAGTGAGGTTGAGGAAGGACTTTTCCATCTTAATTTTCTGTTGGGTTTTCTCTCCCTTCCTGTTCCCTGCACTTCCTGTGGATATGGCGGTCTGGGTATGACATCAGAAGGCAATGGGTACTTGTTACAAGGACATGGTTTGCATTTTTTAAAGCAGGCATACCCTTAGTCCAATCCCTGGAGGCATTTTAAATATAAAAGAGGAAATCTCAAACTCCTTGTTTTGTTCACATTTGGGCCTTCCGGGACTAAGGAATGCATTTTTGGTACTTATTTTTGGAAGGTTGATCTTTCCAAAGCCCTCAACCATTGAAGGAAAGAAGGAGTGCCATAACACAGAATCCGACTCTGCTCTCTACCCATTCCCAGCACAGATTGGGATTGAGTCTTGCTGAGGAACAAGACCTACCACTCTACTGAAAACCACTCTATGCTGGGAGAGCATAGACTGGAAAGTACTCACCTTGTCCAGGAGTGCTCTGCAGTGGGTTTCACAGCATCCTAAGAGCCAGAACAGTCAGGATACATGTTGTCTTTGCCTTGAACTGATTAAACTGCATTTGAACTGTGTTTGCTGCACTGATACCAACCTCACACTCTGGTGCTGCTTTTTGTCAATCACTTTGAATTTCAAAGCACATGTTTGCACCCGTTGATCCGTCGAGATGCTGAATCAAACCAAGCAGAGAATGTCACCTGTTCTGCTCAACCAACTCATCGCTGCAGACGACATTAAAACGCTGTCTCTTTGAACATTGCATCAAACAATCAAGATCACGGCTTTAAGCCAATGGATCTCAACTCAAACCGCTGGAGCATTGCATCACTCGTTTACTCAAACATGTGGTTACCATCATCTCAAACTGACTCTACCTTTGAACAGACCCTGGTGAGTCATCTTTTTTGCAATACTCAAATGCTGCCCTCAAACCACAAAAGGCACCCTGTTCAAGCATGATTTCATGCAAGCTCACCACTTGAACAAATATGACTCACTGCACCCAAACCTGATGCAACCCATGTCCACAGAAGCTTGGTGCCTGGTTCAACACTGATGAACCATTTAACATTTGAAAAGGGTACTTTCAAAAGACCATGTCCCCTCTGATCCACCTTTTGGGGACCTAGAGACTGGTTACGTCCGTTTTGCTCCCTTTTCCAGCAAGACATATATTTCTGAACCGCATTTTTGCTTTTTTTGCCTGTTTTTCTCCCTGACCAGGTGCCTGGAGTACTTATGCATTTCTGTTTTCATCTTCTTCTTTTATAAAGCTGTTTTTATAGTGTTTTAATGGGTATTTGTATGATTTATTTTTGTTACTAAAGTACATTTATTTTATAGAACTTTGATTAGACAGTCCTTTTATTTTGGACTGTGTACTTGACTGCTGGGTTGCTACTGCATCACATTCACTCTGTCCTTAGAATATAGCCATCCTGTGGCCCACATTTCCACAAACGTCAAACAGGGCATTTTTCACAGCTGTGCCTATTTCACCTTTATTGTTGTGATTTCTGTTGGTTTGTAGAAGTGTTGGGGCTGAGTAGACAGATTTGTCATCACTCCTTGTGCTCATGTGTCAAATACGGTGGCTCCGAATAGTTTTTAATGGTGATTTATAACATACACACACACACACACACACACACACACACACACACACACACACCCACACACACACGCGCACCCACCCACACACACACACAAACATTAACACACACATCGCCATTATACAGGCATGTTTAAATTGCATAGATCAGTAGTCCAAAGTAGTTCACACGGGTTGTATTCAAGAACATACAGGGCACTGGTTATCCAAAAGCTACTCCAAGTGAAGTCCGTGCCTGAGGAGATGTTGGGCGTAATATTTGGCAGACCATATAATTGTATTCATAATGATTCGTTTCTTTTGGTTTTCACGCACATGTTGATGTACATTTTCAGTGATTATCAAAATTGTGGGTCTATGTGTGCATGTGGTTTGATTTGCATTTAAATAGCGCTACGAACCCTCAGGCATCTGAGCGCTGCTTATTATTATCCACGGTGTGTGGTGCTCATTTATCGACCTTGGAAGGATGAAAGACTGGGTTTACCCCTGCCTGGATTCGAACCTGCATCGGCAGGCTCGGCACGGATGCTCGCTGTGCTATCTGACCGGCGAGACCAGCTGTGCATGTGTGTGTGCTCAAACAACTTTAGGGAAGTCAATGTTATTTTGAAACCGCTCTGTGCTAATTCCCTTGGAATTCTGTGTGAAAACCTTTGAACAAAAAGACATCAACTTTCCAATTTTACACCACAAACCCCCAGAGATGACTTGGTTAAAGAAAGCAAATCACCTTTAAATCCATGCCCTGTACCCCTCCCATTGAGCATCTCATGAAAACACAGATGACAGGGAGGAGAGAGAGAGAGAGATATGAACTGAACGGTTGGGTCCTCATGAGCATTCAATCATGTTTTGTCCCTTATGTGTATGAAAATTAATGAATATATCCGAGATTCCATTGCAGTTTCAGAAGGAAGCACATGGAGCGTTAAAGAAGGACTTGCCAGCAGAGTTTCCCCGACAACACGATTGCTGTCCGCTGTTAGGCAGAAACCTGTGCAGTTCCCTTTGGGACCACTGCAAAAGATTTAAGACTACAGGTGTTGGCAGTAAACCCACTTGGTAGCAGTCTGTACCACACAGATTCACTGTGGTAGCTGTGGCTGAGCAGTCAGACTTCCCTCAAGAAGAGTTAGGCAGTATATAGAGGATACAGGATAGGTACAGAGGCACAGTAGTATAAGCAAACACTGACCAGAGCTAGGTGTAAAAGGATCTACTTATTTATTTTAAAGGCACACTCATAAATTACACTAGCACAGAAAAAGGTAAGTAAGTCAAAACACAGTCACTATTACTTATATGTACATCCCTAGTCATTTGTTGGACAAGTCTAAGTTAACACCACTTATTTCCAAACAGAGGTGAGCACTTAACGTTAGATGGCACTCCAACAAGTTAGTTAAAAAGGGAGGGAAAAAGGCAGGAGTAATGAAAACAGCAAAGTAAAACACTTTTCACATAAGGTTAGAAAGGCAGTCAATTGTGGAACAAGGAGAATTGGTTCGAGGCCCGCTTTAGGGAGAGCCAGGCGAAAATATGCCCAAGATCACACAATGTCACAAGTCTTTGCAGGTGAGTAGAAAAGGTTTTTCTAAGTTCAGAAAAGTTTAGTTAGGGTGTCCCAGGCTTACCCAGGTTCGAGAGCCGAGGGCTAAATCTACCCCGTACAATCGGTGGCAAGGGAAGCCGGGCGGAACACAGTACCTTTAAAAGTGGGAAGGATCCTCCAGCGGTGGTAGTTGTTCCTGGTAGTGGATGCAAGTCACGGCGTCGTCCAGAGGAAGAGGTGATCTCGACGTGGAGGAAAGCTGAAGGTCGTTGCACTACCAGGGAAGAGACCGCCGTAGAGTTTTCCGGTTGCAAAGGATTTTACCTATCTTTCGCGGTTGAGGTAAAAAGTGGTATTCCGGTTGCCGGGGTGCTTGGCACAGGCAAGGCGGTCACGAGATGCTTCGGGACGGCGAAAAGAAGGCAGAAACTGGTTGTCCCCACCAGTCAAGGGAAGAAGACTCTCCGGCGTGAGATCTCCTCTGTCGTCCGGAAAAAGTGGTGAGACGGTTCTGCAGGGCTCCACAGGTGGTGTCGTCTTGGCAGGTCGGCTCTGCTTCTCCCTCTTCGGCTTCTTAGGTCCTGTGGCGACTTCTGAAGAACCAGTCCCAAAAACCCTGCTTTTATGCAGCAAACCCCCATTCATACAGCCTAGCTGTCACTCAAACATGCTAAGTGGTGAGCGGGGTGGCTCACCACTTGGGCCATCACACCAGAGTGCGACATGAGTTGGCAAGGCAACTCAGTCCAGGGTGCCTAAACCCCCTCCCAAACCCCCTGTGGTACCCAGACAGAATGGCACCACTTTGGAGGGCTTCTGTGCAGAAGCCCGCCAAAAGTGGAACAAAGGCTCGACTCGGGTTCAGGGGTACTGAAGTGAACCTAGACGCCATTTTGGCGGCGAGTTCTGGCAAAAAATCCTAACCGGTGAATTTATATTAAATAAATAAACCGGCGGTATCTTTAACATTGCACCAAAAAGTGGTGCATTAAAATCAATGGGAATTCCATTGGGAAATATTCCGGTGGAATATTTCTGTGGTATCCACTGCCACCAGCCAGAAACTCGGCGAGGGGGGACGGGACAGTACCCCCTCGACAACAGACCCAGGGGCAATCTAATTGCCCCTACCAGTACTTCCACAGTATGATGGTTTGTACTGGTTAAGTTCCTAAGTTTAGGACTAGTAAAGTCAATGGTGACTTTACAGACCCAGGGAGACAGTAGTCAGTCCCAGGGTGTGGAGTCTATGTTTGGGGGTCTCTATGACACCCCTGTGTTACTGCACTGAGGGTGCTGTGTAACACACATTCAAAAACCAATGATAGCCTATGGGGAAAAAATACCCCATAGCCCATAAGCACATAGCAAGTCACAGAAACACTCTCAAGTCATGTCCAAGAGTGAGGGTACAAGAGTCTCACTCTTGGCAGGAGAAAAAAATAAACCCCATAAAATCCAGCAAAGCTGCTGGGGGACTCACTAGGTTAGGAAATTCAGCCTAAACAGAGAATTCTCCCTAACATCCGCCATAGTTTATCTCAGAGAGCAAACGGGCGAACGTCAGACTGTTCCTCTTTTTTCTGTATTATCTTTCACATTGCTGCCATTTTCAGCATGAATATTTGCTGAAATGCTATTAAAGAGTGTGGGCCATAACAGCATGCATTTTCTTCTGTCATGCTCTCGAAGGTACAAACAGACTGGGTACATTCTGACGCAATGAAGGGTTAAACACTTCCTAGGCAGATGCAGTCATACACCCGGTAATATTAAAAGACTTTTAGTGAACCGTGACGTACTGGTGAAAATTGATATTCACAGTTTGCAAACCACAAGGAATACACTAGAGTCGCCAGGAGTCCCCAGTGATCCCCGGAACGTGAAAGCCAGCATTCTTAAAAGGGAGTGTAAATGACAGGCTTAAACCCACTGGAGAATCCCAAGGCATTCCGTGGAATGTTTAAACTTGATGTGTGCAAGGCAGCGCATGCATAATGCCATCATTGACACCTCGCCGCACAGGCTGGAGTAGCTTGAGATATCTCGAGGCAGCCAGAGAACCTTGACGCTCGGCTCTTGCGCTTAGCGGGAATATAGGGCCTGATTTACAAAAGCGTTTTGCAATGGAGTTTTACCATATTGCCCACCAACGAGCATCACGGTGCACGGGCAGGCATTGCAACTGGCAGTAGGATATGCCGCCTGTGCAGAAAAAAGGTTGAGACTCATCGACATGTATTACTTGAGTGCCCGGTTTTGGGAGATCAACACTACAGAGCATACCAAAACTTTGTCACCAACCACGGGCCAACTCCCTACAGACCAATTTTGGAGCACGGTCTGTACCGCAACCTCAGTGGTAATAAGTGGGTCTGCAGCGCATGTGTGGAAAGAGGTGCTGCTGAGATTGGAAAAGCAGGCGTTGTAATGGTATGCCGTTGGATATATTAATTAGCCCCATCGCACTGATTACCTACACCCAATAAGTCAATGTGATGTAAGACACATTTTAAAGAAGTTGTCATGTGTTTATATGATATGTGAAATAGTTTTATATTTTTTTAATGATGTTGTATTATATGTCATATGTATATGTCATGTATTTAACTGCTGTAATAATATTTGATTATTGTATAGTGCAAAGATTTAATTAAACTATACGCATTTAAATAAACCAACATTAAACACATTGCACAATTTAGTGTTCTGGCGTGCCCCGTATTCTGAGCTTCATAAAAATGTTCTCGTGCAGAAAAATTATCTTTCAGAAACCCCTTCCAGGTTGCAAAAGGTGTAGGTCACAATTTCAGAAAGGACATTTGGAAATGCAAAATATAAAAATAATAAGTCAACGTTATCCTTTATTGGTTGCAACCATTGTGGGTCATCATTTCACAAGGTGAACTTGGGAACGCAAAATATATCTCGAAACAAATAAAAATGAGGTATGTAGACTTTGCAGTTATAATGTAGTAATTTTGGTCGCAAAGTCTAGAAGCACAAAAAGCTAAACAGCTTTGTTCATGGTCCTGTAATTGACATGTTTATCAATTCTATTCTGCCCCCTTCTTCACGCTTCCTTTCCCTTGCTTGCAAGTTACGTGATTTCTCATACAGCCAATCAATCACCACTCCCACTGCTGTTGTGCTGCAGCCCTTGGCTTGTTTTCTTGTGACATTCATAAGTATACGATGTTATATACCGGAAAAAGTGGGGCCACAGGAGAAAACGTGCAAAGAGTATTACCCGTACTAAATGTCTGAATAGTGTTTCACAATTAACTTTTCTGCTTGAAAAAAAAATCAAAATATGAATTGTGTTTAAAAAAAAAAATCATGTGCGTCAATATTTTAGTTTATTGTTTTGGCTTTTCCCGCATTTTACATATCTATTGTTGACATCCTTCTGTGGAAATCACTGTGTTGATAGATTTAACTCGAAATGTTATAGTCATTTTTTTTTATTTTCATTTTCGAATTTTGCTATTGGAATGTTTTTTTTTCACAGATGTGGGATTTTTGCCTAGCGAAACTAGATAATTAGCTGCACGTGTTGCTCTAAAATGTGCTTAAATATATATTGCCACTTGTCGCATAACATTATCACCCTGTTAGCTTTCTTCAAATGACAGGACCTTTCAAGATGTGTGCATTCCTTGATATACTAAACGGAATATACTAATCAAATTTAGTGTTTGCAAGAACGCATTCCCAATTCGCATACATGGAATGTTGACAATTTGAATAAACACTGCCACCATAGTCGTGTTTTCAATTAAGAAAACATTTTTTTTGGCATTTTGTGTTGGCTCAGTCAGGTGTTGGATACGACCCCCAGTCCGGTTTGATTGTGTGTGTTGTTAAACATATCCACAGTATCTCTGAGTTTCTCAAAAACAGCCACACATGGTAGATCATGTTCGATGTGGGTGGCAATAATCACTAATCAATGTGCTAATATTGCATTTGGTATCTTCTATACCCGAAATTCTCTGAGATTGCTTGAATATTACACTAATGAATGCACTTGAGAATCAGTTCATTTTGCATGTTGCACACGTATGGCCAATATTTTAAACAAATATGCAAGAGTAGAAGGTGAGGAGCCGGTGCTCTGCCCCAGGGACGACATCATGGCCTTGAAATGTTTCTGTTGAAAGGGTTCTCGAGCCTCAGGGAGGACCCCAGCGGCTGCACCCCATTTTGCCAATCAGCACTCTTATAAGACAGCCATATATTGCATTCTATATGACTTTCGCTCTGGGGCTGTACATTTGTGCTTTGCAGTTCTCACCTAACAAGTTTTGCTGGAGCCCTGGCAGGCATCACTTCCCTCGGGTATAGAGAAGTGTTATTACCGTGTTGCCTTTTAACACGAGTTCCTCCACATGACCCCTTGCTGACAAAAAAGGAGTTATAGCTTTTCAGTGGGCATTTAGTGTTCCATCTACCTGCTGCCTCGTGATAATCGGCGGCTATTAACCTCCATCTGATTTTCTTTTTCTTCATTATTTATTTATTTTTTATTTTTATTGTTTTAATCAATAAGATTTTTACAATAGAAGACTTTTCATTTTCAGTGCGAAGCTGTAGTAGCATCAATGATGATAAGAACGGGAGAAGTATTGTATTGTATTGTATTGTATTGAGGCCGGAACTCGTCGAAGGTCGTTGGACGGACCGATCAACCTGAGGATGGTCGGCTGAGAAGTTCAGTGTTTATATAGACCAACATTTTGTAGGTGGCCAGCAGCCACGGAGGTCTGTCTCCTGCCATCAATCTGGACCAACAAACGTCCTGGTTGCTTAAAATGTGCTCCGAGAAGATCTTCGTCAGGTAGACTGTTCGGATCCTGACTGTGTGAGGACATGCTAAGAGCAAATGCCTAATCGATTCTGTTACTCCCGGCGTTTTGCAGAATCCGCACTCGTTCGATGGGGAAAGCCCTCTGATTGCTAAGATTTCGTTAGTTAACAGGAGATTTAGCCACGCTCTCATTATTAAATCGCAAGCGTGTCTAGAAGGGAACTTTTTGATGTATGGTTGTAAGTCTTTGAATCTTCTGATGTTTGGCGGGAGGTGCTGTGTCAGTTTATTCTTTAGAGCTGCCTCGTTGGTTTGGATCCAGTCGATTTCTTTCAGTTTTTTTAAAATTTTTGTAGGGTTTCTGACGAGTGTCTCTTCGTCACACTCTGTAGTAGCCAACAGAGCCTGGTTCATTTTTGTCCAACGGTTTAGCGTGTTGCTTTGGCCGTTTTCACATTCTTTTTTGATTAGATTGTAAATTGATGGATCAGGCGAAGTTCTGGTTTTGCGATAAAGCATGAGCATGCTGGATTTCACTGTTCCCTCGAGTGATAGCAGGCTAAGTTCCTTCCTTATGACGGTCACCGAGGTGGAATTAGGGAGACCCAGTGTCCCTCTACAAAACATCGCTTCCAGTCTCGGCCACACAACAGTGGGTAAATTCGGAAGGGCGTTGGCGCCGTAGGTCAAGGTGGGAATGACCTTTTTCTTGTAGAAATCTACAACAGGAATTAGGGAGAAGCAACTGAATTTTCTGTTGATTGCTTTGGCTTGTGCGATCAGCTTTTTCGTTGTTCTTTTGAGGTGGGCTTGCATTGCCAGTTCATTTCTTGAGCCGTCGAGTGTCACTCCAAGGTATCTAAATTCAGACTTTTTCGACCCACTGCTTTTCCAAGAACAGAGCGGTTTTTTCCACCTTCTTTGGTTTTGGAGAAAGGATCATAAATTTTGTCTTTTTTTCGTTTATCTCCAATTTGTTGTCAGCCATGTATTCCGAGAGTTTCTTTAGTTGACGCTGCAGGCCCACGAGAGTGTGGTCCAGGAGGACCAGGTCGTCTGCGTATAGGTTTCTATTCACATGGGTGTCGCCCAACTTTGGTGGGAAGCAGCAGACTTCTTCGAACGTTGTTTGCAGGTCCCCCATGAAGGAGATAAATAGGGCCGGGGCCAAAGGGCACCCCTGTTTCACCCCTCTGGTGGTTGGAATCGCTGGGGACAGGAGGCCGTGTTGGTTTAATCTTACTCGCAGGGTCGTGCCGGTGTACAGTGCTTTGATCGGCTCCAGGATCGGGGTGGGGCAGACCCAAGTTTCTGCCAGAGCCGCGGGCGCTCCACTTTGTCGAACGCCTGGGTGAGGTCGATGAAGATTAGGTAAAGTCGCGGTCCACCCTCCAACACTTTCCCTTTGAGCGCGCTGAGCATCAGTATGTTGGCTGCTGTGCCCAGTCCTTTTTTGAAGCCTGTTTGTAGATAGTCATGGCAGCCAGCCATTTTGGCCCAGTTGTTGAATTCTCTCAGAACGAGAGAACCAAACACTTTACCAATACAATCCAGAAGGGCGATCGGCCTATAGTTTTTTGGATCTTCTTTATCTCCCTTCTTGTAAATTGGTACGACTGTGGCCGTTTTCCATGATGGAGGAATAGATTGTAGTTGAGCACATCTTTGAAAGATTTTACTGAGAAGAGGGGCCCATTCTTCCTTGAAGGACTTCAGGTCAACGTTCGAGATGCCGTCCGGGCCAGGGGCTCGGGAGTTTTTAAGTCTCTTAATTTGTGTTGTGATGTCCTCGATGTCATCCATTCTGATCCATGGTAATGATGGCTCTGCCAGCTTCTCTGTTTGCTCTTCTTCAGACTTCTGAAACAATGCACTGACGAATTTGACCCAGGTAGCTTCGCCGATGTTTGAAATAAAAGCAGTTTTTCCGTCGGAGTGTGTCGAATTCAGGAGGCTCCAGAACTCTCTGCTGTTGTTGGATACTATTGTTTTCAGAATTGCTTCTGAGTCCTGTTGCTATAGGGTCGAGCGATAGTTTTTGAGCCAGTTTTTGTACTGTCGGCACCCCTCTGCTGCCTCAATTGTTGCTGCTGCAGTTCCTCTCACTTTAGCTTGTCGTTTTAGCCTTCTCATCTCCTTGCGTTTTAGCACCACGCTGTTGTCAAATCTGAGGTGCGAGCGGTTGTGATTGGCTCTGTTGGTGGCCTTGACTTTGTATGTGACCAGTAAAGGTAAGTAGTCGATCTGCTGGCTTGTCCCCCGTTCTGCCTGTGCCTGGTATTTGTGTCCTAGTTCTTTTATTGCTTTAGCTGATATTTTCACTCTTGTTCGTTGGTTATTCGTGGAGAGCTGTGGCAACGCGTAATCTCTTTCCACCTGCGTTGTTGACCAAACTGTCACCAGCAGGTTGTGGTCACTAGCCGGCGCATTGATCACGTCAAAAGAACTTCTCACTGCCAACAACGGCGTGGACACAAATATGTTGTCTATTGTGGCGTTCGCTTCTCGCCTTGCCCAAGTCGGCAGCCGTTTTGGGTCTGGGAAGGCTGCGTCCAGGCTATGAAGTTCACGAGAGTTCATCAGATTCGACCACGGGGCTCCTCACTTCGCTCCCGGGCTGTTCTTGTCCATACGGGAAGTGAGTTTGTCTGAGGACTGGCATGTGGCGTTGATGTCTCCACAAATCAAAAGGTTAGGGGTTAACTGGGCCGACAGTGCATCATCGATCGCTCTTTCCATTTGTTCCAGAAAGGATGTGTCACTGATTCCAGCTGGATTCCAATACGTATTTATAATGATCAGTGGCTCCCTTAGTTGGTTGGCTGGGTGTTCTTCGCGATCAGCCTGAACTGCTTTGGTCATCAGGATGGAAGGGCTGCTAAATAGCGTGGAGTCGAGTGAAAAGCCACAGCCTTGACGACATGCTGTCAATATTCCAGAGGATGGACGTCCTGTTTGTCCTTTGTGGCCGGTGAAAGGATGATTTCGTATCCCTCAAGTGTCGGGACCTCTGTGAGCCAGGTTTCCTGTAGACATAGAAAATCATAATCTCTTAGTTCAATGGCTCCTGGTCGCGTTAGGTGCGAGTGTCCCCTGGTGTTCCATGAGCCTAGTCGGATGCAGGATCTCTCAGCTTTCTTGACGGTCGTGAAGGCTGAACCGGACTCATGGTGCTTGGATTGCTATTTTCTTGGTGCACCAGTCGGTGCTTTGGATAACCCCGGCTCAGGACCCAGGACTAGGTTGAGTCTCGAGTTGCACCTCAGCGAAGGTTGTATTTGGTCTGCCAAGATCGTTTTTGTGATCGTGAGGTCCATTTTCCTGTTATTTTGTTCTTGGCTTATTCTTGACGGCGCTTTCTCACCTCCCTGGTCCTTGTAGGCCTTCTCCTTAGTATTAGTTTGTGACTCGTGTCTCTGATTTGATTTTTCCCCTCTTGTCTCGTGCCGATGGTTTTTTGTGTACTGACGATGTTTTGATGAGGGGCTTCTCATTTCCAGAGCAGCTGAATGATCGCGTTTTGGGCTTGTTCGGTTGAACCGTGTTGATCTAGTTGATTCTATGATGTCGTATCCAAGTTTCAGCAAAGCTTTCGTCTCGGCTATCAGGAGACGGAACACAGATTTAGAAGCCACGTAGAGGTGTGAGATGGATTTGTGCTGGCTCTGGCTGGGGTCCACTATCAGCAGGTCTTTCGTATTTATAGATCTGAGATTCGGCACGAAGCTCAGTAGTTCTAGCACCGCACCTCTATTTAGTACTACCTCGTCGTCGTTTCCAGGGATCTGCTCCAGCTCTAATATCCATTTCTTCCTTTCTGTGTTTTTTTCATCCTTGCTATGGACGTCTCTTGTTGCCATGAGCGGAGCACACTCGTTTTGTGCTTGGGTTGGCTCTTCGTCCAGGTGTTGGCTCATGTTCATCATTGAGTCATCCTCAAGGAAGTCTTCTGCAGATTTGGGTGAGCTCGCCGCTGTTCCGGGTTTGGGGCTCCCACTTATAATGAACAGTTGTTGGGTTGGAGGCTTCTGTCTCGTTTCTGCCCCCTGCTGTTTTTTATTTTGTTTAGTGGTAGGCTTGGCTTTCATAGCTGTTATTGATGAGGGGGGTTCTTTCTCGATCAGATAACTGAGCACAGTTGAGCCTTTTGCTTTTCCGATTGTCTGTTTAGAGAGTTGAGTTTGCTTCTTATGGGGTTTACTTGGGGCTTCTTGGGCTTGACTATTCTCTTTGGAGGTTTCACCGCCCAGCCCCTGCACCGGCTTATCGAGCCCTGTCTGAGGTCTCTTTAAGTGCGGTTCTTTCTCTTGGTCCTGACCAATGTCACTGGTTAGATCTATAGTAATGTCCGTTTGCGTCGCGGTGGATACTGCGTGCCTCTTTGAGACTGTTGTAGTTATGTTCTGCTCCGTTGTCAGGATTGGTATACTTGTCTCGGTAGGTAGGTTGGGAGAGCCTTTATCTCTGGCCATGGTATAAGCCTCTAGAAATATCAGTTTGCTATACATCATGGCTTGTGTTGTGCTAAGGTCTTTTAGGTTGTCACTCATGGCCTCATATAGCTTCATAAAGGGCGCCAAAGCGATTGTTGTTGATGACATAATTGTGAGAATGTCTGCTTTTTTCGAGGGGGTTTCAGTGCCTGTATAGTTTGACGAAGTCGACGTTCTTGTTTTTGCAGGGGTTTCTAGCACTGTGTGCTGCTTTTTGGACCCAAGCCGGGTCTCTGAGCAAGAAGAGTCCGTTGGCCTTCTTTGATTTTCATTCACTACAGAGGCTCTTGCCGAACCAGTATACCTTGGGATGTTGCTAGTTGAGGGTCCTGTTATTGGACTGTTCCATGTTTCCCTGCTCCCCTGATCTGTTGTGTCGCCGCCCGGGTGCGATTGGACTCTCTCAGGTGGAGGGGCCGGCGGCCGCAGGCTCCTCGGGGTTAAGAGACCCTCACCCTTACAAGGGCTCTTTTCACCAATGGATACTGTGGCAGTCCGTCTGAATTCTGCTTGTTGGAGTGTGGGTTCACCTTTGTCTCGTTCTGCATCCATGCTCGCGTCTGTTGACTCTGATGCAGGATCGATTTCATGTGACCCATAAGTGTTCGGTGGGTTTTCCAACGCTTCCCCGTCCCTGTGTGTGTCTTCCACCACTGGGCTCGGGTACTCTCCATTTCTCGTCTCTTCGAAAGTCTCTTCAGGGTCTAGTACGATCGCCTCTAGAGAGGAGACCTTTCCTAGGCCTTCCTCTTCGTTAGCTTGTGTCACCCGGGCCCTTCCTTTTCTATGCTTGTCTTCCTGCGTTGGCCCGGGCCACCAGGATGCCCCGTCCTTCCTGCAGTCCCTTCTGAGGGAGGACTCATATGTGCGACAAGCTGCACCTTAGTGGGCAATCTTGATGTGTCGTCTATTCTCCGGCATTTCGCCTGCGGCCAGCAATCCTGCAATGCTTGGAGGATTTCCGTGTCTGACAGTTCCACAGTATTTCTACTTCTATGTGCTGAAGATGGCTTAAAGTAGTATTTTAGACTATGAGTTACTGGTGGTTTTCTTATAGTTTTAATCTCGGGTGTCATTTGTGGAGGTTGATCCCCCTCCGCTGCCTCTTGGTTTTTGTATGGCTTCGCTCGAGGCCGTCTGCGGTAACCCGTACCTTCCTTCATCCTTGTTTTAGAGGCCCAAGAGCGTGCATTCTCATTTCTTTTTCTCTTGGCTTTGACTCTGGTTGGTTTGGATGTGCCCACTCCCAGATCTGTGGAATCAGCTGTCCCCTCTCCTCCTTCCTGGGAGCCAGGCAGAAAGTCACTGTTAGTCCATTGGGCAGGGGCGTGCACCATCGCCAGCACCGACAGTGCTGGCCACCTGCTCTCTTCGCTGCCTGCAGATGGCGCTCCCTGCGTGTCGCTTGGGCGCTCCTCAGCTGCCAGCAAGCCGACCGCTTTGGAGTCTCTCCCCTCTCCTTCTCCCTCTCCCACCCTCTCCCTTGTTCGAACTTCAAGCTCGAGCCCGATGCCGTCCTCAGCTGGCGTGCTCGAGCCTCCTGACAGATCTTCCTCATGATCCCGGACCTCTGCTGGGCTACCGACGCTTTCCTCTCCCATGCTCGGTCTCTCCGACGGCCAGGCGTCAGCTTCCCCGCTCCCCGCAAGCTCCTCCCCGGGCAACCGCCGCACTGCCACGGCCTCAGCGAGGACCCGGGTCGGCGACCTAGGACCCAGAGAGGTGCTATGCCGGCGGGTGGTCGTAAGGCGGGTTGGGGGCTGCGAGTTGTGGCTGCTTAGTGGAATGTTAACTGCTACGCCCCAAGCTGGCTCGTGGCTGGTGCTAGCGGCTGGGGCAGTTTTGGGAGTTTTTGGTTTGGGACACTGAGTGGGACACAGAGTGATTTCCTCCCCACTCGGTAGCCCTGTGCCTCGCTCCTCAGCCCCTCCATGTGTACTTAGGGGGCTAGGAGTAACTTTGCTGTCTCTGTAGGGGATTCCTTTGCGCTCACCTTTTTTTGCTGTAGCAGCTTTGGGGGGCGAACGGCTGTCCAGTTGTGGCGCTCTCTGTGCCCGCTGTGCCCGCTCGTGATCTCAGACTTTTCAGCCGGCCGCCACAGTCCTCGCCTTCTTCCTCCTGGCTATGGCGTGGTGGAGACGATGTTTCGCTCCTAGCGAGCATGGCCGCCCTGACCGCCATGACTGCAGGACTGCACCTACTCGTCACCTACTCCGCTCCGCTCCGCTGGGAAGTGGGGTTTTGATTGTTCACTTTGCACCACTTTGCTCCACCCACTGAAGAGACTGTAGAAAGACTGCTCCAGAGTAGACTGCAGGACTGCACCTACTTGTCACCTACTCCGCTTTTCTTCATTATAATGTGTGCACCCCATGGGTGCCTCAGACTGTTTTCTGCTCTGAGCAAGGGGGCCCCCAACCATCATGTAAAAATCGGCACCCTCAAATCTTCAGCGGGGCATGCTCTGCCCCATCAGCTTATGCATCTTCTGTCCACAAGTTCCATGATTCATTCATGTTGCAGGAAGTAGGTGTCTGTGCATGACGAGTGACTAGGTGCTAGCTCATGTATCCTGCAGCCAGCAGCTCGTAAATGCAGATGTGACTGCTGTGCATTAAGGAAGGACCGCAAAGGGAACTCATAGTAGGGAGGTAAGGGATTACCGGCACCGGTGCCCTTACCAGTGCCGGTAATCCCTTACCTCCCATCTCGTAATGAGTCCCCAGGTGTCTGGGAGGTGATCTATGTAGCACAGCAAAGAAAATGGAAGAATGGGAGTTCCAGTTAGGCTCATTTTGAAGCCAGACTGCCTCCTGCCACACCACTGTTGGAGGGTGATGAGAGGAGTTAAACAGAGGGAGTGGATAGTAGCCTGATAGCATCAGGAAGTTAATACCTACCTTTGCATGTACCCCATGTCAAGTGTGGATACATCCCAAGTTAGGCGTTAGCAGATGCAGTCTACCAGCAAGAATACGGCCCACTACAAGTCCCCAGCAGAGAGCAAGGGCTATGGCAGTTTGTCCCCCCATCTGATGGCTCTGCACACCCACATGCGCACACACACCCACATGCGCGCGCACACACACACACACACACACACTCTCTCTCTCTCTCTCTCTCTCTCTCTCTCTCTCTCTCTCTCTCTCTCTCTCTCTCTCTCTCTCTCTCTCTCAAATACACACTGTAACAAACTGGATTCTGCCTCATAGGAGTACAAGCTTGAGTAGGGTTAAAATGGCCCACTCCGCCCTCACACTTCTACACACCAAAACCCAGCACGATAATAAAGTTAACACAGGGACAGTCAAAACGTAAACCTCTTCACCTTTTGTGGTAACACAGGGTGCGGGAGGGATATACTCTTAAGAGAGGTATGAAGGTGAACCAGTAGTGACCCAAACAACACAGTATCACAGTCCAAAATGAATGGAATGTCCAATGAAGGTTCTATCAAAATATACATACTTTAATAAGACACACAATCTGTACATTCAACAAAAAGAGATTACTGTACAAAATCCCACCCCAAAGGAAAGAACAGAAGAGATGCAAAAGACTGGAGAAAGTAGCACTCTGAATGTGGTTCCAGGGTTGGTAGGTAAATTACTACCATAATGACGGATATTGTGTTGAAAGCAGGAGATTTTGTGACCTAACCAGTCTCTAGGCTCACAGTGGACCGTGGGAGCAGTTCGGCGTCACAGTACCTTGATTCAATTCTTGGTGGGCTCATGCATCAGACCCGGGTTTGAACATTGATGCATGCTCAGTGTGGCATTTAGGATCATCAAAGCCCTTGAAGCAAGTGGGCATTAAGTAGGGTTGAATGCAGTGTTCTTGGCAGTTGAACAGCAGTGGTTCAAGTGATGAAGGTCGGGGTGGTTCCAAGAATGCTCACAGTTGGCCAGGCTAAGTCTGGCCTTCGCAAGGGGGAGAGGTTGGAGAGTGACACTCCAGTGATTTGAGTCGGCAGAGATGATCAATGAAGTGGTGATCATGGGTGAGTCAATGTGCAATCAATGAGGTGGCATTTCTTGGGATAGGTGCGCCGAGCACTGGTTGTAACCCACGGATAGTGTAGACATGTGACCCTCCAGAGATTTTGCATGGTTTTTAGTGTTGTGCAGATGCTTCAAGCATAGCAGGTGACATGCTTTGCTATGCCACGATGCAGTGTCAAGCTGGTTTAGATGCAGTGTAATAGTTCGACTGGTTGGAGGAACTCAGACACCATCGGCTTCACTATAGTTCAGGATGTGGGAACACAAAGCAACCATTTTGGTAAAGTAGAACAGGGAGCTTTGGCTGGTGTGGCCCTCCAGATGCAGTGAGGCCTTTGCAAAGAACTCAAGGGCAGGATACTCCAGTTCAGGATCAGCTCTTCCGGCACAGAAGATCCATTACAGATTGGTTGGTCCTGGTCCACAGCACTGGTCACTTTCAATGTTCCCTGGCAGTGGTTAGCGAACAGAACTTCCGTCTGTCTTGAATGACTCCTTCTTCATCTCTGGCGGAGGGCTGTTGACAGTGCAACTGTCCCTAAGGAAGTTCAACTGAAAATAGAATGTCTCTTCGGCCTTAAAGGATCCTTCAGGCACAACCCAGGAATTTTCCTGAAGGGGTGCAAAACCCCTTCATTTAAAGGCACAAGTCTCAAGGTCATTGGCCTAAAGCTGATCTGCTTGAGGGGACAATCCCTGATTCTGACTGGAGAGGACTTTGGCCTGTTGATGTCGCACTTAAAGCGTGTTGCTCCAGAGGATGAGTAGAAGACAGGAAAGGAAAAGAGAGTCCGCAAAAAACAAGATGGTAGAAGTCTTCTTCCAGTGTGCAGAGCACTCATGCATATCCTCATTCCACACCCTTTCCCACCAAGTGAAAACAAAGAACTTTATACATGCAGCACCGTGGTGTGACACTACTCCTCCTGAAGGGGTCTACTCCTTTGATACCTGGATCCAGGACAGCTGCCTGCTGTATGGCTGTCTCTGGTGTAGGGGGTTAGCGGCCTCACAAATACAATCAAAGAGAGTGTGGGTCCTCTGGGTTTCTGTCCTACAGTGTGGCAGTATCTGCTCGTCTGACCCCAATACACATTCCGTTTCACAGCAGAGCTGACTCACAGGAGCTGAAACACGTGCAATATCAATTGGGAATTCTGCAGCTATGATCATAAGTAGTGTCATGACCTATGCCTGAATTCAGGCATAGCTTATTCTTAGAGATTACTGTGCCACCAGCATGAGGTACGCATGATCATGCAATTTAGGTACATCGGGCATATGTTAAATGTTGCCCCTGTGCTGCAGTGACTTTGCTGACACTGCAGTGGTCGAGTGGGCATCTTGTGACTTTGGCACCTGTTCTATGCCATAAGCAGAGCGGGTGCTGTGGATCAGGCTACTGATGCAGCAAAGCACAAGTAAACTATGTTTTTGGCATGGAGTTGCGAAAAGGGAGGATCTGGTTAGCAGATTACCCCTTTGGAGAAGGAATCAGCTACATAATTGTATCTATTAATACAAATAAAACAACACCTGCCAGATGCAACTTCCTCACACACATATGTATGCCTTCTTCTTCAGCACTAATGTGAGCAGTGGGGTGGCACCATCTCTCCATCCACATGCATGCAAGGTGTGCATTGTCTGTGATTCGCCGCAATGGACCTGTCATTGATATGCCCTGTCCCACAGCAACAAGGTGGGCAGTGGGGTGGCATCAACCCTCAATCTGCATAGACAATGGCTGTGCTTTGGCAGTGATGGGCCTCAACTTGTATTTGCCAGGTGAAAAAATGTTTTCCTATTTATACTGAGGAAATTAATTAAGTGAATACATGTTTCAGTTAGTAAAGAGCTCGGCTGCAAGTATTGAGCTCATCATATTTTCTGAGAGCTGCCTTGAGGTACTCAACTGTTTTTTTTTTTAATGTATTTGTTTACCCGAGGTTGATAATATGGTGCTTTTGGAAGACCCTCAAAGTACGCTGGAGTTGTCAGGGCAGTCACTCCTCATTCCCTGATGAAATTGTACGATGTTCCGGCAGAATACGTTTCCGAACTGCAGACAAGTTTCCCACTACTAAGTGGACCTACAGGGAGTAGGCCCTTCAGCTGTGGAGAGCAGTAATCATTTCAGAGTTGTTTGATCCCGTCAAGTGTCGTAGTAGGGCGGCGAGTCTTGGTTAGTCTTGTGTTGAAAAATCATGTTAAAAGCATTTTAAAACATGTTCTAACTGGATGTCAGTAGGTGCGAGGTTCCTAAAACTTTGGAGTCAGACCCTGACAAACAGAACAATCCATTGTCAGCATGTGGTAGGCTCAGGATACAGTAATTGGACTTACAATCAATACGAGCAAGCAACAGCATAGAAAGGCAAGTCAGTTTATGATTTAATAAAGTGTCATGAAGCTAATGTCGGAGTTCTAGCCAGTCACATTGCCATTGAAAGATACGTTTCCCCCAGCTCCCAGTAGCACCTTTGAAAACTGCAGCTGATATTCCCTGAAGTCATCAAAACCAGCAACAGATACATTTTACTACTTCCTCCATGTCAGAAATGTTTTCAACGGGCATATCGTGTATCATCAAACAATACATGTTGATACATGCTGAAAATGCGTGTATCATCTTTACTTTACATTTATCAGACTGATCTATTTTTTTGCACTAGTTGTGATCAAAAGATTTTGCATTCATATTTAAAGGAACTAGTAATTCTGAAAGTTGTGTTTCAAAGCTCTTTGGTGGAGGCTTGTGCTGGATCATCGCGTAAACAGCCTCTGCAATCCATACCGTCACATGGTGTATTCCTGGCTGTAGCCAGTAACGGAGTTCCTGGGCCAGATTATCAGAAGACTCTTCTGCTGCACGTTGATTGATTTTCGACTGTAACCATACAGCGTAGCTTTGCGGTTGCGCATTGTTTGGTTGCGCATTGTTTGATTTTAACAATAGCATTGGGTGTGTGGTGAGCTATGGAAATACAAATGCAAACGCAGTCTTTAGAGAAAGGGTATTAGTGCACTTTGGGAATGGGTGGCTGAATTCATTGCAGTGGTGTACCAAGCCTTTTGCCATGGCACTCATTCACACTTAGACCCTGATTTACAAAGAGTTTTCAATATGGTTTCCCTATTGAAAAACGCTTTTGTAGTGAGACCCTTTGGATTCATGGCAGCAGCCTCATGTACAGAGCTAGTACACACACCCAAAAGCAGTTAACGACAAGGTCCCTAGGTACAATGCGCACATTGAAGTGGGACGTAACTTCACCTGCATGTAGCCAATGAACATGGAAGAAAGACTACATTAGACAATACTCTTAACATGCTTTATTAGTGGTACCCGACCGATCTGCAAGGGAAGACACAGTGGATGTTGGAACTTTCTTTATAACAACACAATCGTGTTTGCCGGGTCACATCTGCCTTGCTCCAAAGCAGCCAGGAACCGGTCCATTGTTGGGAGAATTGCAGCCTTTCTGATACTCCTTTCTTGCACAGCACAATCCACCACTGCAATTTCATCCACTCCCGGATGAAACAACATTTCCAATGTGGCTTTGACCAACCCTTCACTCCCTTCGGGCAAATGGTCACCAACGTGCACCTCTCATTTGCAGGCAAAAATGAGGAACACTCCATGAATTAATACACCTGGGAGGGAGATTTCAGCAGAGAAATCAGGAGGCATGCATTGTCCCATAGGAATACATTGGGGCTAGAATTATTTTAGGGTTGAGGGTTGGCATGTATAGGAATGGACTTTCTGCAACATGGGTTCCACATGCCACAGAGGACTATTTAGTGCCTATTGACATGAGCTGCATGGAGACTCGATAATTGCACTGTGTACATTGCACACAACACAAAGGTGAAACTGTACCGCAGTGCATACTTCATCAGGTGATGACGTGTGTGCAATCCACGAACCAAGATGACGAGACACAAGGAAGGAAGAAAAACGTGGTGCACCCCAACATCAAATTCCATATTATCTTTAGCATCCCTAATTTTCCCATTGAGAACATGTGTGTTTATATGTCCACCCCATGCTTCACAGCTCATCGTTCCATGCCTCGCATGTTTTTCTTGTTATGTTGCTGAGTGGAAACTGGAGTGTGGTAGTGAAAATGCAACACTCTATATTTTAATAGGGGAAATGTTCTGGCTGACTGTACCTCCTATGGAAAACATTTAGGTCCTGATTCATAAAATGGTTTTATAATGGCATAATCACATTGGTAAAACCTCAGTGAATCAGGCCCTTCATTTTGAATCGTGATTCGAAAAGGTGATGCGGGGCAGGTCTTCCAGTGCAATGTAAGCATACATTCAACTGAAGTTGAAGCCAAATTAACTTTATTGCTATGACAAGCTATATAAGTCTTACTAAATGAGCCTTCTCTTACACCAAGAGAACAGCGCATGATTATTTTTCTGTGTGGATAGATCAACATATATGTCAACATATCTTTACAGACCCCGAACTCACTTGTCTCATACATGCACACCTGCAAAACCTTAATGCTGAACTCCCATTGAACAGGTATTAGTGGTTCCGTGAATCAGTGGTCGAAGTGGGCCGGAGCCTTTGGGAGCATTGCATTTTGTAAACAAGTTTCACAGTTCCTATACTTTTTTCCGGAATGGTTTTATTTTAAAATACATGTGTAGGAAGATGTTGAAACATGAACCCGGGACCGGCTGGATAAGCTCCAACCCTCACATCACGGTAACAGCTGGGTTGATGTTATTATGTCAGCAGCCCATTCCCAAGCCCCTCCCTAGCCCTGCTAAGAAATGTTCTTTTGCATTTAAGAAACATAATGTGAAAATACCGCAGGCACAGTTGCACGTGCAGTAAATGCGTAGGTTGGAGTGGTGGCTTGACTCTTTGGCATTTCCCTTAAAAAGGTGTGAATGGTGGGTGATTACAAAAAGGAACAGAGCGTAGAGCTGCATACTTTGGGGAACAATGAATAAAGGTTATGGGGTTGAGGGCATGGTGATCGGGTCTGTGAGGAGCGGGGGCGGCAAGCAGGGAACATAGTTCCACTACTTCTTTTCGTACACTTCGACCACTGCCCTGAACCCAGGGATATGAGCTGGTCAGCACCCAGCAGCATACTGTTATTTTAAGAGTGAGGCCTGCGGGACATGCGGTCAGTCATGGAACAACCTTCATAATTCCCAAGTAGCAAGTAATGTTACCGGGCAAAAAAAGAAGTTCAACATTTCTGAGAAAACATATCGCTTCACTAACGTTTTACTCTTTTAAGGCAGAAAACGGCAAAAGATTGTGTAGAAATATACAGCTTCCATCCAAACATTGTATGTCCAGTAGGTCTTAAAGCACTAACGTTAGTCTATTGGGTATGGTTGTAGAAGGACGATTACACAATATTGACTAAAAGTCACTTTTCCCCCTACTTCTACGGTCTACAGTTATGTTATGCTGTTAACATAATTTCCTTAACTTCAATTTGATGGTGCTCATTGGATGGACCCTGTACCTATGAACGGCTATGGAAGTCAACTGTGATTGAAACCTCTGACTGCAGTTTCCATATAGATTCTGCAGACTGCCCATTGACTGGAAGAAAAGTACTGTGGCATTTTCTGCTGACAAGATTGCACAACTGGTGTTTCTGTTCACAATATGTTATCATTTAATATGAAAGAGAGTAGATGTGTGCTTGTCTGAAGCAGTCTACAGTCATTGTTATCAACATGTAGTGTGCATTACACATTGCACACTTCAAGCCATGCCGAAGACCCTCCTCCCAAGCGTGGCAACAAAGCACTGGTATCGCCACACTCCTGCCAGCACGTACTGCACTAGGAGAAAGATATAAATATGGGTTTTAATCAAACCTAAATCTTTAACCTACAGTAGAAACAAGGGGACTGTGCCTGGCTCTGGGCACCCACATGTAGCAGCCAACAGTGCGTGTGGCCAATATTATGCAAAATAATGATACAATAAGGAAACATATTCATGCTGGTACTGCAGCATTCTCTTGTTGGCTTTGCTTTTAATGCCAATAAAAATCTCCTGCCACAAGAGTCAAACATGTTATTTCTGGCTGCGCAAAAAAAGCCTGCCCAACTCTAACATCAACATGCAAGGATACTCTTCAAGTGGATTTTGCACACAACGCCAGTAAAACATGCAATGCTACAGTAAGGAAACATTTCCTTGTTTAAGAACACCCATCATAGTGGTGCTGCCCCATATGTGAGTAAAAAATGCCACACCACAGAAAAAGTACAGTATGCCTGCCACTTTGCACTATAAACTCCCTTCCCAAACACCCCTTCATGTAATAACATTAATTAAGTTGACTTTACCCAAAAATGTCAATAAAACATGTAAGAACACATCCATGTTCCAATAACCCTTGTTTCGGTTCCAAGCTTGCACACACACATTCATACCCATTCGGCCCCCAGTCACTGACCCAGTAGTACTGGTGAATGTATTAATTGGAGGGGTATAAACATTTCCCACAAATATACCAACGTGACCGAACATAGCGGGCAAGCCCAAACCATCCAAAGGGAATTTGTGGGTGCCCCCCTCCCCAAGATAGGGTGACATCAATCCAGAAAATCAATACATGCAAGTCACCAACAATGCACAGGAACATTAATGCTTTGATTATTCATTTTGCTATTGAAAATACCATGCCCTGATAATAAAACATCTCCACATTGGCTGCATAATATAGGCAGTCTAGACACATGATATGCATAGTACAGTAAAACAGTAAAACATGCTATGCCACAGTTAGATATACCTAAACTGGTTGCATCAAAATAACACTTATCGTGCTTATTTTATTACAGATGCCCAGAAAAATATATAATGCCACATGGTTCCCTGAGTCACAGATGTTGCACATTTGGATTTTTAGGTCAAGTAAGGCTGTTTTGGTGATGTGCTTGGGCCAGACTGTATGGTTATTACTCTACTGCAGTATATCATTCACACAGATGTTTCCTCATCGCATTGTATTACTTTCAATTGTTTTCTGAATGGTAGGTTCCATGCCAGCGTGTTTATGTGCACATTTTATTTTTAATGATTTGAGAGAACTTATTTTTAGTGATTCATAATGTGCCAGGGGTGCCATGTGCATGTCCTAAATAAGTAGCAATTATTATGGGAGCGCTCGATCAAAATGTGTGCAAGGTGGCCATCATCACTATTTCTCAGCATAAAAACATATTATTGGCTCAGCATTACTAGGCTATTATGTAATTGTATTGTTACTATGGGTGGCGTGCGGGAGCGGTGTGCTAATTCGAGTAACAATTTGTACATTTTTAACACTTTCTACATTGTAATTTACAATGTTGCTTAAATTGCAGTATTAAAAGATGCACCGGTTCTCTACTATAATGTTTTTTTTCAAATGTCTATGTGTATGATTTTGGCTATGGTAATATGAACACCAATAACACAAACGTGATTAAATGCCACCAATGGATTCTAAATCATTTCTCCAATGAATTGGTTGTTTAGACTATCGGTATGACCACTATTCTATATTCAACATTTTGTGAGATTGTCTACTAAGCGAGGGCATCATCAGGGAAAACATAATTTGTGTGCGTTGTGAGAACATCCTTCTGCCATCTCTCAGGCAAGCAGGTTTATTTCATACATCGTCTGGCCTCTCATGTCATTTGAAGGAATGCAGGCATACCCTTTTACAGCCTGTCTGTTACTTTTAGTTGCAGGTAGCCTGCTCCTGATCAACATGTTCCTGATAGTTTATTTCTAGTGCAATAACAGACAGACGTGAAAAGTGAAATGTACCCACACGCCTGGGTAAGGTGTTAGTCTTGTGACCACGATAACACAATGCAAATAAACCTAAAGTTGTCATTAGCACCAATCACTGAAAATAATTGAACGTTATCCCTAGTGATTCTCACCGCAAATCTAGGTCTGCATGTTACCCATATAAATATAGAGACCTGACACATTTCAGCAACAGCAAAAATAAAACAATTATTTAAATGGAAACCCTTCATAGCTAAGTTGATAACATGAACACGTACGTTGCTCACCTCAAAGCAGAAGGAAAGAAGGATGGCCATTGTGTTGGTTAGTCTGTCAGAGATTGATGTGGTACTAATCAGGCACCTATCACTCTGAGCATGACTCTGGGCATTTCTCTATGTTGGGTTTGTGCTAATGCAATAAGCAATAGTTTTCTTTGGCTTTCGTGCATGAATTAAGTGTGTGCCCACTGTGTCCACAATGTGTTTGTGCGTGTTTGTATCTATGTGTGGGTGTGTGCTTGTGTGTGTGTGTGTGTGTGCAGTACAGATTTGGCACTCCATTTTTCTTTTTGCGAATTCCAGAGTCACAGTGCTGAATTATAATCAGGTGTATGTGAGGTATATAAAATAATCCATCAACCCACCAAAACACTGTTCGTGGGACACATTGCGTTGTTTTACTACAAAAACATTGCATTTCAGTACTGACAATGTGATTATTATATGTGATCTTGAGTATGCACAGACATGTAATGTCTCATATTGAAATGCATCAAACAATGGATATGCTGTCCTATTTTCAGGTGAATTCAAACTAAACTGAAGCTTTCTGGGTGCTCTCTGGGGGAGTTTGACATAGACGGTGTTGATTAATGGCAACTCGCTTTTCATGAATATATTTGTTAAATAGCCCATGTACAGATATGCATTTAACAAATCATACCAACTTAATTCCTAGTGTGGGAAGGGATTGCATTGATTTTGTATGTAGCTCGGTATGAAAATATGCACTCAAATGCTCAAGAGGTAATTCATTTCTGACTAAGGTTAGGTTCCCAAAACCTACTGGCTTCTTATACTCTAACGTGCACAGGCTTTTAGAGTAGATCTCCTCACCAGAAAGGCTCCTCCCTATGAAACACTCCTCCAATGAACCCCTGCCTTGAAGTTGCTTGAATAAAATTCTGAGTAGCACTAAAGACAGAGCTTGTCAGTACTGCATAAATTAACAACAACATCTTACATTTTCCTCTCACCCTTAGTCACCTTGTCTTTGACTTGAGCTTTGGGTAACTGCTATGAAAAACAACTAAATAAAATACATTGGAATACTCAATCATTGCAAATTATATTTGTGTTCTTTCCTTCATAAAAACGTTAGGCAGATTAAACACATGCATATTGTCAGAACTATAAATGGCCCTCTTCCAGAAGCCACTCTCTGTTGATGTGCATACACTATAATAGTCTTATTTTATCTTTATCTGTGTTTTTAAATTTGCTTAATTGTAAGATCTTTCTGAATAACTCAGTTAGTTACTTTGATGTTCTTGCAAACATTGGTAATCTGGTCCTCATTTCATAAGCAGGCAAACATAACCATCATAATCATAAAATCAATGTATTTGGCCATCAGGCCATCAAAGTACATCCCGCCATAACAAGTCAAACAATTTATTTACAATGGCAAAACAGTGTGACATTTACTATGACCTACAGTATCCTGCTAATTGCAGATTGGCACAAAATTTTCATTGGCCAATGTTTGCATTTTCTGGGGCTCCAGCAAGTTTAATTCAAACTAAAACTCTGTTCAATCCTGCATATATTGTTGATGGTGAAAGGCTTAAAGCCACAGGAGATTAGCTTATTCACCTGGAGACAAACATACGTATTAATCTTTCATCAAAGAGACACATTGGGTATTGCAACAGAAAGGAATACCATATTCTAGGCCTCTGGTCACATCCACATGGGCTCTTCTCAAGAAAAATATCCATTGTGTGTATATATATTCTAGCAAGGCCGCAAATATGGTCTTCTGAAGAGATACAATCTGAGCTGAGCATCTGGTGTACTGGTCAGAGAGTTCACTTGTGAAGCATCATCGGTTCAACTGCACGTAAGGTTTCACCTCTTGAGATTATCTCTCCCCCATAAAACAAACCAGTTGGAAACTCAGACAAAGGGGCCATTCAGACTCTATTATTAATCATTACCTAAACAGAGTGACCTTTGAGAGCGGCTCACATTATTCAATATGCTAATTCTGGCACTTACTTCACAATGCAGAGGTCTAACATCAAAAAGGCAAGTTTTTCAAGACCCCGATAGTCTCCTCTACAACAGGTGACTGAACATGATATATATTAATATTTATTAAAAATTGAAACATTATATAATATTATTAATCACATTCTATGTCATCACATAAATTCATGCAACTTATGCCTGTATTAACGTGGAAGATGTGAATCTAGAAATCCATATTTCATTGATGTGTAATGTTGCTACAAGAATATATGTCAGCAGTATAATTATGAGTCCAGAATTGTGTACAACACACACCTGCCACATGCTCAAATAATTCGGACCTATTTTAATAATTGGTGTATTCATTATGTGTTAAGCAAGCCAATGGAAATACTTGACCAATTAACATGTATGATGTCACTATAACATAATGTGGGAATATTACACATTATGTAAGCTGAAAAAAACAGGAGAACTCTTGAATTGTGAAGTCTGCACAAAGGCAAACCCTTGTCAATCTAGAGTTTGGATAATATCTGGAGGTGAATGTGCCTTGTCCAGGAGCAAGACTGAAGCAGATTTAACCTGATGCACACCTGATTTCTTAGAGGTGAATTAAGCTGAGTCCAGAGGACCTGGATGAATAGGGAGGTTTCATGGAAGTTTAGAGGGTCCAAGATGGTTCTGTGTCTTAAAGGCATTTCCTTACATCTAGTATAGAATTTCCCAAAATAATTAGATATAAGCCCTCTAGAATAATTTACCGGATATGTCCTTGAAGTGAGAGAAACTAGGGGGAGGAGGATGGGATGCCATTCATGGAAATTGTTCTCCCCTAATTAATCTTTTGTAACACACTCAATACCAGAGACCAGTGAGGCATCAGGATCCAAACCTGTGTTGCTCTGCATTTTTTTGCTTCTAAGACAAACATGTTGCCCCTGGGCTATCCTCCTGGCATTAACAGAATTCATTAACAGTGTTGTGTCAAATGCAATATTTCTTTCTCACTATATTTAAAGACAAGTCAAATCTGATTTATTTCATAATAAATAATCTGAACACAGTTGCTGATGAACTATAACCAATTGAATGTGACTAGAATGTGGTAGCATTATAGTGTGAAATGCATGCTGCTTTCTGAGCACATTCAAAGAAGAGTGAGATTACATTTAAGTAATAAAAAATGGCACTGTCCTGTATTTCTCTCTTCAAGAGTTGGAGAGGTCATAAATGCTTGAGTAGTGTTTCAATAAGTGCACCAACAGTTGAACAATTTTCAAAATGTTTAGTGAAATTATAGATTCTGAACCAGGTAGCACGGATCATTTGATGACTATTCAAGAGGGGAAGCCATTGCACAAAAGAATGAGCATAAAGGTTGACAGTTATAAAACATAATGTATTGCAGGGGTCAAAGAAAATAAGGGTCTGATTTACAAAAAGCTTTCAACATGGTATAGTCCCATTGACAACATGTGTGTAAATCTGGCCCTTGGAGTAGACTCGACATATGACCTGCAGTGTGGTGCATATTAAGCTTGTAGATAAAGATTCCTTCACAACTGTAGTATTACTGGATTATGTACATGACAATATCACTGATAATTATAGACTGCTCTCTACTTACAAATATCTGAACGTGGGCTGTCCAGAAACTCATCTGTCGAAAGGTGCATTGCTTTGGCATGAAGGATGGCATGTGGTTTTCCAGGTTTTAGAGTTACTGCTTTGCAGTGTGACCTGTTTATAATATAGACAATTATGTAGCCAATTGGCCTGTGCACATGTGTTTTGTCAGCTTTGCACATTAATCACTCAACTGTGTAGCCAAATGTAGAAGAAAAGGAGACACATCCATCTTGTTAGCAGGAAAAGTAATTAATCAGGAACGGGCATTATGTTCACATTTAACCTTCCATGTTATTCAATTGATTTTGCATCTGATTGTATGTTGAAACCCATCATATCTGTAGTGTGGATCAAAATACATTTCATGTGGTAGTCCTTTTATGAGGTAGGCAGATAGATGCTTTCTCCGGATCTGGCTGCAAAGCGGAAATATAGGAATTGACAATATTTTTAATACATGTGGTCTTTGTGTATGTATGCATACATTTATGAATCTTAATCATTTGATGTATCTTTTGGCTTCACTAGGATATTTTTTCTGAGTGATTCTACTCCAATCAGATGCATCCATGTAATGTAATTCGGAGAGTTCCAATGAGCACAACACATCTTGGCGTTAATAGTAGGGGAGAGTCAAGAGGAGTTAAGTTCCAGATTCCAACAAAGATTTGTCTCAGATTTTGTCCGTTTTTGAATTTGGGATTTAACTGCTGAATTTGGATTTCATATTCTCTCCCCAATTCCAGATAGAGATCACTGGGCGGAAATATTTTCTCCAATATAATTAAGCAAGCCATATTGGAAACGCTCTAAGGTTCTGTGGTGAGCCGGTGTAATAATGTTAGTACTGAGGTAATGCAGTTTAAAAGAAGGTTGCCTAAAATTAGTAAAGATGTGGTGGGCAACGCCACATTTATTTGTGTCATCTGTTTATTTAGGGGGACTATTAGGGCATAATTACCATTATACAACATTAGTATCAGAGCATGCCCTACAGCAGAAAAGTCAGAATCAAGGATATGCATTTCAATGTTTCTCCACATACAAGTGTGACATAAACATGACGGAAATGAATGAATGAATGAATGAATGAATGAATGAATGAATGAATGAATGAATGAATGAATGAAAAATAGAATTTCAGAATTTAAAATATCATCCTGTTTGAACACATTTTTAAGGGTTGTTCAAGGGGAAGTTAATGGCTGGACCAGTCTAGTGAATTTGCTTTGGAAACCCTAATTTGGAACATGTTTCCTGCTGTAACCCCAAAATCCAAACGCAGAAATAAAGCAAGGCACAGAAAGTCTTAGAAACCATGTTTTAAAGAGTTTTTCCCATGAAGCCTGTAAGATAACCACAGGGTTCCATGTGTTACAGCTTGGGGAGATGACTGATCATTGAGTAACGCAAAGGGCATTAGTAGTGGTGCCGATTTCACATTTTCAATATATGCTGAAGTGTCACATCTCTGAAGTAACCAGGTAAACCATCTGGGAACATGTACTTACATAACTATTCCATACTTTCTGATATGCATGGGTTAATGTGATTAACTGTATTGGTCATATCTGTGAGAGAAAGAACATGATGGGGCAAGCCTGATGTTTGGCTCAAAACAACATTTAATTTTTGACATCCTGCACTTTACTGTATGTGGTGCTAAATGTTGAACTCAATCAATATTCACCATAAATTGTTTTAAATAAGATTAGTGGGAGGAGTGGGATAGAAGCACAGCTTCATCATTTTTGTCAGGTAGCTGAGACTTAATTCTACCTTAATTCTTTCTACATATTACTGTCTGTATTTTGTACTTATTACCATGTCTGCACTTGTACATATTACCATGTCTGTATTCTGTAACCATGTTGAACACCAAGTCGAAAGTATTTATTATGATTTGCAGTGAATGTTGAATTATTAGCTTGGAGTGTACACATGTTGCCAAATTGGACTAATTTCATGAGGGGTGGTCTGTTCCAGCGAGCAGTTGACTATGGATTGGTGCATTTACTTCAGGTGCAGGTGCAGTGTCTGCTAAACAGTGTCATGATTTGAGTAATGCAAGGGTGTTTTCTGCAAGGCCAGAGAAATGTGGCTAATGTGTCTTATTGAGAATGGGCATATGTATTAGCATGCAAGCTGACTTACCTAATTCTATGCATTTTGCTGCCAAAGTATCATGTATATGTAGTATGATTAAGTATAATTGAGGTTGTGTTTGAAAGTAGTACATTTATAGTGTGTTTTTTCTTTATTGAATGGCATGCGATTATTTCTTAATCCTACTTTTCAAACTACTCCAGGCCAGTTCACAAAATGCCTTGTTGATCTTCAACAAACCACAGGGCTTCATATTATGATTTCAATGCTGCTGAATACCAGTGTGTGGATCATAGAGTCATTTTCCTTTTAAGAAATAAAAATATATTTCTGTTGATAATGGTGTTCATTGTACTGTTTTACAAAGATGACATAGAAATAACCCACTTTCATTATTGTTCTTGGTAACTGTGAAAACGCATATTTTCAAAGGTTAATATAACCCAATTCTCAGATCATTTGAGAAGAAGGGAAATCTTATGGGTGGTCAAACAAGTGAACGTGGATTCTGTCCTGGGGCTGGAGCTGCTATAATTTGGAGCTAATGAGCTCTAATGCTGATGCCCTGTCAGATGTTGGGTTGGTGTAATCCTGGATATGGTTTTAGCACTAAATCCACAAAGAGGTTACAGAGAGTAACTCTGGCTTACAGGTAAACGTGTGCCAGGATAGGGCTATGCTATTTGTAAAATAAATTCCACTGGACAAATTTGACTGACACCTAACTTACTCAGAGGAAGTCGGTTTTAAGTCATGATTAAGTCAAAGCTACTTTATGTAGCTTTTGTGTGAATAGCATAGCTCCCTCCAAGGTTCAGTGAGCATGAGGTTTGTGGATGAAATTTAGGTAACAGGTCACTTCCCCATTTTTGGAAGATTGCACAAAATAAAACAAAGCAAAAATATGAAATGTCTAAGATAATTAAAAAATGGTTTTTAAATGAGATGCATATTTCACAGTGTGTTTTTCTAATGTTTTGTGTGGTGTTTACATGTTCTCTCTTTCAAATAATGTTTAATATGGTCAAATTATCACATTGTATTGGATTATAGTAGTCTTTTATACAGCGCTTTTTCCCATTACTATAGTTTCAACGCGCTTGTGGTGGGAACACTCTTGGGGAAAGCAGTCCAATGTATGGGAGGTTCCTAGAAAAGGGTTAGACTGCGTGTGTGCAATTGGCCAAGGTAAGGAATTTGGTGGGCTGACCAGGCTCTACTAAGCAGCCCAAGAGATCAGGCATGTGGATGGGTGCTGAGGGAGGTCAGGAGAGTGTGTGAGTGCAAGAGACTCTTTATGTGTCCTGCTGGACTGAATGTTGTCACAGGTCACTGTAGTCTGATGGCAGAGATGTTGAGGTTTAATCTGATGCAAGGAGGTGTAAGCGCTATGTGCCCAGCTAGCCCAAATTTGCTGTAAGTCTTGCTGCATTCTGGTGCGTTCCTGTGGGTAGCCATGCCTGTGGCAGATATCCACCAAAATGGTGCGTTTACACGTACCTTGAGGCTTGGAAGGAGCTTTGTTTTTTGACGCCACTGTTTGATCAGGTTGTCCGTGTGAGAGATTCCTCAAGGATGGCTATATAACAGTTAACTCCAGCATCCCCTGATGTTAATAGAGTATGTATCACTATTCGAAATGGGGCCCTAGGTATGGAACCATCCTTGCTAAGCTCTGTTGATTGCTGTGATGTCCTTTATAATTTTCTGCCTAGGTCACAGGATGGGTTTGAGGTGAAGCCCACACCTCCTTTTTGAATGACCAGGGGTTTATCCTGGATACCTCACAATGCGTTTGATGTTTCAAAAAGTGGATTTGCTCTAACATACTTAAAAACCAGCGGTCATCCACTGGACTGACCAAGTTCTCACCACTCAACCCCACCTGGGGCATCTACCTCTAACCACCTGCCTTGATAAAGACCCACGCGGTCGAAACACGTGTCGGCTGACCACAATTGAGGCTATGAGTCCACATGAAACAACTAACGACAAATAAAAATTGCACCTAAAACAGACCATAAAATAGTGTGGCAAATCCACTTTTTGAAACGTCAAACGAATTACGAGGTATCCAGGATAAACCGCTGTTCAGTGTATGTATCAGAGTGGCCATTTGTATGATCTAATTTTGGAGAAAGCAATTAATTAAAAACGATAACTTCCCCATGGTGTGAAGGGTTTATACATGGTGCTTCGGTTATCTTTTAAAACCCTTTGTATTCCCATTGAAAGAAGACATACCATGGAGCGACATACACTAATGTAATAATTGTCAAGCCAGCTTTGCTCCTGATTCAAGGTCTCTGAGCGACTGTTGTTTTTTCCCCATGTTCACACCCTCCTTGAGTGCTTTGAAACACTTGCCTGTGTATAGGCGCTTCATAAATAAACAATACAATACAATACAATTCCGGGTGTTCGTGGAAATCTGACACTGGCCAGCAGGGCCGTGCCGTTTCAATTCCATTGCATTTCTTATTTTGGACGACCTAACATCTCTGTAATGTACTCTGTCAGGCGGATAGGCTTGTATTTCAAAAGTGGGTTTTGTTTGTTTCATTGCTGGCAATCACCTGCATGACTGACTTTGAGAATATGCAATAGGCGAAGGTTTGCTCTGTTTCAGAAAAGCCACATGATTAGTTATGAGTGACTTGCTGGAGCTGCTGCGGGTGTGACCCGCTACCTTTTAACCAGTCGGCAAAAGGGCGATGCTTTTCATTTCCTGTCAGCTGAATGACAATGATGAAGACGCCGCTGATCCGTGGGGATCATGTTTCAAATGTACTATTTATTCAGCAAAGGCTAGACTCCTGTAAAAAGGAAAAACGGTATGATTAAGGCTCTTTTCATTACTCGTGAAAGGGGATTTATTGGATTCCAAAATGCTATCTCTCAGGTTGGGCGCGTGAAAGAAATGCATTAAACCTCATGCCTTTTACGGACCAGGAAGATTATGGCATACCAGTTTTCCTTATGTCTAAATATTCGTTTCAGCGTGAGTAAATAGAAACCAGTCCTCCTCAACGTGTGGCATGTTTTTGCCGCATTTGACAAAGTACAATTCTGATTTTAACAGCTGAGATTATGCAGTTGCGTGCCAGTTTCTGGCTATGTCATTTTATGATCAGGTGCCAGATGCTGATGCTACGAATATCCTAAGCGCCAGAGTCCAGTCCTATGTCAACAGACCTCAGAACACAATCCTGATTTAAGTTAATCAGACACAGATTTGCAAATCGGTCATTTGAGTTCTTCTAGATTGTTCCAGTTTTGGCATCAATTATATTTTATTTTGTCATCTTCATGGCCTTATACTTAAGAATAGACGCAAAAGCTGGAAAATGGAATGGAAAAGTGGCGTTTCTTTTTAGAACCGTAAGGGTTTCTCTCCTGTCAAAAGTTATTTAATTGGATTATTTTAGTATCTGCATTGTGCACCTGCGGCCAAACGTATTAGCCGTAGGGCAAGGTTTGCCACAGTGGAAAAAAACCAGGCCATATTAGAAAACCTTTGCACTATTACAAGTTTCATTTTGCAGGGTATTGCCACTATTTATTTCTTTATGTTATTGGACTTTTCGTTCAGAGCTGGCCTTACCCACAGGGTCTAGGAGCTCCTTACAAAAATCAAAGGTTGAAAAGATTTCAAGTGAAACTGAAGTTACAAAACATTTTCAACATAGGATAAGAAGATTAGGATAAACAACTGGTAGAAAGGGAGGTGGGGAAGCAGGTTTATGTCTCGGGAAACAAGTATGTTAGCACTAAAGTAAAGTTTGCCCTTGGCCAAAAACCTTTTCTTTTAATGTATTTTTCGCCAGGGCAATGTTTGCCCTAGTGCTAATAAGGAATGTTATTAACACTAGGGCAAACTTTCCCCAGGTGCAAAAATGCATCGAAAGTATATGATTTCAGCACTAAGGCAGTTTTTTGCTTAGTGCTAATGCCATGCAAAATTGGACTCACACCGGTGAAAAGTTTCTGTAATCTGACCCTGGCGCCGTGCATATGACAGCAATATACATCCCACTAATGTAGCACCCTTTTCGGAAGCAATGGCACTCTATCCATATTAGATGTTTCCGGGGGCCCAGTTCTTAGCATGTAGCATGTATTCCCAGTATACCATTTAGGATAGCAAGGAATAGTAATAGGTAGAGGAGAATATTTAACATGGAGTGTGCAGTAGAACAGCAGATAGTTTGTAGGAGGTGACTATCAGGAATGACCACAGTGGCCTTCTGGCACCAGAACTTTACCAAGGAAAATGGTCTATTGTGCCCAAACCCAGGGTAACCAAAGCAGAGTCAAAGGAGGAACAAGCAAGGGCAAATGGAAAAAAAAAGTGGGGTGTAGGGAGAAGCAGGATTTAAGATACAGACACACAGAACTAATGTTAAAATGAGGCTGAGCTAAAGGGAATGTGTTTGTATAAGAAAGGATGCACGTCCAATGGTGAACAATGGGTCAAACAGAACGTGGATCATGAAAGAGGGAAGATGAGAAATCTTGTGGAAGCAAGCCATTTTCCAGTGATGGCAGTTTATAGTTCCTTGCAAGGAAGTACTAGAATTACTAGAACCATGTTTGTTTGATGTCAATGAGATGTGCTCTTAGAATTGTGGAGGACAGAAACGTCAAGTAGCGTTTTTTTTTAGGCACTGCTTTCAAAGACTAAAGATATAATCTGGGAGTGACAGCCATCTGTCAGAAGTGATAGAGTCAAGTAACTATGTAGAGAAGGTGATTGTGGAGAAACCAGGGTGGTGGAGAGGGAAAGGGGACGAGGAAGTGAAACCTGCCCTGCAAGCGCCATACCTGCTTGGCCTGTCCAGAATGGTGAATTTGCTAATGCAAGTTGTGTAAAATGTGTGTGCTCTGTCATGCCAGTCAACCATGTTTGCACTGCTTCCTTGTACTGTTCTTCCACTGTCCGCCCCTATGTTCAGTGACATATTAAAACATTACCTATGTCATTACATTACCTGAGGGATGCAGATACATTTACTGCGAGAGAAAATAATTCCAAAGTCATCTAAAATATGGCATGCAAGACTAGTTATCACACATACATTATTCACTGGTGGATAACCCTGTAGAAAGCCAACAGTCCACTGTAAGGCATTTAAGCAGGGACATTCTAGCACCCTTTTCTGTGCAATGGCCCACTGTTGCCAGCACTCCTTTGGCTCAAACATAGTCATGATTTGAGGCCTTTCTGTACACCTGGCTGTAACCAAACAGTGCACGCAGTTTCCTCAGCCATGAAGAATCTGTTGAATGGAAAGCTGGGTAGAATTCAAGGCACTCTTAAATGAGGGTGGCTTTTGAACTTTGGTTCAACTGGGAAAAACGACCTGGATCAGAAGCCAAGAGCCAGCGAGGAGTGTCAAAGAGTTAGTGTGCAATTCCTCTGTGCTTTATTCTCAAACAGGGGGCCTCATTACGAGTATGGAGGTAGCCATGCCTTAATAAGGGCATTGCTGCCTCCATACCGGGTTCCAGAACCGGGTTCTGTGAATGAGGAATAACCAGGTCATTCCGACCTTGGAGAACCCGGTAATTCCTCATGCACAAAACCAAACCCCATTCCCATTTGAGCCCCTATAGGGCTCAATGGGAATGGGGATGGAGCTAATAACGGGCCTGTTAATAACGGTCCTGTTATTACCTCCTTGGTCCCTTCGTGGGACCCGGAAAGGACGTCTGGTTTTACCAGATGTCTTTTCCGAGTCCCGCTAGGCGACCTCATAATCAGGCATCCCGTAATGAATGGTGTCGGTCCCGTACCGGCACCCTTCATTACGGGAGCGCAAGCCTCGTAATGAGACCCATGATGTGTTACCATAAAAATACATTCACAAATACATGCATTCATACATCCATCCATGCATATAAATGCCTGCTGGAATTGACTGCTCGCTAGTCGGCTTTTGAGCTATACGAAGCACACATAACTTTCCATTGAGTTGGGTGTCAGGGGAGGGTATTGATTTCTTCCCTGAATTGCATGAGGGTAGAGATAGGTTTGATGTTAAAGGGTATCTTGTTGGTTGGTTGTAACATTTACGAGTTGTCTTGCTCAAGCTCGTTTTCTTATTTCTTGTATTATTGTCGGGAGAATATTGAACGTACCTTGAAAAGCTTTTGTAAAACTATGTTGTTGCATGGGGCTGCATTTACCAGCAGTCCCTTTGCCCTTTTCAGAGCGGGGCAGGTGCGTCAAGCGCGGCCGCATCACAGCCAGTTTGTGGAAGTATTCAACCTGTCTTTTAGTGACTGCCAAGTATCTAGATGTAACATTTACAAACTGTGTTGCTCGAGTTCATTTTCTGATTACCTGTGTTATTGTTGGGGAATGATTGAACTTACCTTGAAATGCTTTTCTGAAACTGTGCTCTTGCACAGGACTGCATTTACCAGCATCCCTGTTGCCCTTTGATACCGTGTGAGGCGCATCAAGCGCTGACGTGTCAAAGCTGGTTTCCGCCAGTTAATGCTGGAGCGTGTGGAGTGGCACGTTGCGACACGGTCATTACCAGCTGGTAAGGCTCTTAGAACTAAATCACATTGTATTATTTACATTTTACATCTTTTCAGGTGCCAGTATAATTATGGGTCATCATACTGAGCACACCCTACTTTTAGATGCGCAAAAGGCCGCTTCAGAGGCTATTGTCAGTGAATATATTAACTCTCAATACCTGATCCCTACATCCAGGGTCTAAGATACTGCACTCCCTACTGTAGATATTCAGCATGATGACCTAAAGAATTGTGGCCAGACCACCTGAGCCAAAAACAGACCTATGACCACTGATATTTCATCTTTCTCCGATGATTATCTCATAATACCCATTTCTGGGTGTTTGTTGGCAGTGCAAAGCCACTCTCCACCAGTGCAAAGTAATTTTGCACCACGCTTAATGTTCCATGAATCAGGCCCATTGTCTCCAGAGATTGTTGACTGCATTTTTATACCATGGCCTGCTAAAAAGCCCTGCACAAGCACTTGAGCACTTGGTAATGGCAGGTTATTAAATAATATGGATCTTAGCCAAAATGCTTTCAGTAATAACAGGTAACAAGCTCCCCCCATGAACTGCTAGTAGGGACACCATTGTGAGTATGATGGTGACAGTATATAGTTTGAATGTAAAATACCATGTTTTATGTTTAAATACATTCTAATTAGGGGTTGGGATTGGATAAGAAGTGCCCATACATTACTTAACACCAGTGTAGCTTTAGTTGAAGGTGTTCTTACCATAAATGTATGACTTAAAACACTCATAATTTAAAATACTAAATATACAGAAAATAGATGAGCAGTATTCTTCTATCCATGTATTTAATTGAAAGGGCTTTGATGTGTAAAAGTCCTAGCACCAAAAGCCTGGAACTCCCTACCGCCCCAACTAAGAGCTGAAACATCCCACACAGCTTTCAGAAAAGCTCTGAAAACCACCCTATTTAAGTGAAACCCATTTCTAATTCTATCACATACAACAATGTCTGTAAATTACAACTGTATCATGATTACGGCTCCCATGTAACCTTGGAACCACAGCCAATCCTGTAACCGAATCAACATGTCAAGTAAACTTTCTTGTAACAGCGCCACAATGCCCTAGGCAGCTGCAGCGCTTTAAAAATGCAAATAAATAAATAAATAAAAGTACTGCTTCAAGCTAACCAAAAGTTAGCTTGAAGCAGTATTTTTACTAACATTTACTCGCCACCTACGCTTCAAACATCAGAACTCGGGCGGCAGTAGCTTCCCTGTGGTAGCAGGAAAACATTGGAACGCCTTACCAGCCTCATTAGGTCAGAATCCTCCTTCTGGACTGTCCGCAAACGCCTGAAAACACGGCTCTCCTCAGAGGAGTTACTTAAATAACTCCCCTGAGCCTCCTACACCATGTCTAACTCCTAAAATCATCACTGTTTCTGAACATTGGCGCTGCAATGTCCGACCATCTGCGTATCTGTGTTACTGTAACTCTTCTACCCTATTACCTGCACTTATCATGGCCACCTGTGTAACCTTTGTAACCTTGGATACTGTTTACTGCCCACCTGCGTATCCTCTGTAACCTTGGATACTGCATACTGTCAAGTACCGCGCCCAGATGCCTCCAGGTTGGGTGCGCTATCCAAATTGCTAAATACATAAATAGAAAACACAAAGTGGTTCGCAGACTGAAATTTCAAGACACATTTGTAAAGCCAGTCCCTAAAAACAAACACATATTTGATGAGATGGTGTATTGATTTTCTGTCTTGAAGCCTGTGGAATGAAGAGTGATTTTATACAACATACCAAGGACCCACGAATTTAACAACTCAACACTTTCCGTGATTTGTTTTCATGGAAATGTGTGGCTTGATTTACGATGTGTTATCCCTTTACAGTGTGCGAGCACCAATGTCAGAGCAGCCCCTCAGCATTTTTCACTGCCATAGCAGGTGTGCTAGTAAAATACATGTTAAATCCGCCAAACATGCTGAGCCATTGCATTTAATGACCAAGTCCCTCTGCACGGTCATTAGTATGCAAAGCACGGAAGGCATTCCATGAGCTCAGAATTCATTCTAAGGAATGTACGCTTGATTGTATTCAGAAAAACAAATCAAAGGATAATTAAATATTTTACCTTCAGTTTTCTTTAATCTCAGTGGGGAGTTGCAAATAAACATACATTATCAGAGTTGAGGAGAAGGATGCGAAGACAGGGAACAATAGGCAGGAGTTCTTTCGCTCAGTGTGATCTTTTATTCCCTATTTGTCATTTTGGGAAGTCTGCTTCCAATCTGAAAGATCTCTCATCTATCCCATTTACTGAAGGAGGCACAGGGCATTAATAATTCTTAACCCTAGCTCTGGCCCAGGGCAAGATGTATTACTATTGTTAAAGTGCAACTCATTTTATGTTTTAACTAAAACAAATCAATACAACAATATACATGCACAATCGTTCATGATGCTAATTTATCCTTTGAAGTGGCTAGTGTATTTGAAAGAAATCCTTAATTCAGCTACTTTGCATATAATTAATTCACTATCTTCATCTGTTGGAGTTTCAACACCATTGTAGACGTAAGCATTCCACACTCTTCCACGAATTATAGGAGTCACAAACCTCGTTTTTATTTTATTTGTCCTGGGAGGATAGCTCAGTGACAACGTGCTCGCCTTTGAAACAAGATGACATGAAGCAACACAGGTTTGATCCCCGGGTCCGCGCTTAGAAACCTCTGGGTATTAAGCGCATTATAAATACGCAACTAAGACATATTCCTGTAAGGGCACCTCGATGTGTGAGCGCTTTAAAAAGGCTAAAAAATAAAATAAATACAATTCTGGCAAACTACCTCTGAACTCGACTGTGCCAAATCCTTCCATATCCAAGCTTTAGTCTGCTCCCTTTGCAAAAATAATCAAAGCCTCTTTGCAGACCACCCTGGGAGCTTATCTCTGCCTATCACACAATCCTTCACTGCTACCCACTTCAGGTGCTAGTGCTCAGTGAAGAGGAAACGATCAGGGCATCTGATCAGGATATCTGTCCCCTTGTCATATTCCAGCCTCCCCACTGTTTCTTGACAATAGCGCCCTTCTGACTTCTCTCATCCCCATCTTGACACTCCCAAATGCAGCGCTGAAACCTGCCCCTATTCTCTAGCCAGCCAATACTCAATATGTGATTTCTGATGCTTTCCTCTCGACAAATCATCAAACCTTGTTCTCAATCACTTTCCCAAATGAAGCTAAACATCTCTGGAGGCCAACGATCCATCAAGACATGCGCAGACTTCAACATCACTCATGGAGGGAGGAAAGAACCAGGAGACAGGCCTTTTTTGTCGATGCCCCCAGACTCTGGAACCTCATCCCTATCAACAAAACTCTCACCTTTTTGCTTCTACATTTCAGGAAAGAGCACTAGACTATCCTCATCAAAGAATGGTTCATCCCAACACAGAGTTCCACAGGATTTGCACTGCCCAACTAAACTGAGTCTGGTTGATCTCCTCCCTTGATTGCTTGTAGATCCAAAATTTCCTTCCAGCACCCTTCCCCAATGATAACATCCCGCTTCCATGTAGCTCTGCTTTTCTCACTGTGCACTTCCCCCAATGGCTTGTAAAGTGTGCTGTTGCTTCTCAAAGCTGGGTAAATACCACAAAAAAAGATAATAGTAACACTTCACCCAATCCATTTGATCAGGCTCATAACCTCCCTGTGTTAAAAACTCAGTAGGTATCACTAAATCTCTCTCCTTGATGTTCAGTTGACTAACCTTCATCATAGTTGATGTAACAGCTTCAGTGACACTCAATAATTTAGAATTTGCCGAATGATTTTGACATACAGATTAATTTTTTTTTTTATGTATTTATTTTTTGCTTGTTAGGCGCTTATACAATAAGCATTTACTGTTTCAGAGCACCCACAGGGCAGGGTGGGAGGGAGGTAGAGTTGGAAATACATTACAACACAATATTTAAGAGCAGAGGGGGAAGAGGGAGGGGGACGGACCTACTATGTCATGTGAGTATTCAGAACGTGCAAGTGCAGAAAAAAGAGGGAAGAGGGGGTATGTGCTGGGAAGTCAGATCCTGTGGGTAACCCATGGATGAAGTGCTTGAATGTTGATTGCTACACGGCTTGGGCCGCAGGAGGTGTAAGTGCGAGTCTTCAGAATGGAGGCTGTGCTGATGCAAAGTGCTCTGGAAAGACAGGAGCAGGAAAGAATTGGTTTGGGAGGTCAAGGTTCGAAGATGCATACCGGTAAAGGACACTGATTCAGCAGCTTTGAGATTAGCAGAGGAGAGAAGGAGAAAAGGAGGAGGAAAAGAGAAACGTCTTAAGAAGCTAACAGAATTTCACAAGATCCTGCTCAAGGCGCAGGGGGAGGATTTCTCATTCATCTTTGTACAAGCATCTCTCCTTTATTGTCATCCTTCTGAATTCCCTGCAGCCCTAATATGAGATGTTACTACAGTATTTAGAAGTTAGTGGAAGTGCTAAAGTAAAATGTTTTATTAATCTTATTAATATTAGCTGATGCAATTAACATTCTCAGAACACCTCTCTTGGGCTTAAGTTTTAATGGCACAAGACTCGTTTGACTTTCCTCTTGTTCAGAAATCAAGTCATACTGTGTGCCGAGCTCCATGTCCACTTCACTACAATTATACATCCCCAAGTGGCCTGTCGGTTTATCCCTAACTCCACACAAATCTCACTCTTCCAAGTCCCTGGTGTACAGCCTCCTCATCAGCTTCCCCAACTAATCGTTCGATCACCTCATAAAGGAACACACGCGTTTTCTATGACCATGTTCAACCTCCCCATATTCACCAGCAGCTAACAATGCTTTCACATTGAAGGCTGGCTAATGGTATGCCATTGGTCCACAAACAGGTTCCTCACTCTAGAATATATTTATGCAAGGCCTGACCAACATATATGTTAGATTTCCCCTTGCTTTGTAACTCTGTCCCATGTAAAATGACACCATAATAGTCTAACAACAACCACCAAACACCAAGTGCCTCCGACAAAGTCATGTATATCTGTTTCATGGTGCCCTTCTACTGGAACCCACTACATACGGAAATGCATCATTGGGCACTTTCAAAGGCACCCTTGATCACTGCTTAATTTTACTACACATTGAAACTTGTTGAGAACTCAGTGTTCTGTAACACTATACCACTACTTATAAAGGTGCTGCATACGCCAACCCCACTCCATGACTTTTGAAGCACACTCTCCAATATCACTTTTGATATAATCATAATCAGTAATGTATAGGTTAATTCTGACTTACTTGATAATATCTGCAGCAATGATAAATCCATGAATTATTTAAAATACGTCTTCTAAGTATGTGTTGATTTTGTCCTAATTATTGCAAGATACACTTATATGAATTGCCTAAACTTTGTTTTAACAAAAGCCTTCAACACATGTTGGCAAATTGAAAAATTGAAGAATGTGTAGAAAGGCCACATTCTGGAAGAAAAAATGGATAATCATATGTGGCACTTGCTCTATTATTTATGCATTAGACTTAAGTATCTTCATAAGTACATTTTGCACCTATTTTGGACCTATTATTTGATTATAACACTGTTTCAAACCTGATAATGATACACTTTCACTCCATTTGACACTGTCCTTTCCCACAGGTAGAAAGAAAGGGTGACACAAACAGTCCATTCAATCACAAACACTCCACTCCAATCTTCATAGGACCTCATTTTCTAGGTTGGAGGTAACCATGAAGCAATTTGCGCCATGGTTACCTCCTTACCCCATACCGGGTCCGGGTTCCGCAAATGAGGATTTACCGGGCTATTCCAACCTTGTAGGACCCAGTAATTCCTCATTCGAGGAACCCTGACCCGGTACATCCCCATTCCCATTCGAGCCCCCATAGGGCTCAATGGGAATGGGGAGGGAGCTAACAACAGGCCCGTTGTTAGCTCCCTGGTCTGCTAGCTGGACCACTAAGGGCTCCTGGTTTTACCAGGCACCCTTTGCGGGTCCCGCGAGCAGACTCTTAATAGGGCGATAAGGGGTTAATGGCGCTGGCACCATTACAGGCGCCGTTAACCGTTAACCCCTTACCGCCCACCTCGTAATGAGGCCCATAGAGTTATCACTTGAAGTGGACAAAGTTTGTTTTCTGCAGCCCTATTTGGGTGAATTTTATGAATTTTCTAACACATGGATTTGCAAAGTGTCCTTGTTTTGCCATTGTGTTTACAGCAAAGTTTTTTTCCCGGCACCATTCCTTTGCGACTAATATCATTGAACACATATTTGCATATGAAGTTCACAAAAATGCAGTTGTTCTGAGATGCATGATCCCCTTTAATAAGTTTATCACTTGATAAAGTACATTTGACAAAACATAAAACATTCATAAACAAATACGTTTATTACTGCTTAGTACATTTGGCAGGAATGAAGGCACACACAACCAGATTTGCACAATGTTTGCACACAGGCCATCCCCACCCCATCTGGTCCCCCTGTGATGTTTCCTTGTGCCCCCCTCCCTTTTCACACACAGGTGTTGCCTGTTTTGCTTGATTCTTCTACCCTGCCCCCCTCCTTCACCCTCCTCCAGCTTACTTATGCAGGAGGCCAATGCTGGATTTGACTTTTATGGACTTCATTGATTCACAGTGTGTCACCCTTTCTCAACTCTCATGCTGGACTTCTTTTGCAGCATGTACTCATGGTGCCCCTGAATCATGGTGTTGCCATCTTCATCTTGTTTCCTGGCTTGCAACATTATGTGTTACTACTGACTTCTGCAATTGTTTTCACTTTAACCTCTTGCTTCTTCACTCTTTGACTTCTTATTCTCTGTTCTCTCCTCCTCTCCCTTTCTCTCTCCCTCATCCCCTTACCTTCTTCTATGCACTTACTCTATCAGAATTGTCCCTGGACCAAGTATGATAGCATCCTCGTCTGTTTCCTCCCCCCTCCACTTATTTGCACCCCACCTCCAGCACTATCTGAAATGTTGCCAGGCCTAGTACGATAGTCACTTATTTGTTCCCCCCCCCTTTATGCACCCATCTCCCTTGCCTTTTGTTTTCCTCCAGCTCTACCAGAAATGTCGTCAGGCCTAGTACAGTAGTTGTCTGTCTGTTTCCATTTCCTTCCCACTCTCCCCCTCCCTTCCTTATCAATGTCTTAGCTCTTGCATTATCTGAAATGTCGTCAGGCTGAGTACGATAGTTAATTTCACATCCTTACTGTTCATGGCCTGCAAGAATGTCATTGTATTTTCCCTTGTTCCCTCCATTGCCTTGAGACGCATTGAAGCACATTGGGCTTCATTACGACTTTGGAGGTAACCACGCCACTATTTGCGGCATGGCTGCCTCCAAAATCGTCCCGACTCCGGCCTGGTGAATGGAGTAATTACCGGTCCATTCCGAGGTTGGAGGGACCGGTAATTCCCCATTCACCAGGGCCATTCCCCATTCCCATTTGAGCCCCCATAGGGCTCAATGGGAAGGGGGAAGGCGGCAATAACGGTACCGTAAATTATGGTACCGTTATTGACCCCGTTGTCCCTTTGCGGGTAATGACCCGCAAAGGGAACTCTTAGTAGGGCGCAAAGGGATTACCGGCACCAGTGTCATTACCGGTGCCCGGTATCCCTTTGCGCCCTACTTGTAATGACACCCATTGTGTCTAGGCGCTATATAAATAGACTATCATATCGTATCACTTCCATCTCATCCAATGGAATTGACAAAACGTTCACCAAAAATAAACCATTTAGTTCTAATAAATCTAAAAAGTAATTACCTGTGTTTTAGTATGAGAAAATGTGAGAATCACAAAGTAGACCGAAGGATACATACAGATAGTTACAGAATGCAATCATTCATCACTCCCAAGGAAGTCATGAGATATAAACACAACGTGGAAGTGGTATGCTGTGCAACCTGCGACGTGGTGTGAAAGGCATGCGCACCCTATCATGCTTTTTGACCTGGAAGTAATTGGTTTGAGGGAAATGATATAATCAAAAATTTGTGTCAACATTTCTCCACACCCACTTCCTTGGTTTGATCCATATGGGTTAGCAACATCACCACTCACAGCAGCAGTACCCACTAGCCCAAAACAATATAGGTCAAAAGCTTAAAGTCTGTTAGTGAGATTCATTGACATTTGTATAATGTTTGGAAGGAAAGATATCACAAAACAGACGTAGCTGCACACCCACATGATGCTTAGATGTAAGCAGCCTTCTAGACATCTTTGAGGTTGCACCTGAAAATAGGGGTGCGATTCCCAAAGAATGAGTACATTTCTGAGTAACAAGGGTCTGTCAGAGAATTTACAAGCAGGAAAGTCAAATCTAAAACAATAGTAAACTCACATCCAATGGTCAAAATGCTGTCAAATCTTGATGAAGTGAAAGACGTTCAGGAAATAGCGCTATTAACCTTGTGGCTGAGCATCCCCTACATTCTCTCAGAGTTAAATGAGTCTGTTTGTCTAAGAAATCACATGCATGTCCTTCCTCATGAGCTGACAGATATGCCCCACATATGCATTGCGCAATCATGCCCGTTTCCCCTCTGGTGCATTTCCACTTACAACAAGTGTTATCATTTTGGCAAATCATATAATTTGGAGGAACATCTAGGAGTAGGTGAACAGCTGCAGCAACCCTTGAATCAGTCAATGCAATTACTCATGCAAAATTGTCTAAAGCAGGCCCTTTGTCTCTTTCTGTTTGACATTGTTATTATTATTTTTTTTTTACCTTTTACGATTTAGGGCATGTTTTCTTTTGAATCAAAATTGGATACAAAAATAAATACATAAACATGGCTGAAAAATGTGATATTCTTCTGCATATGTGATATATATTTTGTTTAGTGGTAAATAATGTTTCTTGCTGAACTCTGTATGATAAAAAGTCGAACAGGCTGAAAACACTCCTGTCAATATTGCAGTTACTTTTCAATACACTCTCTATTCGATTGTACATAGAGAAATGCACCTAGAGTACGTTTGTGCAGTTACTTACAATACTGATATTTTGAAATGTGAAATGTATTCCATGATAGAGTGCACAGCCACCAATGGACACCCTACTATGCCTTAAGGGTAATGAGGCGTAGCCGCGGTAGCACATCTTGCATCACTCTCTTTTCGTCTCCTACGGGTAATGAACATTGAAATATGCCTAGACAAGGACATGATTGACAGCTGCTTGAATGCCCATAGTTCAGCATACAGTTTTGATATGGAGATTTACTTATTCTAAAAGCTGCCTAAATAAAAACAATTTTTGGGACATGAAGCAAAATGTCTGGTCTGGTACGAGGTATGTCAATCATGTTTGCAACGTGCTGTTTCGTCTGTGTCAGCTCCCAAACTACTGTTTTACCAACCGAATAAATATTGTGATAACAGAGATTAACAGAAGCAACGCAAGTGTGGAATAATTAATGTGAGATAGTGGAGGAAGAGCTAGAGGAGGAGAAAGAGAGGGGGTAGATAGTGGACAGTTACAATTAATGAAAGAGTGAGGATAGAGAGAAAATGAGTGACAGAAGAAAAAAAGAGAAAAAGGGAAGAGGAGGATAAAATAAAAGAACGTTGGATGATAGATATCAAGAGAGAGAGATAGAGAACATTAAAAAAGAGAGAATGTGAAGGGTTTGAAAGAGACAATTTTTGAAAGAGAGGGTGAGAGATAGAGAGAGAGAGCGAGAGAGAGAGAGAGAAAGAGAGAGAAACAGAAAGAGAAAATACATAGAGGGGGAAGCAAACATTGAAACAGGCAGAGATGCGTATGGAGACATGCATGCAAAACAACGATATCGAGATTTCTGTAATAACTTAGGGAAACCTCAGACTCCAACATAACTACGTCAGCATTACTCGTCTTAATATTAATGTAACCCTAATCCCTATTTCATGTTCTATCGAAACACATTGTAATTATATATTTATTTTTTAAACACGAGGGCAAGTGATTGTCATGTTCAGGTGAATTCAGAGATGAAAACGTGGTTATCAAATATAATGTATAGAGCACGGTTACAAGGCTTCACTCTCATGGCCTGCTTGTTGGTGCCTGCACATGTAGAATCACAAACCCAGCAGTCATCTATTTGGTCATGCTTCATGAAAACAAACATTCAAGGCTGGATAACATTAACAGATCTTGGGTCGATCTAAGTGGTACTGCACAAATCACCAGCCACGTTCAGCTCTTTGGCAGAAAATACATGTGCAGCAGGCACATACATCAGCAGAGCTATCTTCCGAGATGTTATGCATCCCAGTGCAATGATAACATGACCTGGGTGCTCAATTTGTTTTTAGATAATACATATATGTTGGGAGTCTGAAAATAAAGGGACATTTCAAACCAAGAATGACTGGTTTTAAAGGTATTTTAAAGGTATTCGAAAGGCTGCACACAGCTTATTATGAAGTTCTTAATATTTTTGCAAGTCTGGGTCAACAGACTATGCATCACAACATGCTTTTATTTTGATGCACATCTAGTTCAGCGTTGCCTCCTTATCATTTGATTAATGCCCTCGCACGTTTTTCCAAATATTAGTGCATTTTAACAATTAAGAAAATCAACTTTTCACTTGGCATTTCAGGTAGAAGAGTTTCTTGCTCCTTAAACCCATCATAACATTGATGGTGTTCGCTAAACACACCCCAATGCTACAAACTGAAGTTTCTGAGCCTATACCACACAGATGATCCCTAATCAGGGGATATATGTTTGTGGATGTCTACATCATTCACAGCGGTCTGCCTTTGGTTGATACAGCTTTGCATAATACAGATGTGCCTTACAAGAAAATTAGAGTTTCTGAAGCAAGACAACGGGCCTCATTACAACCCAGGCGCTAAGTTAACGCCTGGGTCGTACCCTTACCACCATGGTGTAAACTATGTTTACACCATGGTGGATGGCGGATTTACCGCCCCATTCCAAGGTGAGTGGGGCGGTAAATCCCCATTTCCCATTTTACCCTTCCCCATTCCCATTTTTGCCCCATAGGGCATAATGGGAGTGGGGAAGGCGCTAATTACGCCACCGTAAATTACGGTGGCGTAATTAGCACCATGGTCCCTTAGCGCCATGTATTTTAACGCCTGCAAAAAGCAGGCGTTAAAATCACCATGGCGCTAAGGGACCTTGTAATCAGGCGTTAAGGGTCGGCGCCGTTTACGGCGCCGTTAACCCCTTAACGCCTGACTCGTAATGAGGCCCAACCTGTTTGTGAGCTAGTGTGCATGCCCACAAGCCATTGCTCAGGTGGTGGGAAGAGGAGGTGCATTTACAGGGATGGTTCCTGGATGCCACTGTGGCATGTGTAACACAACCAAAATGGTGTATTCAACTCGTGTTTGATCATGGAAAGTGTACATTGACTTTTGTAATTTGTTCTTCTAGTTAAATATCAGCAACCTACAAAGAGTCTATATAAAAAGAAATCATGTATCAACGAGAGAGTGGGGGAAGACTACCACATGAGAAGTGTTTCCGAGCAACGGCAACACTGAATCGGTTCATTCATTTCAAGCATGGGGTTTATTTTGTAAAATGAGTCTAAAAAATACTGTGGACAAACCTCTATAAAGTTGTATTTTTGGACTGGTATATTTTGAAACCACAGAGGGGATTGTAACACACAATGCACTGGTAGAGGTCCTCTGTGGTCACCTTTATGGAGCAGCTTTACCTTCTGTGCATAGGGGTTTTTGGTTTGTTTAAAAATGGAAATACCCATGCAGACTGATGTGATGTGAACCATGCCAAGCATTCCCGAGTATTGAAAACATTATTTTATCGAAAGCAAGGCAGCATATTAGTAAAGCAGAAGGTTTTAAGTTGTCGTAGCCTTTTGGCCTGTCCGAAATGCTCCAATGATGTTTCCATCTTATTGACTAAGGCACAGGGTGCTTGTGACACACTTGGCATAAAGAGTTGAAATGTACAGGCATGGTTTTCAATTATGCAGAATACTATTCAAAGCCACCTTGTAATCTAGATGATTACAAACAGCAAACTGTGCTCCCCCACATGTGTTTTCTGACCCAATCCATATGTACAGAACATTCGTTTTCAAATAAATCAAAGGCTTACTTAAGTTCTTGTATGTGGAGTTTGAATGCAACATTGTACAATGTGCAAAAAGAGTGGTCGCCATTATTCCACTTTGAAATACAATTACAAAGGATTTTATTGGACTGAGAAAATGATGTCACAACCTTGAAGACCATGGCATTTCTACTAATCTTTATGTAAATATGGTAGTGTACATGTGGACATTTCGACAGCATTACATTTTGAGACTGATAACTGGTATACCCGAAGGTCAAAAATAGTGTTTGATTCAATACACAGTGCTCCCTGCATGTATTTAGTGTAGCCACGCACACTGTTACCAGTGTTACTTTGTTTAGAGGTAATTTTGTTACATTTCTTGAAGACATCTAATTATGTCATAATATACGAAAATAAGATGCATTTTATTGTTGCAAAGAAGTGGTTACGGCACTGTTTGGTGGGTTAGTGTAGAAACCCTTTCTACTAATAATTAGGTGACAGGGTGTGAAGCCACATCTTGTTTTGTAACATTTGTCAAGTAAACATACATTTGCTAGTGCTTCAGTGAAGACGTTTATGGATTTATGTATGTTCAGAAACAAGTTTACAAACTCCCAAATCACAGGAGCCAGAAAAGTGACCACTGTATTTAAAATGTCTTCCACCCGTGGGGCCTTCAAACGCATTCATAGACATGATCAAGGTGTTTTCCTTGCACATCTTCCCAGGCACGTCCCCCACTCCTTGTTATCAGATTTTAGCTTTTAAAACTTTAATTACTACTTGATATTTAGTTTTCTTTTCAGTCTTCAAAATCGGGAGACAGAACCATTTTCCTATTCTTTTAACCATACAATAAACATACATTTTATTTTGTCATTGACAGCTTTTTCTTCCAAAAGTGTAAGCTTTACTCCCTCTAGTGACTGCTCATGGCATACTCAGCCTTGCTTAATCTTCCTCCCCGGCTCTGCCTAAGCTCCTCATGGGCTTCGATGATGACTCAACCCTATTGGAGCTGGCAGTGTTTTGTCTTCCAAAAACATGAAAGGACTTCCAGGGTCTTAGACTTATGATGCTCGTTCTGAAGTAGTGATCTGACACAACGAATGCTGCCATAGTTGGGTGTTGGACACATTGATATTATGTTCTAATCATTACATTTGATTCAATAAATCAGTTGAAGTTCATTCATTGGATTTTTTTATCAGTAATGCTCTCAAGATTGCTTGTTGGGTTGTTGGTCAACTTGATATGTCTTATTCATATTTGAGTTTTCAGTGTGCATCATTGATGTAGTCTGAGTGATTGATTCATGATAACAACATTGCACCTTTTGTCAGCCTTGTGTTGCCCTTCTGTCTCTTCCTTGCTCAATATTCCAGAATCCAGACTCCTCTCAGTCTGTCTCGATCCAATGTGCATTCCATTCTTAGAGGCCTTTACTCCAAAGTGCCAAGTGCACTGAAGTGCAACCGTAGCAGTCTGGGTTACAGTTCTTGCTTCTGCATGTTACACAGGAGTTTGTCTTATGGTAACGCTGCCCGGACTACCTGAAGTCCCTCTACTATCTCTGCAGCTCCCAATGCAAGGAGGAAGAGGAAGACTCTTTAAAAACCTTGCTGCAATGCGAAGTGCCCATGAAGTGCACTGACGTGCAGTTGTACCAGTCAGGGCTACAGTTCTCATTTCTGCATGCTCCACAGAAGGAGTTTGTCTTACTTACCATTCTGCCTGTAGTAACGCTCTTTGGACTACCAGAGGTCCCTCTACTATCTATGCAGCATTCGACACAGAGACAGAGGAAGAGCCTTTTAAAAACGTACTGCATCGAGAAAAAACTGCAAAGTGCCCTGAAGTGTTGTTGGAGCAGCAGTACAGGGTCCAGGGTCTTCGGCATCCACACATTCATCAAGCGGTTAGTCAGCTTTCTTCTCCATATGCTTAATTTGCAAAATAAATCTATTGTGTATGATCTGAGAAGAAAAGTACCCCCAATCACTATCCGAACCATCTCTTCTCTCCTCTGCCTCTAGTGTGCATTCATCTATGGATTCCCATTCCATATCGCCTAAAAAGTGGAGCTGTAAGTCCTCCTGAACCCTGTTGTTGTCCATGTGGGGAAATACAAAGAAGAGAGCTGTGAATCATAAATTGTCTAATTCAGCAGCCGCACGTCAGCAATCAAGGATGAATGTGCAGATTTAAGTGATGTCCAGGACACTTAAATTGAAGCGGTAACATTTGCTCAGGTGTTTGACAGTTCTCCACGTAATGAACCCAATTTTCATAACTTAGCGGACCTTTCTTGGTTTAAAGCATACCCTTTTAATGACTCAATGCTATTATTAAAGTCACCCCTGAAATCAGGTCTGAACGACATCCACAAATCTCTGATTTTTCAACCATCAGCCCTCTCTTAAAATACTACTCCCATGCCTTCCCATTAATTTCAGTCAATGGGTAATGGATCAATGAGAAATGAAAGGATCTCACTTGACTTGGGACCACCCTCCTTGTTTTCTTTAAACCTCATTGGTTAAATCATACGAAAACGCAAACAATGAACTGAAAATAAATTTGAAGTCACTACTTTCTCTTAATACAAAAGTTTATTTCCTTGAAAGCTTTCTTTGCGCGCAAAGAAACTGCTCTGTGGTTACAAATGTACTATCAAAAATGATCAACAGTGTGTATAACATGTTCCACCTGATGGCAGTGACAGTACAAGATCTTCCATCTGACATAGTCACAGCACCTTCAGATTCCTTGACTAATGCAGATACACAGGCCCAAAGCAACAATGAGGTCCCCCTCTCTGGAGACCTGGCAACTGAGATGTCAAAACTAAACAGTCACACCATTTTTTTCTCAAGCCTCACGGATACAGAAGCCCCTTACAAAAAAAAAAAAACAACCCTGTTGCTTGCCCTCCACTCGAATGAGTCCCAGGAAGCAACACCTGCTCCTGAGCCTGTAATACATTGTCAATTTGATAATGTGCAGTCAGCTACCTCTGTAATTAACTACTGTCCTTTTCTAACTTTGAAAGATAAATGTGCCATTGCACTGACAACAGGCAATCCATTGGCAGTAGTGAAATGTGTTTCTCCAAGATTACCTCATTGTGGTATGAGGTCTACAGAGTCACATTCTGCTTCTAGCAATTTTATCTGGGCTAGCAAGAAACCATGCACATGCATGGTCATCGAATAGATGATACAAGTTACTACCAATGTACTGCTGACACAAATCAACTACAAGGTTCATCCAGTGGGGGAGGGAATGTTATAGCAATTGAGGGTATATTCAACAATGATCTTACAGTTATTTTAAAATGCCAAGCCATATTAGAATTGGTCCATGAAATACCAGTACTGAGAAACATTTATTCAGACGACATTGATTTTATATATTTTATTGATGACCTTCGTACTGATATAGTGCATGTTCACCTTTTATTCAATGTTATTCTTAAATTCATTGTTCCAGAAGCAGAATCTTTTAACTCACTTGGTTATGATGATTTTCTTTTTTTTCAAATTGAATTTTATTTTATTTATTTATATTTATATAGCGTGCAAGAAGCCCAGGGGCATTGAGGCGCTGTTACTTGCAATAACTTAGTTACATGGTACAGGCATGAAAGCGATTGATAACACATTATGAATACTACAAGATATCATACTGTTGTTACAGATATTGCATTGGGACGTATATTACAACATATATGATAAGTATTCGTGCTGGTGTGTCGGGTCTTATGTGAAGATTTTGGGATTTTTACATCAAAAGTGAACAGTCAGGTGAATACATAACTGAGCAAACTTAGTTGTATCACAAGATCATCACAATCTACTTCAATAACAAACCGATAGTAACATACATGTCCACTCTCGATGGATATATAGTACGAACCCCCGCACCCTCACCCCCATGTCCATTCTTTGACGACTTCCGGATACCGGCGTTAACTGTAATTGTCTTAAGGGGTGGTGCGACGTTGATCTCTGTTGGTGTCATAGGTTCTATGCGAAGGTTGTGACAGGGATGGCTATTAAGCAGTACATAGATCGCTATTCGGTTTACGGATATGGGCCGTTGAGTGGCGTTATGGTTAGAGCTGTGAGTCGGTAACAGCCGTACTTGTAATATATTGTTCAGTGAAGTCCATCCAGGCTTCCTCCTGCCGGGCAGCCTTGTCATGGAGGGCACATGTGGTGGAAGTGCCAGTAATTTTCTCCATTGTGTATATATTCATAGTGATTTGCAGCCAGTCTTTTTTGTCAGGTAGGCGCGGGGACTTCCATTTGATGACTAGGGCAGCTCTTGCCCCCAACAGGAGGGGAGATATCAATCCTTTTTCGCGTACCACTCTGTCTTCTTCTTCTTCAAGGCCAAATAAGATCAGGAGAGGGGATAGGACTCTTTCTATGCCATCTAATTGTTTAATCCATCCCAGGACCTCTTGCCAATAGATGTGTACCTTGGGGCACTTCCAACACATGTGCCAGTAATCAGCGTCCATGTCGCAGTGTCTCTAGCATTTTGGACTAGATGTTTGGAACATTTTCGAGAGTCTGCAAGGATCATACTGCAATCGATGGAGCAGTTTCAGAGCATGTAATTTGTACTGGGTGGCGATTGATACTTTAGCTGGTGTTTCGCAGATTTTGTCCCAGGTGTGTTGTTCAAATTATCTGTTAAAGTCCTTTTCCCATCGCTCTTTGAGGCGAAGACTTGGAGTTTGATCTTTGGTGATAAGGGCCTTGTACATGCGCGCTATTAAACCTTTCGATGAGTTGGTCGTGTCCAGTATTGATTTGAACGGTGTCAGCTCTCGTCGTGTGGTTTCCTTCCATTCCTTCCTTGACATGACCCCTTTTAATCGTAGATACAAGAAGATTGGAAATGGATGGATTTGGAGGGCCTCCTCTAGTTCCGAGGTCGAGATGAAATTCCCGTTTCTCCACAGTTGGCCTACTCTCTCCAGGCCGGCATCAAACCAGGCCTGGTATCTAGCGTGTTCGGGGATTTCCTCTCGGATCCCGGGGGACCAGAGATGACTTAGTGGAGAAGGCCATGTCGTGATTCCGGTCATCCCTTTCCCCTTCCTCCAGATGTTCCACATGGTGCCCACTATTGGGTGGTCAGGTAAGCGTTTCGTGAGTTTTGCTCTGGGGACCCATAGCCACTCCGCAAGAGTAACATGGAGCAGGACATCATTATCTAATTGGACCCATTGGAGGTCCTTTCTATTGCACAGGTGTGGGATCAAGATCCTACATTGGGATGTTCAATGTCCGGGAGGCCCACTCCGCCCATCTCCTTCGGGAGTATCAGGATATCATCTGGTATCCGGGGTTTCTTTCCGTCCCACAAGAATTCCAGTATGGCCTTCTTGGACTGTTTGAAGAGGTGGTCCGGGATTGCGATGGGGAGGACCTGGAAGGGACATAGGACGCGTGGGAGGGTCACCATCTTAATTGCGTTCAAGTGGCCTATCCAGGAAATTGTGAGGGTTTTCCATTTCGCAAGATCCATTTTGAGAGCGCTTAGGTGTTGCGGGAAGTTTGCCTCATAGAGTTGAGTTAGGTCTCTTGTTAAGTTGATTCCCAGGTATCGCATTGTGGGGCCTCCGACAATCAGGCCAAGGCGTTCGAGGTCATGTTGCTGCTCCGGGAATGGGTCATGGAGCGGGAAGAGAATGGATTTGGATTTATTTATCTTAAAGCCGTAGAGTGTTCCATATTCTTCAATGAGGCGTATCACCCTTGGGATTGACGAGAGTGGGTTTACCACGTGGAGCAAGATGTCATCTGCATACAAGGCTAGTTTGTATTCTCTGCCATTCACCTGCATTCCTTCAACAGCGATGTCCGCTCGGAGGGCTCGGGCCAGGGGTTCTAGTGAGAGCACAAAGAGAATCGCAGAGAGGGGACAGCCTTGTCTCGTTCCTCTCCTGAGAGGAAATCAGCGGGAGTACTGAGCGTTCACCGCTACAGCGGCTCTTGAAGCTGTATAGACTGCCTTGATTGCTCGTCGAAGAATGGGTTCCAGGCCTATTTGTTTCAGCGTGGCCTCTAAGAAGTGCCATTCGACTCTGTCAAACGCTTTCTCTGCATCGATCGAAAACAGTGCTGGTGCGTTTGGCAGGTTTCTGGCCTCGTGTATGAGGTGGAGGGTATTGCGGGTGGAGTCTGCACCTTGTCTACCTAGGATTAAGCCTACTTGGTTGTTTTGAATTATTGTGGGCATGTGTGCCTCGAGCATCGCGGTGAGAACCCTCGTGTAAATCTTGGCATCAATATTCAGGAGCGATATCGGGCGGTAGGAGGCACATTGCTTGGAGTCCTTTCCTTCTTTGGGGATCATCATTATTAGGGCTTCAGGAAAGGAGTCGGGTGCCACACCAGTGCTGAGGATGTTGTTAAAGAGGACCACCATAAAGGGGAGGAGTGCATTCTGGAAAGTTTTGTAAAACCCTGCGGTGTATCCATTGTTCCCTGGTGCTTTCCCCATCGGAAGTCTTTTAATTGCGTCTATAATTTCTTCTCCCATGATAGGGGTTTCCATGGCGTGCGTTGTTTCCAATGGGAGGGTTGGCATGGCTACTTTGGTCAGATAGTCTGTTATCGCCTTTGAGTGCGGTGTATCTTGTGAAGTGTAAAGTCTCTCATAAAAATTGGCAAAGGATTCGGGGATACTGGGGGGACAATGGTCTGGGGGTGCATCTGTATCGTGCACCATTTGAACCCATCGTTCACAGCGTTGGCCTCGGAGTCTTGCAGCGAGTAATGCGCCTGCTTTGTTCCCATGCTCATAGTGCTTTTGCTTCAGGCATTGAAGCTTGTGAATAATGCTATTTGTTTCCAGCTGCCGTAGTTCTTCTCTTTTGGCATTAGCTTGTTCGATCTTCTGCGGTCCACCGATTGATCTTCGAGATCTAGTTGGGCGATTTCATTTCGCAATTTGTTTTCTATGAGCAGGCGTTCTTGTTTTTTCGCTGCTCCCTCCCTAATGAGAAGTCGCCTCCATGTAGCTTTACCTGCCTCCCATACTATGTTGATGGGAGTTTCACCTACGTTGTTTTTTTCGAAGTATTGAGTGATGTCCAACTCCAGCTGCTCTCGAAAGACTGTGTCCTTGAAAAGCGTTTTGTTGCCTCGCCATTTGGAACTCCGCCGAGGGAGAGCGATCTGATCTATAGTGACCACCACCATGTCATGGTCCGACCAAGTAATGGGCGATATGGTAGCTGCCGTCATTGCTGAGGCTATTGCTGCGGCTATGTAAACATAGTCAATTCTAGAGAACGTAGCGTGAGGCGTGGAGTAGAAGGTGAAGGCTGTTCGGGTTGGATTCATGCATCTCCAGGCATCCGTGAGATTGTAGGCGTTCATCATATCTACAATCCGGGAGTGTCCGGTGCCCTGTGAAGGGGCTGTGTACGGGGTGCCTGCTTGTCTGTCCATATCCTAGTACATCCACGTGTTGAGGTCACCTCCTATTATTACTTCACCCTCTGCCTCATTCATGACCTTGGGGATTGCCTGTTGAAGGAACCGGGACTGTCCGGTATTAGGCGCGTATATAGACGCAAGTGTGATGATGGTGTCCTGTATCTTGCCAACTAAAACCAGCGTCCTACCGCTCACATCTGACCAGGACCTCAAGAGCTCAAATCGAATTGATTTACTGACGAGAACACCAACCCCAGCTTTTTTAAGCGGGCCAGAGCCCCAAAATTCAGTGCCCCAAAATTCAGTGCCCCATTTGGGGTGGAGTACCGTCCTCTCCTCTCCATTACTATATTGAGTTTCTTGCAGAAAGAGTATATCTAGATTGGCCCTCTTGAATTCTCGGGACACTGGCGATCTTTTGGTAGGGGAATTTAGCCCCTTAACATTTAGCGTGCCAATTTTGAGTGTGCCATGCCTGTCACCTGATTTGTCATCTCCACCAATGAGTGGTGAGTCTTGTGAGTATGTTGGTCACACCGCCTGTGTACGTATTACAAATCGCTGCAGTGGAAGTCTTTTGATGGTTGTCCCACATCCAATGGGACTTCAGAAAATGTCAGATTCCCTCCCCCCTTCCCCCTCCCCGGGCATTGAACTCAATACCCGTTGTCGGCAGTTCCAATTTCCGGCACAACATCTCCCCTACAAGGAACTGAACCTTGGATTGATGGCGTCCGAGGCGAGCCAGGTGCTTGCAACCGGCCTACTATCGGATCTCCCGTGAGGGTCGTAGCCACGCGACCCCCAGCACGAATATCATCTCACCAACAGTTTGATTCCCCCCCGTTCTTAATATGGCAGCCCGAATTACAACTTAACGCACAACAACTATTATCACTGAGTAATGAATGTAGTGATACATTAGATTTCGTGTTCCCTTGCGGCCAGTCGATCAACCGTCCTGGGTCTGGAGACAAATTTGTCACAGGCCGGCTCTGGTGGCTGTGATGTGCCGGTTTCCAACGTGACGGAGGGACTCCGATACCATGATTCCTGAACAGGCCTCGCCGGGTCAGAAGATACGTGCCTGCCACTTCATTTGGCATTTTCCAGCGTGTCGTTGAGTCGTCTGTATTTTCTAGCTCCTTTGACCTTCTTCCTTCTTGGGCCTCGGGGTCCCCGCTGTACTCCCTCTCGTGATGATTCATCTTGTGACCCCTCTTTGGGGCCGGTGTTGAGTAGATCCGCGATGCAATCACGAATCTCTTCTTCGGAGCGGAGTATTATCTTCCTGCTGCCATGTTCGAACGTTAGGTAGAAGGGATAACCCCATCTATATCTTGTGCCCTGGTCTTTGAGCCATCTGGTTAGCGGGCCACACAGGCGACGCAGGGCTAAGGGGAGCGAGGATAGGTCCTGGAAGATGGTTATTTGGGCTCCACCAAGGGTGAGGGTGTCACCTGACCTGGCTTTAGTGAGAATCCTCATTCTGTCTATGAAATCTGGCCAGGACTGATCTCGGACCCCCTGGTGGGCCTCCTGCTCTGTGTATTCTTTCTATTGTGGATTCGTCGATATTTTCATCCACGGTTAGGATTCTAATGATGTCATGTATGGTGTGTTTAAGGTCCTCCTCTGTTTCCCCCTCCCGTTCTGGAATCCCAAAAAATCGCAGGTTGTTACGCCTGCCCCTGTTTTCTAAATAGTCTATCTTCAGCCGGATGTCTTCTTCTCTTTTCTCTATATTACGCATGCGGAGGTCCAGCTGGGTTTCCAGTGTGTCAATTGAGGCTTGGTTGTTCTCGACACTTTCAAGCCTCTCCTCAATATTGTCCACCCTCTGGGTCATTTTGTCGATCTTGCCACCCAAGTTGGCGCCCATGTTTCTGATTTCGCTGAGGGGGCGGCTATGTCCCCTTTGGTAGCCACTGCCTTGGTTTCGGAGGGATCCGCTGACATCGTGCGGGCAGTTCTAGGTTCGGGGTGTGGCAGGGTGTAGGCGTATTTGGCTAGTTTGGATTTGGTGCTCATGCGTTGTGTAGGTGCCTGGAACGTGGGCACTACCCTCAACACCAAGGCAATGAGCCAGTACTGGAGTGCGTCGAAGGTCAATCTCCGGAGAGTCCTGGGTAACGAGAGTCCAGCGTTGGGAGGAGGCACATGCCCTGGGGTCAGGGGCTCTACCCTCCGGATGCGTCACCTTGTGTTCATTTCCGTGCAGACCTCAGGTTCGGTGCGGGTTCCACAATGTGCCAGAGTGAATGCGGATTGACTCGTAGGCCTTGTTGGTTTTGCGTGGAGGGGGGTCTCAGATCAGGTGGCCTGGGTCTCAGGAGTGTCTCTTGGAAAGCGTACAGATGAGGGCACATGCCCCACGAGTGGGGGCCCAACCCTCTGTGGTGGGTTCAGTGTCGGGAGTTTGGAGGACGAGTTGAATAGGGGAGGCCTAGCTAGCATCCAAATCCAGATCCAGTGGGCAGAGGCGGTGGGTGCAATTCTCTTGGTCAGGGTGTGTGATACGTGGCTTGCATAAGGTTGAGGTTGGGCAGGCCTCTCGGGAGCAGGCACAGCGTCTGTAATGGGCTAGTACGTCGGCAGAGGGGGAGGGGAGCACTCACTCTTATGGATGGTGGGCCTCAGGCTGTGCCGGGCGTGACGGAGTTGCCGCACAGATCTCAGAACGGAAAGGGCTGCCTCCTTCTCTGGGGTCGGGGGTCTCCTCGCTACACGAGGGCCTGGGGGCTGCGCAGTGAGACGGGAACTGCCTTGGGCGCCCACTGCATGACTCGGTGGTTCCACTGGAAAGCAGAGGGTGGAGCCAGCAGTCCCGGGCTTCGCAGGTCCCAGTGCCCCGTCGTGAAGTCGTACTGAGGGCCTGGAGGGAGAGGCACGATCCCGGAGGCTGTACTCGGGCTACAGAACTCTGATTTTCACCGGATTTTCACTCAGCATGTGGGGGTCCTGTTCCCCCATCTCGTGGATCCATTGTTATGCGGTGGGGGGGCAAAAGTGGGGGCTCAAGCCACTTTTGAGGGTCGCAGGTCGGAGCTCACACGGAGGAAGACCACATCCGTGCGCACCCTGGCGGCCAGTGTTATGATGATTTTAATGTTTCTGTAAATTGGCATGCACGAACATAACTCCCAAGTTTAGCTGAGAGAGTGAACACATCCTGGAAACTAGAACGTTATCTCCACCAAAAAGCCACTCCTTTATGGACAAAGGAGCTACACCTATTGACAAGAATGCCAAAATATACATTTGGGAAAAGGTGGATTGGTCTTGGGTGGCATCAGCTTTGGCAAATCCTGATAATAAGAGTGGTTGCTCTAAGTGATTTACCGAGTCTAAATGTTTCAGGATTCTTTTGTGGAACACAAGGGGTTTTAATTGTTTGCTTACAGGGTCTGATCCAAATATTGTCCTAAAGTAAATCATGCTTCCACAGGACGTATGGCTTCAGGACAAGCCTTTATTAGACAGATATACTGTTTACCATAATGCTGCCCTGGAAGGGCATATGGGACGCCCGTATGGAGTGTTTCTTGTGGCCATAAGGAATGACTTGTTTTTTTATCCTCCCTGTGGTCTGAGTAAAATTGCCCAGAAAACAAGCTACTAAAGGTCTCCCAAGTGAGCTACTGTTAATCTCCACCTATTGGAATCCCCTTAAAGTCCCCTTAAAGTCCCTCAAGATCTGTACTTGGATTCACTTTCTGATATTTTCGGTAGTTGGTCAGAAAAACACAATCCAACAACATTTTAATAGGTGGCAACTTTAACTGTCTTTGTATAGAGGAGGATCTTTTGTGTACAATCACATGTGACAACCAAAATAAGTCACCTGCTCTGTTCCGATGAATGACTCTGATGCAGATGATGCAGCACAGAGGTTTAGCCACAATTAATGATATTATTAGTGGTGATCTACAACTATCAGCTGACCTAACATATCGGAACTGGGCTATGGACCAGTTCAAGGGAGTCATCAGAGTCAACAATGACAGGAATAAAAAAAAAATGACCCCATACTAATATTCGGATAGTCAATCAGTGTATGAGCACTTCTGGACACGCCTTTGCAACACTAAAAATGACATTAACCCATCTCCAAATTCTATTATTAAAATTAATAATCATAATAATAATAATAATCATAATAATAATAATAATAATAATAATTTAGCATTTATATAGCGCTACGAACCCTCAGGTATCTGAGAGCTGCTTATTATTACCCATGGTGCGTGGTGCTCATTTATTGACCTCGGAAGGATGAAAGGCTTAGTTTGGCCCTGCCGCGATTCAAACCTGTGTCAGCAGGCTCTGCACAGATGTCAAACTTTAAACTTGATTGCCCTGTTAGATGCAAATCTCCATTGCCGAGGGCTTTACAATTAAAACGCATTCTTTCAACACTGAAATGCAAAGACAACTTAGGCACACAATGAAAGGCAACCAGCCAGGCGGTGGAGCCTCTTGTCAGCTAATAAAGCAAGGTTTCCAATGATTGGCTTGAAGCCCATAAACTACGCTACTGCAAAAAGATGCAGAAAATATGTTAGGGGCTCTATGCCTAAACAATACACAATGTTCTTGGGACATAACGAACAAATCTGACTTTTTGCAGGTTGAGTCTCAAGCTAACCCTATTGCAGAAGCATCCTGGTGCAAATACTTTGCAGAATGATTGCTGCAGTTAATTCTCCCAAAAATACAGAGTTGGTCAAATGTACTAGTTATGAAGGTTTAAAACATTTGGTTGCTGCCGTTATTTCAATAATTAAAAGATGTAAGTCCTCTAGAGCTCCTCTAGAGCTCCAGGTCCTGACAGTATATTCCTGATGTCATAATGAAAGGAGATCCTGTGACATGGAGCAGGGTTTTAAAAACCCTATTTAATACAGTTATCTTCTGTAGCTTATTATATCATTCTTGGAAATTCTCTCATCTCACTCCTCTATATAAAAAGGGAGGCAGACTTTATCCGGCGAATGATCGGCTGATTATTTTGCTGGATTCTTCCAGCAAAGTTTTTTCTGCCATTACTTTCAAAGAATTAAATCTTTGGATGTTGGACTGGGGAATTACAGGGTAGTTTGTGTTCCCTGGAAGCTTACATGAAACTGAACAGATTACATATAAACACAGGAAAATCCAAAATCATGATTATGCAAAAGTGTAAGAAACGATTTTCTTATCAATGGTTTTTAAGTGGTTTCGGCATGGGAAGGGTAGAGCATTGGAAATATCTGAGCTATTCTATCTATGCCTCATTAGACAAAAAGTACAGCTTGCTTAATATTCGTCTACACACAACCACAGTGGCAGCACAAATGAGAAAAATGAATGGTACATTTGGAGGATTTACCATTACTCCTGGAATAAGATTGTATAGTTTGCAAGTGCTAGCCAAAATAACATATGGTGTGGAAGGATATTCCTCCAAGCTTAAAATCTTTTGGGTTAAAGTAGAGTCTCTTCTCTGGAGTACTCAATCTCCCCAATGCCCTCCCTATGGCATTCCTGAGATATGAACTCAGCCTTTCCCTTATCTAGTGTACAATTAACTGGGAGAAATTGTTGCTTTTTAGAAATATTTCAGATCCCTGGAGAATTCATTATATATGAATCTGTTACGTCTCATGCCTTCTAGGGACTCCACCGTGCTGAGTGTGGATGCCAGAATGTGTAATCATCCTATAGATTGTAAATGTTTCTGCCACCGACCTTTGTATGAATCCTAGTGGAGTCAAAAGGAAATTACAGCTCTTATATTGGTCACAAACCTGCACCGATACCAGTAAGCACAAGCTTTTTTCTTATATTGTGGCTACTTATAAAGCTCGGAAAACCTTACCTAAATACTTAAGGAAGTTCCCGAATAGGAAACAGATGATCGCTCTTCTATGTTTTACGCTAAATCTGTATCAAACTATCGTCTACAGACTATGCTGCACAGAGATCAAAACCTTGTATCACATATTTTTTGGCTATATTATATCCAATATGATTACAATTTCTTTTTAAATCACAGCATGATTTCTGGTTAAGAATTTTAAAATCGCAATAAAACATCCCTAACTATAGCAGCAATACATTCTGTACATAAGGTCTTAGACATTCATTTTCTAAAACAATATTTTATAATTGCTTTTAAACTTTGAAAACGCTAATTGTATGAACAGTTTTGTAATGCTATATGTGAAAGGTTTCAATTAACCAAGCATAATACAAAAGAAATAAATTAAAATATAGACAATTACTCCACCCATACTTTTAGCATAGAAGTGTGGTTTACCAGCCACCTGAACAAAAAGAAGGGGGGTGGGTGCTGCTGCTGTTTCTAAAGATGAACACATTTATTTCTATACTCTAACTTCTGACTCATCAAGGGTGCCTTGATAAAACCTTATATATGTTTAGTTTCTGAATGCGAGGCAAACAGTTGTTATCCTGAAGTATTCAATTTGATTAATTTATAATAGTATGTGTTGTTTTGCATATTTGAGCTACTTCCAAAACCACAACATATAATTCTGTTTCAATATTCTGATAGAGCCTTCTTGTAGCTACATCATATCAAACGTTCAGATAAATGGGAGCTTTCCTGAGAATGCAAAGCTTAATTTCATTTTGACCAAAACCAAAAAAGTAATGGGTGAAAGGTTTTGAATAAATATGAACCACTGACACTGCTCTGGGCAACCTTCCACACCACTGTTTGTAGCCTGTCTGACAACCTAGGCATAGCACCTGCTAAAGGGGACAGGGTGTGCTTCTACCTAGGGACAGTGTTAACATTCTGGAGATTTACTCTTATATCAAACTATGTTGTACTGGTGTGCACTGCAAATCTCCTTCTTCTATGTGTTAAGAGATGTAGCCTGTCTGTACCATTGCTAAAGGGGCCAGGCCATATGAAAATCAGTTGGGTACCACCACCAATGGGAGAAGCCCAGCCAAACTGCGAGGCCAGGACCCCACTGCACAGAAGCAAAAGCAACGCCAGACATGTTTTATCCTTGTTAGTCCTCATCAGTATGGTGCAGCTTGGTTCCTTATGGCACAGCAAGCATGGGAAACACACTTGGGCATACCCTCTCTTACACAGGGAGACAACCAGTAATCCAAAAAGAGATGTGTGGAAGTTTATGAATACATCTGAACCACTGGCACAGGGGTACGACCAAGCCTGATTTGCATTTGGTCTTTCCCTTTTGTAATGGCTTAGCAGCAGAAGGAGCACAGCCTGGAGGGTTGGTCAGAGCAACACCAGAGGTTAAGATTAATTTGAAACCCTGCAGTTATTTGTTTTGCTATAGTGACCCCGGGTGGGACGGCTACACCCAGACATGAATCCTGTGCCTGCTAGACCTAGGGACCCAAACTCCTCCACACTGATGACACCTAATGAGGCTGAAACATGTCTGAGACCAAGCAGTTTGGGCTTCACTGCCACTTTTTGCGTTGGACCAAGCACGATGTACATGTGCTATTTCCCCTTTTTCAATAGCTTGGCAGGTGAAGAACGATGCCTTAGAGGGTTGCCCAGAGTAATGCCAGATTCATTATAAACCTTTCAGCCATCACCTCTGTTGTTTGTCTTAATTCCATTTTTACAGATGTAAGTGGGATTTTTGTTAAAATGCATTGGTTTCTTTGGTGTGCACGTTCAGCAGTTCCCCTCGCAAGGACAGGAACAATATTCCATCTAAATATTCTTTCTCACTATTTTCAGTAACTGGTCTAGGTTGTTCCTGTCTTCAGTGGCCTTTAACCTTAACTAACCCAAGACAGTTGGCAGATGCTATTTTATATTATTTGCACTTATAGTGTGCTGGAAAGCCCACAGGCATCAGTATGCATCTCAGTACATGTGATCTCCTCTGCTGACCTCTTTATAGGCTAATGGATTCGGTTCATGAGTTTTTGTAAAATAAATCATGTGACATCCCTTTGAAAGCCTGTCTTGAATGCATTAGGGCGTGCCTGAAGACAATGTACAGTGTTTGCTTGCTAATTCCATGATGGCCTTAAGCCATCTAGTCTAACTATAACCTGTAATTATTTTCTATTCAGTTCCCATTGGACTTGGGCCCCAATCTCTTCATTATGCCTACAAGTGGTAACAGAGCTTAGAATGCATTTTGATTCTGTTCTAGTCCTTCCAGCATTTGAGTGTCAAACAGATACAGTTTTAATGAATTTCTAACATGGCAGAATAAGGGAGCACATTACAAATTCTCATATTCACTGGAATACACCTTTTTCTGTAATGACAATCTTTACATTTGCTATTTACATTGGAAAGACACATGAAGAAATCAAATTAAATGGGTTGTGGTATTCACTACAAAATAACTACATTCATTCTGGGCCTGCTTTTCTCTGCTCAAAGCTGCATCCCCAACAATATAACATCCTGCATTTGATATTTTAGGCTCAGGATTTTACACATGACAGAAATATGCTTTGCCAAGAAGTCTTGTGCACTCTACAACACATATTCAAGAAGTGCATTTCAATTTCTGTGGGTTGTGCAAGGACTGACAGAAAATATGTCACTGTACATTGTCATTTGGAAGTCTGGCTTTGAGTCATGTACAGTCATGTATTCAACATCTGGGTGTGCTCTGCTATTTGACATGTGCCAATGTTTAATGTGAACATAAGCAAAGCAGAACTCCCTAATAGGCACCAAAATTGATATATTGTTTTTCTCATTTAATTTAATTTTTATTTTATTTTTTATTTATTTATCGAATACTTATAATGTGAACTATACAACAAAAAGTGTTTAGAGGTACCACAAGACAAAGAGGAGGGTGCATGGGATATAAACAACAATAACGGTCATAATTTGACTGCCTTCTGAAATTCGGATTGTGTAACTGCATTAACATGAAGTGCAGGTGGGGAGGGCCTAGGGGGTAGTGAATGGTGAGGAAAGGGGACATAAAGGCAGGGGCATACATGCAGGTGAGAGGGGAAGAAGGAGGGAGGGCCCAGGGGCAGGAAAGTGCTGGGGGAAACCTGGGTGGGCACGTGCCAGGGGATGCTGGGGGGGCACTGTCTAAGTGCAAAGACCAGACTCAGGAGGGATGTCCGTTCCACCAGCCTAGTCAGTGTTGGGGGCCCAAAATGGCAGTGCTGGTTGGGATGTGCTGTTATAGACTGGTCTGGGATGGCCTGGTGCTCTGTGTGTCACATAGGAGACCAGCCTGCCAGTCGCAGTGGCAGGTGTGTCCGTTACCAGGTGATGGCGAGAGGGAAGGAGTAAGAGAAGAGCAGTGTCTTGAGAACTTAAGGAAGTCTGTCTTAAGTCTGAGAGGGGCAGGGATGCCATTCCAGTGGGATGCACCTGCTAAAGAAAGAGATCTGTCCCCTGCATTGTTATTGTAAAATTCCCAATGTGCCCAAGAGTTGGTAGCATTTCTGATGCCTAGGTATGTATTGCTTGCGCGGCATCAGCACTCCCTTAAAGGAAACATGTTTGAAAAAGACTACAGGGAGCTTTATGCAAACCCCTACTTGTGATTACTCATATGGCGGACAAGGAGCTTGGGAATGAATGCAGGAACTGCTCCAGTAGCAGACTCAGCACTCAGTGAATAATCAAATCCTTGAAATGTCAGCCCCTATTCCAGCCCCAGCACCTGTCTTACTTGGATTCTGCATTTGTACAGGGTGATATCAGTAAATCTGCATGAGCACAGCCATGTGGGGATGCAGATGTCCCTTGGTGAAACAGTGCACCCACAGATTGATTGTGTTGTCTCCACTTGTTTGTGCCCTAAAGACACTCAAGTGGAGGACATATAATTTGCAACTTGGCCCTTAAATGAGCTGCCTTCTTTTCTAACTATGTTTTAAGCTCATTAGTAACACCCAATGCACTGTACTCATGTATGGAATGCTCACTTAGATTATTGTGTGCATGCACCATATTTACTCACCAGTAAAAAAAAAATCAGCTATGTATTGTAGCCCACACCACCCATACTCAACTCTCATGCGAGACCAGGACCGTTATTTTAAGAAAAGTTATGTTTCGGGACATATTTCAGAAATACATTTTTGTATCAGTCAATGAGAGTAGGTAAGTGTACACAAGCAGAGGTCAGAGAACCTAGAATCATTCCTCCTATAGAACCATGGTGTGTAACACAGGATAGGTGTGGGCAGAGGACGGCAAGTATTGGACGATGAGAGCACCTCTGTCTATTGCAGGATGGCTGGTGTTGGAAACCCGGGATCCAAGAGGACAGTTTGAAGTTGCAAACATGGGTTGTGCTGTTTCGTTTGGCTGTTACAAGAGATGCACGTGTGACAGATAGTTGAACCCCTTTTAATGTAATGAAGCTGAAAACATCCCTGACAAATGGCCCATTACTTTAATATTTTTCGTCAAAACCAGGTTATTCCACTGAGGTTTGGCGATGTCTCCATCAGAAGACACGGAGAGCTGCCCAGTTAAAAACGGATTCATAATATGATCATTATTATAATTTTGGAGGGGCCCAGAAGAGAGGCAGTAAAGTAGACCGTTTTGAAACGCTGATGAATTGCTAATCATATCATGCCTCAGCAAATTTAATTTTCTCTGTAAAGCCTCGGTGATATTAGATGCCCATCTGCATTTCTCTTGCCAGAAATTACAGCAACTATAAATATTGTTGTGTTAGTAATGCAAATGATTTAAGCAAGGACTGGCACAAGTGAAATGCTAGCTGTACGCGTGCTGCTATTTTTCTCCGAGCATCACAAAGTGGAATAAAAAAAAGGTCATGCTGTGACGGCTGGGAACACGAGCCAGTAATAATTAATAGGGTCTTCATTTGTAAGACAGTGGCCATAGTGGCAGGGTTACATAAGCACGGTGTTGTCCCTTGTGTGAGGTCATTATTATGATGGCTACAAGTTGGGTTGTCACATTAGGACAGCAGATCAGAATCAACATTGCACCATTAGTGACTGAAATCTCCTTAATCGACGCTGCAGGCCTGTCTCAGCTGTTAGCAGGGAGCCATGGGTCGTTCCCTGCATGAAGCGCTCCTGCTGAGTTAAACCTTTTCACATATGAGTCTTAATTTAAAAAACGTTTTTTTTTTCAAGGGACTTGCCATAAAGATCTATAGACTGCTCGTGTTATTGTGATAAAATGATCATTTCGAGCAATATAATATTTCCATGTGCCTGAAGTGGACCCACTGGGAGATCCGTGTTTTCGGTCTTGCGTGCATTACACTCTTCTGGTAAAGCATGGTTCAGAAGACCTGTCTCTCTTATAAAAAATCAATTATTTGTATAGCTGAAGGAATTACTATTGCTTCCTTCCATAAGTTCATTAATGTGTATTTATAAGGCACCAAAGGTAAAGCAAGAGTTGTTTATCTGGCACTCAAAGAGGAAGGGGAGAATAAGGACACAGGAGGGAACCAAATGAAGGGTAAATCACAGTTCTTGGAGAATGTATTCAATATAAGTGCAAGGGAGAGTTACAGCCTGAAGAACTAAAGCAAGTGATCCCAGCCCCTGAGAAGGCCATGATAGAGATACAGATGGGGAAGAACAGATTGTGATTGTAAGCAACATCCTAGTCCAGGATAAGTTTTAAAAGCAGAAGGCGTTCAAAGCTGGGCAAGATCTTGTCATAAAATGAGCAGAAGTGGAGTCTCTGCCCAGGAGGTATCCCAGGTCATTCTTGATGCGGATGGATAGAGGCTGACAGATGCAGAACATAACAAGAAGATTAAAGGGTGGGGTTATTGAGAAGGGTACACTTACCTGCAGAGATAGATCACAGTCCCAGCCACCTCAATGCTTTATTTTATTCCATCAGTAACTGATTTAGTCCTCGTTTCCTAATTCTCACTCTATGTACCTGATTTACAAAGCATTTTTCAATGGGGGTTTCTCATTGAAAAATATTGTTGTAAATCAGGCCCTATGAGTCTTCTCTTTCACTAAGCCACCTGACGGCTAGTTCCCCCAGATGCTGGAACAGGGGTAACATCCCAGAGCCCTCGTCAATGACCCTACTTCACTTGGGTCGTTGCCTTGGGATGCCGGGCCGTTACCCCTGTTCCAGTCTTTGGAAAAGGAGCTTAACACCATATTATGTTATTCACCGGCAGAGGCCCGTCAGCATCACTTTAACTCGAAATTCATAAACATATGTGTTTTGCCAGTGTTATTTTTTTACCACCAACAGCAAATATCACAGGCAGCTTTTACCCCAACAGTAATGTCATACGGTGGGCGGAAATGTGTAATTACAAAATTGCCTCTATTATTATCCAGCAGAGAGCTAATCTCAGTGCAGCAGTAATTTCAAAACAGTACTATTTGTTTCTGTAAGAGGGCTTTTTTTTATAAAACCTGCTGAACTTCATAATAAATGACAATGTTGTAACCATATATACTGAAAACACAATAATAGTCATGGCTGACTTGTGTGGGATACGTATAGCAGGTATATAGGTCATGTTCATTTTATGGCTTGATACCAAAAACGAATATGCTACTTATGTGCTTTACAATCACATGCCACCATGCACTCATATACCATACTCGACACAGTCTAACGACACACACTTTTACAACACACGCACGTATGACACAGTCTCCAAAGACACAAGCTTTCATGACCCATGCTCGTATGACATGCGCTCTTGCGCCCCACAGTCTTGCAACAAACACTCCCATGACAAACCCACGTATGAAACACAATGTTAAAACACATGTTTCCACGACACATGCTTTTACAACATATGCTCCTTTAGACACACTCTCTTTCGGCATGCACACCTACGACACATTGTCCTGCCTACGGCATGCCCCTTTGACACATGCTTCTATGACACACACTGTTATGCCACACACTGTTATGAAACACATCCCTATGTCTCACACTCCTATGACATACGCTCCTACAACACACACTCCTATGACACATGCTCCTAAAACACATACTCCATCGAAGCATGCTCCTACTTCATGCACTCCTCCGACACACGCTTTTCCAACACATGCTCATATGACACACGCTTCTATGACACATGGTACTAGGACACACACACACAATTCACCGTCTGACCATGCATACTATATCATATTTGATATGTAGTTGTTTACTTTAAGTTTCATGGTTAAATCAGTAGTGGTATACATTGGGTGTCTGTACCATACTGTTGTTATTCCTGCTCTTTATACACGTCATTTTTTGTTTGATTAAACTTAAATCTTGTTTTATATGTTAGGCTCAGCTGCTGTTGCATCCCACATATCACTAACTTTAGTTTGAGAAAAATGATGCTAATTTGTTGTACATAGACTGTATAGATACAATTTTCTTCATTTAGTCATCCCTTGTTATTAGTTATTGATATATTTTGAAGACCTATTCATTATTAGACTGACAGATATTCTTTCAGAGAAATAGTTTTCCTTTCAAAGATATAAAGACCCTCTTATACTAAGAATGACATTGTAAGCATTGCTTTTTGTCAACACCTGAAAGAGAGGCAGGTCAATGTCTTTTCAGATGATGTCTCTCTCTTTTGATCTGAGCTAGCTACACTCATGCTTGCAAGCTTAACCATTTCTAGCCAGCATGAGCCATGCACTACCTTTGTGATTCCAGATGTCTCAAATCATTCATCAGAATAAACATGCACCCAATGTTTATGAGGTATTCTAGATCAACATCTGTTCTTAAAATGATACATCTTCATGACTGGGGTAAACTAAAAATGAGTTTGAAGAAGTGAGGTGAGGGTTTACCACTGATAATCCAAAGAGTGGTTTTAGATGAACCAATTAGAAAATGAGTCCAGTAAGGTAATTCTGACCTGTCCTCAGAAAAGTGCCTGCTCCGCCACTGCTGAAGGTTGACAGTTAAGGCTAGGGGGCCTACATGAGGCTTTTCAGTTATTAGGCACCAGGATGTGGCATGGTAGAATGATAGTGTATGTTTCTTTTGCTAGAAACTTCACTTGTTGTTTTATTTTTTTACAGTTGTGGTACATTTCAGGCTTGTGTTCTTCTATTTGTGAAGGTGTAGGGCAATGATGCTGGTCACTTTCCAGATTCTGAGAGTATCACGACTGTGAGTGTGATTTCACACTGACAGCAATAAGAAAGGGGGTACAGCCAATAGTATTGCATGCCCTGCCTCACTCTACTTAGAACTGTGAATGTCAGGAGTGTTGCATGAATTCCAGAATTTGCAGATGAGCTATTTCTAAGTCTGAAACATAACTTCTACTTTAAAAATCAATACAGGTATTTGATATGGATTGAGAGTTCTTGTCAAAACACTGGCTGAAGCATGTTTTATGCACAAGACCTTGAAGTTAGAAGCTGCTGATTAGGGTTGTTTCACACTGTGGGGAGAGAGTCCAACATACAATTACATATATATATATGAAAAGCAAAACACAAACTGCAAGACAGAAGTTCACAGCGGCACTCCTCCATCTTTCACTCCAAAAAGTACACCACACTTCTATGCTTTCTCCATTGTAAAACATCCTTTATTCTTTTAATGTGTGAGCAGCCGAGAGCACACCCATGAATAAATACATATATATATATAACACGGCCTGTGGTAGCGGGGTTATGTAGTTATGGTCAAGATGCTCAACCCATTAGAAGAGCCCTTTTTAGGAGGCTTATAACTTTGACACCCTTGACGAAATCCTCACCAAACATTACAAAAAAGTTAATGCCCCCCTCGGATTGATTTTGCAAAGTTTGGTAAGGTTTCGTCAAGGGTAAGCAAAGTTATAGGGGGTGTCCCAAAATGTGTGTTTTTCCTCATAGACGCAATGGGAAAAACTATTTACCCATGCCTATAGCTCAAACCGTTGGACGGAATTTCAACAAATTTACGGCAGGAGCAGCAGCTTCATTCCAAAAGCGTGCTTTGATAAATTTGGTGTAAATCCAACCAGTATTTTTTTTTTCATTGGCAAGAATGTAGATAAAAGAAAATGTGTGATATCTGGGTCTGGTCAGTGGACTTACTTCCCTATTCGGTCCGTGGACACCCCCCTGGACCAATCAGGGGCCAACGTGATGCCTGCAGACATCTGATGCGCCCAGTGATTGGATGGTGAGCTGCATCAGATATTTTGAAAGGGTCGCCAGGTTAGATTTGCGAACTGCGCCCGTAGTTAACGGACATCGCAGTAAAAACATATTAAAAAACACAACATTGCACTTGTCAAACTGATGAAACAATCTCTGAGGAGCTGAGGGGTAATGAGGATGGGGTGGGATATGGCCATAAAAAGGCAAAAAAATGGGTGGGTTTTCCACCTTCAAAGTACGCAAACAGCTTCAGAAAGCCCTGTAATGTTTGGGAACATCTAAGATTTTCAGGGACATCCATACATATCTTTGCATTACAGGTTTGGTGAAAAGCAGTTTTTGTATGCCTTATAGCTTTGATGCCACTCAATGAAAGTGCATGAAATGTTATGATATCATGTTATGATATCATTCTAGATCTGACCTTGAATAGTTCTACAAAGTTGGATGCTGTTTTGCCAAGAGGGAACAAAATTAGAGGGGGTCCCAAAATATTTGAAAGGCTTATAAATGTGGTGCCGTTTCACAAATCTGAACAAAAGTTTGCAACAAAAAAAAATGTACGACCCAGATTTTAATGTTTTTGCAAAGTACGGTGGGTGTTTGTGAAGAGGGGGCAAAATTAGAGGGTGGCTTTGAACTTTTTAGATGGCTTATAGCTTTGTTGGCGTTTGATGAATGAGTACAAACCATTTCAGAAAGATCATAGACCCAACCTTGAATGTTTGTGCAACGTCTGAATGGATTTTGTCAAGTGGGAGCTAAGTTATATGACTATTTTATGTACATACATTTTGACACTTTTCAAGCAAAAAAAATTGATGGATTTGGAGAAGTCAGGCAAGGAGCATTGGCAGTGACCTGAAAGAATGGTTTTGCAAATGTGTCCGTGTTTTATGTTTTTTGAAAAGTGTCATAATGTAGGCACAAAATATAGTGATATACTATTGGTGGCTGAGGCCATGGGCAGCGGCCATATTGTACGACTCATAGAGTTTGAACATGGGCAGCCATTCTACCGGCCTGCAATTACTTGCTGATCATGTACTTTGATTTGATTAGTCAGGAATGCAGCATGTCCGAAACTCCAGGTTTGAATGGGAAAAAAATATTTTGCTTGTGGCTACATCCTGAAGTGCTGTACTGAATTACAATAAAACCTGCGCGAGCAACATCAGTAAGGACCTGAAGGCATGCTTTTGCAAATGTGTTTTGTGTTTTATTTTTTGAAAGTGTCAAATGTGAGCACAAAAAATAGTGATATAAGTTAAGTTTGGTGCATGGACAATCGTCCTGGCCCTTGGCAAGGACAAATGCCTAATCTGATTTACTTATTGGTGCATGTGGCATGGCCAAAACTCTAGGTTTAAATGGGTAACAAAAATGTGGCTTGTGGCTTCTGTCCGGAATGCCGGATGGAATTGCAGCAAACTTGTGCAAGGAGCATTAGCAAGGACCTGAAAGGATGCTTTTTTAAATCTGTCCTGTGTTTTACTTTTTTGAAAGTGTTGAAAAGTAAGTACAAAAACAAAAGTGATATTACTTCTGCTGTGGGCAGTTGGCCTGGCCCTTGGCAATGACAATTGTCTACTCTGATTTGTTTATTGGGATATGCAGTATGGCCCAAGCCCATGCCCCATGGATTGTAGAGACTGGCCATGCAAACCATAAGCACTGTCCATTGTTTACATTTTGAGGATGGGTATAGTGGACACTGAACTAGGATGCTGTATAGGTGCAGTGCATAACGGGGGACATTTGTGATGTCATCTTTGATGTCCTGAGTGTTAGTCTTAGCAGTGCATGAAAGTGGTGAGAATTATGGTTGCTTAGCTTACCATACATCACTGGCACATTTCTGGGGGTTTTGGCTTTACTTGTAACCTAAATATATATATAGCTATTTCCGTGCTCTCTAAGGGCATTAACATTCTTTCTCACATAAAAATAAATGTGTTTTTTACATTTCTTTTCGTGTTAAACAAAGATCTTGGTAAATAAAACAGTTTGATTCATTTTTGCCCTTGTGAAACTTTGATACCTAATACAGATTGGGGATACATGTGTTTGCTCCATTTTGTATTATCCAAGTAGCAACATTTGTGCTAACTTCATTTACTCCATATTTCACACAAGGTCAGCATTTTAATATTCTGGCCTCTGGTGGGCTGGCAAGCAGATAGCATGTAAAAGAAGGAGTGCAACAAGTTGAAAGAAAATCATTATCACTGCATTTTCCAGCTGCCACATACACTCACTTGGCCACAGACATATGCTGGTAATCTTTCTTTCATACTGGTCACTGGACATTTTTGTTACAGATGACAGTATATTTTTCTTCTGTGATATTTATGAAAATCATGATAGATGATCTAGGTACAAGCACATTAGGTTTAACAGATGGTATTAATGATACCCATGGAAAAAGACATATCCTTTTGAACCCATCAGTACATTTTTCAAAAAAGTATCTCAGGTTATCTAACAATAGATGCAAATGTTCACAATGAAATCATTCTAATTTAAATTTCAATCATCATTTCAGAGAAGTGTTGCTCTCAGGATTCAAGGAACCTTGAATATTGGAAGACTGGAAAAAGCAATTAAGCAAGTTAATAATCAGCTTAATAAGTGAGATTCCTATTAAATGGAGAATGATTAAGCAGGCTACCTTGGCAACTAAAGAATCTGAGAAGAAAATTCATTATAATAATACATACATGTGATGTCCTGTTGTAGTAGTTTTTATCCAGATACAGTAGGCTATAGGATTTATGAAAGAAGTGAATCACAAGTTTACCATGTAAAAGAACACCTGAAAACCATCCAATAGCCTTGTCGCATATCTGTATGCAAACACAATATGTTTGTCGACAATATATATATATGTTCGATTTAAAAATTGCCTGACTCGACAAATTATCTACATGCAAATAATTGTATATATTAGCACACCTTTTGGAACGTTCCATTTGGCTCCATCAATCAGGATCCTGCATTTGGAGCAAATTTGGAGCAATACAAGGTAGTATTTGTGAATCCTCATTTGTGAACGGCTAAACCAAACAGAAGTGCCCTAGTGCCATGCAGCCCCTCCCACTATGCCCCACTGTGCCTGTCCTCGAAGTCCACTTCCTCTGCTGGGATCCTGTTGTTCCTTGTCTCCTCTTATGAGGCTCACAGGTATTAGTCATCCTAGCACACATAGTGGGTGGAGTCATGCTACTTTTGTGCCCTAAACCATCTTTATTAGCCCTCCTTTTAAACATTAACATTATTTAAGGCTTCCATTTATGTAAATCAACAGACTTGGACCCTTGTGGCCTCTCAGCCTTGAATAGAGAATGTTGCATGTGTTTGGTGGGCAGTAGGAAAGTTGCCTGTTTCCCACTCATGTGTACTAGGAAACCACATCACACTATTGATTTGAATAGTAAGTATTTGCTATTCTGGTGCAGACATAGCTTATTCTAATTATTTAAACTGTAAGTAGGGACTCTTTACGAGTTGGGCAATGCGGGTCAAATACAGCAGTATTACTGTATCCCACCACATTAGCGCACCCCAAAACTCATAGAGGATTCACCTCGAGCTATAAGCTGGAGATAAATCTGCCAATGTTCTGCCCAATTCCACCAAAATCACACATTGAGTGCAATGAACTAGAATAAATGGAGACTAACACTGCATACCACCACTTGTTCTACAGCAGTAATACCGCCAGACCAATCAGTGTTACTGGTAATACCATCTGGTTATATCTGGGTGAATTTACCAGCCAGATACCTACAAACTCATAATGATGCCCAGAATACTGTGCACATCCCAATATAAGAGCATTCAAAATACAGGGCTTCTCAAATCTCAAAGTTTTAGGGTGAATTAAGTTTTAAGCCCATGACAATTGCATGCTTGTGAAATGTTGCTGTAACCATTGGGCTGAATAAATAGGTCCGTTTTTTATCCTGCTATCACATCTTTAAAACAAAGCAAAACATGAAAGTAATAGGTCAGAAACTATCTAGCCAGGGATGTTAACAGAAAGCAAAGTTTCTAAATGACCAAAAGTTTGTACCTAGCTGTTTCTTTAATATCGAAACAACAATTAAAAACGACTTTGCAACTGTATTTTTTTAAACACACATTCTGGGTCAAATTCGCAAAAGGTCATGTAAATGAAAAGTGCAAAAACGATGAATTGTTTTATTTGCGATACTTTGAATAATGGTCAGGTCTCCTTATTAACAAATCTGGCCTGCGCAGTTCCATGTGCTAATGTGCTGGCCCGCCCCTTGCATAAGGCTCTCCCTGGGCCTATGCAGATGCTGGGATTGCATTTAATCATGATGGGCACATGACGAGCCTGTGATTGTGAAATGTGTACGAAAAAGTAAAAACATTATTGTAGTTTGAGGAATTGTAATGTATGTAGTATAGTAAAAGTTCATGCCTCTACTGTCCCATATTAAAAAACAAAATACAAGAATGTTTCAGAAATGACCCTGTCATGCATTTCACTGCACCTCTTCCATAGAGGAACAGTGGAATGTGTTTTCTGCACAATTTCGTATGCATCTTTATTTAAATTTGGCATGCACATACTGCCCCCTTATTTGGCCAACTGTACAGGAGCACATTGTGTCACTTGCACCAGTAAACGTTTTGAGAGTAGGACTCTTACTGTTGGTATATGATATGTTTTTTTTTGCCCAAGTACACATCTCATCACCATGCAATCCCGCCTGACTAAATAGTATTCCTTTAAGGAGTAGCAGAGTGTACATCATGAATGCTTCACATGTGACTGACTCTGCCTCACCTGTACAGGACTTTCTGAGGTCTCCGACCTGCAGCCATGGACTGAACCCAAAATTAGATAAATAAGTAAGTAGTCCTCATGCAAGGAAACACAGCAGGATGAAACTTCATGCACCCCTAATGTACAACTGATTCTACCCCAGTACTAGAGGCTTTTCAGATGTCAATGTTGCTTATGAATTCCTTATATTGTAATATATATATATATATATATATATATATATATATATATATATATATATATTATCGTGTACTTAGTTTATTACACACTTTAGACACATTTTACAATTAAAGAAAAGAAACATAATAACATAAAAAAATGTAAACAAAATATAAACACTCAACTGAGAAAAAAATTCAATAGCCAGCAATCCCATTACATTTCATTTCAATCCAATATATTGTACTATTATAAACCTCAATAATAATAATAATAATAATAATAATAATAATAATAATAATAATAATCAATGTGTCGACCTCTGAATAATGAAAAGCAGATCCAGAATGGATGAAATGTGCCTGGCTCTGCAGGTCTGACATGCAGTTTTACAATTCCTCACTTCATACATAACACTGGATTTTTCCTGACAGGTATCACACTAGGGTCAGAAAGGTACAATTCTCTCGACCCTACTAAGACCACCAAATGACCATTGACATGCTTACTCATCCAACCTGTGATATACTCCATCACGCAATTAAAGAAAGTGTCCAATTAACAGCCATCTATATGCCAATAAATGTAACACAATAAAACATATATGGCTACCTCCTCCACCACATTGCTAAATTCCACAACCAGTAAACCCTCTCTCGGGTTTTCTTTCTTAACTGCTTTGATGCCACACCCGATTTAATCATGACCCATAATACACCTCCTCCTTCCTGGCCTTCCTAGGAGGCTTTTTGTTGCTGGTTGGTGACAACATATCTACCCATCCCAAGCAGCTTGGTCAATCAGCCACATTTCATGCAGACATACAATGTTGAAGTTTCTTAATTGGGACCCCAGCTCCGAATTAATGAACAACTATATATGGCCCCTAGAATTCCTAGATAATATATTCAAGGGAGACTGGACTAAAGTCTGCTAGAAAAAAAGTCCTTTTTAGTATTACTTTTGTTTAAAGATCCTGCTAAGCAGGACCAATCAAAATTCTGATTACCAGTGCACATCCTCACCGCTAATACCTCTTCAATTGGTGTCAGGTTGGGGACCATCTTGAGTAGGAAATTGTTCCCGGAGAAGACCTAACAGATTTAGTCAGAACTTCAGTCACATCCAATGCATATAATGCATTGGGTTTCGAATGGAGTGACCTCAAAACCGATTTGCCTAAGCAAACAGGCTTCCTTTAGCACCAACTCATAAAGTACTCTAGACTCAAAGCTAAGGAGAACTCTGGCAATGCGTTCTGAGCATAAAAGTTCCACCCGCTCAATATCTTTTGTAGAAATTGCGCTCAAATTAAGACATTCTGAAGTGTCAAAACACCAGATCTATTTAACAATGGTCTCTGAAGATCCTTAGAGAAATATGTACTTTCAAGTAATATTTAATACATAGAATTCGTAATGTTAATACAAAAATCAGGATGGCATGTGTCTTTAGTGGAGTTAAAAATCCTCCTTGTGGATTTCACTACCGAATGATCCATTGTAGTACGTATAGCCCTTCAAGATAGAGAGTGTCAAGGAGGAAGAAGTTAAATTCCGTTCCTGAGGTCATGCTGGATTGGAAACAGTTGCAGCACACAACTTTTGATGGAGAGAGGTTGCCTCATTAGTATCCAAAGGAATATTTCCTCGATCGTGAGTGCTGCATTTTTGCAGATCATCTGAGGTATAATTAAAATGGGGCTGACAATGTAATAATGACATGTTTGCCCCTTAGAGGACTGCCACATTTCGTCCCCACACCTCAAATATTTTTTTTTTTTGTGCTGGGGCAGCAGCTTTTGACCTGCCCGCCCCAAAGTTTACAATACATTTAACAGATTGTTAGTTCTGTATGTTGGTTCTGTATGTTGGTTCTGTATGTTGGTTCAGATGCTTGCTGTAAAATCATACTAGAGATCATCAGAGCACATCCCCCCCCCACATCAAATGAGTCACAATGAATGTTATTAGTTGGGAGCTGTGTTAGCATAATTTGTGGACTTTGCTCCTTATCAGATGACTTAGTCAATGCCCCACAAGATTGATATAGTTAGCCTCGTATTGCATCTAAGCATCACAAGCTAATAGCGTGAGGTCATCGTTGCCCCCCACTTTACATACAACTTTAGATGCAGCTGGTGCTGAGCATTCATCGTCCCCCTCTGAGACGTTATCATGCACCACAATGGGGGTCTTATAAATGGCCCTTTCAACGTCTGTGCTGGTTGATTACTATTATGTGCCAATGATTCCGGTATGGTCAAATTCCTTAGAAACTTGCGTGCAGAGACTTTGGATGTTGTTTTCTTCTTATTCCTGTTTTTTTTTTCTTTTCTTTTTTGCTGCTATCCTTCAAAGTTATTTCTCTTCTTATTGACTTTCCTGCATTGTGGGATGTTCTCCCCATTTGTTTCCTCTGTCGGGAGCTGGACTAGTGAGATTCTTGCTGATTCAACCTCCACACAACCCGCGTGAGAGGGACAATTTGATTCAAGTTCACCCCCATAATGAACACTCCCCGACAGAAATTGACTCTAAGTACTACTGGGCTTGAGGGCCAAAGGAGCATTTTGAAGCATCTTTTTCGTGCCCCAGATGAATAATCTCTATAAGACCCGCTCTGTCCATCAAAATGCCCAGCTTACTTTGTATTGTGCAAAGCGCTATCATCTGTAAACTTACCTCCACCTTTACATCTCCATACAAGGCTGCGAAGGTAGAGCTTGCCTGATTTAATGCCATGAGGGAGGTCGCAGCATTTTCATTTGAATCAGATGTGAGGGTTTCTGATGGAGAAACAGAACCTTTGCTGGAGATCAATGAGGGATTTGAACCGTAAGAAATACTCAAATCCTCCACCTGAGTGCCCCCCACCCCATCAGAGGAAAAGGATGCAGAACAAGTACCTCTTAATGGGACTGTCTCACCCACTTCTTCTGGTATAGGCAATGTTTCTGTGCCACTTACAGAGCAAGGCACCATTTCCCGAGGATACTGTGACAAGGTCATGCTCCCACTTTTACCCAAGTCTTTATTCATGGGTTCAAAAGATGCTGTCATTTTAGTGCCCCTGGATTTCACCTTTACCTCCTGTGTTCATAAAGACAAATTCCTCTCCTCTATCGGGTAGTCTGGTAATGGCATTTCCTTTTGCCATTTCTAACATCCGTTCATGGATAGTATGTTTCGTATGGTTTGCTAAACCGTGGACTGCATATATTGCATTCAGTGTGAACCAGTGTCAGTCACCAACTCACATGCACGGTTTCAGGTGGCTTTCCAATCACAAGTGGTCATTGCAGTCGACAATGTGAAGGTGGACCACTGTAGACCACTCAGCCACACCACTCTATGTGCCCTGCTCTGAGAGTGAGAGTAAATGCTGTTCCTTTGTGGGGTACCAGCTCCTCCTCTGAAGCAATAGACACTGTGAGTAGACTCCAAACGTGGCCACTGTAGACCACTCAGCCACGGTTCATGATTCTGAAAGGAGACTCTGCAGATATGAGCTGGAAGAAAAATCTGCAGGAACCCACACAATAACGCACATCTTAATATGATGGTCATGGGTGACCACGGAATACTTTTCAGTAACTGTGCCCATTCATTCTATACATTATGCACGTTTTTCTCTTCCCGAAAGAATTTCAAAATGTACTTCATACAACAAGTATGTTTAGTTGAGTTTGTGTACTTTTTTGTACATTTTCAATCACGCCTTGCCTTTTTCTCTAAATGTATATTATTTGTCATGTCACCTCTTCAAGTGATAACCAGGCCAAATTGTATGCATGCTCATCACTGCATAAGCACATATAGACATAATATTGAGACAAATCAAGTATGGCAGTAGAGTATCATTTTTATCTTTCGAATATAAACTTGTCTTCTTTTCCTAAAAGTGAGTTTCAAGTGCACTGCCAACGGAACAGACTCTCATGATCAGTGTACAATGTTCAGACATGCCTTTTCATGTCTCTATACTTCATGTTGCATTAAACAATTGCATAAGTATAGTATGTCACGCAAGCAATGTATCTTTTGTTTCTACAATGGAAGGATTAAAATCATTGCTTCCAGTAAGTCTAAGGGCAACTGAAAAGCACCACATCTTTGAATCAGGGTTATGTAAGCAGGAACTGCAATGCCAGTATTATATTGATCACCCAATGTGATCATTTTAATAGCTAGAATATGTTATTTTCCTTTATTTGAAGTGATGTAGTCCCATTTCATGTGCATTATACAAGGGTTGCGTCTGTCATTCGAAGCGTTTTGCAGCTTCTATTTTTTTCCACACAGAATTCTAGTGGTACGTTGTGTGCCCAGGGGCTAGTGATGTTTATCGAGGGGCGTAGTAACGAGCAGGACGACGATAGCCGATGGAGACAAGTGTGTGATTCATAGACGGAGTGGGGGTAGGGCAAACCAAAGATAAACCTTCAGTTAAATGCTTGAGCACCGGAATTCTCCTAATTTATTTGAATAGAAGCTTGAAGGCTATGCTCCTTTTCTTTTCTTGAGGCATCTGCTACTGACATGACGAGGTCAACAATTGTGCAGGAATTACATTGCGAGGCAGTCTTCTAAATGCAACGGAAAGAGCTTTGAATGATTCCTGATGTGCTGTGATGTGATGTGGTAACTTGCACGGGGACGCCAGACGGAGGCTGAGTCCTTCACTTGAAGGCACCCTACATAATTGGGATGTGTTACCACATCAATAACCAATTGTGAAGTCTCTACAAAGCACGCAGCCAAATTTGGGAGGGTGTTATACATAATAACTAAGGACCAGAGCGGGAAATATTTACCAATATTGATCACAAGTGAATATCCACACTTCTGGAGACAGAACAGGCAGCAGCCACTGTAGTAGAATCTTGTTGTTTTATATATAAGGGAGAGTGCTACACCTTACATGACTTCATAATCTGTGAACTTTGCCTTGATAAGGTCTGCAAAGGTCTAAACAAGTGTTAGCAATTAGGCAAACACCAAATAGACAAACTGCAAATAGGCAAACTGCTACAGGAGCAAAAGCCTCCTTCATTTGTACAATCACACAACCAATAAAAAGCTTGCTTTAATAAACAGTCAAAGTTGTGATTTTTAGAAAATACGGATACCACTGTATGTTACCAAATAATCTCTAATTTTACAATCGCATTGATATTGGTACATAGAATTGCTATGTGTTGTAACGTCTCTAGGCAGGGGTTAGCATAGTCGTGCCATAATCTGCAGCTGTTCCATTCATTTTCAGAGAAGTAAGCACACATTACCTAACCCAAACATCCATACATACCTGGCCATACCCCACTATACCTGTGTTAACCACAATGGGTAGGATGCAATAAGGCAAATACCATTTGTCTCAGCCCCTAAAATCAGGCTTGCTGCCATTGAATCCCACGTGTTCTTTTTCCTACAAAATAGAGGGTCTTCCATCCCATCTTTGTTTCACTTTTGGAGCATCCAGGACTTAAGGAAAAATGTATTTGGACCTATTTCTGGCGTCTTGACCTTTGCAAAGCCAACAAGAATTGAGTTGAAGGAGAAGACACAGGCTCTGCTACCTAGCCATGCCTAAGGTGCATTGGGCATAACTCTTGCTGAGGACCAAGGCCTACCACTCAGCTGCAAATCTCCCTAGGTTAGGAGAGAAGAGACTGAGAAGAATTAAACTTTTCCTAGAGCAGCTTACAGTGATATCACAGTAGCCCGAGAGCCAGAAGAGCAAGGATCCTTGTTTTCATTACATTGAACCAATCAAACCGCATTCAACTCATATTCACCACACTAACAAAGCAACCCACCAGTGGTGCCTTTGGCACTCTCTCAAGCTTTAAACTTTGAACCACTGCTTTCTTACTGGCATGGTGTGGCATCACACCAAGCCGAGCATGTCACCTGTTCACCTCAAACAACAAGCTTGCTGCTGCAGAAGTCTTGGAACAACTGCCTCTTCGAACATCACATAAGACCACCAGCATCACAGTTTTGATCCACCACACCTCGACTGTAGCCACCTGAGCATCATGTCACTTATTGATCGGCAGTATCAGGTTAACAACATCTCTAACCGACTTACACTTATAACGAACCCTGTGAACTAGCTTCACTGCATCACTCAAACGCTACATTCAAACTTCACTGAGTGTCCACTTCAAACCGACTAAACACCAGCTAGCAGCTTTGCCTATTAAATAAACCTCCCCACACCAAAACCAGGTTTGACCTGCATTTTCAGAACCTCAAAGCTGAGCGGTGGGTATTTGATGATATTTTTGTTAGTTGAGTGTACAATTGTGTTAGTTAAGTGTACAGTTGATTAGTGTAATTAAATTATATATTTTGTATACAAATTTGATTGGATATTCTTTTTTATTTTAGCTGTTGTACTATTGCTGTTTGGGTTGCTAGTGGCTCACATTCACACCCCTTCAAAGAGTATAACCTTCCCTCGGCATACGTTACCACAAAAGTCAAAGGATATATATCGCTTGGCTGTGCCTGTTTTACCTTTATGATTGGGATCACTGCTGGTTTGTAGAAGTGTAGGGTCTGAGCAAGTGGTTTAGCAGGTATTCACTCTTGCGCTCCTGCAGAACAGAAGTCATTTCGTCACACCTACATTATGAAAATGCAAAATGTATTGGATGGTTGCATGTTTCTCTCAGCACAGAGGACATACAAGGAAAATGCTGATCAAGTTGCTGTGGAATTCAACATCTTATACGCACAGCTCCAGTGCAATATTCCATGGACAGCATTGGTTGTTTGTTGTAGCTTCATGGAGTCAGTCAGTGCAAACACATCAGCTCGAATATGTCAATTTCCTTGGCTTTAATTTGACAAGAAAATGACTCGTTTTACTTTGTGACTACGTAATGAATGTTATGTAGAAAATATCAGGAGGAAAGTAGATAACTCTCTGGATTGTATACCTTATGCTGAGTTGAAAAAATGACCAGGTCTAAGTATGTGAGTGCCAAAGGACATCTGAATGTTCCTATAAAAAATGTGCAATTTTAGAGAAGCACCGAGTCTTTCAAACCGGGGTGCACCACATTATATTTTGCAAAAAGATGAACTATATTTGCATGTGTTCCATAACCTGGGGCCTGGTGAAATATAATGCAGATCAACACGGTCTTATTCACAAACACACTGCGGCTAATAACACATCAAATGAAAACTCTACGTTTAATGGTGTGTTCTTTCGATGTTAAAGAACACTAAAGCCCATCTTCACAGAGTGTTTTTCAATGGGGTTTTGCCATTATAAAATGCTTCTGTGAATTAGGCCCTAAGACTGATTGATGTGTTATTAATATGACACTGTTGTTATCCATGTATGCTCTCCAGAAGTTCAGATAGAAATGGGTTAAGTCACCTGCAGGCATGCATTAGGAGGACATGGGAGGTGAGGACGGGATTTTGCGGTCATGCTGTTCCACTGTATGCATTGAGTAATAGGAATGCAGTCCCTGCCGGGCCTCGGTTTGGCGATGTGAGAGTGAACTACACAGAGTTCAGTCAACAGTAAGTAACAAATAGGTGATAAGAAGGGAAAGAAGGACTATCATAGGCCAGGTGCTTTAAGTGCCCCTTTATCACAGACCTAAACATCTCCTCTAATCGCAAAAGCCTGACTGAATTATCGTCATTTACTGTGGCAGAGAACTGCCTGTGCCAGTAAGGAACATACATGTATTTTCTGTTATGACTGATTAAGAAATGTGCGCATGAAGTTTGCTTCTTAAACAACATGTGTTCTTGTTAGCATGCCAGTGTGTTTGCTCAGAGCTTCAGTAAGCAAATCCCTGATTTGTAAAGTCATGCACCTCCCAAGCCCAGCCTCCTGTGGGTGGCACACTTGCCCACAACTGGTGTGTGGTATCACATCACAGATCAGGCGCTGGGGAAAGCAGACATCAGACAGGGATCTTTGCAAGTCCACACCTTCTATGTAGTGCCCACAACACAAATGCTCATGGTTTGGCATGCATTTTCCTATTCTGATATTATATACCTCCCTGAGAGGGTTAAACATATACAAATAAAATGGACTTTTCGGGTGATGACCGTTAAGGCCTGTCGATTGGAATATGCATCATATACACATGTGTGGAGTGCCTGTGCCCCGCACCATATGGGGGCCCGGTGTGGATGCCTATCTGATGCCAGACATATATGTGACCTCCTGAGTGGCTAGACTGCTATGGACAAGCCCTGGTGGAGCAGCCCATCAAACTACATGCTGCTCCAGTCAGAGAATATGAAGTCCCTTCTTGTCTCAGGATGTGGTGAGCAGTTTTCTCATCTTATCCTGTAATTACTTGCATGTGTGTTAGACGTTTTTAAAGAATGGCTGTTTTGTAGAGGGGTAGATTCCCTTGCAGGACAGTCGCCTAAAACAAGATACTTGGGCCTAATTCATGTAACCTTTAACACAGTGCAAATTGATGTTGCACTGGTGCAAAGTCACTTTGCACTGCCAACACACACCCTGATTCCCAGAGCGGTGTAAAGTGTATTTTTGCAGTGCAAAGTGACTTTTCACCGCGCCAAAAGTACCACAAATTAGGCCCTTAAAGGGAGTTGCTGGAACACGGTATTCGGCTGTGGGCAATTGCAGTTGTGTTGGGGGATCGAAGGGAGATCACCAAACATCCCACATACCCCCTTGTTGACAGAATGAAGACGATGCATTCATTTGATATGGTTATATAAATTAAACTGACATTATACGGTTAGTTACCTTGTCAAGAGCATCACAAACACTAACACAACCTCATTGCTTTGTCTAATGCATATCGTATAAACATGTGTAGAAACTAAGCTACATGTGGCAATAAAAAGAGTTTCGTTTTGTTTTTATTGCACCACAATTTTGTACGAAGTTTATAAAAAAAAAAAGTGAGCTATAACATTAATAATAGTTTAAGCAATTGCTTTAAAGAAGACACTCACTTCAATGCTAATCCTTTTCTTGAAAAGTACATCAGTTAAAACGGATGCACTCATTTCAAAACCCCAGCCGCACTAACATATAAATAGAAAAAAATATATATTTGTTCTAAATAATACTTACTCAGTCGCTGGAAATTCTTTTCTGTGCTGTGAGGTGGTCCCCTAGCTCTCCTAGCATTACAGAAATGCACGAGTGCTGTAGATCTATGCACAGTGGACTGAATCACAACGATGTGGCCAGCGTTAAGTCTCATTTAACCCTTGATTTTTGCTTGGAGTGCATGATTAGAGGTAAGTGAGTAATTCTGACTTAAGTTTCACTGACTCCACAACTAAATCAGGTGTAAATCAGGATTACCTGGGAAGCTATTTTGTGACTCCAGTAGTCCTCCCCAGTTGTAAGTAAATGATGAGTCATACTCCTTCCAAGTTCTTTGTAAATCAGACCCAACTTCTTTGCATCCCTGTGAATATGAAAAAGCTGAAGATAACCAAACAAATGAGGGAGGTTGAAGGCCAATATCCTATCTTACAAATGACATACTTTTCAACATAACCATGTCTGGATCTGTGGAGCCCAGTGTTCAGTCACTTACAATGCTTGCTGCTCACCTACATCTTTAACCCCCCCTTCAAATTCTTGCAGCCTCATCGAGTATGATCATCTTGCTGATTTCAGGAAGTCCTTTCCGGTTTTCCCTCGAGCGCTTCATTCTGTCCATTCTCTGTGAGCCTATAATCTTGCAAATCAATTTATGCACAATAGCAAATGTGAAGCGAAATACAGGAGGGCTTTTGTGAAATATGCGTTGATTCTTTTTTGCCTAACTTCATTGGATCAATCCAGCTCTGTAATGAATCTGTAGGACTGATCAAAAAGCAATCTTGATTCATGTGCGCGATGCCACATTTTCAGATTGCCTATTTGTCATCAGATCAACTGCAAATAGCTTTGTAGGCTGATGATGTATAGGAAAGATGTGTGCATGGTCATTTTTAAAATTCCTAGAAATGTGATGGCAGACTGAGAGTGCTGAGCATAGAGGTGATTCTCGCGGGATTGCCTGTGGAACAGCTTATTTACACAGGTCCTGTACCAATTCTTAAATTCGCATATATTTGAATGTTTCTAAATGTCCATAGAACTGGACCTTCTAGTTAATATCACACATAGAGAATATGTCAGCCCATGATGTGGTATAATAAACAATTTAGAACAGTGATTTAGCAAAAATAGACAACTTTATTATTTGGTTTAAAACATCTAACATGATTCAAAAATATCTATTCATAATCAATCATAGAAAGTAATTAAGAACAATTAATATAATACACGGAACACGCATGAGACAACTAATCTGTTCGGTCCTTACAGTGATAGTCCGAACCTATGTTACACGACATAGGAAAACTAGTGTCACTATAGACATGTAACATGAGTGGGTGATATTTCACTATTAAGGTACACAGCCACTCTGTTGTGAAGTGTGTGTGTGTGTGTGTGTGTGTATGTGTGCGCGCGCGCGCGCGCATGCGTGTGGGTGTGTGTTTGCATGTACATTGCAAATCCCACCGTGATCACCACAGATTGCAGATACATATCATAGCTTTCATGACTTAATACCAAAATAGCAGAGGTTCAAATGTATCCTTACAAAATGTAATTTAACAGCATTAATCAGCAACTAGATTAGTCATTAATCATTTGCCTCTTCATTGATCATATTTACTTCTGATGCCTTCAACATGAAAACTGGTCAAGATGCTCGGAGAGTGTAAACTCTTCTCAAAACAACATTTGAACTGATCTTTCTCAAGTGAAAGAAGTTTCAGAAATAAACATTCACTCTAGTAACTTTATTCAGCCGGCCCGCACCCTCGAATTACTAGCCTGCTTCAATAGTTTAGCAGAATTTTCAATGCTACTGGAATTATTAAAATAACAATAATGACACACTTACATCGTTTCTCATCTTTATTGATGTTGAAATACCCTTTGGAAAAAAGTATTTGTATAAGGCCATTTCAATGAATACTCAAGTCATTTTTTTATACCATCTGCTCCTATTTTCCATCTTGGCCTATTAGAGGCATCTAGCTAATTTGTCACTGCTATTGTCTGGAACATAGGTTCCCTATTTGTGAATGGTTTGGTAGTGATAACCTGCAAATCTTGTTGCATGCCTAACCGGACCATGTCTAACCACACATTTCGGCAATGTTACCTTAAAAGGGAGCCCGGAGTAACAAAGAGTGCCTTTGGCTCACTTCTGTTAATGTAAACCTGAGTTTGAATGGTGTGGAAGCTCAAGTGAAACCCACTCGACCTCTAATGTATTGTTCACCAAATCTATCTTGCCATGGCATTTTAATTCAAGGTATAACCTGGTGTCACAATGGGTTCCAGAAAAAGCTTACATAACTTCAGGGCACCGCACATAGAAGATGGATTGCCTATATGTATTTTGGTCATACATGTATGGACACATTTTATTTCTCAACTACACCCTAGTTGAGCATTGGTAAAACATTTTCTGGAACAAGAAATGTGTTACATCACACTACAGGCATTGTTAGGTTTGTCCTCATTTAATTACTAGTGGGCTTTGCATTGTTGGTTATTGATGGTATGTTTAGTTGTGATTAACGGTCCTAATCATATCTACAACATGTGTGTGCCTATAACCAATGCATTGTGGTCATGACTATACTTTCTGCATACATGAATCATTTTACCTTTGGGTCTGTTCACGATATTATAAAAACTGTAAATAAGTAAAATCAAACGAATGCCAACATAAATACTATGGCAGTGTCCATATAGTACATTGCAATGTCCACTGTGTGTCATTGTGTTCAGACACACAGTCTACCTCTGAAGGAATGATTTGCCCTTGAATCTCCTCATCGGATTTAAGGAGAATGATAGTGGAAAAGGGGGCAATGGACCCTTGCACACACCGACTGAAAGCCTCTGTAACTGGTATTGTACAATCTAGCATTCCTGTTTTTGTAGATCTGTATGATTCTCAGCCTCCTGAACATCTGGAGAAATCTGTCCACCTTTCATTCCACAAAATCCTTGGTCACCAATTGAAAGCAGGCTAGATTACTGCTTCAGCTCCTTTCATGGAATCGCCCTCTACTCCATTGAAACTAACATAAACATTCTGAATTTTGCCACGCACATTCTTTTCAACCTCCCGGAATCATCATCTGTCTCTGCATGATGCTTCCAAATGGGATGGCACTTCAGGCACACTATTTCGAATTCCATGTTTTAGTCTTTAAATCTATCCAATGAACCAGCTTTTAGCTAATTCAATTCCCTGATGTACTCCCCCTCGCACCCTCAAATCAAAGGGTCTCCTCAACATTATTTCGCCTTCACTGCCCCCAACCACCCTGGACTTCCTCCCAGCTATACGTTTTTTACCTACTGGCTCCCAATCACTGGAACTCCCGCCAGCAAGAAATCAAGCATCCCCAAAGTGACAGAGAGTTTGCCTTTAGGATTCACCTGCTCTGAGAGAGCGCCTCCTGGATATACTCCTGCCCTATGATCTGCAGGATTGTCCTTACATCTGAGCATATGTGCAAATGTATATCACACATAACTATATGTCGCGAAAGTCTGTCTCAGCCATCCTCTCTCAATATGTCCATCTTTTTCCGCTTCGATACAAGGTAATGTATCAAACACATCAAATATAATGATAAGCACCAATCAATTGTCCCACTGTTAGTGATAACACAACCTTTTGTACAATCCTTTTTTTCAAAACACAGTATTTCATGAAAATAAGTACAGCACAAAAATGAGTGTATGCTCAATGTAGACCCGAAATAGTTGATTGTCTTGGGCTGAATCACCCAGACGTCTTTCCAATGGGCTTGTGCCAATTTTTCTATACCTTTGGACACCATTGCCAGCCGGTCATCTAGTCTCTACTCACATCTGCACCCTCTTTGCTGTTGTATGTTTGCTACTTTTTTCCAGCATGACTTCTGTGTGCATACATACACAGTTCCAAATCATTCAGCCCAAGAGTGCTGTAAAGAGAACAGGAACCCAAAACCAGAACGGTAAAAAAGACCCTAAAAACCAAATAATCACTGTACTTCTTTAAAGGAAAACAAGGTTTCAAACAGTTCCGTAGAACCGAACTGGCACAGGGCTCTGCCCGCTGCAAGAAGTTACGTGTAATGTAGCAAAAAAACTGCAAATCTGCATGCATAGGTTACAATGTCATTCAACCACCCTCATTGGCTACCAACTATAGAATGCTAATACCTCTTTATAGTCTCTGGACTGATTGGCCTCACCTTATCTAAATCCATTCCCCTAGCTTGTGGCCCTCTACATCGTAACTATTAAATCCAGGTTCAGAATTATTTAATCAGAATATTGACACATTAATAAATCATGACCGTCACATGATGTGTACCCCTCCGATCCAGACACAATCAAAGTAAACTGGTGAGGCCAACTATGCTTTGGTAAGACAATCGGCCTTCTCATTATACCTGAAGCCACGCTGCACACACGTTGACCCCTGACCCTGTACTACATTTATTGACATCACTTCTGCTCCTACTATCCAAAATCATGGAACGTTACAGACACAGCTCCCCCTTATCTCCTTCACACCCCAGGTGCCCAGTAATCATGTGAGTGGGGTACTACTCTTGAGTGTGATTTTCAGGGATTTATTCACTTTGGTTGTGTGTCTACTTGCAATTCAAATGCGATAAGCGCTCCTTGGGTGGGGCAGTTGTGCACTAAATCTTTGCCTAACCTCTTAGCACCATAAATCCTCATGCCCTATTCTCATGAATTTATCCTTTAAAGGGTGAATCCTTACGTGCTCTCCCAACAGTTAACATTCTGTTCCCACCACGTTCAGGCCCTGCAGCTGGATACAATTAACGTATATCTGTGCTCTGTGGGGGCCTCTGACCACAGCTTCTCTCCTGGGGAATGGAAAAGGGATTTGTCTTGGGGCTGAGTTAAACGGAGCTGGAGCTCCACATTGAGCTCTGCACTCTATTCTGTCATTGTGTGCTAGGACTTAACATCCAACATGATGGCACTCCTGCCATGTTAACACATTGACCTTGTTCTACCACAGTATCGTTCTGACTCCATCTTTCACCTATTTCAGCTCTTTCCTTGCACCTCACTAAGGAGGGGTGGGGAGGAGGGCAAGTGCCGTACATGGGATGAAAAACAACAAGTAGGGCGGCCAACAGTTGGCAAGTGCAAGTGATAAAAGTGCAGACAATAGGTGTCTAATAAGTGCAGGTAAGGGGACTATGGGGTTGCAGATACAGACCACAAGTGCAGGGTTTACCAGGAGGCAGTGCAGGTGTGCTGACACAGACATATCACATTTAGCATTGCTTTGTGAGATTGTTGATGTTTGAGAACGACATTCATTATATGTTGTAATGTGGTATATTAATCCTTTGCATCACTAGCAAAGCAATGCAATTATTATTGTACCACTGTCTTTGTGGAGTATTTGCTATAGTGTGACCAAACGTCTTGATCGTGTGCTTAAGGGGCACTAAATTAGCACATGTCTTTAGATGCTCTGTATCTCTTGCTGGTAGTAATGTCAGATCCAAGGTCCTTCTCCCATAGACCATCTTTCATTTTCCCAATATGAATCCAATTCGATTTCCCTAGTACTCCTGGTTGCGCTTCCCTTGAGACCACTCCTAATCAACAGCTTTCACTATCTTGGCCCTCATTCCAAATTTATTCAATAATCCTGAAACCCACGTATTAGACCAGGCCGTTTACTTAATGAAATGGCAAGGTCATTAGGTGTATGCACTTTTGTCAGACTAGGAAGATTACTTCAGCGATTATCCTGAAAATTGTCCACCATTTACAAGATCTGATTTAATGCACACACTCCTTCTGTCAAGCATTGTGATCACATAATCACTTTGTTTTTAACCTTTTTAATTATAGAGGAACATTTAAATCGTAATCATCATGAAATTATGAAATGTATACAAATGGTTAGCTTTGCAATCATATTTACTGATTGGTGAAGGGATTTTTGATGACTGTTTACCTTTTGTAGTGCACTGTCCCCCCCTCATTGCAGCGTAATGAGAGGACCAACATGTTTTCTTTCATAAGCATATTTCCCTCATTATCCAGAGCCTTATCTGCAATGGGACATATTGCAATAATGTTCTTTTAAGTTAGTTTTGCTTACAACTCAGCAGCAAAGTGCTCGCCTTGGAAGCAAGCCAACACGGAGCGATGCAGGTTTGCTCCCCGGGTCTGCGCTTAGAAACCTCTGGCAATTAAGCGAGTAAGAAATAACCTATCATATCATATCAAGAGCATACGCAATGGACGCAATGGAGTAGTAGAATGAGTCCTTGTCCTCCTTTTACTTTTACATTTAAGCTCTGTTAAAAAAGTATACCAAACAGCCATCACCCATGAGATGCCGATTACATGGTGGTGTCTAAATAACGTAACCTATGTTTCTCAGTGTAATCTCTGTGGCACTTGAAGCAACTGTGCGAACTGCAAATGTGTACAGGGTGTGGCTTGCTGTGTGAGAGGGGATCTGCCTACTTTGTGGCTGCAGCTGGGTTGCTACAGAAAATGCTGCTACAGGAGCCGTGAGTAATGCTGAATAGATGGAACATGGAGTAGAGCATTGATGCGCAGAAGTGATGTAGCTGTGTTGACAGCAAAGTGGGAAGTAGAGAGTGGTCATCGGATTCTGACAAAGGTCTTGCAAATGGACCTGCAGTGCAAGTAGCTTCCATGGCCTGTGCCCAGTAATATCCATGGGATTGCAATAAATGTTGCTGCTGCTGCATTGTATTTTTGTTGGCTATCTATTTATTTCACAGCTACTTCACAGCTACCCCTGTCTTTGATTCACTGGCTCAGTTGCCCACCAGCAAATGATGGGGTGGTGATGGTGGTCCATATTGTCAAAGGTCTGTGCTTGGTAGTACATGTTGCCCCTATTCTGAGTACAAAATAGTACATGATTGATATGCTATGATGTGATATGTCATTTATAACACGCCTGTGCACAAGGGAGGGACCACATAGGGAGGACAAGACAAAACATCTTTCTAGGTCTTATGATCGTGCAAGTCTGACAAGAAGAAGTGCAGGGGGAAGAAGAGGGGGATGTGCAAGGGAGAGGAAAGGGGAAGTGTTATTAGGGCAGTATGGTTCTGACTAAGTGCAGCCGGGGCAACACAGCTCTGGTTAAGAACAAGTAGGCAGGGGGGCTGTAGGGGTTACAGTTACAGACCCTAAGTGTGGGGTAGGCCAGGAGGCAGTGCAAAGGAAGATTGGTCGTGTAGGAGCCTGGTACCCAGTGAGACTCTGAGGGAAGCAGGCAGGATATTTAGCAAAGGAGCGAGAGAGAAAGACGGCAGAGGAGAAAAGGAGGGTCTTGAGCTGCTTCTGGAACCTCAGGTGGTCCTGCTCAAGTCTGAGAGGGACAGGGAGGCCATTCCAGAAGGAGGCTATTGCAGAGGAGCGAGATCTACCCCTTGCCCCCCACTCTCTGCCCGGAGAAGCGTCTCACCCTCAGAGAGCTGGAGGTAGCTGAGCGAAGGACTCTAGAAGGAAGCTATTTCAGAAGAGAGAGTTGGACGTAGTGCGGGCACCGGCTCCAAAAATCTTTGTGGTTGAGGCGGAGGGTCTTAAACTTGATACTTGCAGCCACCGGGAGCCAGTGGGGAGATTTCAGGGCTGGAGAGATACAGTTCCTGAGCTAGAGGCCAAGGATACCTCTTGCAGTAGAAGAGTAGAGGTAGGCAGAAAGAGGCTGTTTCAATAGTCCAGCCTGGAGAGAACCAGGGCTCTGGAGACAGTGAGCTTCTGGAGGAAAGTGAGAAAATGTAGAATACCTCTGAGGAGGTGCAGCTGGAAGGGAGTCTTTTTGGTAAGGACCTGATGTGAGAAGAGAAGGAGAGAGTGGAGTCGAAGATGACAACAAGGTTTTTTGCCTCAAAAGGAAGGGAAGGGTAGAGGGCCCAAGGAGGGTGGCCAGAGTGAGAGAGGGAAAGCAGGAGTAGGGGTCCCAATGAGGAGGATCTCTGTCTTACTGACATGAAGGCAAAGATTGTTGGAGGCACATCAATCATTTGATTGCTTGTGTTAGCTGTCAGCCTTTGATCAGCTCTGAGTCTGGCTCAGATAGTTTGCCTGGCATTGCCACCTTATCCCCCTTATCCTCTATATGCACCATTAAATCCAAGCCTAAATGATTAGCTCTGCAAATGCACAACACACGAGGGAGGAGCAGGAAATAAAATGCCTATTATGAAAGTGCAGCAGTCATGTCTGCACTCAACATACGTGCATATGTGGCCTTACAAAATACCTCAAAAAAGTGTCAAAGATTGTTGCACTTAAGTTGTTGGTAACTCAGCGGTCTCTTCAAATGAAAATGTCTGCCCTATTCCAAAAGGCTTTGCCGGCTCCTCTGCTATCCGAGAAAGAGAGAGTCAGATGATCTCTTGATGAATTCCAGGTTCCAAGCACACCAGAACATGCTGATATCTCCCTCTCTAACACTTGCACTACCCCTCTCTCCTGGTCTGACCATGTTCTCCTCTCCTCTTACCTTGAGCTCCCTAGCTCCACGGCTAAGCCTATGCCTTCACTTCCAGTCTCCTTCTCCATCATTTGACCGATGAAGCAAGTGTCAATTGCTGCTTTTGGTGCCTTCTTTATTCCTCCCAAACCCACACTATCTACTCCCATACTGTCTCTTCCCAAGCCAACCTTCACCTCTCCATCACAACACTCTTGATATCCTTGCCCTTGCCATGAGGATCCCCCTAAAGCCTGCCTCCAAATGCAATAGTTGGTAGGACTCCGACCAAGCCTTGCTTAAGCGGAAGTGCAAAGTCGCTGAACAAAAATGGTTGGCTTCGGCACATCCTCTGACACACTGGCTTGTTGTCTGCTCCAAAGGCATTACGCATTTTCCATCCACTCCGAGAAATGGGCCCACATCCAATCTCTGGGGCCACAAATAACACAGCTGAAATTTTCAAAATCTGCAAGGAACTTGTCAATCCTACCTCTGCTCCACTTCTCCTCTCCCTTACCAGACTCTCTGCACGGCCTTGGCCACCCACTTCACTACCAAAACGCAGGACATCATGTCCTCTCTCTCTTCCTTCCCACCCACTCCTCTGTCTGTACTCAGGCACTTGGCCCCCCTTCTCTCCTCTTTTTCTTCCATATCACTGGACAAGGTCACCAAGACACTCTGCTCTATGAAAGTCTTGTCCAAAAAGGTGCTCCCTTGCTCCTTGCTCCTCTAGAACAATCCTATCCTTCACCCCTCAAGAACTCTCTTGTGCACCCCCTCATAAAAAGTAATCTGCAGATCCTTCCTGCCCAGCTAACTACTGCCCCAACTCCACTACCACCTTCTCGGGCAAACTTTTGGAGAAGTTGGTCATCGCCAAACTAATCTACCACACTGAATCTATTGGCTGTGTACATGACCACCAGTCTGGTTTCAGAGCTGCCAGAGGCACGGAAACGACTCTCCTGAACACATGTGATGAGCTACTTTCTAACCTTGATTCCAATTACCCTTCAGTTCTCATTCTCCTCAATCTGTCTTGCGCCTTTGTTACTGTCAATCATTCCACCCTCATAAATCAGCTACATGATACCTTTGGCATCACTGACCGAGCACTGGATTGGTTGAACTCCTGCCTCTTGAATAGGCCCTCCCAAGTCCAACTGGGTCAGTTTTCCCCTCTATCTCACTCTCTACAAGCAGCATCCCTCAGGGCTCTATCATATTGCTGTGGCTCTTCAACATTTACCTTGCCCCTCTCGATCACCTGTTCTCCACCTTCTCTCCTCATTTTCAATGCTATGCTGTTGACACATAGCTCTCTTTAAGCTTCCCTCCTCTTCCTCCTCTTCTTCCTCTCTCATTCCTGACTGTCTAACTGCTGTTTGGACATTGTGTGCTTCTAACAATCTCTGCATTAATGCCATTAAGAATGAGATCCTTCTCATTGGGACTCTTGCCCGCTCCTTTTATCCTACTCTCTAAGCACCATCCTTGGGCACCCTCCCCTAACCCTATTTTGAGACCCAAGCTACTCCTCACTAATGAGGCCCAATGAGGCTCAAGCATGTTTGGGGATGCTTGTGGTCTCATGCAGAAGGGATGTGACTGAGCAGTTCAGGTTGGACTGCCCCTTTTATGATAGGGCCAAACCTGATTTGCATATGGTCTTTCCTCTTTTTTTAATGGCTTGGAAGGTGAAGAACGATGATCTGGAGGGTTGCCCAGAGAAATGCCAAAGATTAGGATGGATTCAAAACCCTCCAGTCATCACCACTTTTGTTTTGCTTTAGTCACCCTGAGTGGGACACATATGCCCAGACGTAGATTCCATGCTTACTGGGCCTATAAACCCAAGCTGGGGATGTTTGGGGATGTTTGTTGTCTCATGCAGAAGAGATGTGAACAAGCAGTTCGGGCAAATGGTCTTTCCCCTTTTGTAATGGCTTGGAACCTGAAGAACAATGGTCTGGAGGATTGCTCAGACCAATGTCAGAGGTTAAGATTAATTCAAAACCTTCCAGCCATCACTGCATTTGTTTTGCAAAAAAGCCTGGGTGAAATATTTGACTCCTCTCTCTCTTTCTCACCTCACATCTCTGACTTTGTCCGGAAAACTCACTTTCAGATTCACCGCCTCAGAGGCATTCTCCCTTTTCTCACCTTCCCCCAGAAACTCAATGTCACCCGAGGTATGGTTTTCTGCAGGCTCGACTACTATAACAGTCTCCTCCTTAATTTACCTCTTTCCTCCCTGTGCCCTCTTCAACTATTCCCGAATAGGACTGCAAGAGGTATTCTGGCCTCAAGCCCAGGGACCGCATCTCTCCAGCCCCTAAATCTCTCAATTGGCTCCTTGTGGCTACAAGGATCCAATTCAAGACCCTCTGCATTATCCACAAGGCTTGCTGGGACCTCACTACATCCAACTCTCTCTCCCTAAATACCTCCCTGATAGAGTTCTTCAGTCCTCTAGCTCCAACACTCTGCAAGCCAAACGCTTCTCCAAGCAGAGTGGGGGGGTAGATTTCTCGCTTCAGCAGGTGCCTGCCTCTGGAATGGTCTCATGCTTCTCTCAGTTTTGAGCTGGATCTCCTTAAATTCCGGAAGCTTCTCATGACCTTTCTCTTCTCTGACAATCACCTCCCCTGCTAGTTCCACCTGCCTCTATGTCTGGTTGCCGGTCTCCCTCATGAGCCTTACTGGGTCCAGGCCCTTCTCGACCAGTCTCCCCCTCTGCCCCCACCAGCACTTGCCATTGGGCACCCATCCCTGACCAACCAGCTTAATCTGGTTCACCTTCCCTCGCACTAACTTCCCCCTTCACCCTTTTTCCTTGAACCCTACACTGCATTTGCATGATCTGAATGTCACAAGGCCTACTAGGACTTTTATTATTATTGTTACCTTTTTCCCATCCTCCCTTTTTTTGTCTTGTAGCACCTGAAAACACTTTCTGATGTATCAGCGCCATGCAAATGTTCAATATATAAATAAATAATGAACAGTTTGTCCGTCTCCACATTTTCAATCCTGCATGGCTTGCGCATAATTTAAGGATATTTAAAAAATTAAAGCACTCATAGCCAACCTAGCCATACCATAAAATATTTGGAAAACCTTTTGAGATGTTATAGAAGAGACACATATAAGCAAATCAAGGGATACACGTGATTGAAGTGTGAGGATGGTTATTCCCCCAGGAGTCAGGAGTAGCAAATAAGCTTCAAAGCCAGAAAGAAAGCTTAATAATGAGCACGTGCACGTTCAGGTTGGAGTAGGATATGCACAATTGTTTAATCAGCAATAATGAACTGAGTGACGTATCAGACAAAAGATCCAGGACTTTATTACAGGAGAATTTATTTCATTTTTGCTTTAGTGAAACAGTCGCAGATGGAAAAAAAAAGCTCTGTGGAACATTGTGTTTTCATGCTTCAGCAGAATGCTGGGTCCTGCAATGGTCATGACCATGGATATAACATGTATTTTTAAAGCGAATCCAAATGCAAACGTGACCATTCACAATGGGTTGTGTCATGTAGGTCAGTGGTAAAAGCAACCACCTGCAAACAGTTCCTTCCAGCATATTGATGTGGCAAAAACATTGAAGAACTTCATGCTTTATCTGCCTTAGGTTAGGGGTGTGACACATAACTTAAGAAAAAGTGCATTGCAAAGGTAAATGTATGAGTAATTGCCATATCTGACAATGTCCCAAAGCCCTGCCTTTTTTTATTTGTATTAGTACATAAAATGATGCAGTTGATTAATTCTCCCAAGGTGTAATCTGCTAACCAGATCCCCCTTTGTCGCCACTCCATGCTAAAAGCTTAGTGCACTTGTGCCCTGCTGCATCAGTAGCCTGAACCAGAGCAGGTTCAAAGGTCACAAGATGCCCACTCAATGTTGCAGCAACAGCAACGTCACTACAGCACAGCGTCAACATGTAAAATATGCCCACTGTACACAAACTATGATGATGGCATGATAATCTCTAATAGTAAGCTATGCTTTAGTTTATGCATAGTGCATGGCGATATTTATGATCATGGCAGCCAAGTCCCAATTGATATTGCATATATGACAGCTCAAGTGAGTCAGCTCTTCTGTGGAAGGGAATGTGTATTCTGGTCAGACGAGTCGATTTTGCCACTTGGCAGGACAGAAACCCAGAGATCACATTCTCTCTTTGATTCTCTTTCAGAGGGCCGGTAACACCCCACCATCCCACGCCTGAGACAGTAGCACAGCAGGCAGATGTCCCTGTGCTAGGTATCAAAGGAGCACACACTTTGAGCAGGAGTTGCCTCACACCAGGGTGCTGCATATCCAAAGGTCTTTGCGGTCAGTCGGAGAGCAGAGGGAGTTGGATAGGCAGGAGCGCTCTGTACACTGGAAAACAACTTCCACCATCATGTTTCTCAAAGCCCTCCACCAAGGGTGGAGAAGGAGCCATCCGAGACAGGAGAAAGATCTGTCCCCTAACCACTCCCAGGAAACATTGTGGGTGGCCAGTGCTGTGGATCAGGACCAACTAATCTGCAACAGAACTTCTGTGCCAGAAGAACAGACCCTGAAGGACTCACAGCAGCCAGTGTGTCTTTCCAGCCAAAGCTCCCTGTTCTGCTGCACTGAACCGATTGCTCCATGTTGCTTGCATCATGAACAATGCACAATACGCTGTGTGTGGCTGTGTGTAGTTTTCAGAGCCTGGGAGGCATGGAGTCCTGTTTGGAGTCTGTCTGCTGTGCCTTCCGATTTGGGTGTGTGTCATCTTTAAAGCCTGCGCTCAGTGTGCGGCTGGGTGCAGTTTTGTAGTTATGCTGTCCTGTGCTCCTGTACTCTGCTGATTTCAGACTGCTACATCGCCATTACGTTGCTCAAGATTTCACTGGGCAACCGTTGCCCGTTCTTTGTAGTAGTAGTTTCAAGTTGGTCCATGTGGTTCAGAGCTCCACCAAACTGTGGGGTGGGGCATAGATCAAGTCATAAACAATTATAGATGTTTCCCCTTGGCCAAAGACCCAAAGGACGTGATACCTGGAATATCCACTGAGTGTGATGTAACTGCTTACAACAAGGAGTTGACTGAGGAGTTGTCTGAGAAGTGTTCAGTATCAATCTTCTGTTTGGGATAAAAAAAACATTACAACCGTAGTGAAGGGTCTTACACCTAACCTGGAGCCACTTGAGCCACCTGAAGCTGCAGTTGTATTGCAACAGGCATGTGTTGACTCACAGGGAGCCCTGCATGTCTTGCACCAGGAGGTGCCTACCGGGATTAATAAGGCTACTGAGATGAGTCTCAATGTGTTCTCAACCCCGGTGGAGGTATCCCATTTTTGTAATACTGCTCCATTGCTACCTACTCAGCCTCACCCCAACCTTGACCATAAGGAGTTCGAAAAGCCCATGTCAACCTGTCCTAAAAGAGCAGCTGACATGGCTGACATGTCTAGCCAACATCCAGTCACACTATTTCGTTCATATGGCCTATCCTCTCCACCCACTGACCATTCATTTGACCAGGATTGATCTAAGTAATACAAGTAGCTCCTCTACAGCCATGTTTATCATTCTGGAGTCTTTGCTTATGGTTGTATTGTCAAACTGTGAGGTTATTTTGGGCGAGTTGGACACCAAAGGGGATCAATTACTCAAAACTACTGCACTGGCCGATACACTCCATAACCATTTTTGCCATCTAGATATCATCCATGCAGATTTTCCCAGCTCTTGTCCTGTATACCATGGCATCTTCAGGCATCTCCAACCCTGGCCAACCATCAATGGCCAAACCTTCACCTTCTTCGACGAAGCCTTCCACCTTGCAGTCTCTGGTTGTGGAATTTGTGGAACAGCACATTGCTGTTGGAAGGCGCAGGCGAAAACCGACTGGCCAGGCTTTGATGTATGAACCTTTCACCTCAAAAAAGAAAAGAACGAGGAGGGACTCCCTCGCAGCTAAGACTACAGTAAGCCATGTGTTGACCATTGATAAGTCTGCCACTTTATACCTGCTCTTCCAGACCAGCTTTTCCAGTGACTTTCCCTGTAGTTCCTTCCTGACCACACACTGTGGAGTAGATGGTGAGGGGCCTGAGGGAGCATGTTCTGTTATTCCTGGCTCTGACCATGATGTCACATACCCCTTACCCCTACCTGATCCACCAACAAGAAGCACTGCTATAACTATTAGATAGAAGCCTGTGCTTAAGTCCACAGTACCAGCATCTATTATGAAGGGCAAATGGTTCCACTTTTTGCCCGTTAGGGAAAAAACTCCAGTTAATAACCAGGAGCCACTATTTGAAAACCAATATGTCACTGAAAATCCTTGCATGAACGTCTCTTTTCAGACTGTGTGTGTCCCTGGCCCCCATCCCTGTGGGCAGAATGCCAGAACTGGACCGCTTGGGCCTGCCTTGATGAACTCTGTAAGAAGTGCAGCACTGAACCAATCTCTAACTGAACAGCACTGTAACACAGTATTGCCTACCAGGAAGCAAAGCTACTACATACAGGCACTCCAAATACAGAGCCTCTTTAGTGTCGTTAGTGGCTTGACCTTAAACCAAGCTTGTTTGGTGGATTTATTTCATAGCATAATTCCGCTAAGATACATCCAGAGTAACAGCATCAAAACTATTGCTATCTGCGAGAATGTAACTAGGGCTACATCTATTGTATTCTTTCACATGAATAGTACTTTAACATACATTCTCAAGAAGGTTGACTGTTTGAATCATTAGGTTTATGAGTGCATTGTTGTGAAAGCAGAATATGGCAAAAGATTTTGTCTGGTAAGTCCGGATAGGAACCCACATATCGAAATCGCACGCAGCGATGACCCCATTTACGACCCTTGTGGTGATTCAATTTCTGACCCTAGCTTGCCAAGAGGCACAGGGTTAGTGGATGAACCTCAGGGGGAAGATGCACACCGGGCTTAGTTGGCAAAATTTAGTAGCACAACATGGGTAAAAGGGCTCTTAGTGCCCAACCAAAGGCAATTTGCTCAAATGATCTGTTGGAACATTCTCAGCAACCATCATCTTTTTGATGCAGATGATCTGATGGAAGGAATTGACCATATTCTCTTGTGGCCTTACTGAAGACATGGCTCACCAATCCTGTTCTTGTGGATGGTTGGCACTTCTACTATAAATTGGCCACACAGGGTGATTGAGGACGTCCCAATGGAGGATTACTATTGGGTGTCAAGAAAACCATGAATCTGCAGGAAATTGACACAAACTCCCTGAACATCTTGGTGGGTAGGGTCTCTGGCCTTGAAGCTCCCAAAAGGGGCATTAAGGAACTTATCATTGTTAACATCTACAACCCACCTTACAGGCTTACCCCTGGGACAGTCTTAGCGACAATAGACATCCTGATTGATAATCAACTGGGATGCCTCCCGTGTATTATATGTGGAGACTTTAACGCCAAAATCCCAAAGTCTGCTGATTCCCTGAAGAGGGTGCACACCTCGGCCCTTTTTCTAGAGAATGGTGACCGCCTCGTAAAATATTGTGAGCGGGGTCTATTCAGCTGGGCATTTCATGATTAAGGGTTCATTTCCATCTGACTCTGCCCCTCAATGTACACGCATTGGGCATAAGTCGGTGTAACATCTTGGACTATGCTTTTAAGGCTAATGCTGCTACTTTGATCAAGGATATCGTCATAATACACAGGATTGAGAGTGATAATTTGCCCCTTGTCTTTAGTCTGAATGTATTATCACCACCTCATCCTCTCATTTCTACAGGGGTATTGGTTGTCCGTGCTGCACTGAACAGTATCTCTTGGAATGACTGACGACTTGAGTTGCCATGGTATCTTTCATTGAGCGTAGCAAAGAAAGGCCATCGAATATCGCCCCTAATTCACCAGAGTCTGCTATTAAAGAATTCAGAGATTACATTGCAATAATAATTTCAGATACTTTTTTCCAAGAGAGTCACTAGAGCACATCAAACTACAAGACACATACATAGTCACCTCTTTGATCAGCTCATTGTTAAGAGGAGAAGAAGCCTGTGGGTCACCCCCCTGTGAATTATCAAGATTATCTCACATTAATCTTGCAAAATGCAACTACCGTAACTGACAGAGATGCCATACATACCAAACAGAGTGCACCTCTAGTCGGACTAGCATTAGAGAAAGACGTCCGACAGTTATGAAAAGCCATAGAGGGTCATAGCCCAGCCCTATGCAACATCACTGGTGTTCTGGAACCGGTATGGATTGCATTCCTTACTAAAACCCTAGGAAATGGAGGGAATACCTTACCTATGCCAATTATTCAATGGACTAAATGTCACTTTAGGAAAGATCCACGTCACATCTTGAAGCTGAATAGGGGAAGGAATTCCTCAAGAGCTCCAGGCCTGGGTGGCACTTGCAGCTTCCTGAAAATGGATGCTGTTTATTGGGCATCTGCACTTGATTGGCTTTTCCATTGGATTGAAGAAGGCCAAATTATTCCATTCTCATAGCATGACAGCATTATCGTACCAATATGGAAGAAGGGGAGCCAGGGATTATTGACTGCTTGCGATGCTGGACACCTTTTCCAAGATATTCTCTCCGGTTTCCATAGGGGACTAAGTACCACCACTAACTGCTTCGCATTGACAAAAGTCATCCAACAGGCATGGAGCATTTGTTGAAGTTCATTCTTTGTGGCATTAATCGACTATAGTGTGGCCTTCAACCCTGTGAATAGGGGTCGGCTTTGGAAAAAACTATCAGAGTGGAACATCCCTGACAGCTTGCTCTCAATGATTATCGCTCTCCATGAGGGCAACCGTGTCCAGATCCGGTTGGATCAAATTGGGGGTACATCAATTTGGATCCCTACTTATCAGGGACTAAAGCAGGGATGCAACTTGTCGCCCCTCCTTTTCAATCTGTATCTACCTCACATGGAAATAGCATTGAGCAACCCTACCTCGATTGCCCCAAAGCTGGGTACCTCTCCACTGTTGTGGATGGGGTACGAAGACGATATCGTGTTGATGGACCTTACTCTAGCTGGTCTCCAGGTCTCCTTGAATTGTCTGAAGACTTTTTCTGATTCTAATTCTTGGTTATTAATATCAATAAAACCAAGGTTATAGTATTCAGTCTCCGTCATTGTAAAACTAAACAAATGGGATGGAGTCTGGATGGGAGACCATTGGAAGTGGACCTCGAATAAAAATACCTTGGCATTCGATTCGATCATAGCTTATCTGGTTCCCGCCACATGGAATATCTTAAATTGAAAGGTGTCCAGGTCATAGGGCACTTGAAGAAACTGGCTAGCAAGGGTGGGGGTTCTTCTGTGGGCATTCTGGATTAATTGTATTTGGCTAATCTCCTGCCTATTTCCATGTATGGAATGGAAAGTTAGGCTCTCACAAACATTGTTGAACTATCTAAACTACAGAGTGTACTCCAGATGAAACTGTTTCGACTTCCAACGCATACTCTGGTGGAAATGATCTGCCTAGAATTAAGTATGGTTTCATGTTTAGCGAGAGGCCAGCTTTCTTGCCTGAATACTCATTGGGAACTGGCCAATGCTCCAATTGGGAGGTTAAGCCATCTCATTTTGAAGCCGCGCGGACAAAAGGCTCCTATATGCCACATAGCAATTTGGCTAATATCATCTCTGCCTCCAAGAGTTGGCACCCTATGGTTTTGGTCGACCCTTTGAAGCTCCAATTTCAGTGCTACAAATATGAGATTGGAAAGAAGGTTGTCACACTTCACCTTGAGTTGCAAACCAAGGAACTCCAGACTAAGAAGAATTTCTCCCAGTTCCTCAAATATATCATAACTTGATTGCACTGAGATCAACTGCCCTAAAGGCAGCTGGAATTCGTCATGACTTAGGCTAGGAAGAGCTATGGTCACTACTGATGAATGGCAATGATGAGTCTTGCATTATATTATTCACAATTTTGTGGATAAAGATGGTATAGATTCTGGAAGCCACTGGTGTGTACTGAGTGGGTGGAGCGGGTAACCATAACCACTTTCCTAATCTGTGTTCATCTGGGAGGAGAGACTGGTGAATTGCCTTTGAGGCTTTGTTGCAGGGACTTAAGGGAGGCATGGGGCGGATGTTGTGTTGGGTTTGTCAGGTTGTGTTGAAAATGGGGGAGACTTCCACTTCCCATACCTGTACTGTTCTGGGAGGGGAGATTGGCAAAGTGTCTTTGTGGTCTTGTCGCAGTGCTTTGAGGGAAGGGTTGGTGTGGATGTTGTTGTGTTTTAGTTTGTCAAGATGTGCTGAAAAGTTGTATTTGGTACAGCTGTATAACATGTTAATTAATAAATAAACAATAGGCAAGTCACTGGTGCTTGTGTCTGTGTTTCTCCAGGCAGCCAAACTATTGCACTGCATCTAAACCAGAGACTAGTTGTGTCAAGATCACTCTTGTTTTCAACCCAATTCCTTTTCATATTAGCACCTTAAGTACCATCCCTGGAACTACATTCAGTAGTCTTAGGGGTGAGTTTTTGTATAGTAATCTCTTTTTGTTCTTCTTACCGAGGGTGTGTTTTACCGAAGTGTGTAGATTTTTTATAGAACCTTGATTGGACATCCCCTTTATTACAGACTGTGATACTGTGTTGTTTGAGTCACTACTGGTTCATCTCCACACCATTCTTAAGAGTATATTCTTCCCTCAGCCACATTACCAGAAAAGGTGAAGGAGGTATAGCTCTGGATTGTACCTGTTTTACCTTTATGATTGCAATGTGTTTTGGCTTGTAGAAGTGTGAGGGCTGAGTGGGCCATTTTACCCCTACTCAGCCTAGTACACCTGGCAAGCAGAATCACATTTTTCACAAAATGAAGCACACTTGGAGGTGGTAGTTCAAATCCAGCATGGCAGCCCACTCCAAACCCAGAAATGACGGCTGGAAACAAAGCCACCAGGAACATACACACATACAATATTACTGTTAGTCACAAAGCACAGATAAGAGTTGGACAACAACATGCTACAAGGGTCAAACCTTAATGTATGAAGAATTGCTCATGATCTCTGAAAATGTAAACCATTTTAAGTTCTACAAAGTCAACTGAACTGCAAAGTCAAACCCCTTTTCCATTGTTTGAATTATTATCAAGGAGTTAACTAAAGTGATCTCTGGATAGAGATGGTCTGATTCACAAATCATGTTTCAATGGTTATTTCTGTTCCCATAGAGAGCGCTTTGCAAATGTGTATTTTAAAATGCTTTTGTAACCTTGCATTATTTACTAATTTCTTATGTATTTTTCTTATGTGAATGCTTTTTTTAATGCTCTTCTTGAATGGCACATGCAGCTGAAAACATAAACACACGCAAACTCAGTGTAGGAACGTGTTACCGCTGATAAGGATATGATTAATATTTGTCTTTGTTTTGTGGGTGGGAAGTTTGAAATGTTCATTGTTGAAGCCCTGAAAACAATGGAAATTTCAAACTTACCACCCAAACAACAATAATAAAAATATAGTAATATGAACAATAACTACAACAAAAACAATAATAATAACATAACCACAACAATAATCATAATTAGCACCCGGAATGGGGGGCACAGTCAATCAGGTTCCAGGGATCACAGACTTAAATCTCTGGTCTCAGCCCATTGTCCAAGAACCCCCCTGGCTGCCTCACCCATCCCACTGCACCATCTTCCCACCACCCTCCTGCTTCTTTTTTTAAACTATTCCCCAATCCCTCTCCCCTGCCCCCTTCCGCTGCTTCCACAGCAGCTTCACTGCCTCTCACTTTTCCAGAAGTCATGGTAATGGAAGAGGAGCTCCGTATGGATCTATAACCACGGTGGCCATCTTGGCAAAGAAGGTTCATTCACTGATTTCGTATCTTGGAGTGCTAATGGCGTTATGCAGCCATTCCCCTGGTAACACTGGTGGGTGATGGCCCCCATTAAGCACCCTCACCTCGCTTTGGCCATTACCCCCCAGCGTTGCCAGTGGAATGGGTGCATAAGGCCACATAATAAACTTTTTTGTATTTAACCATGCAGGCACTCCTCTAGTAATGTCCTAATTGCTTAGTGCTATATTTGACATATGTTAAAACTACCAAACATAATTAAACCCATTGTTAGAAAGGGCCTTTGCACAGCCAAAATACACTTTGCACTGTTCCATGAATCAGGCTGTTTGTTGGCAGTGCAAAGTCACTTTGCACCAGTGAAAAGTACTCTGCTCCGTGCAAAATAGTCCATGAATCAGTCCCATGAGGTTTCCAAATTCTCTTTACAGAGAATGGACATGTGAAGGCATCCCAGTTCAGAACATATATTTCAACTCACAATCCTGCGGAGTAAAATCCATCGGAAGAGCCATTCTTTCCCGTTGCTTGAAAGCTCACGTCCCACCCTAAAGGCAAGCTGAAGCAACACATAAAAACCTATTTATTTTGGTAAATCATCAGATAAATAAAGAGGGGCTCAACCAATGTCTAATTCAAGCACCCTATTTGTGTTTAAACAATGCAAGTATCAATGAAATATGTATATGTTAACACCGACTATTCATCAGTAATCAAATGCTTCATTGCGGACTCACTGTACTTTAAGAAATATGCAAACAAGGGAAGGTGCCCATGGTGTTTAGGAAAGGCCTAAACGGAGGGCATGCTACCTATAGCACATATAGGACCCGCCCTGATCCAAGTAAAGAGGCACCAGAGGATAGTTCTGCAGGACACCGATATAAGCTTCTTATCAAACTAGCAATGGTTCACTAGCTTTTTAGTATAACACACCTACAGTTCTTTGGTCATGACAAATGGGCAATTGCTTCAGCAGGTAGACTAGCACCCTGCCTTCTTCAGGTGAATTGTCATACGTCACGTGAATGTTGAATCACTTTTGGCATGGCGTTCTGGAGGTACAAGCCCACGAGGTGGCTCCACATCTTGACATGGCTTTAGTCACTGGTGTGTTCACAGCAAGATACTTTTGCATTCCAGTCAGGCTGGCATTTGCAGACTGTCCTCACGGGCCGGAACTTTATCTAGGTTTGACCCTAAGTGTATTTCTGTCCTTTGGGTTTAATATTGTCAAAGTGCACCCCATTGGATCATTGCTGCTTTCGGGGGTGATCACTTCCGAATGCTGACACTCTTCACTATTCACAGACAAAAACCGTCAAGAAAATATTGATGAAGAAGATCACTTGTTCATAGTGTTTCCCAAATATCCATCAGAGGTTATACAAACATCATATCTAAGTTCCCTTATCAATATGTTCAAGTGGGAAAGGATCACACATTGCCACTTTGCATACAATCGCAGCTCCGGGGACTCGAAGCCAGTGGAATAACAAACATAACGTGTGCCTTGTTTTCCATTTTTCGAGCGTTTAAACAAAGGAATGCAGAAGCATATGTTCCATCTTTATCGCCTGTGACTGTCTGGCAGGAAAGAGACACCTAGAAATCGTGCTTCGTCTATTTCTAGTCTACGTTATTTTCGAAGGGTGCCAGCTGAGTATTTTTAGAAGTGTAAAGGCCTGTAATGAACTCGTGCCTATTAAAAGAATCTGCGGCTTCACTCTGCTTTTGAATGAGGAATATGATTAGCAGGGTTGCTCAGACTGATTCTCGGCGTCATGAGCCCTTAGTAATGAGGCCTAGTCCCGTTCCAGGTCCTAACACATGTTATTTAAAGATCTACAGCCCAATCAGATGGAAAAATGCAGACTGCCGTACTGCAGTCATTATAAGTCAACACAGAGCTTCCTTCAGAGTTGGAAAGTCCTCCTTTTGGCAGCGGTTGGTATTTTGATGGGTGGCACCGCATCAGCTTTAAAATTTAATTGAACAGCTTGCGATTCCAGAGTGAACTATGATTTTGGTCCATAAAGCTCTCTCAACCACTGGTGATGTTGCTATCTGTACAATCACAGGCTGTTTGAGGGAGAAGCGTAACCTACTGTGTGGGGTAAAAGCAGGCTAAGACTGGGCCATACAAAAATGCACATTTGCCCTACAATCGCAAATAGCAATCTGTATCGTTTCATGTAAACTGAGTACTAATTAAAAAGGCACTTTTTGTCAAATGTGTTGCAAAAGGTGCAATTTAAAGCACATGTTGGCCACTATTGCAGTAACCTTGCACAAGTGAAAGTGCAATTACCACTTGGGAATAAATAGTACATACAATTTAGCATTTCAATGCATAGTTGCACGAGGATAAAGGACACGCACTACAGCAAACATTACCATTTTGCATAAATACAATGATAGACTATGTGCATGACTGACAAAAAGAAACATCAATGGGGAAATCCCATTGAAACACTCTTTGTAAATCACGATCTATGTTTTTCATGCCAGAACCATTTTTTTCAACAAGGCGACCACAATGATTGGTCGATTATTCCCTAATTTAACGACAGCCGATGTATCTATATGAAACGGATGAAGTTCTGAGTTGGCCCTGAAAGTATTCGATCCTGAGTCAAAGACCTAGCTCACCACAAGAGCTTAAAATGATAAACCACATAAAACATGTACTATTGGGTTGGTTATCTGTCCATAGCACCAAGATGCCCCTGTGTGGGTGACTGCACGCTCTACCAATACAGCTGTTTTGTTATGTTATGCTGATAATTAATTAATGTAAATGATCACGCACGCTACCACCTGGCCCCATACTGGAATGCCTTGTGTAGAAATGGTTCCAAATTCACTAAGTGAAGAATATCAATCAATGGCATTTGGATATTTCAAATTATATCCATATACATCAAGATCCTCCCCAATCTTTAAACATTTTGATTTTCAAGAGAAACATTTACAATGAAACAAAGAATGAAAACCATGCAGCTGCAACTATGAATTTACCATTGAATGAGTGAAGGTTAGTGAGCAATGTCACTACTGTTGCACACATTTCTCCATTCCAACTCTTGGCACAGTGGAATTGTACCTGCCCAAACAATCCGTTCTGACCCACAGAGGAACTATATACTCTAGCTAAGCAAAATGTAGAGACTTAGGGTCCATAAAACCAATTCTGAACCACAGTGGAATGCCTTACTGTAGATAACCCAAATGTAAGGACTTGACATGGGGTACATACACAAACATGCAATCAGTTCTGACCAACAATGGAACTACATACCGTAGCTAAGCAAAATGTAAGGACTTATGATTCATATTTAACCATACTGTCAATTCGATGTGTGGGGTAAAATATAGCCCCTGAATGCTAGAAATAAAGAAGCCAGAGTGATTGGTGGTGTCCCATTGAAGTCTAAAGCTGTACAGAAATGGTGATGTCAGACAAGAGGCCTATTGAACTAAAGACATGCCTAAATCTCAAATGAAGGAGACATGCTAGGAAGTTCAAAAGTGTGAAGATATGTGCAGTGCATTTCAGCAAGGAAAGGGAAAGACATGTGGCTGAAAATGCTGTTTTGTTAAATCCATTGAAAGCTACACTTTTTACTCAAAGAGACAGCAGAGTGTACATTATCTCCAGTGTAATACCAGACATGACATATGGATATAAGGCCCAGATGCCTTATAAAATGCTTCATGTAAAATGTATTGTATGTGAGTTTAAAATCCATTTCTTTCAGATTTGTTCATGCAGCTGGGCATTTCTAAAGAAATGACACTTTAACCTCAAAGACCTTTCCTCTGCTTGTCCCAGAGAGGGTGGTTTGGTTGTCAACAAACAATCAGGTCCATTGCTTAAACATACTAAGAAATACACTGCCATTGGTGGCAACCACAGGTGGAAATAGATAAAGCCCTGCAGCATAAATGACCTTGAGGTCAAACTGCTGCTGCTGAACTCTTGCGAGACACACCCAAGCAGAGAGGCCCCAAATCCTGCATTGGAGACAGGGACCAGGAGACATAGAAGCTGACTGGGACCCCTTAGAGGAGCCAGAGGGGACTATCCTTGACTAACACCCTTGCTGTCTCAGCGGTGCCCTGCTATTCCCTGGTGCCCATTACGAGGCCTCACCTATAAGTAAAATTATCCCAAAGCCATAGACTGTGTAGGCCCTGCATTTTCGTATTGTTCTAGTTATTTACTCATAGCAAAATACCCTGTCTGGCTATGTAGATCCTTAGTATATTTAATTAAAGTAAATCAATTGATTCCCCTATAGAAATCACAGGATGTGTTTTGTTAGCATTCATAACTAACAAGCTCCCCCCAGTGTGTTTCTAGCCGGTATAGACATAAAGATTTGCAAGTGAGTGTGCAGGGTGCAAAACGAAATTCCCCATTTATCCCTTCATTTTAAATCAGAAGTATGAAGCCTTGTATTTCATTTGCATGTGTGGTGGGAAACACAAAATTGCCTCTTTGTTCCCATTATGCTCTGACCTAAACCACAAAGCCCTGCCTGTTCTTTTTATGTGTGGAAAAATGATTTTTCCAAATGTTTTTCTTTCCCTCATATTGCAGTAATAAGTGCAAAATGATTTTCCCCTTGAATGCCTTTTCCAAAGAGGGCACTTTTCTATCGGAACCCAAAATGATGATCCCATTGTGCTCCCACTCTCTCCCACTTGCCTTCAATTCAGAAGGGTCAAGTCTAATTGATGTTTAGAGGGTGGGGGTTGCTGGGAGGAACAGTATTATAACCACATCAACAGTCATTGTGTGCCTTGAATTATTGTTTTTCTGTATTGGTGAGTGTTTTCAAAAGAAAGCTGCAGGAAATGTTCACTGCACATCATAGTATTATCTCTGTGTTGGTGCCATTAAGGAAGTCATTGTTGTTCTTGTGTTGCCACAGCATTGGTGGTTGTTGTTAGTCTGTTTGTCAAAATTGTTTAAAATAAATTAATAAATCTATATTCTTAAAACACACCGGCCTGGGTTCTGGTCCATTTTGGCACCGGGTATTTGTTGTGATTGGGTGGAAGTTGGGTTGGAGGCCTTACCAAATTTAACCTAAACAAATGAATAGTGCTTTGTTGTGCGCCACCTTCATTGGGGGGGGGGGGGACTCCCTGATCTGAGTGTGACCGTGTAATAAACCACAATTTGACCAACAGAGGAATGACACACTTTAGCTAACCGCAATGAAATACCATACGATCAATTCTGACCGACAGAGGAATGACCTGTTGTAGCTAACCAAAATCTAAGGAATTAGGGTCCATATTTGTGTATTCCGGGACCAATGTTCCAAAGAGTGATGGTTCATACGAGAATCTTCACTGCCCTACAGATATATGAAAAAAACAGGGGTGTAGCTAGGATTTACAAACAGGGTGGGCGTGCATTTTATAGAAGTGGGCCTATGGTCGGGATTCCCATAAACAATTTTGCCAGCCTGTTTTGCTTTCTGCGTTCCTGTGGAGCAGACCAAAGTCAGAGTGTTTATTGTCTATCTTCATTGCATTGTTATTGGCAGATGATACTATGACCCAACATAATTGACGGTTTAAGGTTAATTGGCAGAAACTTCTCAGACAGAGTTCCAACTAATGCATGCAGGTTTGTGAGATGTATTGACCCACTCCGCTATGCTATGTGGCATCACCCTGCCAGTTATGGTGAAAGAAACAGCAATAATGGTGGCAAAACCCTTGTGTGAGCCAAAAACCTACAAAAATGTGCGCTTCAGCACACAAAGAGAGGGATGCACAACCAGCCACCCATGTTGCATGTGCGGTGGAATAGAGCACGCCCTGCAGAAAATATGCCAGTGGGCTCCATGACCAGCAAACAGAGTGCAGAGAGAGAATCAGCACTTTGCATGTGAAGCCCCAAAATGGACCTACAAATGCCATCTGCTTTGTTGCTAAAAACTCCAAAATGCCTATAACACAACACTTCTCAACATTCAAAATCTGGCCTGGTGCTAAAATCCATGTATCTAATGAAGTATTGTAAACAGACAAAGTCCTAATGTGAGAAGCAAAACATTCTTCAGACAAACTGGATTGTCTGAAAACTGACAGCCTATGCCAACATCTGGGTGCAGTACCACCTGAACGACAGCTGTCAGATGAGTACTGATGAAACTTTAAAAGTGACCTAAAACTAAAAAGTCTGCTGGATTAGCAAACATAAAAAGGATTGTTGCCAAAAAGGAATACAGATTTTAGTTGTGTTTTTGATCCCACAGATTTTAAGGCTAAGAAAAAAATATATTTATGTTTGATCTAACAAAATTGGGTTTTTGCTGGATTAAAAAAGTTAATTAGCCTGGCTGAGCTACAAGAACTGGAAAAGCAGGTTTCTCCCAGAAGGAGGGCCTTCCTCTCAGCAGAAACTCATGGGGAGGTGCTAATTGCTGGTTAGCCCAGACGTTTGTCTAGAAAAAGAGAAGGAACAATGACAGAGCTTCAGCCAGGAAACTGGAGGTGTGAAGGGGTTGTTAATGCCTCCTGCAAGGAACAAACAAGGAGGGTGATGCCCCTGGAATGCAGGGAGACAAAAAGGGGTGGACCATCTGTTGCTAAACATGAACAAAGACCAATTCTTAAAAGACCCATAACTTGTCATCCAGAAGGGTGTTTTAATATAAAAAGGACAGAGCTATTAATCTAATTTTCGGATGCACATTTTAAGAGGCGGCAAAACCGTTCGACATGCTCTGGACAGGAATGGCAATATATGTGGTATTAGGTGAAATGTATAAATGTTAGATTTGTGAAAATGTAAACGCACATCCCTATGTTAAACACACACATTTGTGGAAAGTTGCATAAAGTTTGGAAATTGTGTTCATAGCAAAAAGGACAAAATTCTGTAGAAATCTGAAAAAAGATCCCACAGCTACAGGATTTTGAGAAACAGATGCTACATAAAAAATGGCATCTTTGTGTGTGATTTGTATAAAGGTGACCAATGTAGAAATGTACATTCAGTATAACATCTGATTTTGAGACCTGTGGCTAAAGGGAGGTTTCTCAGGATTGTAAAGCAAACCATAAAATGTGACATCATCCGGCCTTGATCCAATCACTGAAATTGCAAGGCGGAGATGAAGTTTGGTCCAATCCCAGCTCACAGGGGCAGGCTTAGCTAAGCCAGTCCATACACCCCCTTTGTGATGTCATTGTATAGCATACATAGAGACAGCTGACAACACATAGAGACTGACAGATCAACTCACTTTCCTGATTCTGGCGAAGAACGAAGGGCAAACCCTTCAACCAGTGAAAACGAAAGACAAATCAACAGAGGAGGCAACATAGAAAGGAAAGAAAACACTCAGACCTGCCTTCGGGACATTTGCAGAGCATCTAAATCAAATGCACTTATACAATGCAGGATAACTATTTATCCTGATACAAATCCAATGGTATGCAAAGGAACTTTTGTTAAAGCAAATATATATGTTGCCATCCGAGAAACTGACCATAGCAACGGCCCGCCTACTCTTCTTCATACGACTGCCAACCGATCACGTGACTGTGTGGGCTCCTCCTCCCCTTCCCAGCAATCCTTACGCATAACGAGCAAGAGCATTTCGTAAGGGCTGATTGTGCTGAGGAACCTCTGGCTGCCTGTGAGACGCGATCTGAACTTGGAATTCTTTTCTTCTGTTACAGTGATCACAGTACCATTTCAATTGTGGGAGTGCAATCACATCTATATACAAAAACCTAGCGCTTCAAAACAACTGCTTGAACACTATTTTATTTTGCTTGTTTTTTAGTGACTGTGTGGGCTCCTCCTCCCCTTCCCAGCAATCCTTACTTCAGCCCAGCATTCGCACGCATGTATTTCGAGCAAGGGCATTTTGTAAGGGCTGATTGTGCTGATTGTGCTGGAGGGTCTGGAGGGTAAACCATACTAATTAGTGCATATTACTAGTGCCATTTTTTATCAAGTATAAACCACTGTTATATTAGGATTGATAATACAATTCTGATGGTTAAATTGTATACTCTGCGCACCAGTATGCCCCCGGTTGAGCCGTTAGCTAACTGCCCTTATGACTTCCATACTACAACTAAACGGGGCATGCAGGGCGTACCTCTACGAGCTCCTACCCATGGCAGGACAATGTCGCACACTAGCGACATCCGGAAATTCTATTCTGAGTGCCTACCTACAGTAGAGCAGACAACTGTGAGTGAGACTGACAAAATAGTGAGTTCTTCTTGTGATATGGTGCTGCCGTCTGGAGCGGCTGCGGTTAACATCACACCGGGGTCTTTACCAGTTGATCTATGTACCCAATCAGATTCATTGTTAGCAGCATTCACTGAACCTGATCTGTTGGGCGATTATGCTTTGCCTATAAAATCCAAAACAACAATTGATGTTCTGATACATACAGAACCTGCACAAATACAAAGGGCTAACACTGTAGACCTGACGAGTCTCCCTTTGGGTGACGACGCAGAAATGCGAGAAGTTGCACCACAGACAATCAATATTACACCACTCCACGCTACCAGTGAAATAGACAATCAATTAAGTGAACCTTTGGACAAGGAACATTTATCACAATCACCGGTTTTCCTGATTCCTCGTTGGAATCGTCAGTATTGTCCATCTCTTTTACACAGCCCTCCCCACAACAGCAAAAGCATAACAACGCTGTACCACCGAGTTCACTAGTACCACACATGATGCTGCCCACTGAAATAAGGCTGCAGCTATGAACACAGTGTTATTTTCATTGGCAAAACTGTATGAAACTTTAGACTCACGGATAACCGACCAGAACTTTCTACTAAGAGAATTATTGTAAAGTAAGGAAATGCAAACATCTTTGAGTAAATCCTTGACGGCTGCCAATATAAGTGTGCAACATGATAAGATGACTGGCTCGACATGTTCGAGAAACCTGGATGTGAACTCTACGGACAAAAAAAGTCACAGCACAAGGAGGAGGAAATTAATAAGACAGATATGAAAGGAAAGAAAAACCAGTGTGTGGATGAAAAGAATGTAGGACAAAGGTGTGTATTGCAAGAGAGTTGTGAAAATGAGATAATCGAGCATGCTGTGATGAGTCTGGCAGGAATTGCAGAAAATCAAATGCCAGTGATTCTGCCTTCTGTACCAAGTAATTTGATGTATAACATCTTCAGTGCCAAAAATAAAAACAAAAAACTTACTACTGAGCCCTCATTGACAAAAAAGTCTAAAAATCAGAAACTAACGAAAATGCAAAAGAGCAAAAACTCTAGGCAATTTGCCAAACTGTTGCCTTTGCCTGACAAAGAAACTCAAGAGAAGACTGCAGCCATTGTGTGTAAATACACTGCAATATCCAGAAGCAAGGCTGCCTCTCCAATGAAAAACCTGGCACAAAAAGAACCCATAATATCAGTGGAAACAGATTTTAGGTATGACCCTCTAGTCAACATAGTTGAGGAAGTGGCGAAAATAGAAAAACCAGGTGCCACGTTAAAAACATACCCTGCTTCGCAGATGGTCACAAATAAATAATCAGGGGGAAATACAATGAAGCAGGTTGAAGATCTCTCATTCATGACCTTGGAAAACAGGCGTGAGGAAATCCAAAAATCAATGGGCCTATTTATGTCACGATTCCAACCAAGTGCCAAATCAAATACCACCAATGAAAGTGCTCTTAATGGTAGGTCAACTTGGATAAACAAGCCTAACACATATGAGTCACAAATATGTCAGAATAATATGAACTATGGAGTAGGGTCCCCGTTAACAAGTGGTCCTCCTACACCTCAGACTAAGAAAAATGAAACGAAGGTCAATCCGAAGAATCTGCATAACAAATGCAGCGATTCAACTCATGTAAGTTTAATTCTACAGTGTTGTGGTGGTGAATTTGGCTTATATGATTTGAATCGATCTTCGGTACTGAATATACTAAACAACATTCTGAATTTACAGGGCACTAAATCTGATGATATAGCACAAATTGAATTCATCAACGATTATGATTGATCAGTGGTGAAGATTTGGATGCTGTTGGCCTCAGTCAAATATGCAATCTGGCAAGCGAAAACTGAAATATATCAGCTAGGCTTTATTATCCTAAATCCAAAGGAAGTATCGAATGCAACAAACAACTACCCTAATCTGCAACAAAGAACGTTACGAACTTCTGTAGAAACGAAAAGTCCCTTAACAGTGTTGTGTTCGACAGGTAATGACAACGAACTAAGATATGTATCATATCCTGCTGTGGGTAATGGGATGAATAGCTGAAACCAACCAGACAATAATTTAGCCTCTTGGAACACTCGAGGCCACGTGCATTTAATAACATCCTCGGTATCCCTCTTGGCTCAGGATGACATCATTATATTACAAGAAGTGTGGCTTAACTCACCTCCTTCTTGGGAAAACCACCAAGTATCGTTGGTGCCGTCAATTAATCAAACCAGGGGTAGACCAAAGGCCGGACTCATAATAGCAGTTGAACTTTAAAGCAGCCTGAAAATTGGACCATGGCTTTCCCCAAACAGTTTTATTCAGTTGGTGTGAATTATATTAGAAGATAGGATGATAGCATGTTTGAATTTGTATTGGAACCATCTTAGTATCCAGGACAGTCGCTTTTTTCAGAGACCTAAACATCTGTCTAAACATGATTGACAAAACTCCTAACGTAAATCATACCGTCATAGCTGGCGATTTGAATATGAACTGTTTGGACAAGAAATGCGGGAAGATGAAGGAGACTGTGCAGCAATGGAATAGCCTGATGAAAGTGAGAGGATTTAATCTGATCAATGGTGCAGTGCCAGGCAATACTCCACCACAGGCAACTTGGCGGCAAGGGCGCTTGGCCTCCACAATTGACTATATTTAGAAGATAGTGGGCTATTTTCGAGGGTTACCTCATTTAAAGTCATAGATCAGGCACAGAGCGACCATAACACTATTCACCTAAATTTGGCATGGCCTAAGACGCTTGCAAAAAAAGAGACATCAACGGTACGATAATGCACTATCAATCTCTTCGATTTAGATGGACTACACCTGCTCCAAATGATTTACTCTTGGCTATATCATACTCTAAATACATCCTAGAACCAAACATTTGTTATCTAGATGGAGAATGTGTTGCTATTTTACAGTTATTTAAAAACAAAGGGCAATCAAAGCCTGGGGTAAAGCAGTCGCATTTGCATGCATAAGATGAAGAGGTTCAATATCAGAAAGCTAAGATACAAAAGGACATATGGGCTTTGATGCAGCTGGATAGCCCTGATAAAATACAAGAGATCTCAAGATGTAAAAACAGATATAAAAATTGGATAAAACAGCGCAAGGCGGCTATGATCTTAAAAGATGCTCAAATCATGTTGTATTTCATAGTCTCCAAAAGCTCTGCCTTAGTGTGGGGCTTAATAGAAAACAGTATACGGTGCCAAACAATCGATAACACAGATCAACGTAGTGCCAGAAGAAGTGTGGATTCAATATTACGAATCCCTATATGCTGAAGTTCATTGGCCGAGTCCGCAACTGGGTGTGAATGTTAACAAGAATGGTCAGCTGGCATTTGATGAGCTAGATATTGTGATAAACATCTAAAAACTTAGCACATCTAGGGCGCCGGGGCCTGATGGCTTGTCTAATGCCATGCTGAAAAAGAATCCAGAAGCATGGGCCTCATTTTGCAAACAATATTTGAACAAGTTATACGTAGTAAGAATATACCTCACTCCTGGCAAAAGTCGATTATAGTCCCTATATACAAAAAGGGGGACAGACTGGATCCACGTAATTACAGACCAGTCGCCTTACTTGATGCCCCGGGGAAGATTTTTGCGCGATTGGTATTGAAAGACTTCAACAAATGGACCAATGAAGCAGGCATCAATGATCCATTCCAAACGGGATTTGTAGCAGGCCTAGGCACCACAGTTAATCTTCAGGTGTTGCACGCAAGTAAAACAAGCAGTCTTTATGGCATTTATCGACTTTGAGACTGCCAATTACTATTTAGTAAATTGTCAAAAAGTTCCTGCCCTGTGTATTTACAGCACTGGATAATTGAATTTGAGTCTAATACTTTGATTCAAGTAAAGATTATCAATGGACAGAAGAGTATCAAGATCCATTAACACCTATAAAGGTTTAAAACAAGGTTGCCTTTTGACATCCACCTTGTTTAATTACTTCAAATATGATGTGGCAAATGAATTTAAGGAAGTAACATCTGACACAACATGGCTGGGACTCAAAGCAGTCACCTGGTTGTTTTATGCTGATGACCTGGTGTTACTTGCTAAAACGCCCAGGGGTCTCCAAGCGTTGCTTGACCAACTACGGAAGTATGTCAATGACAATAACTTAAGCATAAATGTGGCAAAAACCAAGACCCAATAACAAGACCAGGACATTTCATCAAGCTTGGGCATTACTGTCCCAGCCAGTTGAAAATGTTGTACAATATAAATATTTAGGATTAAATGTGAATGTTTTGGCTTCTGATGCCACATATCATGATGAATTAAGAACTAAAATCAGAATCACCACTTCACAGGCCTCCATAATTAATCACAAATATGAGCTATTTTCATTAAAGCCAATACTTACTTATTATTGTGAAAAAGCTGTCCCCACGGTGATATATGGTGCGGAGACTAGGTCGTGGAAAGATGAGATGTCCTGATCTAGATTGGAAGGCGCTTTCTGGAAAAATGTATTACATGTACCTAAAGCGGTCCCTATTTGTCTGATACGATATGAAATGGGACTCCCTTCTCTGTATACCATGTACATGTGGAGATTGTGTAGTCTGTATCGTAAATGTATGATGAGCCAGCATGGGAATACTATTCTACATGTATTGTCAACTTACATGAAAACGACAACTCATTGGGAAATGGTTATATGGAGGGAGAAGGTCAAAGCCTTTTTACAAAATACAGAGGTCTCAGAAGAACTGTTGTTAACAAACCCTGACAGAGCGAAATACAACATTATGATATGAGATTGGATTAACACGTATGACCAATGCCAAAACACCAAGCATGCAAAAGAGCACAACATCATTACAAAAAAAATAAGGACTCCGGAAACTTACGTTATAAAGTTCCCGGGAGCCAAATTCAGAGATCTGTTTTTAAGATTCAGGATGAATATATGGCACACCAAAAGTGTACTGGCTAAATGGAGACTGATTCCTCTGGAAGCGGATATTTGTTGTTTTTGCAAAGACCCTAAAGCATCTGAAACCTTGTCACATCTAATTGCGGTTTGTCCGATGCTGCTAGATAAAAGAATTGAATATTTCAAATCGCACTTTGAAGTTCATAGCTCTTTGTCTATTGAACAGTTTGGTACTATGTTTACAATACTCAATCAACTAAAGTAAGAATAGCTACAAGATAGAAAACCATTTTGATAATGCTAAGACAGCTAGCGGCTATTCACAAGTCAGCAAGCCTTTCTGAACAGCTCAGCACATCATACTGTATAAGTGAGATGTAGAATTGCTTATGTTTTATTTGATCCTATTGCCCTTCGATGGTTTTTCACTGATTTTTTTATTTGTTTTTTTTCTTTATTTAATGTAAATTGTACAATGTAAATATGTAAAAACTGTATAACATTTAAAGTTGTAATTGTAAAGCAATTATGAATTTTTGTATTTTTATGAATTTGTATAAATGTATTGAAAAGTTGATTAATCAATGAATTGCCTTTCAACACAGAATGGCATGGGATCTATCCCTATGATTCAGGACACATAATATCATTCATACCAGCAATGGTCAATTATAAATGCAGTATCATCCAATCCACCATTTCACATTAAGGTATAATAATAACCTTTCGCTCTGGAAGCACATATGATGTCAAAGTGAGCCTATGAGAAATCCAAAATCACTAATCGCTATTGTTAACGGATTAAACCTCAGGCCTTGAAAAAGACCGGGGGTCGAAACACATGTCGGCTGTTGCTCCTTTTGGACAATAAAACAACCTTATATTGCATATGGTTTTGGACTATTGAAACGTCGTATTGAAACTTTATTGAATTGGAACGATTGACCTTGAGCGCAAGCCACACCCCTGAAGCCAAATCCTAAATTTTCATTGTTATACACAAACTTTGTGGGAAGTTTGAGGGGGCAGGATTTGTTTTGCTGCCAGGGTAACCTGTACTAATCTTTAGTCTGGGTTTTAGAGATTTTCAGAGTGGTCACTAGCGCGCCAATAGGGACCGATCCCACAGTAATAACATTTCCTTGTCAGTCTATATATATAAACTGTTAATGACTTGTGTGCACTCTGAGAAAAATATATATATGGAATACGTAACCTTGAGAGCACTTACTTTCGTAGGAGGCCCTTTTTCAGGGCACCAGAATTGGATGCATGCACTTCCATATTAATACATGTTAATGCACCATCATTTAGGCACTTTGTTGAACTGCATTTCCGTGGAAAGACTAGATGCTCACTTGTGCTCCATATGGATGCAAATGTCACGTGGTGAGACATTGTCGTGCTAGATATCTTCATTCATGCCCATCTGCAATCAAGCAAGTCATTCTATCTTGGAATGAGCTCCAGAGCGAGTGGAGGACTGACAGATGCTACCCCGGTGTAGCATGCTGAAGGAATCAAAACATGCTTACCACAATGATAGTGATACACATAGTGGAGAGGATATTGCGGTAAAATGTGAAAATGTAGCTCTGAAATATGGATAACTCTAGAGAAAACAAGGCACAAGGACAGGACCAAAATAAATCTCTTATCAAAAAGAGTTAGAACCAAATAGAGCATGGTTCTGTGTGTGTCACTTTTCCCTTCCAGTGATGTAGATCTCGCCCCAACATTGGTTATTGCTGATGCTTTGGGCGTGTCCGTACCATGTGCGATAGTCCCGGTCTGTGGGACGCCATTCGCATCCACACTGGAAACGCATAGGACTGCACCTTACGCAAGGCGTGGTCTTTGCTACGCTGGCAGTGTTACGTCAGTTGAAATGAGGTACGCAATACGCGTGGAAACGCTGGTGCAGCACTTTCACAGAGTGAAACAACACTTCCATCTTAGGTTTGTTTGAATACATTGCTGAAGTGAGCGGAAGGTGCCTGGGATACAGTTATGCAATTAAAGTATAACCAAATGCTTTACTAACATATACCATGTACCTGTCATTTTAGGAAGAAAGCTATTGCAGAAACGATCAGTGTTGTTCGAGCATTAACAGTCTGTTGCCGGTCGAACATTTTTTACTAGCTGTCTATACCTCATTATGTTGGAGTGCCAGAAAGTGTTGAACCAATGGCAGTGTAGATTATGGAACAGTCTTCCATAATCCTGGTCAAAGCCGTCCTCTTAATCATGCCTATGTAACATAGGTGAATGGGCAGCACATGTACTGTAAGAGGATTCAATTCAGCACTACAGCTAAGTTAACGCCTAGTCTAGAATACTGAATGAAAACCCTTATTGATATATCTTTATGTCCAGTTCATGCGTTCTGGATGACTACCCCTATATAACACCCCTCTCTTGGAATCCCCCTGACCCCACTGAGCCAAGAAGTAGTTCTGTTTTGCAAGTTTAAAAGGTTTATTTGATAATTTAAAATATATATATATCACACTTTATAATAAATTAATAATTGAATAGCACACTTAATCCGATATGATAAAGATCAACAACGGAGAATCTGGCACTAGCACACTTCTTATAATCACTAATGAGTTGACATGAAATGGATAAGGTAGCACACTGGTAAATAGGAACAAAAGTATAATGTGGTAGAGGATGCTTTATGTAAGCTCAGGTGGATGCAATATTCAATGAATGCAGTACAGAAAATACTCAATATGATTTCAACCAAACAATGTAATCACTTTTCTCTGGCAATCCCCTCCCCCCCTTGATGCAAGGCAAGGAAATGGAAGAAAAACACACAGTTCTCAGAAATGCAATCAATGTAAATCAGTTCACCCCAGCAAGCTTACACTACAGAAAACAGATAGGAGTTTTGAAAACACAGGCAAAATGCTTTGATATGTGCTAGCAATGGATGAGAAATATGCTGGAAATGCTTTTAATTCCCTTTCAGAGGTTTCAGGGTGAGTGGTATCTAGTTAATATTAGTCCAGGCTCACACTAGCAATGAGGCAGGGATAGTTAGCAGGTTAAACGAATTTCTGGCAAATGGAAGGCAAGCAGCAGCAGTTTTTACATGTGAAGAAATTTGCAAATCGCGGTAAAATTCGCGAATGCGTGTTCCGCGATTGCTGTAAAACTATAAGGGGTAGGAATTCTAGGTTCCTAGGAGAGCCACGATTCTAACCTTTCAGATGAAAGTTATTGCAAGTCTCTAGCACAAACGGTTGCGGAGATATGAGCGATTTTGTGAAGGTCGTTTTTCAGATTTGAAATTTTAAGGTTCAAAAAGACAAGTGCAGCTTGCAACTAGGAAATGACAAGTGACAGCTTTACAAATGACAGGAGACAGTTAGGAGGCAGTTCTACTTAGATTAAATAGATTGAATTATATTATTTTAACTAGGAGATTGGTTCTGCACAGTTTTCTAGGTACTCACACTATATTCTTGAGTGAAATGGGCCTCATCACGGATCTGGTCAGGGTTTTAGACTGGGCTCTGGTCTCTCTCTTCACAGTGATCTGGGTCAGCTCTCTCTGGTTCTCTGGTCTGGGTCTCTAGTTCTGGATAGATTGAAGTCTCTAGTTTGGCTCTCTGGAGGTTTGATGGAGGTAAAGTATGGATTTTTCCGGCAGAGCGTCCCGCTGCAGATGGAATTGAAGGTCCCTATCTGTCCTGTCTGTCTGCTTTTATGTGTTTAGAATGTGGGTGTGTTCTAGCATCACTGACCCTACCTCTCTCTCAGCTTCTAATTGGTCAAACTTCCATTTATCATTTGATTGGGGAATGAACTGTGAGTCAGAGGGATGTCATTTTATGGCTTGCAGATAGGACACTCCTCTGTCAGATTGCACACATTCTATATTTGATAATAAAAGACATATTTCACAGTTACACAGTTGCTTGAAATTACATATACATGGTGTGGCTGAATTTAGCCATGTCTCTGTCCAAATCTGCTGTTTCTAAGAGCTTGCATTCAGAAATGGCACATAATTGACTTTTTAACTGATTTTTCAATTTCTGACATTGACCCAACTTTACATACATGTGCGCAGGGAGTATGGACATTAACTGATGAAGTTTCAGATTTTTAACATGCATACATTTAGAGTAATATCCACTTTTCCGCTAAAACCCCCCTGAACACGCCACCGGGTCGAAAAACCTCTTAAAATGTGGGCAGAAAAATCACAAGAATTATGGTATCATTTATAAAATTTTCACATGTCCGCTCTATGAATGATCCATCTTTTTAAAGTTATGTTCTGGCTCCAAAGGGGTGTGGTTTCCTCTCAGCACAAGGTAGAAATACTGGTTTATCCAGTTCTGCCAAGCCAGCTTGCTCTCACAGGCAGTGCTCCTCCCAGCTTCTGCCAAGAGGAAGCTACATTTTACGACTGCTGTAATAAAACCTTTGCCTGAGTCAGGAGAGGCTCATTGTTCAAGAGGAAGCCATTTATGATCCTCTCAATAAACCCTCTGCCTGGGTGAAGGGAGTTGCATTGTTCACTCTCCTGCAGAGCACAGGTAATTCAATTATCAGATAGATGGCATATCCTTAGTGTGAGCAGCAAAAGGGCAGCTAGGCCTGGGAACACAGCTGTGACTCAAGTTTCACTCCTGATGGGGGTAGTTGCCAGGCAAATTGGAATCTCTTTAAGCTGTCATTTCTGTTCCCCAGTTTCTGCATTCAAATAAAACTAAACATTTTCACATATGCAGCTAGAAGGCTGATTCTAAGTTTAAAACTATGACATTTGAACAATTGCAACCTATGTGACACTCAAAAGTAGGTCACTCAGTCAATTTAAACATTTAGATTTTTTTTTAGTGTCTTTCAGTCCAAATTTACTTAAACTGCTGAAATCCACAGCGCAGCCAGTCTTGTTATAAACCTTCAAGTCACTTCAGAATATAACTTTACATTGGATCCACCTCTCAGTAAGTCTTTCTTTAGCCTGCTTTGGGTTCATTCAGTTTTACACAAAAAAGTAAAATCTGGTGTGGTTTTAAAATGCCGGCTTTTGGATAGTGGTGAGTACTGGTACTGCACCCATTTTTGAGATTTAAGAAATGAATTCCCCACCATTCTAGGTTGCATTTGGCAATCAGCATTTCCATTCCCAATGGTTTCAGACTACTGTGCGGGTAGTCCAATGGTGGTTTTAAAGCGCTTTGAAGCTAACCGGCGCTACTGTTTTTCCTTTGGCAACCCATTTCCCTCATGGCAACCCGGCCTTTCATTCTCGCACTGGTGGGTGGCAAGTGAGGCAACCATTTCGGTGTGCGCACAAACTGCGCCGCTTTCCTGGATTTCGGCGCACATGTGGGTTTTCTGCCATCTTGAATTTTCTAAGCCCACAGCACCAAATGTTGTGGCATGATAGCTTAAACGTGGGTCAGGACACCCAACAGTACACATAACATGTTTGGATTGAATCTATTTAGTAAACAGAAAGGAACGTTTCTGGAAATGTTACTTATTCACTGTCATCAACTGCAGAAAAAAGGGGTGTACATTGGGCATGCCCGGGGATGAACCACTAGGCTGATAATGTTCTTGTTCACAATTGGCACAGATTGCAGCTATGTTTGCCAAAACTGCGTGTTATCTTGGTGGGGTTCAGTCCAATGGCAGAAAAGAACACAAAAAGAAGTGATTTTAGCAACCTCATAATTTTTTGCATTTTTCTCTTTGGATGCATCCAATATTCATCCTTATAGTAACATAGTGTAACCATCACAGTTTGTGTGATTATTCAGAATATCATCTCACAGACATTAATAAATATATATTATATATATATATATATATATATATATATATATATATATATATATATACAGTGGACAATAGACGGAGCGGGAAATAGGGGTAGGGAGTGCAAATGAGAGAATGGCATAAGTAAACAAAAGAGGGAGTAAGAGGCAGTGAAACGAACTAGTATGCAATAGAGTTGTTGAGTAGCGCTGGCAGTGAGCAGTGGTAAGGCTGAGACCAGAGGGAGCATGGGGTGAAGGTAGCCCTGATACATAGAAAGTGAAAGAGAGGAAATAAAACTGAGGGCATGCTAAAGGGTGTTATTAACAGTACAGGGCAGAGCTCCCTGCATCACCCATTGCTGGGAAAGGCAATGGCCTCCTACAGAAGTGACGGCAGGCCTTGCCTCTCAGGCCTCAGCATGTCTACACCACTAGAGAGAATTAGATAAGAAAAATAGCCCTTGGACCCAACCGCTGAGCCCTCTGAGGGGAGCACCATCATACATTTGCATTAACATTTCACGTTTAAAAATATATATATATATATCAAATTGGCAAGCAAGCAAAATGTATTGAGCACTCTAGCTACCTAGACTCTGTACATGTCCCGTCTTTATTTAGAGTTAGTCTAGTTCCCTTTTTGATTGTGATATTATGTGTGTGATGGAGCCCTTGCAGAAAATAGACTGTTTATGTTGTGCCACTTATTGACAACTAAGTGGGTTTCATTTTTATGCTTCTCAGAAGCACCTTTGCTCTTCCTTCATTCGAAAAGTATTGTTATATCACAGTTAATTATCACATGTACCTGCAGAGTGTTTGAGTTATTCCTTTAGGTAATCTGGTCTACATGATAAACAGAAATGTTGGATAGCTTCAGCAGACATTCAGTGAAGTCATAGTGTCACCAGCTCCACATGATTCAACTTGACAATATGCTCTTGGCAATCATTACTCAGCTATTGGCCTTTTTCAAGAAAGAAATACTTCTCCTACCACCAATAGCTATAGCCAAATTCCAGCTTACTTTGTTTCCCTGGCACAGCAACTAGAACTTCCAACCCTGGGTTTTAAATACATCTTCTGTTTCGTTAACGGAGAGTTCACTGAGCTGAATTAGCACATACTTAACTTTCTAGAACAGGCATAAATGCCCTGGATCCTGTGTTTAGTCTAGCAACCATTTGTAAATAAATAACGTCCTGGCAAAGGTTTCTGATGTTAAGGGTAGTCGAGGCTAATCTCAATAGATAATTGAAGGAATTAAAATCATCTAATTTGATTATACAAATTAAAATTGAACCACTCACCCAAGTTGCTGCACCCAAAGTTGGACTACAACTCAGAGATAAGTGCCTGCTGCAAGCCACATCATTGGTATCACCTACTCCCACAGGAACATAGCTATCCCTGTTATTAGCATTAGTCCCCTTGGCTGTGTGACAAATGGGTTGCAGTGACTTTCATTTTCCTATGTGATTAGTAGCCTCATGCAAGGCTCCTATATCTAAAATGGAGTGTTGGGAAGTATTACTTGTAAGTAGCTCTACTGATCATCTGAAATATAAATGGTGGGCCTGCTCACTTCATATATATACACTACGCATATCATATAAATGCATCATGGACTAGTTTAGAACAGAAATGTGTGATCACTTTCACCCCTTAACCGACCTTTCATGTAATCGTTCATCAATATGTTCACATGGGAAAAAAGGACAACATGATAGTCTGCAGTGTCTGTCTGAACAGATCATCACTGCGTTTCTTTATGCCAGGTGACACTGGTTTTCCAGGTTTCTGCCATATAGATTGCTTACATGTTGGTTATTTCTGGGATGACATCTCCCAATATTTTGACGAATATCGAGATGCACAGGCTCCAAGATCTAAAATGGTGCTTAAGACAAAATTACCTATAGATAGCTCTTGTATTCACCTCAACCATGGATGGTGTATCTGCTCACTCCACAGGGATAAATTAAGCATATCTTATAATTCCCACACTTTCATGGAAGGTGGAACTCCTACTATTAAAATATAAAATGTTGAAAACCGTGTGTGTTGGAGCAGGAGTTTCCAAATGTTGTGATTTTAACTCATACTTACAAAACTCTACGATTTGGTGCTTGTGAAAGGTTTCAAATGTAGCTACAAGGTTGATACATACTATTAATTTTGTGTTCATGTTTATACAGATTCACATGTACCAAAACAAGGGAGATGTATTTAGAAAAATACAAAAGGTTAATGTGGTGCCCATTGCAACATGTCTGCCATAACAGGGCCTCCTAGAAACAAATACAGAGGAGCATGCCAATGAGATTCTACTTATTTGCTTATTTTTTTGATTCCTTCAGAAAAGCAATGAGCGAGAGCAGATCCCCCTCATTTTCATCTGGGGGCTTAGAAAGCCTAAGATGTGGGCAATAAAAGAAGAGAGATGGACACTCTACATACACCCCCATCTGCCACAACAAAGAAGAAGTTGGGGATCCAAAATATGGACATTTCAAATACAACGCTAATCTGGCTGACCAAGCAGTGGCCTGATTCACAAAGAGTTTTTCAATGGGAACATACAATTTAAATATGCTTTGTGAATCAGGCCCATCATTAAGACATGATGCGCCAGTGCAAGTGCAAATAGCATTAGGAAAAAGATTGCCCTGGTTCATAAAACATACGTTAACAATGAATGTTTCGCCTCTGGACAATTTTTGCCCTAGCCCTACTCCTTTGCTCTAGTACACTAGGGACATTTCCCCCTGTTGCTAATTACACATGCAACAATAACACACATTTCTGATATGACCCCTACAGTTCAAGACAATTTGAAAGCATTGTTTTATGTGGTATAAACATACATATGTGGTAAATATTTCAAACATGTTTATTGTGCCTTTTAAAAAAAAAATGAATTAACTTCTGTAAACATGGATAGCTGCCGAACCACTTCACCTCCGTTGCAAATTGTGCGTATATATACAACGGTTTCTCTGTGGTCACATAGAACGTATACTGCCTTAGCGACAGAAGCACACCCTGGCAATTCTCACCAGAAAAGGCAAAACTCCATTCGATTAGCTTGACATCAACCCAATATTGTTACATTCCATGGTTATTTTGGGAGCTCGCAGAGGTGAGTGGCAGAACAGTGGAGGGGCAATATCCCTGCGTCTCTGCAAACCCTCTGAATACCCTCAAACTCCTCTGGGAAGACAACCAAAGTGCATGTTCCAACACACACTCTTGGAGAATCAGCTGCTGTGGAGTGTGGCTGCACAGAATCAGAACAGTGCCACCAAAATGAGCTTTGCACCCTTTCCCGGGTGTGGGAGTACTCTTTTGAGGTAATATTGTATCATACCCAGTAATATGCAGTGCAGCCAACCCATTACCTTGCAATGCATAATTTCACGTAATTCCCTCCAAAAGTGTGCCGCAATCAGTCCTTCAAAATTCCTTTCTCTTATTGCCCATTTATTGTGCAGTGTACATTGTCCAAGGGCCCGATTAATGGATGTATTTGTGCTGAAAATAGGGAACTTGCCTGCCAAACTGCATGTGTAATCCCTGCGAGTGGTCCAGTGCCTTGCGCGAGACACCATGTAGAACTTTGGTGTGGCTTGCGCAGATGGGGGGAAGAGGGCGGAATATCGAAAATAGGGAAGAACATACGAAAAAAGAGAGCATTAAGAGGGACGGCCCACAAGCAGTCCATCACACGCCCACTATTGCATGGAACAATACGTATTCAGGAATATGACCGCACAACCTCCTGGCAGGGAATAGGCCATGCATAGCCCTCATGCTATCCACCACGTGAAGGAAAGCGTACAGACACTTGCGCACACAGCCAGGGTTCCAATCTAACTTAGGGGTGCTCATACGCAGTCTGGTGGGGTACAGGAACAGTTTACGGGAGTTTGCACACAGATTTTCTGAGTTTTACCAGTTCTGATCAATAGTATGCATGTTGTCGGGGTGCCGGTAACAGTTACAGGGGCCACCACGCAGGGTCACCGAGATGAAGGCCTGCTTGCGAGGCACCTCACGCACTGTTTTGAGGGTGCATGTATGCACGCCCCAGGAGCACGAAAATGACTTGCACATATGGTTACTTTGCACAAACAATCCATGAATACACAGAGCATGCAGAAAAACGCCTGTTCGCATGCTCGCGCAGTGATGTTCTCGGCGTGCGGGCGGTGCAGGATTTTTGCACACTTTTCCATGAATTGAGTCGTGAGTGTTTGCAGAATTCTATGATCTACATTTCACTTTACATGTCTCTGTATATGCAGGTGCCCTGTGCCCTATCATGCTAGGTAGTATATGACGGCTAAGCCCCATATATGTGCTGACACACCCTCCTCACACAGCAAATCAATCAACCATCTTGAAGCCCAACTTATCCGCAAAGAAGACCCGCAAATAATTCTTCTCTTGCTACACACACACAACCTCTGGCTTTTTCAACAACACCTGACCAAAGGCTATTTTCAGTGGTCATACAGACTGATGCACAGACTACAACTCATAGTACTGCATTATTGTTAAACGATGCCAGCGCAAACGCTGGGTACCCATGTCCTGTACTCTCTGCTGCTCTCAAGCTATGTCCACACTTTAAACAATAAAATAAACAAAATCTGTGTGCCATTGACTACATTGATGAATAAATCATGTAACCTCTGCTTCACAATTGCATACTTAGGTGCACGCATTTGTCTGAGAGTATACTGCCCGTTTTTAAGTCATACAGCACAAAGAATAATACTATACCATGACATGTCCGTGGACAATGTGCCCCTCACGTTATAAGCCACTGCAGATTTAATGCCATTCAAGAAGGAAAAATACCCCCTGTTAGATCCGGCCTCCACGGCTCTGCGCGCGGGGAGACTGGATTAATAGAAACGCAAGGCCGCACAGCATCTGTGTCGCAGCTCCAGCGGAAGCGGATGAATCACGCAGCACACAGTATTAGGTTGGCCCGGAACTGCCTCCCGTACTCGGGGGCGGGGCTTTTATTAGCACGCCCTGCGTCACCGCGTAGCGGGACGCAGGGCGGATGTAACATTCCTCCTTTATTTCAAATGAGGTTAACACTAAACACAAACATGCCATAAACTTCAGTTAAAACAACATTAAACTGTTATACGTCCCTGGACCCTCCTTACTCACAGTCCACATGGAGCCAACTACCATACATAGTCTTTGAGCCTGGCGGGCAGTCTTGTGGCAGTTCTCAAGCTATATTGCCCGTTTCTGGGGGTGACCCCCGCTGTCCCCTGGGTGCCTCACCTTCACTGTCTGGCTAACCCATGTCCGGCTCGCTCCACTGCTCCCACGTCCTGTCACCCGCTGCGGCCTCGTCCTGGCGGGAAGCGGGCTCTTCTTCGTTGGCCTGGGATACCTCCTCTTCCTGGGAGCCTTCGCCATCGGTCCACAGGTTGCGTGGCACCGCCTTGAACCACGACGCATTTCGTGTTTTAACATGGCGGCGCCCTCTCGTTACCGTCACCATGGTCCCTTGCTTGCCACTGACGGTCCATGGGAGCTCTTCGTATCTGGTGTCCAGTTTTGACTTTGTCGGATTTCGCGACATGACCACCTGGTCGCCCACCTGGTGGTCGGACGGTCTCGCCCTTCTCCTGGCACTCATGTGTGCGTTGGCACTCGTTCTCCTTCTCTCTGTACGCTACCCGTCGACTTCGGCCGGGGTCCGGCTAGGGTGATGTGGAATTGAGGATTTTATTACGGTGCTATAGATGAGGTCAGCTGGCGGGATGCCCGTCGTGCTGTGAGGGGTGACCCGGTAGCTCCGCAGAAAACAGTACAGGTCAATTTTCCACGGGCTGGCGTTCGCCTTGGATACTCTTAGTACTTTATTCAGGGTCCTCATGAAATGTTCTACATCGCCGTTCGCCTGGGGCCATCTCGGCATGATGTGATGGTACTTGATGTTTAGTTTGTGCAAATACTTTTTGAATTCCTCCCCTTGGAAAGGGGCACCATTGTCGCTCTTGATGGTGGTGGGTAAACCATGTGTCCCAAACATCTTCTCCATGGCAGGGATAACCGCCTCTGCTGCTGTGGATTCCACTATTTCGACCTCAGGGTATCGGGAGTGGTCATCAATGGCTACCAGGAGGTAGAGGCCTTCCCGTAGTGTGCAGAAGTCGATGCTGATGGCATCCCAACGGCTACGACCACGTTCCGCTGACTGAATGGGTTCTGGTTCAGGCGGAGCCCCGGTTATCTGGCAGGGTAGGCATGTGCTTACCAGATTTTCAACCTTCTCGTTGATCTGTGGCAACCACACCCGGTGCCTGATCCGAGCTTTTGTCCGTGCCATCCCTTGATGTCTTTCGTGGGCCAGTGCCACTATTCTGTCTTGCATGCTCGGTGGGATGACAATCCGATTCCCCCTGAGCAGCAGTCCGCTCTCTGTGATCGACAGGTCTTGTCTTACGGTGAACATCCCGGAGAGAAAAACCTTTGCTTCCACTGTCCTGTTATGGGTGTTCTTCATGAAGGTCTTCCAGTCGCCTGAGATGATGGCGTCCTTCACTAGGTCGCAACATGGGTCTTTGTGGGTCTCAGACTCAATGTCCTCAATGCTGACCGCCTTTGGCCTCATGGCTCGCACCACCTGGCATATGTGCTCCTCGGTCTCTTCGGCCACTTGGACTTCTTGTGAGGTTGGTGCTCGAGGGTGCCTTGAGAGGAAGTCCGCCGGGTTTCCACTTTCCGGCTGGTAGGCCAGTTCAAAATTGTACTGCTGGAGGTACAGCAACCATTTCGTTATCCTTGCTGGGGGTTGTGACGACGTGCCCATTAAGATGGGTAGTAGGGGTTTGTGATCTGTGACCGCCGTAAATCTCCGTCCATAGAGGTATAGGTGAAAGTGACCACACCCCCATAGTACGGCAATGGCCAACTTCTCGATATGGGAGTACCGTTGTTCTGTTATGGTGAGAGCTCTTGATGCATATGCGATGGGCCTCTTCTCCCCCTCTTTGGTGACCTGCATGAGGATGGCCCCTAACCCAACGGGGCTCGCATTCACGAACAATTCCGTCGGGAGCTCGGTGTTATAGTACGCCATTTTTGTGTCAACAGACAGGAACTCCTTAATGTTTTCGAAAGCTTCCTGGCACTCCTGCCCCCATTCCCATTTGGCGTTTAGCTTGGTCAGCTCGCGTAGGGGCTCCAAGAGAGTGGCCAGATTCCGGATGAACCTGCCGCAGTAGGTGGCCATGCCCAGGAAACTGCGCACTTCCGTGGGCGTCATTGGCGGGCTTTCGGCTTGAATGTCTGCAACCTTCTGGGGATCAGGGGAAATGCCCGTGCTGCTGAATTTGTACCCAAAAAACGTGATTTCCGATTTGAGAAACTCACACTTTTCCTTATGTATGGTTAATCCAGCGCCTTCTAACCTGCCCAGTAGCGTTTGGAGCCTCTTGAGATGTTCTTCCTTGTCATGAGCGTGAATCAGGATATCGTTGCTCACGTTGAGAACGCCAGGTATGCCTCGGATAACCTCTTGAATTGTCTATTGGAAGACTTCGGCCGCCGATGATATCCCGAAGTTAAGGCGTTTGTATCTCCGCAATCCCAGATGTGTTGAGAAGGTCGTTATGTAGTGAGAGTCTTGTGAAGCTTAAACTGGTGGTATCCTGCTTTCAGATCAACTTTGGAGAACAGTCGCGACCCTGTGAGGTCAGCCACGATTTCATCGAGCGTGGGTGCGATGTGGCACTCCCACTTGATGGTGGTGTTTGGAAGACGCTAGTCTATGCAAATCTGGACTTTGCCGGGCTGTTTGGGCTTTCTTGTTGCGACCATCGGGGAGACCCATGGTGTGGGCCCAGTCACCTCCTCTATTATTCCGGCTTCTTCCAGCGCTTTGAGTTCTTTCTCCACTTGTTCTCGCATGTGGAACGGTGTTCTCATGTGTCTTACTGCCTTCGGCTGTACCGACTCGTCAATGTGGAGTCTGATAGTCTTGCCTTTCAGACACCCTACCCCTTTTTGCAGGTTGGGATAGTGCTTCAAAATGTTCTCGACTTCTTGCACTTCATCCACTGGGCGAATGAACTTGACTAACCCCAGATCTTCAGCCACGTCCCCACTCAAGAGGCATTCAATCCCCACCTTCACGACGTAGATTTTTCACCGCAGTCTGTTTTCGCCGTGGGCGAGAGTGTTTTGCGTAACCTGCCGACGACCGGTAGGGACTTCCTGCTGCCGTACGCAAACAGCAGTGTGTCCGTGTCCTTCAGATCTGGTTGGGGTTGTAGCGTGTGGAACATGTTCGTGGGCATGACATTTACAGAGGCCCCCGTGTCGATGGTCATCCATACTTGCTGATTTTGAAGGGTGACCAGACATTTGCGCCTTTGGAGATGCTTTCTCTGTGTTGTCTGCCCTTGACCCAATGCAGACACTAGGTAGACATTCCTCCCTTTTCTCCATTGTTCCTTGCCTGCTTCCTGTTGTATGCCTGAGACATCATCCCCTTCTTCCTCGGTCGAAGAATTTGCCGTTTCGACTCGCCTTGCGCTAGCCTCCTTCTTCTTCTTGGTCCCGCTCTTTTCTTGAGTGTTCTGTGGGGGCTGTGCCGGGGTGCCCACTGACCGCCATACCTTTGCATAGTGGTCCTTTCTGCCACATGCCCCGCATGTTGTTCCTTGCGTGGGGCAGTTACGCTGTCCATGTCGCGGTCCACCACACCATCCACACTCTGTGGGGCCCGGGACGTGTGGTTTCCACCTGTTTTGTGCGTAGCTGCCACCAGCCTCGTCCCTCGTGAATTGTCTGTTGGTGACATGGGACACCATGGCTGTAGTGAGGGCACGCTGTAGTTTTTGTGGTGTTGCCCCCATGTTGGCAGCCCTGGTATGTGCCAGTTCTCTTTGTTGACCCAGCTTGAGAATCTGTGTAAGGGAGATGCCTTTCTCACCAAGTACCATCTGTCTCAGTTTTTCCGAATGGATGCCATTGATGAGTTGCCTCGGGATTTCTTTTTCGATGTTGGTAAATTCACAAGACATGGCTAACTTCCTCAGCCGTGTGTGGTAGACGTCCAACGTTTCTTCTTCTGCCTGAATGGTGGTGCAGAATAAGAAGGTCTCATAGTCCGGGTTGAATTGTGGAAGGAAGTGTGCCGTTAGGGCATCTTTCACTTGTTGGTATGCGTCCTGGCCATCATCAATGGTTAAAGAGTTAAATATGCGTAGTACCTCGTCCCCCACGTTTAGCAGCAAGTGCGACCTTATTTTCCTGGCAGTCGTTATATCCTTGCATTCCATCCCCATTTCGAATTTCTGGATCCATAGCTGCCACCTGGGGCCAACTGATGATGGGTCGGTGAATGGGTCAAAAGGCTGGATCATACCCGGGGAGCTCCCTTGCGGTCGAGCCTGTGGTGATGACATTGATAGGTTTGCCGCCAGTCTCGATGGTGTGCCGGGTCTGGGGGTGGATGTTCCGGTAGCCATGCTGGGGTTCACTTGCCTCACCCTGGTGCAGGTCCCTGAGCGATCCCTTAGCTGTCCAGATGGGCAGCAGTTGCCAGGTCCGGCACTCACCACGTGCACACGTGCTGAATTAGTAGCTGTGTATCAGCATTGGGCCTTCCCGACGTTTCCCTGGCATTTGTGGCTCATGGGAGGCAGATGGAGAGTCCTGGCGCCTCCACGTTCTGGTGGTCCGCCCTTTGTAGGATGAGTCAGGTTGATGCTGGTGGGGGTTGTTTCCCCCTGGTGTCTTTTTTGTTCTTTTTTTTTTTTTGGGGTGGGGGTTCACGTGTGTATCCCCCCCCACCGGGTGTCCAAAAATTGAGATTCGATGGCCGTGGGCCATCAGCAGCCTGCCGAGCGCCGAGCGCGTGTGTCTCGAGTAGTTCTCCTCGTCACCATTGTTAGATCCCGCCTCCGCGGCTCTGCGCGCGGGGAGACCGGATTAGTAGAAATGCAAGGCCACGCGGCATCTGTGTCGCAGCTCCAGCGGGAGCGGATGAATCACGCAGCACACAGTGTTAGGTTGGCCCAGAACTGCCTCCTGTACTCGGGGGCGGGGCTTTTGTTAGCGCGCCCTGCATCACCGCGTAGCGGGACGCAGGGCGGATGTAACACCCCCTTATCCCTTTTCCTTAGGGTGGGAGTGAGTACATTGTCCAAGCTCGTTCGTGAGCAGAACAGGTCATTACATGATCGCACATGAAAAATGTCTGTGTGTTTAGTCAAAAGTTATACAAATGCAATACAAAGGCTTTGCCACTAACAATGTTAAGAAAGTGTGCTGGAGGCATTTTGCAATTAATATGCAGAAAGGCTTTCAATGACATAGTACAGATCAATTTAAAATCCACTTTAAAGGGACGACATTTGCATGTTTCATTGGGATGTCAAGTGATGACTTTCCTTTCAGTGTTAGGTTGATGTAAGATTAGCAGCATAATTACCACTAAGGTTATTTAAGGATACTGTTTGGTTTTCTAAAAAATGTGAGATCTCGTTGCGAAACTCCCACTTCCTCCCAAAATATAATATGTTCTCCACTAGCACTTTGGGGCTCATGTTGAACCGTGTGAAGCATAAAATGCATGCATGAAAAGTTTAAGTCTGCATTTTACTTAACACCTGATTTTAATGGATCTGTAAGGCAAAAGGGGGCACAGGCTGATCAAGTTAAGCCTCCACCATCCTCTCCTCTGTTCAAATCTGACAGCATTTATGCCAACATGACATTTATGCTGGCGTAAATGCTCTGGATTCCTCTGAAATCTGCCTGCTTTTTACACCAGCTAAAAGCAGGTGGATTACCTAGGAATCGATTGTAAAGGATGCTTGCAGATGCGTGACCGTCAGGCAGCGTTTACTGTATTTACGCATACAAGTAATTACACATGTATTTGCACTTCACAGACAAATGACAAAAATTGCACACAGGGGACCTGTTTCCATATAATTGCAAACCTAGGAGCTACCCTTCATGCAATGTCCTTGGACATAGAAAATGAGCCCCTCTCTGTTACTCTCTGTCAAATTTTATATACAGTGTCAATCAACATGGGGCTACGGGACTGATATACAAAAGTGTTTTACAATGGTGCAATCCCATTGAGAAAAGCTTTGTAAATCAGGCCCTACATTTTCTTTGCCATAATATAAAATAGCGTAGGATCAGTTTTCATATTCAGAAACATATATTTATGAGTAGATATTGTGGCTATTACCGAAATGAATTCATGTTGCTCCCTTTATTTAAATTCAGCTTTAAGTAGCCATTCAGGCCAACATTGTGAGATTTGTGGATAATGGAAACATTTGAAATAATTGACCTAGTACAAAATGTACTCTAAGCCTCACTTAACTGCCAGGCTATTATGCAAGTCTATGCAAAAAGGACAACACACTCGTCCTTGGCACTTAAAAGATATAGGAAAAATATAGGAACAAATAAGAAAATTAATTCGAAGGATGCACCTTATTTCTTACGTCAGTACCTAAAAGTACAAATAGGGGTAAAAGTGCAAAATGTGCATTGCCATGACAACACTTAGGTGACACTTAGCTCCATATCTGAAGCATTGTTATGCCACTGGGAATCACATGCAGTGCAAGACTGTAGGCACAATCTATTTGTCATTAACAAGCCGGGCATACGTGTTCTAGGAACTCTGTTCATTGTCTCAAGGGTGCATGCCTACACTGCTAATAGAGTACAGTGAAAAGGTGTACATTTGTCAGCTGCTACTGAAGGCACCAAGTAGTATCACCAGACCTTGTGAAAAATTGCCGTAGTGCAATGCTTATACTTCACTCGCAGAAGATGGAGGCATCATGGAAGTAGGCAGCAATCCCTGTGCACTGCTGTGGCCATGCCATACGTGCATGCCTATGCCCGATGCACTGCAAATGTGACAGCAGAGACAGTTCTGTCCAATGTAGGATCCGTCCTTGCATTTAAAGGTACATGCATGCAGGCCCACAGTGCACACCACACTCAAGTGAATAACCGAATAAGCCATCTGTGACACACATCCCCCTCGCAAAACACAAATCCATGCATTTTTAAACATATTAATGATTCCAGGAAGCAATCTATAGCTGTTCTTTTTCAGCGATCTGATTTGTTTTCTGCTAAAATGTGTATTCTCTGCAAGATATGCAGATTACTTATTTTTTTGTTTTATTTGATTTTTTTTAGTTTTGTCAAACAAAATAAGCAAGTTACAGGTGCGATTGCAGCATAGTAGAATATAATTACATAGTGAATATTGTTTTAACAACCAACTGAGTGTAGCTCTATCCATTGTTTACATTTCTAACTCCTTTTCCTCCCCCTCCCTTCCCACCCCCACCCCACATCCCCCTGAGCAGAGTTACATATTTGAGTTCACCACCTGTTTTCAACGCACATATGCGTTGTATACGTTAGTCCTTTCAAGTTGTATATGTCAATTTTCAGAGCCGGCTAGTAGTGGGACGGTGAAGTCCTTGACCCCGGGCTGCCCAGGCACAACTAATTTCTTGTACACAAATATCAAAACATACATCGTTATAACCACCATCATTTCCCTTGTACAACAGTCTATGTGGGAGTAGGCAGCTATTCATTTACAAAGTCAATCCACAGTTGTTCATTCTGGGCTTCTCTCTCATGGAGGGCAGCAGTGATTTGTTCTATTGTGTAGATGTTTGTCGATACCCCAATCAAGTCTTTCTGACTCAGAACCTGGTCTGTTTTCCACTTGATCACCAAGCAGGCTTTTGCTGCCAAGAGCAGGGGGGGCACAATTCCATTTACCCTGTTCACCTCACCTTCATGTTCCTCAAGGTTAAAGAGTATTAGGAGGGGCATAATCTCCCAGGAGATCCCATCTAGCTGTTTGATCCACCCCAGGACCTCGGCTCAATACAACTGGACCCGAGGCATCTCCACCACACATGCCAATAGTCAGCCCTCTCCCCACACAGACGCCAGGACACAATGGGCTCCTGGTCTGAAACATTTTAGACAGTCTATAGGGGGTCGTACTGCCATCTGTGCAGCATCTTAACAGCATGCAGTTTGTATAGTGTAGCAATAGATACCTGAGATGTTCCCTTACAAATCTTTGTTCATACCTCTGTGTCAATTTCTTCCCCAAGGACTCGCTCCCACCTTTGCTTTAAGCCATCGGTCGACCCCCTCCCTACATCCAAGAGCACTCTATACATATTCGAGTTTACGCCTCTGGTCACAGAGGTTGTATCCAGTATTATTTTGGAGGGGGTGAGATCCCTCTGACGTTTGTCACGCCATTCTTTCCATGTAAGAGTGCCCTTCAGTTGCAAGAAAGGGAAGACCGGCAGTGGGCTAATCCCCAATGCTTCCTCCAGTTCCCTAATTGTGAGGAAGACCCCACACCTCCACAACTGCCCAACTCTCTCTAGGCCTGCGTCATACCATGATTGAAATCTTGCATGATCTGGTATTTTTTTGCGTATGCCTGGTGCCCATATATGGCTCAGCGGGGAGGGCCATGTGGTGACCTCTTTCATGTCCTCCCCCTCTTTCCAGATTTCCCATTTTGTACCGAGTATGGGATGATTTTAAAGTCTACGCAACAATTTGTTGTAAGGGACCCATAGTCATTCTGATACTGTGGCGGGTTATGATTATCCAATTGCACCCATTGTAGGTCTTTTCTCCCTCTCAAGTGAGTGATCAGTATCCTCAATTGTACTGCACAGTAATGCAGCTTGAGATCGGGGAGGCCTACACCTCCCTTCTCTTTGGGTAAAGTGTGAGTTTCACACGCTATTCTTGGCCTTTTCCCTTGCCATAGGAATTTCACAATGACTCTCTTCACTTCTTTGAAAAACGTTTCTGGGAGTTTTAGGGGGAGCATCTGGAATGGGTACAGGAATCTCGCTAGGCAGACCATTTGATTGCATTTAGTGTACCCATCCACGAGATTCTTAGCTTATCCCATTTCTCCAGGTTTTTGTGGAAGCAATTGAGCAGTTGGGGGAAATTTGATTTGTACGTGTTTTCTAACATTTTGGTCAGGTTTATTCCTAGGTAGCAGAGAGTGCTATTATCTAACACCAGGCCGAGCGATGAGGGAGTGGTGGTATAATCGGGAGTTCTTGCAGTGGAAAGAGTATTGATTTAGACTTATTAATTTTGAAACCCGAGAACGAGCCATATTTTTCAATTAAGTGCAAAGCTCTGGTTATGGATGACATGGGGTTCTGAACGTGAAGCAGAATATCGTCGGCATAGAGAGATACTTTATATTCCGTTCCAGTCACCCACAAGCCCTCCACCTGGGGGTCAGCTCTCAGCAAGAGGCTCCACTGAGAGGGCACACAGTATTGCAGACAGGGGACAGCCCTGCCCTGTGCCCCTACTCAAGTTGAAGCACCTTGAATATTCCGAATTGACCATGACAGCTTCCTTAGGGACGTATAAAACGCCTTAACTCCTCTATGAAACACAGGGCCCAGTCCCACCTTTGCCAGGACCGCCTCCAAGAAGCTCCATTCCACCCTATCAAACGCTTTCTCAGCATCAATAGACAAGAGTGCCGGGTTGTCTGACATTGTCTTCGACTCATGAATTAGGTGGAGGGTTTTGCGCATTATGTCTGCGCCTTGCCTTCCCAAAATGAAGACGACTTGGTAGGGGTGGATCAATAGCGGCATGTGTGTCTCCAGTCTGGCTGGTAGCACTCGGGTGTAGATCTTCGCGTCTATGTTGAGAAGGGAGATGGCGTGGTAAGATCCACATTGCTTGGAGTCTTTGCCTTCTTTGGGGATCACCAAGATTAGGGCCTGTGAGAAAGAATCAGGGGCCACTCCTGTTTGCAAAATTTCATTAAATAGATCTACCATAAAGGGGAAGAGGGCAGGCATAAAGGCCTTATAAAATCCTGCCATGTAACCATCATTTCCTGGCGCATTTCCCAATGAGAGCCTTTTAATTGCCCTTTCCACCTCGTCCGCCGTAATGGGTGCCTCCATACCCTCTACTGCGTCTCGGGTGAGTTTTGGCATGTTTACCTCCTACATATATTGATTCAGCTCAGTCCCCTCCTGTCCCCTTTCCGATATATATAGGTATTCATAACATTTTGCAAATGCTTGTGGGATACCCCTTGAGTCCATTGGTTGGGTCCCTCTATCCTCCTCAAGAGCAGCAACTCATCTCTCTTCTCGCTGTCCCCACAATCTAGCTGCTAGCAATGCATCCGCCTTATCGCCTTTTTCATAGTGTTTCTGTTTAAGAAACTGGAGTTTATGAATCACCAGTCCATCCTCCAAGCGCCTAAGCTCCTTGCTTCCAAAACTTTTTCCACCCTGTCCCCATTGGTATGCCTGCCAGCTACTTCTAATTTGAAAATTTCCTTCCTCAGTCTATTTTCTATTATGGCCCTCTCCCTTTTTTTCGTGGTGCCTTCCCTCATCAAGAGACCTCTCCACATTGCCTTTCCAGCCTCCCATACCATTCTTTTGGATACTTCTCCCATGTTGTTGGCTTTAAAATATTCTTCTTTTTCCTGGGCCAATTGTGCACGGAAGACCGTGTCCTTCCACAGGGATTCGTTACATCGCCACTTTGAGTTTTTTTGTGGGAGGTCGCTCAGTCGGATATCGACCGTGACCATGTTGTGGTCAGACCATGAGATTGGGACTATGTTGGAGGTATTTGCCACCTCACTTATTTCTTTTGAAAGGTACAGGTAGTCAATCCTAGTGTACGTCAAATGTGTCGCTGAATAGAACGTGAACCCCTTTTCATCGGGGTGAGAGGCACGCCAAGCATCTTGCAAACCATACATTTGTATCATTCCCATCACATCTGTGTGGCCACCATCAAGCATTGGGCCAGCTACTGGGCTACCAGCCCTTCTGTCCAGAGTATGGTCTGCCCACAGATTAAAGTCCCCACCCAGGATAACATGACATGCTGCCTCCATCATTATCTTAGGAATTATGCGCTGCAGGAAACGGATTGGTTGGCTTTGGGGGTATAGAGTGTGGAAAGGGTAAAGGTGATGTGTGTGTCCGGCCAACCACTACTATGCTCTCCCTTCGACGTCTGCCCAAGTCTTAATGATCACAAGGTTGAGTTCTTTCCTGACAAGCATACCTACACCCATCTTTCTCAGTGGACCGGAGCTCCAATATTCAGAGCCCATCCAGGACTTTGCGTTCTTCCCCCCTTATATACTTAGTTTGCTGGAGGAAGAACACATCTAGGTGCGCTCTCTTGAACCCCCTACTGACTAGGGATATCTTGTTGGGGGATTTGAATCCTTTAACATTGAGTGTGCCAATCTTGAGCAGCCCGGGTATATTAACTGAGGACAGTACTGCCATAGTCCCTTCTCTGTCCATTCTGTCTGTATGGAGACCATATACCGCACTCTTTAATGATTTCTCTACTGGTTTGGGTACTATTTGAGACATTATTAACTCTGCCCAGCCCCTTTCCCCAGCCCCTTAAAACCACCCCCATCCCACTGGTGGCGTCTGACCTAGCTGCGATACAATCACCTAGCCAGCCCTGGACCACCAGTGTGGATCATGCAACCCACGGTCCCATCCTTAAACATCACAACTAACTTTGAGTCCCCTTAACCCGCTCCCCACCCCAACAAAAGAAAAAAACTACTAAATCCTTCACATTGCTTCAGGAGTGGCCTTCCCCCACTACAATGTCTGAATACAAACATCTGGGCCAGGCCAGACCTCAGTATATGCACAATATCTTCATAGCGTCTACTGCGTAATCCAACCACCTCTGCTTCTCACCTTTGTTTGTGGATATAAAGCTCTATGTGTCGCTTCAAAGGTCTCTGGGATCACCAGCAGGCCCCCCACCCCGAACACGGGTCACACTCAGGACCAGTGTGTCTGTGCACAATGCTGTTTGGCGTCGCTCTCCATCAATGTTCTGCATTCAGTGAGGCATTCATCCTGTTCTATTTTCTGGATCCAGGGATTTTCTGTCATCTTGGTCCTTTGATACGCCATTGCCGGTCTCCTTGTCATTCCTCCTCAGGATTTTGTTCATTGGCCTGGTTGTCCATCAAATCCACTATGCAGATCTTTATGACTGTTGCAGTTCGCTGTCGCACAGTGTTTCCCTCCCATTCAAACGTGAGAGAGAATGGGTATCCCCACCGATATCAAACACCCTTTTCCTTATGCCTCTTGGTCAGGGGTATGCACATTCTCCGAATGGCATGGGTGAGTGAGGACAAGTCTTGGTAGATCATAATTCTCGCCATGTCAAGAAGAAGTTGAGGGGTGTTCTTAGCCTTATCGAGGATCCTGGCTCTGTCGGCATAGTTATAAAGCCTCAGCAGGACTGTCTTTGGGCCACCCGGTGCTCCCCCTTTCCTGAGTATTTGATCAACCTTTGGTTAATCCACCATATCGTCCTCAAATAGGATTTTCAGAAGCGTATGGAGAGTTCTTTTCAAGTCCTGCTCTGTTTCCCCTTCTCGGTTCGGTATGCCAAAGATCCGTAGATTATTACGCCTTTCGCGATTTTTCAAATCGTCTAGTTTGAAGCTAAATTCTTCTTCCTGGTTTTCCATGTCTGTCAATCTCTGGTCCATTTGAGACTCCAACGTATCGAGAGAAGTTTGATTGGGCTCCACCCCATCGAGTCGTTCTTCAAGTTTGCCAATTCTATTTGTAATCCTGTCAATCTTACCCCCAATATCCACTCTCATGCTTTTCATCGCTCAGGAGAGCTGCTACATCATCTTTTGTCACACCTGCTTCTGTCCTGGATGTCGCCATCTCTACTTCCGAGTGGGAGACTGGTTCGAGGTTGCGTGGGATATAGGAGTACTTAGCTAGTTTTTGATGCGTGTCCATATGCCATTCATATTAAAAGCAGATTGTAACATGTTTGATCTTTTACTGGTGCCTTCTCAGCAACTTGGCGCTCTCAATACCACGCAGCCTCTTCCCATTCCCCGCTGCTTCGGCACCCTAGTTATGACTTGAGTTATGGGGGTGGGTCTTGATCATTTCTTTGAATGCAAGTGTAGTTCCGAGAAGGGGACACGTCTTGCACTGTGAGGGCCCAGCCCCTCTTAGCACCAAACTTGCAACGAGAACTGAGCTGACTACGATGGTCTGATTATGGGAGGAGCCAGTCATGAAGACAAGGGGAAACAAGTCAATCTCCCGAGGTTCCAGGTTTATCTGCCTCTTTAGATAAGGGAACACCACTCAAATTCGGTCTCGTCGGGGGATGCTTCTGTGCACTAGGGGCCTCTTCCACAATGGGAGAACTATCCCTGGTTCCAGAGGAGGGCACGCGGCCCAAGTTTGGGGGGCCATCCCTCCAGGTGGTACTCCCAGTAGTCTCCCCCAAACACCCACCGAGGTATACACTGAAGTTGCGTCATCCTGAGTAGTCCGTAGGGTGTCGAGGTGCTGCTTATTCCTCTTTATACTGCAAGGGTCACATTGATTGTTTCGCTTAGCCCTCTCTGACCCATACACTAGAGAAGCTTCTGCAGTTTCTTAGTCACCTCAGCGAGCAGAGGATGTTGTGAGGGAATGGCGCTCTTGTGATCTCATATACGTTGAGGTCCAACGACCAGAAGATTTCAGAATGATTCCAGGACAAATTTCTTTCCTACTAACCCTGTTCTTTAAAGTCGCATTTGCCTCATAGTGCCTTGCTTTGTTTGGGTTGTGGGTTGCCTTATCATTGGTGTGTGCTAGCTACGTGTCGTTCAGGGCACTAATGTACCCAATCTTGTCTGGTGCTTTACAAAGGCACGCTGTACCAGGTGTGCTCGAGGTGCACATAAGGTTAATGATTCCCTGCTTTGCCCATTGCCACCAGTGTCAGGAGCTAGGTGGATCGAGCCTGGGGTCCAGTTCGTGGTGCAGGAGGTGCAAGGAGTTTCACTAGGCCATTTTTTAAGAGTAATGTTTATACTCTCTGTAGTTGCTCGGTGAGTGTGTTAGTGTTTGGGCCAATACTATATTTAACTGCGTTGCTTTTGAGTTTATGAGTCACACAACCTGAATGTCTCATTCCCAGAGCGCAACTTCTGATGCCGTTATGGATTCGTGCCAGTAGACTACTGGCGGTTCTCAGTGCAGGGTGTGATGGTGGCGTTGTTATCTCCCCAGGGGGAGGAGGACCCATGCAGGAAAGGTGCCCCTGGAGCCGCTGCACGTTCAGGCCCTGCACCAGGTTGTAGGCCCAGCCATGGCAGTCACAATGGGCCCCTCCCCCTGGGCTGGTACTCCAGGGCAGAGAGGGGCCTACGCATGGGACCAACGGGCATCTGCTTTGTAGCAGGACAATCGCGCTGCAGTACCTGGAGGGAGCGCCAGTCGGCTGCAGCAGAGGACGAGACAAGCTGTTAGGGACCACCTGTCCACTTACAGTGCTCCTCTGCAGTGTTATGTTGGGACCAGGGGCATCCGTCTCTCGCTCCTCCTCGCGTGGGGCTGCAGCGGTACTGTGCGCAATCTGGAGACCCACAAGTCTTCAAAGGTGCTCAGCCTGACTGGGGCCCTCTGCACGCATCAGCTTCATAGTCCTCTCTCTCACGATGCGAGGTACGGCTTTCTCTGTCCCCTCCGGTTCCAATGTCCTTTCACTTTCAATTGCGGCCTGTGCACCAGGATGCAGCCGGGGGACCATACTTGTGGGTCGAAGTTCTCTGGTTTCCCTGTGCCGATTTTCTTTGGGTTTCAACCCGATGGGAGGGGGATCAGTTCCCACAACAGATTCTCAGATTTATTCCAGGATGGGGGTCCACAAGTGGGGGCTCAGATCACTGTATAGGACCAGGGAGCATAGAGCTCACCTGAATGCTGAACTCATATGTGCACCCCCTGGTGGCCGATCGTATGCAGATTTCTTATAAGTGAATTTAGGATGCTGTTGTACAACCGCTTCAAATTCGAACTGTGCAAATTACTTTTCTTTTGGGGTAAATGTGTTTGGTGAAATGACTTCTTCCCCTCAGGAGCACACAGGTGAGTAGTGGCCAAAGTGTCGACTCAGCCCTCAAACTGCTTCAAAACAGGAGTGATCCCAATCATAAAGGTACAACAGACCCAGTTAAGATAGCTAACTCCTCCGCCCTGGTAACGTGGGCTGATAGAAGGTTATATCCTCAAGAGGTGTTTGATTGTGATTAAGTAGCAACACAAACAGCAAAGTACAACAGTCCAAAATAAAGGAACTGTCCATTCAACATTCACTAAAGGTTGTTATACACACACTATGTAAGTATAACTAAATAGAAAACACTGTACAAAATCCACCCCTTTGGAAAGAACAGACAAGACACGGAAAAAGAAAGATGCAGCCCTCTGGATACAAATACAGGTGTTAAAAAGGCAATTCAACAAACACCATCTTCTTTCATTTATTTGTGTATGCATTTGTAAAGCACCTTAAGCCCGGAATATGTCTTGCGGAAAAAGGTGCAACCATAGCCCAACCAGTCTCCAGGGCCCAGAATCTGCTAGGGGGGCAGTTATGGGTCAATAGCACAATTTTCAGACCTTTGGAGGTTTGACAGCTGGCTTCCAGCTGTTTTGCAAGCGAGTAAAACTCAGTTTGGATGGACTAAATCGTGTTGGCCAAAGCAGCATGCTGCCATTGAGCGGTAGCACAGAATGGTTTGATTGCACTGCCAGGGGATGCAAGTCAGAGTGCTCAACAGGATCCATTTGGAGTTCAGTTGGTTTGAGACATGTGGTGACAGATGGCTAGTGTCAATGCATGATGCCCCAGTGGTTCGAGTCAAAGGTGGGAAGTGATTCAAAGTGGTGATGCTGAGGTTAGGGTGTGCCATGTCATGAAGGGGCAGTTGTAGGTTGACTTTGGTTGAGTTGTTCTATAACTACTGGTTAGAGTTCATCAGTGACACCCCAGTGGTTCAGTTTGAGTCCGATGATAACTGGCTGATTCAAGCCGACCATGTTAGGCACTTTGCAAGGATACAGTAAGGTGTCGAGCTAGGTTGAAATTGCAAGCAAATTGGTTCAAATATTTAATTGAGTGCCAAAGGTAGCACCATTGGGTCCTGAGGGTTGAATTCAGCAAACCTAGTTTTAAAGCAGTTTGATCAGTTCAAGGTGTAAAGAACACAGATCCTGGTTATCTTTCTTCTCGGGGTGCCGTTATGCCCAATCAAGGGATTCTGTTTCACGATTAGTCCTTGTTCTCTCTTCTCCCACCATGCAGACCTTCTTCAAAACAGTGAGGTACTTGGAACCATTGTGGATGGCAGAGAGGCAGCTCTTGCTCGCTCATCCCTAATATGGCTTAGGGAAGGGTACAGAGCGACGTTTGTCTCTGCCTTGGAAAGTCAGTCTTCACCTCTTTTGAAAGATCAACTCTCCCAAAAGTGGTCCAGTAAATGCTTCCTTAAGTGTTTGTTCAAAAGTGAATCCAAGAATGAGTAGATGAAAGAGAGGCAAACCCCAGCACTACAGTCTTGCCAGCAGAAGCAAAGGTAGTTTAACTGTGGGACATACCCATAACTCTACTACAGCCAAGCTGGACTCATAAAGCTGGCACATGGGTGAAGTCAAATTGGTGTGGATTGGATAATTATGGAAGATACAAGCCACCATACCTTAAACACAGGTGTGGCTTATATTTAAAGTTAACAACTGTCACTGGGACACAACTCTCAGAATTATTGTGTTGTTGCACTGTAGTGACTTGGCTGACACTGCAGCTGTCAAGATGGCATATGTATCCTCTAAACCTGCTTTGTGCTACTGAAGAGTAGGTGCTGCAGATGGGGAGATTAATACAGCAGGCCACAGTCACACACAATGGTTTTACAAGGAGCCTAGGAAAGGACATTTTGGGGACAACCCTTTCTGAGATAGAATTACCAGCACCATTTTATTAATTAATAACAATCAAAATAATCATGACTTCTATGCCCCTTATTGGAAGGCAATTCTTTACAATGTGTGAAACTCTACAACTATAGAATGTTCCCAATTTCTTTCCAAATTTTAAGATGGTCACATGTTTCACCTGCATTGTTTATTTGATGGATTAATGTTCCTGCCAATTGCTATTTCAGCTATAAAAAAAACATTGCCCATATATATACATATATATGCATGATGTTCGCAAAAAACAATTGAGAAAGTAAAATACACATAAATCATGCATAACCACATTTCTAGAAGCTAACTACTGACAAAGGAAAATAAAAGCTGGAGGTTCACTCATGTTCAATGCTCATGATGGAGACATCTTCCAACTCCTATGATCCACCTCTCTGAAAATAGTTAAAGAAAATTTAAAAAAGATACCCAAAAACAAATTATTTATAACAAATATCATTATCAATTAACAGTTCCTTAGCATAAACAAAATCAATGGGGACGTCATATGCTTCTGTCTGCAGGGCATTGCATGCTCGTCTCTTTGTCTATTTCATTCCTGTGACCTGGAAGTAATTGGTTTGTGAGAAATAATTTCTTCAAATAGTGTTTTGTGGGAGTCTTTTTCTGCACTCAATTCCCATGTACATTGGCGTGACTTGTTTTTGGGTAACAGCTATTTGTGGAAGGGTACAATTGTAGGACCCCTGAAGAATGTTTTGACCCTCTAATTAAGAATCTACAAACTTAAATTAACACAAGACCCAACTAGTGTGCATTTAATGGGGACTGCGAGGCAAAAGCTAAAGTTTTTAAGTAAGCTTTTCAAAGTGTGCGAAGACAAAATCACACAACTATGCAGGGGTGTACTTAAAATTCAGCTGGCCTCTGATTACAGGTGTTCAGAATCATCTGTAAATCTCCCATTCCTGATAGAACTCTCTGGGATCACAATGCAAAAAGCCACCTCTTTGAAGAGGTTTGGCTTTCATATAAATGTCTGCTCAGTTCCACCATGCATACCATAAAAACAATATACAACCACACAATTCATTGGAAGATTGTTGCTCTGGATCCACACTGCATGATGTTGCCTACATATAATAACTTCAACACTGTTGACAGGGGATTCTCAGTCACTTCCCCAATCTCTGGAAAAAAAATCCTATTCAGAAAACTAAATTCCTGAACTTGCAATTTATATGAACCATGCCCTCTTTTTCCTGCTTCTCCCACTTCTTGATTTTCCAAGTGCCTAGTAACAATTGATTTAATGGTGTGCACTATACTAGAATGTATAACTAAACAGATAAATGCAATCTGTGCCTTTTAGTAGGACTCCCCAAATTGCCCCAAAAGCAGATGAATAGTTATCCTTCCAAAGTCATATCAGATTGTAAACCAGGTTTTGCATAATTGCCCTCTTATATTTTTCAGTTCAAAAATATATTTAGCTAAACAACAAATTGCATGTTCTGGCAGATGAAAACATCTCCAGTGTTTCTAATTAAATATGCATGGAACATTTTGAATGAAACATGGCTCTGTGAATACAACCTTGATTTCAGGAGATAGGAATGAGCAGTCAGAATTATGCTTAAAACACAAATTATTGACATTTAACATAAACAGATTTTTACACATTTCAACCACATTTTTGCATATTTCAACCTCAGCGCTCGGTGGCTGTACCTAAGAGCGATGCTAAAGAATGTAGTGGAGAAATGAAGTGCAGGGGTGAGCCTGAGGGAGTTTTTTTGTAGATCTGTGTTCATCAGGCCACCAAATACAAAATCCGGACAAGGTGCGTCAGCAACTCCATTATTTCTAGACCTGTTAAACAGAATACATGTATGACTAATACCATTAGTCACCGTGACTTACGTTTCATTTACTCTTGAAAAGAGACTTTTTTGATTCACAGAGGTTATACAGTAGTAAGACTATTTTATTTCTGCTTTACTTCTGGAAGTATAAGAGAAAGTCAGGTGTTTGTTTAGCTAATGTGAAGTGAGTAGACACTTTACTGGAGTAATGCAGTGTTACTTCTTGTAACCTCTCTTTTAGTCAGGTTGAGTATTGAACAACGTAGGAGTCCGACAAATGTACTGGAGAAGAAGGATTGCAGTTTCCAACCCTAGCTTTAGTCTATTTTTCATCCGATATTCTCCATGGCCAATCATGCAATATGTTTACCTGCAATTCGGGAACATTCACAAAGCATCCATTCTTTCTGGGTTGTTAACATAGGCCCAAATATACCAATAAGAACAAAAAACACAATCACAGAGTAACTCCAAGTGCACGAGAAAACCCAGCTCCATTCCAACACAGACAGCCGCTCTAAGAGCATACAAAAGACAATCTCAAAATGGCACTACCAGCAACCAGTTTTGGAAGGACGAAATTGTCATAGCTGATGTCATAGTATAATCATAAAAAAGTCGATTTTAGTTTCTGATTTGCTAGATTTAGAACATATAATTATCTACAAGTTAACCGTTTTATTGTTGGTTCTTCTACAACGAATAACTCCTTCTAGTTGCAACCCTCTGCAAATGATACATTTCAATCCTGCATGCTATTGTTTGGCACTCTATTACACTAGTCTACTACTACACAACTAAGAGGAACAGGGTTTAATTGGTGAGCTAAGTGCTAATTAGCCTCAGGACTTTTATGCAGTGCCAAAATACACGGCGAGGAAGAGAGATGGTGAACCACCATGATACAGTTTAAGGAGGCTACTCCCCTCACATTCCCAGGCCTGAGGTCGTATCTATGAGTATATTTGTGGCCTTAGCATATCATCTCTGTGTCTGGGTGTGCTAAGGAAGTGGGAGGTGCACTATCTAATTAGGCCATGAATAAATGGCCATTGCTTCAGTCACATGATAGAGGACCACTGTTCAGAGCTCAGTTTCATTTATTTGTTGGTATTTCTACTTCCTAATGTGTGTGCTTTCCTTCGGCAGCCACTCAGGGTGCTGTGTATTCATTTGTTATGGGATCACTTGGCACGGTAGCCACTTGCACCTGGCATTCAAGGATATGTGCATTTCTCACTGCTACCAACTGCAACTAATTACATTTAATAATTGTAAGCTGTATGCCCTTGGAAACATTATCTGGTATGGTTTCAGCTTGCTAAGCAGAACGCCCCTCGGTGCACACCCCTTGATGTTTGGGGCTCATCTCAGCATCTTGAAGCCTGGAAACCTGTGTCAAGCAAACTATGTCAGGGTGTAGCATTTCGGAATGGAGGCCTTGCTAGGTTTGGTCTGTGGTACTTTTGTTCATTTTCCGCCATGTTTTTTTCTTTTTGTCTTGCATGCATGTCGCATTCATTGTTCTCTGCCCATGTACGCTGCAACCAGCACCCTCCCCCTATCCACTCATGTCTGTACTACTTGTGTAGCCCTGTCTGGGTATTCTGCAACCCTCCTATGTATGTGAATGCAAACTGCTTTGTGCCCTACTACAGCCTATTCTACTCTTAATGTTATCTGCCACTAGAGTTTTGCTAACAGTTTACTGGACCTTTCCTAGCTTGTACTTTTGTTCATGATTTTGGACGGGTGGGGCCGTAGCAATTACCAGTGAAACACTCATCTCCATTAATACAGGGTCATGTTATACTTAAACATAATTTGGACAAATAATCCGATTCTGAGCTGCATGTATCTCTTATAATCTGGTTAATATTCTGAAACTATTATTGCAGTCCCAGCAATTCCATTCAGTAATCTTATCCAATAATTGTACAAAGGCAGACCTCCATCAAACACACAAGGTGTGATTAACAAATATGTTTGCAGGAATATATCTGATTAAAGTTTGACTAACATTTAGAGGGGCCTATTAGATTTGCCAAAGAAATTACACTGAGTAACTTTGACATACACAAGTTTTTCCAGGACTAAGACACACATAAGAGTTAATAAGTTCAACGTCTTTTGTGAATCTTATATCCCTCTCCCCATGAAGTCAAACGTATGTCTGCTAAACAGCATTGTGAATCACACTCTAACAGATTTGGAATTAAAAAGCATACGACCACATTCAAAAATAAGTAACATGAACTAGCTGTGATATACACACTACTTTCAGTGCGGCTCCCTTTCTGAAAAAACATAGCCCTATACACGGGTAGGTCTGAGTCACGCTGTGTATCTTCTTTGTGGGTTTGACCCTTAGTTTCTTAGAAGAAAACAAATGCAATTGCAGTAGCTTGAAAAGAAATTGAAGGAAAGCCAGGACTGAGCCATAGAGGATAACATTCAAGATAATTAGTCAGTAGTGAAGATGCTCATCTGATAATTCTGTTTACATTACGTGATAATCCATAAGGTAACATGATTATTGCTCTTGTGTTAAAAAAGAAAATAATGTGCAATGTACATATATAAAATATTGTGAGCACTGCATTGACAAATCTGTTGTACGGTCTGGGTGTGTCAATGGAACATGGGCACACACGCAAAGCAGCAGGCACACACCAGGGTCCTGCGCCTGATGCACAAAATACAAGGCACATTCTCTTGCCCTAGAACGTTGTGTATCCGGCCCCATGTGTGCTCTGGTGCACCGGAATGCACCAAGGAAAGTGGTGTCCTCTTGACCGTGGAATGGGGCATTAGGGTCACCAAGACAGGCGATTCCATCAGGCCTCCCTCAGGTATCATAGTTCAGGGTGTGCTCACAAAAACACCATCATTATGTCACCTGCAGCACTGACAGTACTTGCATTTGTGATGCTTACCATGCCTTTGAATCGCATTGCTTCACTGTGTGGGACGACAGCCGAGTCTGACGGCATCCGCATGGGGTAGTCCTGAAGAAGGTTGGTGGCCACCTCCTACACGGCGTATAACTTGGGTTTTGAATCATTTATAAGAACATAAAATCAAAAGAGATTCCCTCTTTTACTTGGAGATTTGGCCCATTGAATCTAAGGAAAGAGCCTCCTTTAATTGGGCTCAGAGAGATGTGCATTCCCTATAGAAGAAGCAGCGTGCAACCCTCGAAAGGGAACTGCTAAAGGCACCATCATGTTTTTAAATGACCTAACAAGCACTCACCAGAAGATAATGCATCGAACTGGATCTGTAGAGTCGGTGCAGGTGATACGAATAGCAGCTGCTTTAGAAATACACTTATGACTGCCATTAGACGTGTGAAGTCATGCCTTGGCGTCTCAGGAGCACACCAGAGTTCCAGGAAATTGAAGCAGTTGATTTAGGCGCATTCTAATTATTAACTGCAGGCAGAAGAGGAATGAAATGAGTGGAAACTGATGAGATATTTTTTGTCACATCTGATAGGCCATGTGCCATTTTCTTGGCTTCTAATAACGTCCTACAAGTCTGTCTCCGTTTAGCATAATGGCTATTTCCTCAAAAACGATATGTGTTTGATCAAAGCGTAACCATGGCTCACCCTGTAAGATGTTGAAAAGTAAATGGGATTTTACTGCATTTTGTTTTCTTTCGTCCATAATTTCACAACTTGGAAATTATCACAGCCATGTGTTAAATTGTATGCAAAAGCAGCTTTCTACATGATCTTAAACCTACAAGTGTGTTTTTTATGCATTTTTGATTCCTACCAAGAGAACAAATTAAAGTGTGCTTCATTTGATGAAAAGCCTTGTGATAAATGGTACTACTATGTTTAACCATCAGGACTACATTGGAGTAAATGATATCTAGCTACAATGTCCTGCATTGTATAATTGATCTTGCTGTGCTTCGTTTATTGTTTACTCAGGGTTAGTTCTTTTATCTAGCTGTTTGGTCTGATCCAAGCGTCTATGACCTTAGGTATTTGGTGGACAAAATCATTTTTAAGGACCCCAAACGATAAATGTAATTAATTCTTTAAAATTGTCTCCTCTCAGTGATGGGTGCACATTACCTTGGTGAGTTCACTTGAATGTGTTCAGTATGAAACATGTGTGGGGATGGTTGTGGTCTCGTGCAGAAGGGACGTGACTTAGCAGTTTGGCCTGTACTGGCCCCTTTGGGGAGGGACGGGGCATGATTTGCATATGGTCTTTCCCCTTCTGTAATGGCTTGGCAGGCTGAAGAACGATCGTCTGGAGGGTTACCCAGAGCAGTACCAGTGGTTAGTATTAACTGCAAACCTTCCAGCCATCGCCTCTTTTGTTTTGCTGACTTCAATGATCGCCAGAATTTGGTTGATCATTTGGCCAGGTGTGATCAACTCATTGTGCCTAGTCTGTAATCAAAAGAAAATGGGGGTGAGGAGGGTGATCCCGATAACATGGGGTTACTGGCTGAAATATTGGTTAAAAGGAGTGATTTTCGTGTTTTTTCTCAATAATGTGACTACTTGGTTTCTCAGTGACTGGTTGGCATATGTTGCTCCAGAACTGCGTAATTTAAACTTTTAGGGCCTCATTACGACCCAGGCGGTAAGTTACCGCCTGGGTCGTACCTTTACCACCATGGCGTAAACTACGTTTCCGTTCCGAGGTGAGTGGGGCGGTAAGTCCCCATTAACCCATTTACCCTTCCCCATTCCCATTTTTGCCCCATAGGGCATAATGGGAGTGGGGAAGGCATTAATTACGCCACCGTTAATTACGGTGGCGTAATTAACAACAAGGTCCCTTAGCGTCATGGATTTTAACACCTGGTAAAAGCAGGTGTTAAAACCTCCATGGCACTAAGGGACCTCGGAATCAGGCGGTAAGGGTCGGCGCTGTTTACGCCACCGTAAACCCCTTACCGCCTGGGTCCTAATGAGGCCCTTAGTGTTCAAGTTCTGCTTGTTACATGTTAATTCTGTTGGCAAATTAGTGTCACATGTCTCAACTATGGATTTGTGGTAGGGCAGCATGTGTGGCAAAAACTGAAGATATGTTTAACGTTTGCCCAAATGTCGTATTGTGAATCTTGCATGAGACCGTTAACTCCACTCTTTGCTTAAGGAGGAGTAAAATGATGTTCATCATGACCAGTGTTGCTTGATCCACCTTTTTTTTGAAGGGACACTCTGTAAACTATAGGAAAGTGTCCTTACTTTTATTCCCCTTCTTGCATCCCATAATTTGTTGAGAAAAATGATATGATCCACAGTTACAAACTTGGATCAGCCAGCCTTGAGTGCACACCCCCTTTTATTGCAGTAACCAAAGATACAAGAGGACATTCTAATTTCTGCTATTGTTTGGATGATGTCCTATGTTCTCTAAGACAAAATGAAAAGCAAAACACAACGCACACATATAGTCACTATATGAGTACATGTGAGAATCATTTCTAAAACAGATTCATAAAAAAATGACAGTTTGAATAGGCATAAAGTTGGTTTTAGCAGCAATTCAAAAACATGAACACAATTCATCCCTAAAATTGTTGATGTGATTTGCATTTTGTAAGTTTCAAAACAGAAGCCAATAAGAAAACGTGCGCAAATATTGAACATCCATCACACTTTAAACTATGTCATTTTACAATCCTCATGTCACCATCATTTATAACCATATATAAATCCAGTGAACCATTGCCCCAGCTGTTTTTATGCACATTTCTAATTAAAGCCCACAGAACTAAAATAATGAATGCATGTCGTAATTCCCATGTGAAACACACATAAATAAAATGTTGATATCATACAATATCCAACATTAATGTGTAATCAATCACTCTGTGTGGTTCCCTACCTCCTTCATCAGATCTGTAGATAATGTCCATGTACAAAAGGATTCACAACATAAATAGATGTTTGAAGGAATCAAACACCTCACCCTGCCAAAGATATAACATGGTCATGCTTAGAGGAAGTGCCTGCCTTCATGTATAAGAGGTTCCACGCAGAGTAAGGAAGTTCTTCAGCCTGCTCCATGAACGTGCCAGTGCACCATGACTCTCTATCCCGCCCATTTTATGTGTAAATTCCTGTCAAATAGTACCTCCATTACCTGTTGGCAAATTATACACAATAAAAAATTGTTCCAATAATAATTCTAACATGACAGACACAATATATACCGCTGCATATTAACATGTGGGGCGGGTGCATGGACCAATCAGTTTGCTCAATATGCTTGGAAATGAGCCAGCAGCTGCTGGCACAGGGCTGTGTTATGGGCTGACTGACTGTCGCTCACTCTGGCTCCAACTGCTCCCTGCTTCCTCCGCCCTCCCCCCAAATTAATTTTCTGAACTTACCTTTCCTTCTGCCTTTGATTTTATGCACCTTATTTCACACCAAACCTTCTATGTCCTCCCCCAACTTTTTGTGGGCCACCATAGATAAAAGAAAAGGCCACCCGTTGTAGAAACCCATCTCTCTTTTTATTGCACCCATCCTGTTTTGTATGTTTTCCTCAGTAATGAGATTAAGCTCCCAGACAAACCTCTATCTACATTATAAAAGTCAAAATAGGTTTCTTTGTTTGAGGCAGGATTTGTGCTGAAGCACTCGCTGTTCCATATATAATTCCATGCAGTTTCACCAATTTGCATCACATTTTGCATGGTTGCCTGTTAGGACCCTCTGGACAATACCCTTTTGTTTTGCTATAGTCATCTCGAGAGGGACGGGTGTACCCAGACATGGGTCCCATACCTGCTGAGCCTAGAGACCCAAGCTACTCCTCACTGATGAGACCCAAGGAGGCGAAACATGTTTGGGGATGCTTGTGGTCTTGTGCAGAAGGGATGTGACCAAGCAGTTTGGGCTGTACTGCCCCTTTTGTGGTGGGCCCAAGCCTGATTTGAATATGGTTTTTTCCCCTTTTGTAATGGCATGGCTGGCGAAGAACGATGGTCTGGAGGGTTGCCCATAGCAATGCCAAAGGTTAAGATTTATTCTAAACCTTCCAGCCATCACCCTTTTGTTTTGCTATAGTCACCCTGAGAGAGACAGGCATACCCAGATGTGACTGCTGAGCCTAGAGACCCAAGCTACTCCTCACTGATGAGGCCCAACAAGGCCGAAACATGTTTGGGGATGCTTGTGGTCTCATGCAGAAGGGATGTGACCAAGCATTTCAGGCTGGACTGCCCCTTTTGGGGTGCACCAAGCCTGATTTGCATATGGTTGTTCCCCTTTTGTAATGATATGGCAGGCAAAGAACGATGGTCTGGAGGGTTGCCCAGAGCAATGTCAGAGGAGAGGTTAAGATGTATTCTAAACCTTCTAGCCATCACTATTTTGTTTTGCCATTACTGGCTTCATGACATTTGGACACCCCACCCCTGTCCCCAGATTTCAGCAAAAGGCACAGTTTGTGTGTTTGTGGCTTAGCAAAGCATTATTCCTTACAAAATTCCACATCTTTTCACCAATGTGCACCGAATTTAGCATAGTTACCTTTTAGGACCCTCTGGACATTACTGTCTACATGACATTTGGACACCCCAGCCTATTCCCGGATTTCAGCACACGTCAACATTTGTTTGTGGCTTTGCAAAGCATTGTTCCTTATACAATTCCACACTATTTCATCAATCTGAACCCCATTTTGTATACTTACCTATTAGGACACTATGGACATTACTAGCTACATGACATCTAGACACTACACCCCTTTCCCCAGGTTTCAGCACCTTCACACATGAGCACATGAGACGGTTGCTTGAAATCAGCAAAACATCAATGTGGTTGTAGAAGAACCAATCCTGACACGAGGAACAAAACCCAAGGTCTTGTGCTAGCAACAAGATAAAAACATTAGGACCCTTGATATTGTACAGGCAGGAAATCTCAAAACTGTACTGTTCGGGGACATCAGTGCCTATTTCTGCATTGCAGGATTGGTGAAAAGCAGTTTTTGAATGGCTAGACCTGATTCTCAATGGTTTTTGAAAGTCTGGAGCTGTTTTGTCAAGAGGGAACACAATTAGAAGGGGGGTCGCTAAATATTGTAAAGTCTTATAAATGTGGTGCCATTTGATGAATCAGCACACAAGTTTGGAAAACTATTTGAAATATAGATGTGCATGTTTTTGAAAGGTTTAGTGGGATTCTGTCAAGAGGGGTAAAATTAGAGGGGGGTCCCCAAATATTGTAAAGGCTAATAAATGTGTGCCATTTGACGAATCTGGACAAATGTTTACAAAAAGATTTCAGATCTAGAAATAAATGTTTTTGCAAAGTTTGGTGGGCTTTTGTCAAGAGGGGGCTAATTTAGAGGGGGTCTCAACATTTTTAGATGGCTTTGTTGCCGTTTGACGAATGCGGAAAAACGTTTCCACAAAGATTATAAACCCAACCTTGAATGATTGTGCAAAGTCTGAATGGATTCTGTGAAGTGGGGGCTAAGTTATATGACTATTGTATGTGCATACATTTTGACAAAAAATAAAACATGGGCCAATTTCCAGCAAACTTGTGTAAGGAGCATTGGCGAGCACAATAAAGCATGGTTTTGCAAATGTGCCTGTGTTTTATTTTTTGACAAGTGTCATTATGTATGTACAAAAAACAGTGATATACCTTTGGTCACTGAGGTATAGCCTGCGGCCATGGGCAGTGGCCAGATTGACGGGGTCATGGCATAAGGTCATGAGCCAGAAAATCTGGCTACTGGCCATGACCATGAGGGATGCCTGATAGGCTTAAAGTGGCCATGTCCACCTAGGACCTGCAATGTGGTAAAGTTATTCGAAAGTGGGATAGGTATGAAACTATAATAAATTGAGTCCCTGAGATACTCAGTCCCATGAGACTCCTGAAGTATTATGAAATACAACGGTCCTGAGGAAGGTGACACTAATGGATACCAGTCACTGAAACCGGTTGACCATTAACCCATAGAATATCATTGACTAAGACAGTGGATACCTACTGATAAGTTTATGATTACTGATGTATTAGACTACTATTGCATGAACACACAGAGCACAATAAGGTGCATGTTTAATTGTTCTTTTCTGCTACACTCTCGAGGGAGGGTAGAATAAAGTAAGAAAAGTCCTTCCTCGAATGTAGCTTTTATGCTAGGAAATCTCGAATGTAAAAGCAACCTCAACATTTAGACAGATGGCATCTGTTGGAGATTTAGACCACTAGTGCTCTGCTCCAGCATGTGAGGGCATAGCTGGCACATATAAGGATTGCTAACAAGGTAAGAGGCTTACTGCTCTACAGCATGAATAGTTGTTAGGCACGAGTGTAGGGCAATTTTTCTTCCTATCCCCTATTAGACAGGCAGCCCATCGCCAGTATCCAGGGTCAGCTCTGCCATAACTGAGGAATAGTTGATTTCTTTCTGAGGGACAGTTGAATTAGCATTGATCAGGTCTGGATATTAGTGAGAAGTGTCCACTGTTGTGTGGTATATTCAATTTCACTGAGGTATAGCCTGCAGCCATGGGCAGTGGCCAGATTGTCGGGGTCATGGCATAATGTCATGACTCAGACAATATGGCTACTGGCCATGACCACGAGGGACGCCTGATAGGCTTAAAGTGGCCATGTCCACCTAGGACCTGCTATGTGATAAAGTTATTCTAAAGTGGGATAGGTATGAAACGGAAACAAACATTTGCTCGTGGCAATATGGCCATAGGGTTCTCTATTTGCCTTCTTCGGTCTGCCATCCCTTTCCATGATGGTCCTCTTGGAAAAGGATTTACCTTAGTACAGCGGGACACTGTGCGCATCCCGGTGCAGGAAGAAAAATCCTGTTTATTTAGCACCCCGGTTTACCGCTTTGGTATCGCGGGATGCTAATGGCCTTCATCCCCCATTGCAGGGGCTGGAATGGGTGATAACTGTCCGGAGCCCTCATAATCCACCCTCACTTCGCTTTGGCCGATAACTTGGCTGTCGTGCCCTTATCCCCCATTTCAGTCCCTGGAGCGGGGGATGAACAGAGCATTATTACCATTTGCATAACACAAAATGCTGATGGAAATGTTGGAAAATCTTATTGAGCCTATGTGCTTTACTGAGAAATGTAAAGTAGTTGGAGTCTATAAGGATTTTTGTAGTTCTATTTTTTAACTGTGAAGGTGATTCTTTTCTTGTTTTTTTATTTTTTTGTTTATAATGCAGGAGAGGTTACAATGTGTGGTGGGGAGGGAAATGAGGGAAGAGGCACTAAGCACTAATATGGAGGGTCAGGTGGACAGGGGAAGATGTTGCACGTGTGCCTCTTCTAAGGTTGGGGCAGCGTTTCTCATGCTCCTTAATTACAGCCTCAAAAGCACTTCGAAATTGCTCTCCCCTCCAGAGTGGCGTGTTGCATTATATACAGAGGACTGTTGTCTTTCAAAGATATGGATCAAAAGACTCTTTTATTGCTTGCAAGGTAGATGGTGGGATTTTGTGTCCCTCAGAAGGAGGCTGTGTGGTTACAGTTACAATATTGTGTGAGGAAGATAAGGTGGAGGAAGTCAGCCTACGACTTGCTAAGAAAGAAACAACCTTTCTGACAGCATTGCAGTGGTTGGATTTGGTGTGGCGGCGCATGGAGGTGGTCCCATAGGAGTACTGTCCAGGTAGTTTGCGACTGAGTACAAAGTTGCACTCACTGCTTTTCACTTTGGTAGCTTTAGACTTTGATACATTCCCAACAGTGGTAAATAACTGCCACACCAGCTGGTGGTGGTGGCTCTTGGGGAGGAGGGATGCAATAGCTGATGCCATTTTCAAGATAAATAGCAGTTTTGCTAATATTCTTCCGAGTATGTGCTTTTTACTAGATTTTTACTAGATTATTGATGGATAATGAGGAAGAATAGGTGTAGGAGCTGTGCAAGGGTACATTTTGAGCTTGAAAGTTCCTTGATCAGTAGAAAATGCAGTTCCAAACTGACCGCGAATCACGGACCAAATCGCAAAGTTCAGATGCGTTCAGGGACACGCCATCATGCCGAGCACGAGCGCATGGTCATTTGGCATTGTCTGAAAAGTCTGTGATATAAGTGTTAAAAATGATGCTAGAAGGTGGGAAATCACAGAGTCTTAAATTGAAACATCGTAAATTGGACAAAAATGTTGCTATAAAGGTGTAAGTGTGATATTAGTAAGTTGCTGTTGCCATCAGATACATCAATGTGAATTTAAAAAGAAAATCACAGCAAATAATCAACAGGATAGGGTCTAGTCGTAGATGTGAAAAGTCTCAACTTTGATTCAAATACAATGTATGGCCCAACAATTCAAACACGTGTTGAGGGAAAAAACAATGATGCTCTGATGATCATCAGAAGCAAATACCACTCATGATAGGAACTATTGTAGAAAATGTCACCAGCAAACATGCACCTGGCACGTGAATACCTGGCACAGGGTCAACAATACATATCTGTCGAATTGGGCAGGGAGGCCTCTTGGTCAAGTGGCACATGTACCCTTGAGAGGGAATATAAAATACTAGCTTATACTGGTCTTGGTGTAGCATTGAGGCAGTATTGTTGAGGACAATGGGGACATAAACTCCTGCATACTGTTTTTTAACTCCTGATGTCCTTTCACAGCATTTACCAAAAATGCATGTCTCGAAGAGGTGTATCAAAAATACAGTCTGCGCAGTCTTTGAGAATCTGACACATACACAGGACTTTGGTGGGAGTGATATAGTATGACGGATCCCTGCAGTGTCTTACTTTTGCACATGATGGCTAGGCATGAGAAGTATAGGCCACACTATTTTGGGTTAAGGTGATCCCTGGTTATGCCAAAGATATTCTATGTCACACTTGGGATCCCGGCCTACCTCGTATCCTGGCCTAATGTGTTCTTGCCCTTCATTATGCAAGCCAAAAATCTGCTATCATTTGATCTTTTTTTGGTCTGCCTCTTCAGTTTGCATTAACCAACTGGTTCTCTGGTGTATGTGTGTTGTTTCTGCCTCATGTTGCAGTTTCTGCTAATTTGTGTGCGACTTGGAAGAAAAGTGGCTGAATTTCCCCTTTGATTTCTTTTATGTTGGCCCCACTATGTGTTTAATTGTGTATGCCACAAGTGGAATGCATGATCTGCTCATGGCTCACAACTGTCTGTCTTTCTGGGGTGCATTTGTATTATACCTGATCCCTGCAGCAGTGCTAAGGCCAGCTGCTATCAATTCTGAATGTGGGCAGTGTTTACAGCCCGCGTCTGGTGCTGTTTGTTATTGCTGTGGTGTACAATTACCGCCAGTGGTTGGAATTGTTTCAGTGGAATCATAGTGGTCATTGTTTTCCTTAGCACTCATTAGCGCTCATTAGAGGTTGGGTTTCTGGGTTGTGTGATGTGGTTGGCATTCCACAGGTGTTGTTTCATGATTTGCCCTTTGAGTGTACAATCCGCTTATTAAGTGATGAGGCCCAGTATATTTGCTGTGTGTAGTGTGGGTAAGAAAGTACACATGCCCTTCTGCCTTGAGGAATACTGGAAGACCTTTCCCAGGGATGTTGGAAATGGTTTCTTTTTGTTGGGCCATCCCACACTAGACAAAGAAAATACAATATGTGTATGCATATCCCAGCTCTCTGCAGCTTCCTATCAGTTGCCTGCAGGTCACCGCGTCATTTCACATGTTTTTTAGTTCTTTTTGACCCAAGCTATTTTGTGCAGCCTGGATGGTCACACTTATTAGGACCCACTAACAAATACCTTTTATTGATTCTGCGGTATTGGAATCCCCAGCCATTCTGCTGATTCAGAGTTTCAGGGAAGCACCTTCCCTCCACTTACATGTCAGGAAGGAAAAAGTGTTTGGGAACCGGGCAAGTAGGTTTTTTTCTGCCATCATAATGATGCAAAACCTTGAATATTTTGATAACAGAAAGCGCCTGAAAAATTGGAATACAATAATTGAATTATGTTAGATTTAAGTTATGAAATTGAGGGTTGGAATCTATATATATAAAAGAAGATGTCCTGACTGACAGACTAATCAATGCCCAGCTCAGACCATTTAGCCTAGGAATGTGATATTTGGAAGGTACATTGTTTTCATGATGTAGGCACCCACTAAGGAAGGATATTTGCAATTTACATTCCTAAGGGGGTGAACAGGGGTTGTGAATTTTGTTATGAGGATACCTATATCTAAAAAAACAAAGATGTTACAGACATGTGATTTTTTTAAAATTATGAATACCAACATCCCACAAACCAAAGATGTTAGAAAAGTAAACATTCACATTTTAAATCTTCATTAAAAAGTACTTTTCCAAACTGCTTCTTAAAACTGGTAACAGAGAGTATCCTGTATTTGAGAGCAAAATTGTCATCCCTCCTGACATAGGCACAGTCCTCAATTCCCTAGCAGACCTCACATTCAAAATGTACCCTAACATAAAAAATCTAATGGAGAAGTCTACTGAATGGTTATGTGAGCATGACGTTTTAATGTCAAAGAACAGCATGGCTGCCATAATCAATAAGACACCTATTCATTCTTTCAGAGGAGTCCAAATGGAATACAAAACTGCAAACTCAGTGATTCAAAGTGATGACGCAATCTGCAACCCTGTTGAGTTCTTGAACACTTTAAATCCTCCTGGTCGTCCCGAACACAAACTTCTTCTCAAAGTGGGAGCATGTGTGATATTATTGCGGAACCTCAACCCTTCTTAGCTCTGTAATGACACTAGATTGCGAGTCAAACCTCCCCACAGAAATGTGATTGAGGCTACGGTGTTAACCAGTTCTGACAAGGGGGAAGTCTGTGTTCATAACACAAATACCCCTTATACCTTCAGAATATCTGTTTGAATTCAAAAGGCTACAGTGCCCCTTAAAGCTTTTTTTCACCATGACCAACAACTAATCTCAGGGGTACACTTTAAAGGTAGCACAGATTGACCTAGGAGAAGCCTGCTTCTCAAATGGGCAGTTTTACCTTGCCTGTTTCAGAGTGAGCTCACCTAACTTTCTGGTAATCCTAGCACTTGAATGCAGAACCACTATTGTACCAAATCCCAACACCCACGCGAGCAAAGCCGCGGGCAACAGCTATTCTCATATATGTGATTAATGTCCCTAAGTCAAGTTAAAAAGAAGGTGTTACTGATAATGCCTGTTAACTTGTCCTATTAGCATGGATATACATCTTTTATAATATGACTACTTTTCAGTTTGATACAAGGGCCTCATTTTGAGTCTGTGGTGTGAAAATAATGGTGGAAAAGTGGTGGTAACCGATTGACTGCCACTTTACCTGACCATCAGATTCTGAGTTGTAAGTTTTTCTCCTATATTGTTCCAAATAACTGATGATTAACAAACTCTGAATTTGCCCTGACTCATCACTTATTGACGTATGACTCCATATCCCTGCACATTGATGCTGCTCATTGACAACCCATTATATCTCGCCACCATGTATAGATTCATGCTACCTGTACATATTATTAATTCTGCCCTTTGTTGATTGTCTGTTCTGTCTCGTCCATGACTGATTGTCTACCACTTCACTACTTTCCCTCCACTGCAAAGCACCTGCTGCCGTAGTGCTCAAATTATTGTTGGTGCAAGTTTAGACATTTCTGGTCGAAAGGCCTTCTCTTTAAATACATACAAATAAAAATACATGTAATATTAATATAAAATGGGTACAATTATATAATCAGCTTATTACAGTGTTCATTGTTTAACTATGATGAGCAACTTGGAGCACATATTAACACAGAGAAGTGTAAAAGTCCTCCCTGCATTGGTCATTTGGTGAAAATCTAATTTCCCATTGGTCTGTCGATGCACATGTTTTACAACACATCCCTGTATTGCTGCTAAATTGCCTGGTACCTGTGTCATTTCCGTTTTATTTCCGAAAAACAACAATGGACGAGGTTATGATTTGTTTACAATTGCTCATGTTTTTTTCTTTTTTTCTGAATGAATAGCGAATTTGATAGCTGTGCATTTTATGGAAGCAATTCGTGTACTATTCTGTTTAGTTTGTTGCTATAATTAAGCATTGTCAATTGAATGAGAAAATACATTAAAGAAGAACCTGCCCATTACAGTCATAGTATTACAGATTGCAATGTTATTTAGACCAAAACATGCACCAAATCCTATGCATTTCAAATAGTGATCTTGTGAAGAGTTCCTTTAAGTGCAAAGGTTAAAAGTTCAACTTATTTCCAGTTTTCACTTTTTTCTTTAAAAGATCAATTAGGCATTACAGACACTCGAGTGTCATCTGATTGAAAAATCTCGTATCTTTTTATAAATGACAAGAAGCTCAAATTCTATTATTCTGCGTATCGTTTATCCCCAAAAAAATCTAACTTTTGATCTTGTTGGTGTGATTCTAAAGCACAACTTACCAAACCAGCTCAGATAAGAGAAACACTACTGAGCAACGTCACACACGCTGGTTTTTGATAGGTGCAGTCTACTCGGTTCTGCCTTAAACATGATTTTCTCGTTTCAGGAATACGAATGGCAGTGAAAGTTTCATGTACAGGGTCCAATGAATTTAATTATACATTATACAAAGTACAGGTGTCTTGTTCAGTGCAAGGCTGCACATGGAACATATTGATGAGGAAATAGTTTGCTGATGGTTGGGCCAAACAAAATATGATGGGTTTGTGGGGTGAATAGGGATGTAAAAATACCTAGGGCCTGATTTACAAACGTGTTTTTCAATGGCGAAATCCCATTGAACAACGCTTTGTAAATCAGGCCCATTGTGTCTTCTTGGTGAAATGAGAAATGGAATTGTCATCTGTGGATGTGCAATCAATCCTCTTTCCCTAAGTTATTAGGAACCAATATAGAGATCAAGAGTCTTCTCATGTGTCCCTTCCCCATGTATATCGAGGGAACATGCACCCACCGCCATGAAGCGGTCAGCTTGCTTTCCACCGTCTGTGTTGGCCCTGCTCCTGTAAGATTGCCGTTTTCTTGAACTTTTGCATGTCTGTTGCCCACATCAATCCCCTTCTCAGCTTGTTTTAGTGGTGTTGTATCAACCCTAGAAGCTGCCACTCCTATTCCTTCAACCCCACGGTATCTGTGCAAACATTGCTCGGATGCCTACTCGTGCCTTTCCCATTAAAATTGGCCCAATAGGCTAAGCCTGCACTTAGATGAGACATGTTTTCCTAGCTGTCCACTACCTCATATGCGGGGAGGCTAATCCCTTTACTTTGGCTCATGAGGTCTCTGAGGATTTTGAAAAACCTATCTATCTAGCAGAAAACTCTCTGACAGCTCATGTGCTACATCATTAAGTGGAGGCCAGCAGTCTTTCCCATGCCCTAGAATTCCAAGAGGATTATAAAGAGGGGAGACACATGGCATGCACATAGGGTCTGGTTCGCGTTGGTCCACTTAGCTGCGCTGCAGGTTAACACACTTTTATATGTGTCTGTTTTTACTTTCTGCCAAGTCACGCTAGAACAAGTGATTACCACTATTCAAGCGCTAAAACCCACTACTTGTAAAGGTGACTCATGCCCTGCCCACAGAGTAAAACACTGTGCTCCAAGGCTTGCACCCATCATCAGTGAGTTTGCTAACGCCTCCTTCACCAGTAGCACTGTCCCAGCCAACATCAAATCTGCTTGAATCTCATTACTCCTAAAGAATCCCCCCCTTGACCCTTCTATCCCTACCAACTACTGCCCCATCATCATACTGTCCCTTCCATACTCAAAATGTTGGACCGCCTGCCCTACGTTCAAGTCCAACACATCCCAGTCCGAGCGCTAAGATCAGCTCCAGCACTCTTCTGGTCACTCCCCGCTTCAAGAGCAAAAGAGCTGGTGGGATTCGTTTTTATGTCACAGCACCATCTCTCTGGCATCCCATTGAAGCACCCATCAGAAACAAACAACCCTACACTACCTTAAAAAACGAGTGAAAACCTGGTTGTTCGACAAATGTGTGTATTACGACTTTCTAGAACTCTCCTTTTCTGCCTTTTATGAACTATATTGCCCTTCCGGATTTACTGCACTTGACACTGTGATACTCTTGGGTCTGGGCATTGTACAAACGTAAAAAATAAAATAAATACATAAAATACATTTCCTATTTTAGGTTTTGTTTGAGAACTGCTGCTACGTTTTTAAAGTTCCTTCGAATAGAAATTAAACTGGAATTGTACTTGATATTTTACATTACAGGACTGCGTGTCCCATTAGGCTTAGCTGCCGCCTACTTATTTTGATTGGTGGCGCATTATGGCGGACGCATTTGCGCTGGTTCACGCTGGTTAGTGGCTGGGTGCGGTGGGTGTGAATGTCACAAGTGCCGCTGTATGCCGGTCCTATTTCACTTTCAGGTTGATGCTTGTTTGGGTTGTTATATTATGGACATTCTGTTATGTAACATTGCCTGTACAGCTGGGTGTGTGACTGATAGCCAAGGCTTAGTTGTGAGGAGAGACAAATACTTAAGCTTACCAGATTCCCCCAACGTCTAGAGTGAATGGCATGCTTCAGAAATGTGTACTTATGGCATTACCTCGGTTGTGTGCTACTAGTGTAAGCTGTGTACTTAAGATTTCTGGGTTTTTTGAGGAGTTGGATGGAGCAGATCAAACTCATGAATCTACATTGCTAAGGAGCAAAGCTGGCTATGATATGGGTAATATGGAGGGGGTGGATGAGAACCTGGATAAGGTTGGGGGGCTACCTAGGTTGAATGCATTGCAGGAGAGGTTTTTCATTAGGCACACTGTTCCCATGTTTACAGACACGTTGGGTGTGGGTAAGTTGACCCCAGACAAGGTAGACTTTAGTACGCCAGATTTGGGAGCGAAATCTAACCAGAATGATTCTGTAACAGGTAAGGACATGCTTAGCAATCTCTTAGCAGATGGAGAGGCAAAAGGAAACAACTACCCCGAAAAAGAATTTCTCTCTGATGAAATTAGAGGAGCATCGAGGGAGGAGGGTAAACAATTGCCACCACGGATCCTGGTGGTGCTAAACCTTTGAAGTGGATGAGGGTTGCATAAAGCGGCTGGGCCTTCCCTCTAACTAGCATAAGGCTTATGAAGTGGAGAAATCAGATTATATGACCTGCATCATATAAATCTCTGTGCCATCACAGAAAGTTGGTTGCATAAAGCGGCTGGACTTTCACTCTCATTAGCAATCCAAGCTAGTTTCAACCTTGTTGGGGGTGGATAGAACCTTTGGGAAAGGCAGTGGTGTAGCTTTAACTTGTAACCCTACCTTAAAATTCATGTGGTTGATATTCAAGGACCATCGCACTGTGAACTTATTTATATTAAGCTACTTACAGAGCCAAATACCACACTTAATTGTATTTTGGTATATAGATCAACTACTTTAATGCTAGATTTCACAGATCAATTTGTTAATATGCTACTGCCTCTTTTAAAACCAGCCTCGATATTTCTTTGACCAGGTATGATATGATATGATATGGCATTTGTAACGCGCCTATACACAAGTGTTTCAAGGCGCGACTAGGCAGGGAGGGGGGAACAAAGGGAAGACAGACAACGATCCTATTAGGCCAGGTGTCATTCAGATCGCGCAAGTGCAAGGGTAGAGGGGAAGGGAAAAGTGCAAGGGGAAAGGGAGAGGGGAAAGTGCAGTACAGAGGTAGAAGAATAACAAGATAAATAATAAGGGCCAGCTGGTGGCAAGTGCAAGGTAATTGCAGACAAGTGCTGGGAAGGGGGGCTGTAGGGATACAGAGACAGTCCCGCAGTGCAGGGGTTGCTAGGGAGGCAGTGCAAGGGGAGAGTGGCTGGGCCAAGGATCGAGATCGGTGAGAGTGGCCCAGTTGCAGAATCAGTGCAGTTTCAGTAAGGAATTTAGCAGGGGAGAGGGGGAGATAAAGCAGAAGCAAAGAGGAAGGTTTTGAGGTGCTTCCAGAACCGGAGATGTTTCAAGTTTCAATGATGCAGGAAGGCTGTTCCAGAGGGAGGCCCCTGCCACAGAGAGAGATCTACCCTCAAATCGTTTCTTGGAGAAAGCGGCTGACCCTGAGGGAGTTGGAGGCGGATGAGCGAAGAGCTTGAGAAGGAAGAAGGTGACTTCAAAAGCAACTCTTGCCAAAGGACACATTCTGGACTGGGTCAAAACTATTAACATCCAAACTAGTCTGTCTTGCCCGTGGCCATGACACTTTTTGGTGGTATTTGATCTTTTGATTTTGAATTTAGCGGAAAAACCTAAACCTACTGGGATCCGTAAGTAATCTACAAATGTTTGAAAAATCACAGCCAACGTCTTTCATATCTTTAATGCAGTATTGGGACAATATCAGGTGTCATGTACAGTGCGTTTTTGATGCTCTTCCAATATAATGGAGGTGAGGGGGTGGGCTCCATGAGTGATGTGTACATCTGATTCTCTAAACTTATATTTGCTATTATTAATTTTGCAATTCTGTCCTTGCCTGAGAGCAAGGCTCCGGATAATGTGAAACATGCATGGGTCACCCTGTCACTGAAGAAGCCTGGGTTAGACCCGCTGAAGCCTGCCAATTCTAGACCAATAATGAACTTCCCATTTGTACTCAATATTGTGGATCGGGTCGCCTATTTCCAAGTAATGGAACATCTAAATTGTAATACCATCATAAGCAGTAGGCAATCAGGTTGTAGACCCGTTCACGTGACAGAAACTGCCCTGTTTGACCTAAAATCTAACATTCTGAGATACATGGACTTGGGTCAGTTGGTATTATTGATGCTTCGAGACCTCTCTGCTGCATTCGACTTAGTCGATCATTGAATTGTGATCAATAGACTGGATTAAGTTGCTTCTTTTTCCATGTTTGCAGCAGAGTGGGTCGTGTCTTTTCTGGCAAATCATCAGGATATAGTATGTAGTCAGGAAGATAGCAGATCAAGTGGAGCTTCAGTTTGGAGTATCAAAGCAATCTTGTTTATTCCATACACTATATGACATTTTCAGCTTGCCTCTGTTCCAGCTCCTACAGGACAGGTGGAGCTTTTTTACCAACTATACAGACAACACCGAATTTCTGATCCCTCTGTCCAGGGCGCAATAAAGATCTGGAAGAGGTTCATCAGGTGTACTCCTGCTAGTTGAGTTTTCATAAAGTCCACTTGAGGTAAGACTTCATAAAACTATGCCAATGGTATAGAGGTCTCCAACTCTAAGTGTCAGTCTGTACTACACATGGAACCTTGTTAGAGTGGCGGTGCAGTCAAGCTTATCATAAGAGGAAGAGGTGAGCTATAGATAAGTACACTGCACCCAGTTATTAAAGCAAATCAAAGAAACTTTAACCAATACATTTATTTCAAATATATATTTACTATATTTACACAAGAGATGTTTTAAAAACTTAGAACATTAAACCAATACTCATAGAACTTCTTGTAGATATGTTTTAAAGGCCACTGCTTAGTCTGTAGCTGCTTGCAGTTACAATTGTTACAGAGCTTGACACTAATTACAGTTCTACCATACTATCGGTTAAACCACACACTCACACACAAAGATATATGGTAATTGCAATTAGTTAGCAAAACCACATAAGATAATGGGCCTCATTACGAGTCCGCCGTGTTGGAATCTGGTGATTCTGTGACGATGTTGACTCTGTTTCCGCGAAGGCAAGGTTACGGAAAGAAGGGCCAATTACGGCACGTGGGTCACGCACAACACACCGAGGCGGAAACGGTGTCACCGCCGTCATGTAAACACCCACGCACATGGACTTTACGCCACAGAAAACGGTGCAAAACCGTGTCCGCCCCCGCCGACACAGAAACACCCGAAGCGGAAATACCATGACCGCGGAAAAATAAATGGAAACAGAGAGGCGGCCATTATATAAAGCACAATCCACTGCCATCCTCAGACACCACAGGTCAGAACACCTCCCTGAGACTGACAACACATCTAACACCATCATGACATCCAGGATCCCAGCACGCAGACAGCAAAAGCAGTGCTTCAGTGAGGCTGAGCTCACAGTTCTGGTGTAGCATATTGTCGAGCATGCGGAAATGCTCTTTAGTGCAGACTAGCGGAGCGCTACTCAGCAACGCCGCAAGGAGGTGTGGGCGGAGGCAGCACGCAAGTGCACAGTGGTCGGTGTGACCACACGCTCTATGAAGGACTGCCATAAGAGGTGGGATGACCTCAGGCTCCGGGTGCGCAACCTCATCACTGCACACTGCCAACACAGCACTGGCACTGGTGGAGGCCCTGCAACCCCTCTCAAGGTACAATCATGGGAGGAGCACTGCAGCAGTATCCTGCACCTCAAGGGCATCCACTGCATAGGAGACGCAGAGGCAAGAGTGAGCCCACCTGCAGATGCCGGTAAGTGCACAGAGTACAAAGCCATAAGTGTGAATGGGAGTGACCCAATGGACCCACTCACAATGCCCCCCCTCAACCAGGGCAGGAGTGACCCAATGGACCCACTCACAATTCCCCCCCAACCAGGGCAGGAGTGACCCAATGGACCCACTCACAATGCCCCCCCCCAACCAGGGCAGGAGTGACCCAATGGACCCACTCACAATACCACCCCCCCAACCAGGGCAGGAATGACCCAATGGACCCTCTGACCACCCCAATAACAAGTAACACATCCCCAATGCATGACCCCTGGAATTGCACACAGTGTGTGCTTGACTGGAAGCAGAGATACACACACCTGAGTGCATCAATAGTCACAAATGTGTACATGCAAGTGGTCATGAATTGTTCGGTTTGATGCATGTGATGGACACATTAAGTAACATCACACAACTAACAGCATGTCCTCTATATCCCCACAGCTGTGACATGTGACGGTGGTGACGGCCAAGAGGCAACGCAGCGGCCACCTGCACGCACCCAATGCAGCACTCCTGCTCAGGAGGATGATGCTAGCTGCTCTGGCACAAAAGGACCAGCTGCACCAGGCACACCGGCTGCATCAGGCACACTGGCTGCATCAGGCACACTGGCTTCATCAGGTACACCGGCTGCATCAGGCACACCAGCAGACACCACCATCCCCATGCAGGCACCCACCATGGTCCCAGATGATATTTCACAGCCCATCTGCACTGCTGAGGAGGCTGCATCGAGTGATAGAAGTGCCCCGGCCATGCAGGCCGAAGCAGTACAACAGGGTGAGGGGGACAACATGGATGAGCTGTCACCCATCCAAGGCCTACAGTTCAGCCCCAAAGAACTGCACAGCCCCATGCGCTCCCTAACTCCCTTCATGGCTGAGCTCAGTACACGCTTGCAGCACATTGAGCAACACCAGGCCACCCTGACGCAACTGGTGGAAAGACAGCTGGAGGAGGCCAGGCTGCAGCGTGAGGAGGCCACTCATCAGCGGGAGGAGGCCAGGCTGCAGCGTGAGAGCAATGCAACGTCGGTGCGTTGGCTCTCCAGGTCGATTGGACGATTTGCAGCCACGATTTTCACCCAGGCACGCCATGTCAGGGAAGGGAACAGTGTGCAATCCAGCATTGCGGAGTCAATGTTGGTTGCCCAGAAGGCATTTCAAGGATGCGTGCCCATAGTCACACCGACAGTCACCTCAGCCAGCACCACCCCACCCAGCTCTGCCACTGGCAGCCCATGGAGACCCTCTAGTCGGCTGACTGGTTCCGCTAGCAAGGACACTCCTGCGCAAAAGCGCCCCCGCAAATAGTGGCATGTGGGGATGGCAGTGAACATGACATTTGGGGACACCATGTGTGTAGGGGGTGGGTACATTTGGGTGGTGGGGGAGGTCCATTAGGGGGTTAGTTGTTTGGGGCCTGGTTGGGGGTGAGTACGTTTGGGTGGTAGAGGAGGTCGATTAGGGGGTTAGTTGTTTGGGCCTGGTTGTGGGTGGGTATGTTTGGGTCGTGGGTGGGCAGAGGTGTAGAGCTTCCCTACCCAATGCACTTTCTTTCCTGGTTTATTGATAATTCAACACCTTTCAAAACAACCATAATGAGTGGACATCCGTCATTTCATTTGCAGACAAAATCCATTTTTTCACCGGCTTCATCATATCCATGCATTGCTGTCAATGTGCAGTCTCTCAAAAGTAAATGCAAATGAGTGTATCCCGTGCTTGTTGGCCATCTTGCGCACCCCCGGGAGGGTGTGGAGCCACCCCATCCCCGTCACCATCACTATCCCCATCTTCAACTCCATCATCATTCTCTGTGTCTAGGGGCAGAGGAATGTTCCTGTGCATGCACAGATTGTGCAGCATGGCACACACAAGCACAATTGTACCCGTCTTCACTGGGTTGTAGAGCAGTGATCCTCCAGATCTGCTCAAGCAGCGGAACCTGGCCTTCAGTAGGCCAAATGTCCGCTCAATCATGCCACGTGTGCGGACGTGTGCCCTGTTGTACGCCTTCTCATGCCTGTTCCTTGGCCTCCGTACAGGCGTCATCAGCCATGGCGTGAGTGCATAACCAGCATCACCTACATGGGATGGAAATGTGTGGGACATGTCAGTGTTTGTGGTATCATCTCTTGATCTGATGCAGTGCAATCTTGTGTCATCATTCATTCATCCATATGGGCTAAGCAGTGGTTGGACGGATGGCTGATTACCAGTCATGGGTAATTGTTGTAGTTGGTGGCATTTGGACATTGCCCAATGACTTGCTGTGCATATGTAGTTGCCCTTCCGGAAATAGTGGTTGGTAAATATGGCACTGTGAAATGACGTGCACACATGGAGGAGTCAATCTATGGGCTGTGATGATTTGGCTGTTGCAGGATGTCTCATGTGCAGCCGTCATGTGTATTGGGGGGGCAGTGGTGCTAAGTGTGGGTGGCTGTATTGAGTGGGTGAGCGGGTCAACTTGTATGGCCTTGTGGCAGCATTGATAGTATGTCTCATTTGGCAGGGTGTGTACTGTGCCAACCTGTCATGTGTAGCTTTGTAATGTGTGGGTTATGCTGACCGTCCATTACATGGGCCAGGGGGTGATGCATGTGCAGTTGTAGCAGCCAACTCACACAGGTCATTGGCCTGGGCACACAACACACTTCCACAGGGCCTGTGCATTGGCAGTTGTACTCACCCAATAGCCATGTGCTTTGTCCAGCGTAGCGTTCAATGTAGCGTGGCAATGTGGAATTCCGCAGGACCATTGAGTCATGTGTTGACCCTGGGAAAGGTGCACAGCAATGTGAATCATCTGTCCGGCATCACATACCATCTGTACATTCAGTGAGTGGTACTGTTTCCTATTGCGGTACACCATCTCCATTGCATGTGGTACTGTCAGCTCTATGTGGCTGCAGTCTACTGCACCTATGCAATTTGGCATGGCTGCAATGGCATGGAAGGCCAACTTGATGGCAATGACCTCTGCAAGAGTATGGGGTAAGGCGATGTGTTCCGACACACGGCGCAGCAGGGCATCCAGTACCTGTCCCAATATTTTAGAGAAACAGGGTTGTGAGAGCCCGTGCAGCTCACCAACTGTGTGCTGATAAGTTCCGGTGCCTAGAAAATGCAGTACTGACACCACCTTCAGGAGGCGGAGAATTGCGGTCAAAATGACAATGTGGCTGCTGATGTCGTCCTCAATTATGGTGGTGATGTACATGATTGTTGGACGGTCCAGCCTGTATAATGTGTGGATCTCTCCTGGGGTCAGGTTCCAGAGTGAGGCCCTGATGTGGGGTATTGCAGGCTGCCTGCAGGGTCGTGACATCTGCACAATTGGGTTTGACATGGGTGCAGGGTTTGCTAACTGCCACCTGCGCCTCCTCCGCCTCCGCCTCATCCTCCTCTGCACCATTACTGCCACCATGTGCACTGCTGCCTGTAGGTTCAATAGCCCCAGTCCCAATGCTGCTGCAGCTTCTGCCTGCATAGTTGTGTTTGGAATTGGCCTGGGTGTTGGTGTGGCCCTTTTGTAGGCTCCCAGTGACCTGCTGGGTCCAGCTGGGCTCATTTGGGGCACCTGTGGACTGATTCAGCTCACCAGGCACTGTTTAAGTCATGTTCGTGGTGGCTCCGATACCGCCTCTTTGGCCATGGTTTTTCCGCAGTTTTTATGGCAGAGTTTCCATGTCCGTGGCACTCGTGATGCCCATGGTGTTTCGTGTTGCCGGTAACTGGGGAGTTTTGCCGTCAACGCATTTTATGGATCCCTTAACTCCGCTGCAGCGGTTTGTGGTGGTGGTTTTTCGGGGATCGTGGGTCGTGATTACATGGTCACGGAAACAGAGCCGGTATGGTTATACCGGTGGCGTTAAGTCTTGGTCGGCGAACTCGTAATGAGGCCCAATGTCTTTGAGGAAGGAAAACAGATGGTTGGGCAAACAGTAGCTGACCTTAAGGCTTTAGAGATGGTTTCAAGCAATCGAATGCTTTTAAAGTCCACTTCCTAACTATCCACAAATGTCAGTTTAGAGGGGCCTTAAAGTCCTATGAAGCAGAGCAACAGAAAAATATCCTGAGGATATGTCTAGTCTCTAGTCAAAAGATGTTTGAAGAAAAAAACAATGTTGGATACCCTGCTAAAAGACTCAAAAAGGGACACAAGCTGGCAGCTTGGGTCAGAGGTAAGAGTGGACCAACACTCTGGAGCGACTCTTTGGATCAAGGTAAGCAATACCTTTTCTCCCAACAGTACCTTAGGTTAGAAGAAATGTTCATGGATGGATTCTACTCTCTGCAGCAGCGATAAACCAGGTCTCCAGATTACTTGGTCTGGTGATGAAAGGCAGGACAATTAATGGGATGTCTCAGCATCAGTCTCGATAGAGGACCTCTGGCACGGAATTCTTCACTTTCTCTGATCAGTCTGCAGTTTTGGCACCTTTTCTGCAGCACCAACAAAGGACACAAATCACTTGGTCAATCTTCTTCCATTCCTGGAGACCAGCACTCTGGTGACATGACTTGGATGAGTTGTATTGTGTATCTGGTGGTTCAACTGGACCTCAGCAAAGACTTGGATGGATTCCGACTTTCAAAGATGATGTACTGCAATTGGGTTGGAGGTCTCCTGGTATTCGCAGCCCACAGATCTGGACAGGCACATCACCTCAGGAGATGGCTCAGATTGTAATTTGTCTCAGGACTGGTTGTTCCCACCAGTCAAAGGAAGGAGTCACCCTCTTTGTTCCTCTGTCACATAGAAAACAGGGCCAGGGCAGCAGTGGTCGCTTCACAGTATTGCAAAGTGTCTGCAGGCCTATCTGGTAATCTTCATCTTCGGCTACTTCAATTTCCAGTGGTTAACATAGCTTTCACCTCAGGAACCTCACCTTTTATTCAGTTCCAGAACACACTCTTCTGCAATCTCAGCAGTTTACCGAAAGGGGTGGGTGGCTTTCCAATCAGGACAGCCAGATCCCAAGTGGCAGCTGGTTCCATTCAAGCATTCAGGCATACAAAGAGCAAGGGAGTGAAAAACTCCTCCCCACTTTCTGCCTTCCCAGATACACTAGAGTCTAGGCGGGGACACCCAAGGGTTCCTACCAAAGGCACAACACACACACAGACTGGCTATCTCTCAGCGTACCCTCTACACTGAATCGGTTGGCTGTGTCCATCACCATTGGACTGGCTTTAGACAATCCAGAGGCATGGAAACTGCTCTTCTGAACACCCGGAAGACCTGCTCTCACATCTTGACTCTAACTCTCCCTCTACCCTCATCCTTCTTGACCTCTCTTCTGCTTTTGATATGGTAAACCACAACATTCTGATCTCCCATCTGCGTGATACCCTCGGCATCTCAGAGAAGGCCCTGGTGTGGCTAGCATCCTTTCTTTCAGAACATCCTTCCCAGGTGGAATGTGGGTCGCTATCACACGCTCTGCATGTGGTGTTTCCCAGGGATCTAATCTACCCCCTGGTTCTTCAATGTCTACATGGCCCCTTTGGCCCACATGATCTCTTCTTTCACTTCCAACTTTCAGTGTTATGCGGATGACACACTACACTTGGCCTATTCCTCCTCCTCACTCACCCATGACTATCTGTCCACAAATTCAGTCCTGGTATGCTGCTAATGATCTCTGCCTTCATGCCAGTAAAACAGAGATCATCCTCAGTGGGATCCCTGCTCACACTTTCCCACTTGCACTCCAGCCTGCCTCCCTTGGTCCTGCGCATTCAGCCACCAGTGAAGCAAAACATCTGGGGATCATCTTCTACTCCACTCTCTCCTTCTCTTATCACATCTTGGACATCTCTAAAAAGTCACAATACCAGCTGCACCTCCTCAGAGTTATTCTAGCTGTGCTCACTTTTCCCAGAGGCTCACCGTCTCCAAAGCCCTGGTTCGCTCTAGACTGGACTACTGCAGCAGTCCCTTTCTCAATCTTCCTTCTTCTACTCTCCGACCTCTTCCACTTTTCCAGAACAGAACCGCAAGACCTATCCTTGGCCTCAAGCCCAGGGACCATATCTCTCCAGTGCTGAAATCTCTCCACTGGCTCCTAGTGGCTGCAAGGATCAAGTTCAAGTCCATCTGCATAGTCCACAACTCTTTCTGGGTCCAGGGCCTGCACTACCTACAACATTTTCTCCCTAAATATTCCCCTTCTACAGCCTCTTTCAACTCTCTGCGGGTGAGCCATTTCTCAGAACTTTATCTTCTGCAGGGGCCTCCCTCTGGAACAGCCTCCCTGCCTCTCTCTATCTTGAGCCAGATCTCCTAAAGTTAAAGAAACCCCTCTCCCCTGCTAACCCCCTCTCTCCTCTCTCCTGCTTTCCTCCCCAACTCTGTTCAGTTTTGTTGACTTGTCACCTGGTGCACCTCTAGAGGCATACAGGTCTCAGGAGACCCCACCAGTCCTACGCTTGCCTCTGGGCCTCTGCACTCTGCCTCACACTTCTGCATTCTGAATAGGAGAAGCAACCTCTTCTGCACTTAACGCAGGCCCCTGATATGATAGGTTATTTATAATGCGCTTACTACCCAGAGGTATTAATACCCGTGGATCGAACCTGTGTTTCTCTGTGTCATCTTGCTTGAGAAGGTGATATTGTTTCCCCTGAGCTATCCTGCCGAGACCTGATGAACTGGGTGTACTTGTTCCCCCTGCCCCTTCCTCACATTTTCTGTCTGTGCACTTGCACAACCTTGAATTCACTAAGCCTAGCAAGATCGTTTTGTCCCAACCTCCCGTTATCTTCCCTCCCTAGCTTGGTTGTGCCTGAAACTCTTGTGCATAGGCGCATTATTGATGATGAGCTATTATCATTCAATATGAATGTCACCAGGCTTAGAATGTAGTATATTGTTATGTATGCCCCCCCTCCTTCTCGCCACATGCCTTGTCAGGCACTTGTAGTATCTGGCAAGTCGTTAGACCTAGCACGGCAGCTTGTTGCTTGTTTGCTCTTCTCTTCTCCCCTCCCTTCTCTCCTTCCCTCCTGTCATGCACTTGCACTAGTTGACATGCCTCTGACCTAGTATACTAGTTAATTATTGTTAGATCATTCAGAAACTTCAAGGCCAAAGAAGGACTACTGTTTTCTCTTGTTCCCGTCCCGCCTTGCAGCGCTTTGAAGTACTTCACTTGTGTATAAGCGCTTTACAAATAAACAATTACTGTCACCAGGCATAATTAGAAGGTTGTCTATGTCACTAAAAAGTCACAGGAGTAGAGAGAAGATGAGAGATTGGCACTCCACATAAGGTTGTGTGTGCCAATATCTCATAGTATAAAGTATTAGGAGGGATAGAAAGTATCCCTCTATCTTTAAGAACTGTAGTTACTTGAGGATAAAGAATGAATCTAAATTTAAACACAGGTGCCTTAAAAGAGATATGGAGGAAAGTCGACTCCATAGTAAGATAAAACACAGAGAACAGAGCTCCAGATGATAGACCCCATAAGAATGAATGAGTGTAAACGGCTCACTTTAGGATAGAAAGAAAAAAGTCCAGATGTCCAGCACAAATTGCTGGGGGTCTCACTAGAAGAAGGGATGAAGCATAAATATGATATGTCTGCCAAACAACTCCCTGTATCAGGTATGAATGGTCGAGACTGGGCTAGTTTTGAAAGATAAGAGATCATGATCGTGGGTACAGCTGGGAGATGTTGCAAGCTAGGTTCTGAATTTCAGTTTGTTTCCATCGCTGGGTGCAAGCTTGCTGTACTACCAGAGGTCAATACACTGTGTATCTGGATCAAACGTTGGCCATAACAGTGCTGGTTAACAACCTTGTCTCATCATCAGCTTATTACATAAAATTGCTGTCTCAAATGTGTCCTTTCCTGACCAAAGGGAGCTGTATTACACTAGTTAGAGTTATTGGAGTATCTAATCTGGATTATTGTAATGGCCTTCTCCTGGGCATTAGCAAAAGAGATTGTGCAAGGATCCAAGTGATCCAGAATATGGCTAAGGGCCTTATGATCTAACAACTTACATCTACTCTGGGCTCCTAGAACATCTCTGCTCATGGTGAGCAAAGGAACATTTTTGAAAGTGCACCTGTATTATGGAACACCTTGCCACCAGATCTAAGGAGTGTAAAATCTGTGGATGACTTTAAGCCGAATTTAAAGATATATCTCTTCAATTACTTGCCTCCTAACACCTTGTGCCTTGTGGATATGGTTTTTTCTATGGTTCTGTTATGTTTGTCTTGAGGTTGAGATCTAGCGCCCATATATCCACAGGCCTGTTGTGCTGATGTTATACAAATAATACATTTTAAACAGAAATGCATTTCAGATTTCACCGCTGGAATTTTAAGAGGACCAATTGCCTTTCCTGTGTTGACCTCAATGCCCACCACCACTTACCTCAATTGTGTCACTGCGCATATTCCTCTGTCAAGCATGCCAATGGCGGGCATCCAATTACACCCACACTGCACTGCACTGTCCCAAAATCATCTGACTGCGTTTCTCTCAACAATGAACTATAAACTTTCCCAGAAATATATATTAAAGTTCAGTTGTTTCGACATGTGTGTGGGCTGGCTCCTATGTGGTTAACCTAATTCTTTGCAACGTCTGGAAAGGAATAGCTCTTTAATGCAAGTGATTCAGTTCTTTTTTCCTATTAAGACCTGCTGCAAATAAGTAAATAAGCAATGCAACTGGTAACTAACCATGTATCGCCACTCTCCATTCTTTTAAAAACATATGCCGTAAAAAGATGATGAGGCAAACAAGAAAAACAGTTGCTCATAATTATTAGCAAATTAAGTTTACAACTGACTTTCCCTCAGCCAATCAGAATGCAGGGAAACAACAGAAATAATGTCTCTGCATACATTGTTCAAAACCTTTTTATTAAACACATTTCGGCTTTTTAGACTTATTGACGAATGAAAACCATTTGAATGGACCCTAAAAGGGAAAACGGATTGCACATTTAATTTAACAACAGCGGCATCAATAAGGAAACAAACAAAGTAAAATAGACTGGATGAAAAATGAACAATCAGAATTCAAATCTTTGAGCTGCAATTTCATCATGGTGAGCAAGGAAAAGTCATATTATGTATGGATGAAGGCAAGCAAGAGCAATCCAAGCATGGGTTTGAATCCCTGTCTTGCGGCCAGCTTTTGCTTTTCTGCAACAACTGTACCAGGTAATTCCATGATAATCTTCAGGGAGCACTCTATTTCAACAACTCAGTAATACACAGAAATTATGTACTACTTCGACCACTGTAAAGAAGACATGGTATCAAACAGTAAGACAGACACAATTGATCACAGTTCAAGGGTGTTTATTGAACTGGGTTTGAAAAACATCTATCTAATCCTAAATCTCATGATGGGAGCATGCTACGACCATCAAGTAATAATAACACGGTCGTAGTTGAGTCTGTCAAAATAAAAGGGACTGTACGAATAAAACTATTGCCATCCTTACTTGTAACTTCTAAATACAAGTCGTGTGGGAAACAATGTTATGCAAAAGTAAAGTGTTCAAGAAATGATGTCAGGATACTCAAGCCGTTGGCTTCCTTCCCAATGTTTTCAACACAGACAAGGCAGCACACTCGAGCATAGCACAGTATCTCGCGTCTCTAGAATGAGGATGCAGTTCAAAACTTCAACATCGGGGTCTTCTGTGCCAAAGTCTCGTTGCCATTAAAAGTCTCTGATTTCATAGGGCGTGATGCAACACAACAAACATCACAGTTCCTTTCTTCTTAGAAGAACTTTAGACCCACTTTAACACAAAATCCTTGTCGGGTGATTTTCCCTTCACCCTGGGTCCCCTCTGCTGGGCTCAGACCCACTTTAACACACAGCTTTCAATTGCTCTCCCTCTGCTTGGCTGGGACCATATTTGTATACTTTACCAAGCTTTCTTTGTTTCCAATATCAAAGACTTTCAACTGTGAACTTGATTTTGCTGAAACCATAGCAGGAACACTTTGATTCAAAATTACTCGCTCTCTTCTCAATATGACCTCTTTCTCACTTTCACTTTTGCCACTTCTCAGCTGAATACCTTGCAGAAGCCTTTGATTGAGCACCCACACCATGCCGGACCACTCTGTGAAAGGTACTGTATCTTGCTTTGAAAGTTCAATCACTCATCAGCCGGTCAACTTTACTTGCATCTTTTATCACGCACGTTTTAACAACGTTTGTTCCAGCGATGGTCATACAATGTTGCTGCTTGCAACCTTGGCTTCAACACAGACCGGTCTTGTATCAGTCTCCCAAACTCACTGACTGTGTTGATTTCGCTGATGCTGCTTTGTTATCGGTACCACAGCGGTTCATGCTTCTCCCCGCCTTTATTATCGGCGTAGGAGGGCCCCGGGTACCTCCGACACATAATACAGGATTCTTCAGCCTGGTATCATACGATTTCTATTCATGAGGTTTCTGGAAAGTAACCATTCCTTGTCGAAAAGGTCAAGGGAATGTCCCTCCTTGCGATCCCCTTTCATTTTGCCATCTTTCTTCCCTTGTTCAGCTACCATCTCGAAACTGCTGTTTCCTTGTGTGCTTTGCCTTGCTCAGAGTCTGTTCTTGTGCTCTGCCTTTTATCCGTGTGGGAAAGCTTAAAGTAAGTCTGGTGTGTGTGATGGTCAGTAATTGCCTGACCTCGCCTGACCATTGTATTGGGAGACGTCAGGTATATGGCTCAGGTGTTAGTTCATTTTCTCTCATAGCGGGTTGTCCATGAGAAAGTGTTTGTGTTGTAAAGAAGGGTTGGGGGGTATAGTTCCTAAACATCCAACCTGGTAGGATGGGGTAAAGGTGTTATAGGGAAGGGGATACAACATCTCACCATCCAATGTCCTACTCCCACTCCCCGAAGACCCCTCACCCATGTGATCCTTCCTCACTGGTCCACCCCCAGGAACTGGATCTGAAAGTGATGGCGGTGTCCTGGCCACTTGGATGGCAGATGCCCAAGGACTAGTGAGTGAGACATCTTCTGGTTTCTCACACCACATTCCCCTAAAATGCCACCCATGTAAAAAACACCCCCCCCCCCCAAGCAACTGTACTGCCTTTACCACAGCTCATACAAAAAAAGCAGAAGTCACTCACAAATCTAATTCCTACAATGTCAGAATTTCTAATGCAGGCTCCAACACTAAAACATTATTTTCTACCCTTATAGAGCTTGAAACCACCATTGCTCCTATTTCTGGTATTCGCTCAGATAAAGCCTTGTCTACCATGATATAAGATGCACTATCACACAAATGTGAGAAGTCAGTTATCATAATCAGTACTAAAAAGGCCTTGCTTGACACCAAAGCCCCCAAGCCTTTGACCGACCCAGTGGGACCCATTCCTCACCTACCCCCTTTTGTGTTCTGCCAAGTTACTCAAGAGCAATTGCTTGCCACTATCCAATCGCTAAACCCCCCAAACTGCGAAGGAGACTCATGCAAAGCCCACAAAGTGAGGCTCTGCACACCTATGGTAACACCCATCATCACTGAGATTGCCAAGGCCTCCTTCCTGACCAGCACTCTGACTCTAATATCAAGTCTGCCTGGATCACACCACTCCTAATAAATAAAACTCTAGACCTCTCCAACCCTATTACCGCCCTATCACCACAGTCCCTTTCCTCCTCAAAATTCTTGACCGCCAGGCCTATGTTCAAGTCCAACAGTTCCTGGAACAAAACCACCTGCTCGGAAAAAGGCAATCCAGATTCCCCCATTAGCTCAGCATGGAAACTGCCCTGCTGGATTTTAAAATCCAAAGCGATATGATCTGTGACTCAGGCAACCTAGCCATCCTCCTCCTACTCGATATCACAGCAGCATTTGACCTAGTTGACCATGACATCCTCTGCCTTCACCTCAGCCAACACTTCAACTTTTCACTTGAAGCCACCTCATGGATTAAATCGTTCCTCTGTTTTGGGTATTTATTGGTGAAGCAGCAGTCAACCCCATCCCTGCAACACTGGGTGTCCCGTAAGGCTCCTGCCTTTCACCCACACTTTACAACACTCACAACACTTCCACAAAACTTGTATGCAATCTCCTCGATTCCCAGGAGATCATCTGCACTAACTTTGCGGATGATACCCAAATACCCTATTTCTGGTGATCACGCCCGAGACACGGCCAGAGTCAACACAGTATACAGTAAAATACAAAATTGTATGGCCACACACAATTTGTGCTTAAGCAATGACAAAACTGAGATCCTTATCGTTGGTTCCCTGTACCGACTCAAACACCTTGATGCTTCCTTCTCCTTCTTCTGCATTGATGGTACAACCATTCCTGTCCTAAAACAAATCAAAACTTTGAAGTCCACCTCAAAGCAGATCTATCCATGATCAAACATATTAATGGCCTAACATCAGCCACTGCCTACACTGGCAGGCTCATCTCTTTGAGCAGGCAGTCCGTCTCACCAAGCAACAACCTCACATTTGCACAAGCACTTATTCTTACAAAATGGGATTACTGCTACATCTTACTAATGGACACCTCTGCTGCTAACATGTCCAAACTTCAGCTACTGCAAAACAAAGTACTACATGCCACCCTTGGCTTAAAACGCTTGGACCACATCACAGCAACCAGACGTGAGACTCAATGGCTCCCTATAAAAGCTTGTGTGGAGTTTCAAATCTTGTATATACTGCACTGATGTTTCAATAAGGAGGCACCCCTCTACCTCAACAACTGTATTTCTCGAAACCTCCCAATGCATGCGCTATGATCCAGTTTCAGCATCTTCCTGGTCATTTCCCGCTTCATGAACAAAAGAGCCGGAAGTGTCAGCTTCTGCATCACAGCACAGTCTCTCTGGAACTCTTTGCCGGGACCCATCAGAAATGAACAAACCTACACTTTCTTCAAAATGCTAACACAATCTTGGCTGTTTGATAAATATGAGTAACACTGGAATTGCTTTGTTAACATGACAAATGACTGTTGCTAATGTACCCTTTTCTGCCTACTTACTGTACCGAATGGTGTGATACCCCTGGGTCTAGGTGTTACAAAATTTAGAATCAAATCAAATAAATGCAGTCTCTGTTATTAGGCCAATAGGTGTCACCATTCTTTAGTTTGAGTTTGACATATTTTTTAGAGCTTGTGATCTAACTAGTCGAGCAACCACTTTGTTATGAAGCCATGATGAATATGTGTTTTGAAAGTGTCTGAGAGTTGGTTTCTCAATGTTTGGTATGACATTATTACTTCTATCATGAATGAACAATCACAGTTTGGTATTTGCAATCTGTGGCATCTGGAACTTCTGTACTAAAATGCTATTGTGTTTCATATAATTATTGATTTTCCTTCCCCTGCCTAATGTAACAATAGTGTACAATATTTAAATGCTTGAAGTAAGAATCCAGGTACCATGCAGAAATTTAAATGCCCAGGCAAATGGAGCTCCTCTTGCCTTTTTGTCCTGACACATGCACTTCTGTTTGTGCCATTCTGCCAACTAAACATCTGGTGGAAGTTAACGTGGTCTGGATGTATTTCTCACTTTTGCCATTAGACTTCAAGTGTGTGAATGGTTCTTGAGGACTACTTGTCGGTCTTCTCTTTGGTCACCCTCCTTAAGTTCTGTTTGAGCTCCTGTTTGAGACATGTTTCCATTTATTTGGTGGGCTTGCAGAGACATAACACTGATAAAAAGATTGATTGTAAGATCAGAAGTTCAGATTCTGATAATTCAGGCATATGGATTCTCTTGAATATCTTCTATAACTCCACATATTATTCAATTCTAAATGTATATGGACCTAACACACCAGATCTTACCTTCTGGAATACACTTTAAGAACATTTTCTCTACTCCCGGTAGCCTCCGGGCCTGGTTTGCGCTATACAAATAAAATAAATACAAATACACAATTTGATTGTATGTGGAGATTGCAATGAAATAGTGGATACAATTCTTGACAGAACATCCAAGGTTCCTTTTAAACATTCAAAATCCATCCCACAAGTAATTTCTAAACTTTATCTCAGAAATGGGTCTTACTGATTCCTTGTGAATACATCAGATAATAAACCTACGTCTGACTATTTCTGTGCTAATCTGCTCAAATACAATCAAAAATATATCAATTATCTAATAAGATAAGTAAATCCCTAGCATCCTATCTTAAAATTAAAAAAGAAAGAAGTAGAATCCCAGTGATAACAGATTCTAATGCAACCAGAAAATGTATCGACAAAGAAGTGATCATTGTGTTGTGAAAATGTTATCATCAACTATACTCCTCTGAATCTGTCCCCAACAATCCAAATACTGCTGCATTTCTTCAAAACGTTACACGTTCAAATGATCCAACTATTAATGTTGATTCACTCAATGCACCCTTAACACAGAATGAAATTATCAAAGCTATTCAGGGGCTTAATAAAGGTAAAGCGCCGGAACCTGATGGATTTTCAATTGATTTTTATGTGCATTTCAAATCAATGCTTACTCCTAAATTATTAGAACCTTTTGTTAATTTTATCTCTAATTCTGAATCAGAAGGCACCTTTACTGAAGCTATGCTCCTAGCTTTCACAAAACCACATAAAGACCCAGAATTACCACAAAGTTACAGATTCATTTTACCAAATTATTACTGATTGTAAAATGTATGCAGACATTCTAGCAAATAGATTCCTCCCCTTTATGCCCAAACTAAGTAAACAAAACCAAGTCAGATATGTTAAAGAAAGTGTTTCGGCATCCAATATTACAATGTTTCTGAATGCTTTGAACATCACTGCCCACTCAACAGACCATTATGTGACCGTCGCCTTAGATGCGAAAAATGCTTTTCATAGGGTTGAGTGCAATTTCCTATTTGACACACTGTGCTGGCATGGGTTGCATGAAACTTTTATATCCATGATTATAATTATTTACTCTAACCCCCAAACTTCTATTTCTATTAATGGTCAGATGTCTTCCTTCTTTCTTTTAGGGTGAGGCAAATGACAAAGATGTCCTTTTTCCCCTTTCCCCTTTCTTATTTATTTTAGCCCTTAAACCTTTTATAGAAACTATCAGAATACATCCTGGTATTCATGGAAAAACTTTTGGAGATCTAAACCTCAATTTAGCTGCTTATGAGGACGACATTCTTCTATTCCTTAAGAACAATGAGACACATTTGTAAAATGTTCTCAATATTCTATCACGTTTCTCTTTAGCCTCACGATACAAATTAAATATGGACAAATCTCTCTTTAAATATTTAATGTAACAAACATCAGGTCCAAGAGTATGGTATGAGATGGTGCACTGAAAAATCTAATATTTACAACTACAAATGTCTTCATCAATTAAAGATGTAATTAAAGATATCCCCAACAGTATCCTGATCAAAATCAAAACCCTTTTAGAGTCATGGTACCCGTTATTTCTAACCTGGTGGGGTTGTCGTCAATCCATCAAAATTATGATCTCTTTAATGTTTTATTCAGGCTCCCAATCCCTAGTCTCAGTAAATTATTTAAATATATTGGGTCATGCCTTACTAATTTTCTATGGGGAAAGAAAAAGCATAGGATGTCTCTCAGTAAATTAAAGATACAAGTTACCTCTGCAGGGGTAGGTTTTTGAGATTATGCCAATTATCATTCTGCCTTCAAATTAAAACAAGAGCACTGCTGGTTTTGTTAAAGTGGACAGTTTTCAGTCCCCTTATGGTTTAGTACAGAAAGTAATATGGTTAGTCCTTTCTCTCTTGCTGAATTTTATGGTTTGATTCAAACAACAGATTTACCAAATACTATAATGTGCACCCGCTGCCAAATTCATCCGAGTTCATATCACAACCTATATGGTGTAACAAGCAAATAAAAATTAATGGCAAAGTCATCTTCTTGAGAAATTGGGTCCACCAGGGAATCAAATTTGTTCATCAACTTTTCCATCAAGGTAATAGATTCAGAGCCGAATTCCTCATTTGTCAATCATTTTATTCCCAATACTTATTTTTAATTAATGTTATTACAGATAATTTGCATTGCCTGGTAAACCCCCCCTGGAGAAACTACTGACATTAGAATTAAGCATATGTATAACCATCTTTTTTCTGCCTCCCACTTCTATCAAGAACTTACCGATGACTCCATTCAGAACCCTCAATGGAAAACACAGCAAGAATGGCAACAAGATTGCTCAACCACTTTAGAAGGTCACGGCTGACCGACCTTTTGGAAAAATACTTCTACCATATCTGTCACTGCCAATTTGACCCAAACTCTCTTCTTTTCCCATCACAGACCTTTTATTATTCCTGCTGAACTTTCTAAGTGTAAGATAACCTTAGATAATACATCTTGGAACTGTCACGATGGTGAATGATCTTTTAAAAACATGTTTGCCAAATGTAAAGTTGTTAAAGCTTTTTGGGACAATGTGTGGCATATTGTTAAATGTATTTCTAAGCTTAATTAACCCTTTCATTTTAAGATCTATTTTTGGGTAGTGTCCTCTTTCGCCATTGAAATTCCCATACATCTAATTTATTGTATCTCTTCATTCTAATTGCAGTCCAGGTAATCACTTCCCATTGGAAGAAATCTGAATTCATTAGCCATAAAATATCTTGTAAATCCATATTTAATATACATAGGATTGAGGGCTGCAATGCTTCAAAACTGATACTGTATAGCAAATATGAATTGAAATGGAGAATGTTTATTGATTTTCTTGCCTCAGATAGTCATACTGCTTTAAGATTATCTCAAGATAATTGATTCATCATTACCCTCGCCCCATACCTCCCTTGCCTCTTTTTATCCCACCTCTTTCTTTCGCTTTGTGTCTGTTTTTGTATGTTTTATATGTCTTCCTCCCCCTACCCCGCTTTATCCATAAAAATTCAATTGTATTCCTAGAATATGTGTAGCATCAATACAATGTAATATTTTTGTGTTTCAATAACTCAAATCATCAAATTCTGACTCACATACAAATTGTTACAAAGTTATTATTTCTTATCATACTATGTTCTTGACATGCATGTTTTAACAAACAAAAAGAAGAAAACTAGGGAGCAGCGAGATCCGTCTAGATAAGGCTTACTGGATTTATGCATATGTGTCAACTGCACTCCATATCTGGCCACTTCTATCAACAGTCTAGCCCGTCATGCCCCAGAGTGATCGAACAAGCAGGCAGTGTAAGAGCGTGAAACTCTGCATTCAAGAAAAAGCAAATCATTGTGCAGATTTCTTTTCGCAACGTACTTCTTCTCTGAGAGAATCTTTTTATCACTGATCTTCATCAGGACAGACAAAAACCAATGTAACACTGTGAAAGGTAAAACATTGAATAATGCTCTCACTGTGTATAAAAAGCATCACATTTACATTAAACCAAATTCATGATCATGCTAAAAACATTCCTGTTCAAAATAAGGTACACTTACAGAGACAATCCTGTTATTTAAATGTTAAACAACCAATCTAAATTTAATTTACCCACATTATGTGTGTATTTATTTTACTAACTATAAGACTAATGTTTTTTTTCTGGAAATACAAATATCCAAACGCTATTGCAACTATTTGATCATATTGTGTTATCGTCTCAAAATATATAAGTTGCACAAATATAATCATCAACATTCAAAATTAAAAATGGCTATACATGTTGTTTAGATTCACCAGGCTGTGTGGAGTGCCCAATGCTGGTTGATAATCGATGTGCGTGGCAAAGTATCTATAGTCATATAGTAGAATCTGGTCAACCTAGTTCACAAATGGAACTTTATAATGCAACAATTAATACATAGTCATTGGGCAGGTCACCGCTGTGTAGATTAGTAGGCACTGATGCTTATTCATGGATGAAGGCCTGTTTGCAAATGAATGCTCTATTCACAATTCGACCTTCATTGCACACCTTGCTCCATTAAGGCATATGGTCAGATTACCAATGCTTTTGTCCTATTTTGACTCATTGATGGAGGGAACAGTTAGCATTGTACAGAAGAAATCTAACTACGACCAAGAGCCTTGCCACCACTCATAGCAAATTTAAAGTGGTCTGCCGCATACCTCTTCCAGTTTACAAATGGTTATTTCTACCCTGGGCAGGGATGTAGACGTAGCATTTTACGTAGCAGATGAAACATTAGCAGCACTTGCAATTATCCCAAAATCAAAAGAAGGAACTACTTTACCATCATGTATTATTAGTATGAATTTTAGAATGTGCATCTATTTAAAACGTAGTGAATTCAGTCATTCACCAAGATCCTTTATGTGCTGTCGTTGCTGCCAGTCTCTACTGTTGGGAAGATTGTGTACAGTAAGATACACCATTCAGTGCATCAAGTGCCATTTCCCGTGACAGTACAACATTTTTACATACTCTTTATTGATGACTAACACTGCCAGGGAAAGTTCATGTTATCAAAACAATATACCTTTTTATTTTAACACTATTGCACAAGAACAAGATTGTCTTCTTCTTTCTTCAGTTGGCCAATGACCCATATGAAAATGTGTTGGTTACTGAAAGAAGCTTTTTTTCAGATCATAATTGTTTATTTTGTTTTTGCAAACTCCAACGTACACTATATGCTCAGTTCAGAAACAGATCAAAATATGATGGAGAAAATGAGGTTTTACATCAAATATTGCAGAAAGGTTACATAGACATGTGTATTGCTGATGCAACAATATCATTAGTATTGAAATAAGGCCAACGCTTTTTTTATGATGACCCTTTATGTTTTAGTATGTGTCTGTTCCATTCCAATTGTAAAGCCCCGTAATTGAGGTTAAAGTGGGAGAATCCCTTTTTTTGTGTAGAATATACGCCAAGCTTTGTTTGTGATTTTTTCTTCACTCCTCATTTAACGTCCACCATCCGATGCAGAGTTTCTGGAACCTTAAAATCGTATGCACCTACCATATCATCACAATATGTTCAGTTCAATAAAAGGATTGAACTTGCATTTTGCTTGATGAACTAGACTAACATGGATTAAATCTATTCTTTTCATATTGAAATTTGGGTATTTCACCTCATGTGTTCATTTTACAAAAGCTTCTTTTTTTATAGAAATCGTGAGTGCTGGAAATACATGCACATGTTCCCTGACATTTCCATTTAACTCGGCATAATTACCTACACGTGCTTGACATATGGAATCCAGGATTCCCCCACAATGAGCAATAACCGCATGCTATCTCCAACTGTGAGGCAGGAGGTAATTCAGTTTTCACAAAACATTTGCGCTCTGTTAATTGAATTAATCTTTAGGATTATGTGCCATGCCTAGTTCAAAGTCTAATAAGCCATTTGCTTTTATTGATGATTAAGTTATGTGTTTGTGCGGCTTATTGACAGCAGCCTTTTCAAATGCAAATGACAGTTTATACAGTGGAGCAAGCGTCAGACATGAGAAAGTAGCAGCACAGAGGTTGTGCTGTGGTATCCATGGGAATAGTCATAATTAGATGGTGGCGTATGTACTTTAACTACAGAAAAACAGAATGAGGAACACAAACTTGCTCACATTGGATTATTATGTAATCACTAGCCAGCAAGAAGCATCTACTGCACCAAAATCAACAAATGCAATTTTGGGGCCAGATTATCTAACATTTGCACCAGTACTAAAAATGATTAGATATTACAGAATGAAGAAAACAGGATTCGTCACAATCCATATTATCTAAAACGTTTGTACTAATTCAAATATGAAGCTGTCTTGTCCTACGTTGGCCGTGCAGCATAAATAGAAATGTTTTTACTGCATTTACACAGTAAAATTATTAAAACAATTATAGTTTGCATTATATTTGACCCAGTGAAAACCCTTCCAGACAAGGCTTATTGGGGATCAAACTCCTTAGTGTACAGGTAGCAACATTGTTGCTAAATTACTTTGCTCAGCATGTAGATAGTCTAGCCCTAAGTGGGCCAGTCTGAAGTGGAACTGTGGCATAGACTTAAAGCAGCATAATCTCATCAGTTTAAACACGTGTGTAACTATGTTGCATTTTCACTTCAGTTCAATTTTAGCATATCGACCTCAAGTGTTATTTAAGCAATAGAACCCGAGCGTCGGGGCATTACCAACTCAGGTAATGCCCCGGGGCCCATAGGTAAGGACCCGATGCGAGGGTTCTATTGCTATTAGTACCCCGGCCCGCAACAATTGCGTGACCGGGGCACTAAAAAAAATAAGAAAATGGCCGCCGTCATGGAAAGGGAAAACGCACTCCGTTTTCCCTTTTCCATGGCGGCCTTCGGGAGCAGACGCGGTGGGAACACAAGTGTTCCCAGGGCATCCGCTCCAGAAAAAGGATCAAAAAGAAGGTAAGTGGGGTTGGGAGGGTGGGAGTGGGACGGGGGAAGAGGGAAAAAAAAAATTGTACCTGCGCCCCCGGCAGGGGACGAGGGAAGCCCCCAGCCGTGTGGAGGCGCAAAGTGGGGATGGCCCCGGTCCGAGTCTCCACACGGCTGGAGGCTTCCCTCGTCCCCCGCCGGGGACGCAGGACCAAGAAGGTAAGTTGGGGGGGATGGTGGGAGGGAGGGAAGGGAATGTAAAAAAAAAAAAAGACTTACCCGAGTCCCCGGCGCGGGGCGAAGGCAGCCTCTCAGCCGTGGGGAGCTCGGAGCGGGGATGGCCCCGCTTCGAGCCTCCTCATTGGCTGAGGGGTTGCCACGCCCCCTGCCAGGGACAAAGGCCGTAGAATCCCGACGGAGGGATTCCCGGCCGTGTAGGGACCTGGCGAGAGCCAATCAGAATGCTTGTTGCATTCAGATTGTCTCTCGCCGGGTTACTAATACAAAATAAAATAGCTAATCCCCCTGTTTTCAAAGTCTTTGTAGGTTCAGTAAAAGCAGATTCTATATGAAAACAATAGAATACGTCATTTCAAATGAACATTTGGCTATTAGACTAAGAAAAAAAAAAAACATTTCAGTGTCCAGAGCTTTCGTTGTCCAAAACAACCTTAAGAATACTTTTCTCCGGTTTACAGCAACCTTGCAATGTCAATTCACTGAGATATATTCAACTTGACAGAACACAGGAACACAAACTATTTTCCAAAGAAATCAGTCACAACCTGTTACTATCGGACAAAACATGTCAGTATACCAAATTAACACTAATGGTAATTTACCCGCAGTAAGGCGTGACATAGGGTAACGTTAGTTTGGCGTAAATTTGTTTTATGCTAGAGAGAAAAAAAAGAATTATGTGCATTTCAATTACTTTCAACACCTCCCATTATAAAATTATCACATGTTTGGCCTGATTCACAAAGCATTTTCCAAATGATGCATCCTATTGATAAGGCTCCGGGACCTTATAATTTCCCAAAATACCTGTTTAAATCAGATTTGGTGATTTGGGTACCAGCACTGAAAAAGCTGTTTACTGATATCTATGAGGCTAATATTCCACTTAAGTCTTGTCGAATGGCGGAAATAGTACCTATTTATAATAAAGGGGATACAAACGGCGGCTAGATCCAGAACCCTATTTCTCTCATTCATGTTTTAGGGAAGATATAAGCTAAAGTACTGAAGGAATGCCTAAATTACTGTGCATTACCGAATTACATTTTTGACTCATATTCAAGCTAGTTTGAAAAGGGGGAGGGAACAGTACAATTAGTTTTTTGACACTCCCACTATCTGCATATTCCAATGCCTCTATATCTATTGTTTAATTACTTAAAAAGGGTATCTGGTCATTCCATCAAAATGTTTCCATCTAGAAAATGTCCATCAAATGCATATTTTTGGGGGGTAAAGGGTTAATTTTTGTTTAGGTGCATTATAAAGGGTAAAAAACAGGGGCTGGGCGATCCCCCCTTACCCGCCCCCCCCAAAAAAAGAAAAAAATGTTTTCGATGCAAATGTTTTAGATGGAATAAATTTGATGCAAATGCATGTCCATGCAATGAATTTGATGCAATTACCATAAACCCATAAAAAGCTGTATTTGACAACAACAATGGACGCCTACATCTGGATTCACTTGTTGCCTTCAGAACCCCACTTGAGCTGTTGGTGGGCATCAAATCTGTGTGTACTGGCAACAGAGCAGCTGCAAGATGGGGGCAGAGAGACAAGCACACATCCCTATTTACGATCATCAAAAGTGCCAACCAGGCTGACTGTTGCCCTCCCAGTTATTTTTTCATTGATTAATAATTATATGTGTCCCTAAATCTGTAATAACCACTGGGGATGCTCCCTTGTTAAACAACGAAATGTGGAGCACATTACTGTTTTGAGGAAACATTTTCTCTGACATCAACGAAGCCGGACTTGTAGTTGATCAACGATTCACAGTCATAAATGTGGGCAGCGGCAGCATTGGATTGATCTTAATAGGAAAAGTAGTGAATACACCACTGAATCACCCATTGCCTCTTGCATTCTGTCCGAAACAGACAACCGCTTTAAGGACCTTCAGTGACCACCACCCAGCAGCTGAACGACAGATGTCCAGGCAGTCAAAGTCTTGTAAAACTCTTAACTGAGGGTCTGTGTTTAAATGCGTTATTCCTATGTTGTATTATATTCTTGGTCTTTGCCCCATTATAGTTCAGCCCTTTTGGGAAACACTGCCCTCAAGGTCAGTAAGAAGTCATCAGCACAGGCCAATAGAGGGTTCTATGTGCCTACAATGCCAGTGTATTTTTTTTTTTACAATTAGTTTTTTGCTCATATTTTTTGGGGGTCACCCCCAAGCTCTGCCTCCCTGTTATGTACTCCCCATTCTCCCTACCTTGTACATCCTTATTACCCACCCCACCCATATCTTTAGTTGAGTTTTTTTGGCAAAAAACTGTAGGCAAGAAACGAATCAAAAAACGCTGTTGAAGTATGAGCCCAATAGAGTGGTCAGCCTATGTGACAGACATGGCATATTCATTGTTAAGCCAACATTTTTAGACTAGAGATTCTGCATATCTCTTTGAACACCAAAGGCATACACACCTCCAGAAAATCCAAAAGGAAGGATATCAGAGGTAGAATGCATTGTACCCTACAAAACAAAATGGGCAGTATTGATACTGAATCTTACCACCTTCTTGAAACCTTTCATTCCTATCATCAATAGTCTCCTGAACCCAACCCTTCAGTAGCCTGTCACACACATTGGATCATCATAATGAATAAATAAAGTGAAAACATGACACTGACACACCAACAGCATTGTTAAAAGATTTTGAACAGACCATACTTTAAAATAGAAAAACACAATTTCATTGAGTGCTTTTTTCTTCTGAAGTTTCTTTGCAAGTTTTGTTGTGTGAAAAGCAGGCAATACGCACTCTTCCAAGAGCATGGTTGCCTTTCCAGCTTAGCAACCAGGGTGCCATCTTAGAACTGTTCTTGTGACTTTGCCTTTCATCTAGTTCTCTAGATGATCTGGGAGTCATTCTCTTTTTATAAGGTCACTGTTTTGCATTGTTTCCATGTATGCAATGTTTTAATTCGTTTTTCGTTGTATTGATGTGCAGCAAAGAGGACATCATCACTCCCAATTCAATGTGGGACACATTATTTAGTCACATATCTGATGTGCTATATTTTAACTTAAACAATTCCATCATACAACATTTAGTTGTGGTGGTTAACTGGACTGTGTTCAGAGATACAGTGCAGGTTGTTTTTCTTTTTTTTCTCAGAAGAACACTTTACAAAACAACACATGAACTTTCAGAGATATCTTCATTGAGGTAACTCTTCTTTTGTGCCTGCTAGCTTTGAAGAAAGCATGTGCCTCTTCCTCAGGTTTCCTCAAGTTGACATGACTGCCTGAGGAAGAAAGCCACGTGGTCTTAAAAGTTAGCAGGCACAACTATGACGTTAACTAAATAAAGATATAATCTCTGCAAAATACTGTAGCCTTTTCAATTTAACATATTAAACAAAAAACAACAACCTGCACTGTGTTTTGGACTAACATGGTATTCCAACGTCTTTTCAGAGGTACCAGCACTTTTATTTGCATTGTTCAAGCTGTAGGCTTCAATCTTTTAAGTATATATTTGTATTGAGAAATCAGGATAGGCATACAATACATATGTCTGGCTACTAAATAAATGCTGACCTACAATCAGGTAGCCTAGTCATGATTTAGCACGATATTTCTTGAAAACTTGTGATGGACTATGGCAAGAGAATTGACCCCATTCGGGGTAAGCTCAGATCACAAGGCCAGCATCTATACACACTGGCCATGAGACCAACTCTCTCAGGCCAACTAAGATATCACAATGCTGTGGCTTGAATCAGCGGATGACTTTCAACTGATCACTACGAGGTTGCTTCTCTACTAGTTAGGAAACGTTGCCTGGATTCACTTTAAAATGCTGACAGAGTGGGGTCACACTGTCTGTTGGTTCCCCAGTTATTTCTTTCTGAGTTCAGCAAAGTGATATGAATGAAGTTTCCAACCATCTGAATCCAAGATACATCTTGACCACTTGCAAATAAGCAGGTTTCTCACATATATATGTTTGTATGTGTGTATTTATGTATATGTATAGGGTTTTCTGAAGCTTGAACCAAGCTAGATAGGGATCGAGTGCCGTAAAAGGAGGAGAGTGTGGCAGATGAGAGTGGTAAATGGAAGGGTGTCAAGAGCGCAGGCAACAGTGCCAAGTAGAGGAGTGTTTAAGGATCATATAAAACAGAATGAATGACCAACATGTTCAACAACCTTACTTCCTGTGGGATGTTGAAAAATTCTGATACACCCCTTGCTGTAAAAAAGGTAGGTGGGTCCCTGACCTAAAACATATAGGGTCCGAATCATGGAATTTGGCTAAAGGTATAAAGTGGCAAAACATTCCATGAATCGGCCTCATAGCGTCACTTTGCAGTAGGAAGACATACTACAGGCCCGATTCATCGAAAAGTGCGCATAGATCCCGCAAAGCTTGTGCACACACAAGTTTTTCTGCGCACCCCGAGTAGTCATGCCTTGAAACACTTGCGTATAGGCACATTACAAATGTCATATCATATCATGTCATGGAATTGTCGCTGCAAAGTAAGCCCATATGCAAGACATGGCCGGAACACCCCTGACATGCTCACTCGCTAAGCAAATACATCCACTAATACCTACCTGTGCGCGGTCCTCGGGCTTGAGCACATGCACCCCTGTAATCCTGCGTGGGGTTCCCCGAAATCAAGCCAGCACCCCGGTGACATGGATACATCAAGAGCTTTGCGTGATCATTTCCCCAATGTGAGGTTGCGCGGTCAGATACATGGATATGATTTTACCTGCTCAGTTGTGCATAGTGTTGTAGTGCAGTTGGGGGGAATCCCTAGCCCCCACCACGGCGCTCCGTGAGCCCCAGGCCTCCCTCGGTCTCACAGACTCATACAGAGACGTGGAGCACTGCTCGGGCTCACCGGTCGCGAATGCCGCGGCCGGGAACGCCCCCTTTATTAATAGTGCACGCAGTGGCGAGCAATGTCACGCCGCCGCGTGTGTTCCCTTAAGTGGACAGCACCACACTCCTCCTTTTTCATGAGGACAAATAAAACAACACCATGATACACTACACAACTCCAAATAACATAATTAACACACTAACACCCTTAACCCAAATAACTTCCCAAGGAGCCCCTTTATTCACAGCCGCCCCCTTCCACACTCAGCCGGTACCTCCATGTCGGGATCCTTCATGAGTCCAATACAAAGTCACTGAAATGAGCAGGTTTCCCTCATCCTGTCCTCAGGGGGTACCTCCTGCTCGCCTCGGGTTTGGGGGTCACACTATCAGCTGGCATCCTCACTGGGGATCGAGGGAGGGGCTCGGCACCACCGCCCTCGTCAGGTATTTTGACACAGTCCTGGTCTGCCAGCGCCTCAGCCCTGGGCTCCCCCAGCTCTTGAAGAAGCTAACATTCCGTGTGACTGAGGCTCGTCCGTCTGACGCAGTCACCATGGACCCCTTAACTGCTATCATGTCGAGCGGCTCAGGTTCATAAGTTAGTGACAGTTTCCAGCGGGGTTGCCTGTTCCTTATCAGAACCTCGTCACCAGGCACGAGTTGTTGATGTTGTAAACCTCTCCTCTCATTCTCTTGTGCAGTTCTAAGTTGCCGCTCCAGCTCCACTTGTTGCATGTCGATGACTGCCGGCTCCTTCTCCCCCACTTCGGGTAGCAGCCCCCTCGGGCACCGCTTGAAAAGGGATTTGGCAGGGACCACCCCCATTGAGGTGTGCAGGGTGGTTCTATACACCCACAGGAATTGGTAGAGTGCCCTCTCCAGACTCTGTCCTTGTCCTTGCGTGATCCAAAAAACCTTGTTCAACGTGTGCATCATCCTTTCTGCCTCTCCCTTGAAGCGGGGCCACTGGGGTGTAACCCTCCTAATGTGCATCCCATATCCTTCCATGAGGGCCGTAAATCATTCTCCTTGAAAAGGAGCCCCGTTGTCCGAACAAAGCACTGTGGGGAGACTGTGGGCTGCAAACACCTTTTCCACTGCCACATGCTCGAAGGCCACCGACTGGATGAACTCCACCACCAGGTATCTGGAGTACTCATCCATGTCCACCAAGAAGTCAGTCCCCCGCGATGTGGATCCAAAACCAGCATGGACCACCTCCCAGGGTCTCGTGCCGCGTGGCATGGCCTCTATGGCACGCTCACTCTGGGCAGGCGATGCTGCCTGACACCACACACATGATGCAACATAGTCGTCCACTCGTTTTTCTAGTTCGGGGAACCAGACCTTGAGGCATAGTCAGGCTTTGGTCTTCGCAGCCCCTTGATGGCCATGGTGTGCCAGGCCTATCACCTCCTGCACTTTCGCCTGCGGGACCACAATCCGGTCACCTCTGAGCAGCAGCCCTTTTTCTGAGAATGACAGCTCCTCTCATACTCTCCACAGCTGCTCGAGGACCATTTGTATTTGTATTTATTTTATTTATATAGCGCAGGCCAGGCCCAAGGGCAACCGGGCGAATATCTTAGTCAAACAGTTACATAATATTTACAAGTAAGGGAACAGTACATAACATATAATCACAATAGTCCCGTCCGATTGCAACAAGTAAACAGTAGGCGTTACAGATCAGACATAGATCATCAGTGCAAGTAGGGTCCCAGCTGGCCCATTCAATAAAGAGGAGCAATTGGTAGTAGGAAGTGACTAACCAGAGCTTGGCTTTGTGTTTGAATTGGTTGAATGAAGGTAGGGTTCTGATCAGAAGTGGTACGGTGTTCCAGAGCTTGGCTGCCAGGACAGGGAAGCTGGTGCCTCCAGCAGATTGAAGCTTAAATCTGGGGATCGCAAGACCTTGGTTTTGTACAGCTCTGAATGCTCGTGCTGGTGTATAATGAGTGAAACGCGAGGCTAGGTATGAGGGAGCTTGGTGGTTGATGCATTTGTAGGTGAGGGCAAGTGCTTTCAAGGAGAACCTTTGGGCGACTGAGAGCCAGTTGAGGTTCTTTCTGGTTTCTGAGATGTGGGCAGATCGAGGGATGTTAAGGGCTGCTCTAATGGCATTATCTTGGGTCATCTGGAGTTTATTAAGATTACCCTGGTTGGTGCCCTGGTACAGTGCATTACAGTAGTCCAATTTGGACATGACCAAGGTCCTGGCTAAAGTGATGCATTTCTGGGCCGTGAGGAAAGGGCGGCAGGCTGAGATCAATTTGCAAGTGTAAGCAGACGCGGCGGCCACTGCATTGGTTTGTCTAGTGAGTGTCAAGGAAGCGTCCAAGTATATGCCCAGAGTTTTGGTGTCTTTGGGTACTTTAATCAGATTGCCGTCAATGTTGAAGGAGTTGAACAGGTGACTTAGTTTGTTAAGTCTCTGTTGAGTGCCTAGGATGAGAAGCTCAGTCTTGTCATCGTTGAGGCACAGTTCATGCTGGGCCATCCATGCCTGTATGACAAGGTAAATGTCATTAAGTGCTTTGGAATCAGTAAAGTAGTCACCAGTGATGGGTATGAGTATCTGGGTGACATCAGCGTAGTTAGTGTAAGTGACACCCAGATAATCAAGCACGTCAAATAAAGGTTTGGTGAAGACATTGTAAAGAGTTGGGGAGACGCAAGAACCCTGCGGGACTCCACACGGGACTGGTGTGGGATCGGCCGATGGGGTAGGAGAAAAAACTCTCATGTGCCTATTGTCAAGGAATGACCTGATCCAATTGGATGCATTGTCAGAGAAGTGGGCCACTGACTTCAGATGCATGCATAGTATTTGGTGATTGACCAAATCAAAGCTGATAGATCCAGTAGTAGTAAAAGGGCCAGTTTACCGTTGTCTTTAAGGTCATCAATTTGAGTTTTGAGATCGAGTAAAGCTGTTTCAGTCCCATGCTTAGGTCTGAAGCTGGATTGTCTTGAGCCAAGGAGGTTATTATTTTCTAAGTAATTCTGAATCTGCAAGTAAGCTGCTCTGTCGAGTATTTTAAGTAGGAACGGCACGGTGGTAATAGGTCTATAGTTAGTTGGTATTTCAGGGTCTAGTGTCGTTTTTTTTAGGAGGGGGATAACCCACACGTCCTTTAAGTTGTTAGGTACCGTACCTGTTAGGAAGGAGGAGTTAATGAAGGCAGTTATAAAGGGAGCAGGGTTGTGTGCTGCTTCCTTGATGATGGGTGCTGGACAGGAGTCGCCTTGGCAGTTGGAAGGTTTTAGATTGCGAATGATGTTTTCGACCTCAAGGATGGTGAGTGGGGTGAAACTAAAAGGGGTGTGAGTAAATGGGGCCGTTGGAATAAGGGAGGGTTTTGTGAGGGGGTTGGAGAGTAGGGTATTTAGTTTGCCGTTAATTTTAGATTGCAAAGTGGTAATTTTGGTGAGGAGGGCGTTTTGGATGTTATTGCACCATTTGCTGTCTTTAGTGCAGGTGTCAGGCGCCGAGGATGGTGATTCCAATTCTTTGAGGATTTTAAATAATTCCTTAGTGTTGGATTCCGCTTGAATGATGCGTTGGTTATAGGTCTCCTTTTTGGCTTGTAGGATCGCTTCTTTGTAGTTATGGGTAGTAATGATGAGGCGATCTTTGTTAAGGTCACAAGGGTGACTCTTCCAAAGTGATTCAGCCTTACATTTTTCTTTGCGTAGAATTCTTAACTGCGGTGTGAACCAAGAGTTCAGGTGGGCCTGTTGTTTGGCTTTCCGTAGTTTGAGTGGTGCTATATTGTCAATAGCTTTGAGCAATGTTTGATTGAAGATGTCTACAAGGGCTGTGGGGTCGTTATGTTGGGACATGCATTTGTTCAGGATGGGAAGGATGAGAAGGAGGAGTTTAGCCTTAGTGATGTCTTTTTTGTTCCTAGTGGGAATGGCTGGAGCTATGGTAGGAGCAGTGTGGGGGTTGGTCGCTGGTAAGTGGAAGATGATAATGTGATGGTCGGACCAGGCGCAGGCGTGGTTGGAGCTTATGGTTGTGTTGCAGTTAAGGTCAGTAATCCAATCGAGCGTCCTGCCCTTAATATGGGTGGGTTCGTCAATGCGTTGTTGGAAGCCTAAATTAGCTAATGCGGTAGCTACTTCAGAGGCCAAGTGATCCTTAGTGTCGAGAAGGCCCAAGTTGAGGTCGCCTAATAGCAATACCTTCGAGTTGGGTTTGGTATTGACGGTCAGAATGGCCATGATCTCATCTATGAAAGAGCCATGTGGTCCTGGAGGTCTATAGATAAGGTGGATGGTGGCAGTGTTGGTAGGAGATAGGGTGAGTTTGACAGAGAGGGATTCTGCGGAGCTGAGATCAGTGTTGGGTATGGTTCTGAGAGTGATGTTATTTCTGTGTATAAATGCGACTCCACCTCTTTTAGATGTAGTTTGGCGGTCCGCTCCAGTGATAGAGTAACCAATGGGAATGGCGAGGGCAAGGGGTGGGCCAGAGGCAGCATGTAGCCAGGTTTCCGTAATGGCTAAGAAGTCGAGGTTTTGAGTGGTGATAAAGTCGGAGATGTCCAACGCGTGGGCTGTAAGAGATCTAGCATTGATGAGGGCGCCCTTGAGTTCTTTGGCAGGGAAGGTACAAGGGGGTGGTGGTATATTCTGTGTAGTGGAAGTGTTGTGAGTGTGCTGGGTGCTCGTGGCACAGGGGGCACGGGGCAATCTGGATCCCAGTCTAAGATTCCTGACTTGGAGCGTGCACGGTTGATTGGGTGTGGATTTGGTGGCAAAGTGATGGAGCCATAGGGCAGGGTCATTAAGGTATGGGTTGCTGAGGGGCATAGTGAGAGAGAGTGGGGTGGCGTAACAGTGGTTAGACTTAGCAGTACTGTGGGTGCGGGGGCAGAGCAATGTGGCACTGGTGAACCCTACTATGGTAACAAGAATTGGGTGGCTGGCAAATGACAGTGGCCGCATATCGTGAGCCAAGTGTCCTAGCCGACTGCGTAATGGAGAAAGGGAACACTGGGCGGTATGTGGAGGGGTTCTGCACTGGTCAGGTGTGAAATCCACCAGGCGATGGCAATCCACGTGCAGTTTGCTAGGGGAATGCATGTGCAGATAGTAATCAGAAGGCAGTGGTTCAGCTAGTCTGGCAAGGAAGGTGAGGAAATGCAATCAGTGACTCAAGGCCGAGGTTCAGCTAGTCTAGCAGGTGGGTACATGAGCAGAAGCAGAGGGCATGTGCAAGCAGGTACAGTGGACCAAATGGGTTCACCTAAATGCAGAATTCACTGGTGGGCTAGAATGGCATGTGCAGGCAGGTACTGGAGACCAGAAGGGTTCACCAAAATGCAAAAATTCACAGGTAGGCTAGAATGGCAGGTGCAGGCAGGTACTGGAGACCAGAAGGGTTCACCAAAATGCAAAAATTCACAGGAAGGCTAGAATGGCATGTGCAGGCAGGTACTGGAGACCAGAAGGGTTCACCAAGAGAATAGGCAAGCTGGAGGTACAGCCCTGAGGCAATCACAAAATAGTAGTAATTACAGGCAAGCAGTCATGCATGTAGCATTCAGTTGATATGATTAATCACAGTATCACAGCGTTCTACTAGTATAGGTGTAATAGCTAACTGCTGTAGGCACTAACCAATATTGCAGCTGCTCTTGGGTTAAGTGTGAGCTGGCTGGGTTAACATGGGCGATGGTTATGGCACAGTAATGCAATACATAATAAGTGGATAGCAATCGAGATAAACACAGTGGACCACTGCAGAACAAATGCGCTCTTGGATTATAAGGATAGTGTAGTAGTACCACGTATAGCAGTCTGTGATCAGGATACAGTATCTAGGAGTCTTACCAGGACACTGGCTAGGTTGATGGGTGGACATTTGGATCCTTGGACGGGCAATTGGGCATAGCGACTGGCCCCGGGCTCCGTTTGGCTCGTGACAGGCTCAGGACAGAGCCTTCGTTCTCCGCCTTAGTGCGGACGCCGGCTTGCGCCTGCCGGTGGGTCGGCATACTTGATAGGCTGTGGGGCAGCCAATCAGAGCATTGCTTGGGTGAGGGGGCTGAGGGCTCTACAGAATGGCCATCTTAGAGTGCTCAGGCCGCATCCGAGCACTGAGGCATTTCAATCGGCAAGGAAATGCACAGCAATATGGTGGAAGGCACGGTGGGGATAACGCACATGTTATGTGCGTGCAGCAGACACGCTCCGGTGGGTAGAGGGAGGAGGGTGGACCCCAGGCTCACCATTTTCACATCCTGTGTGCACCCAGCCAGCGACTGCAGCACACTCTTCCATGACCCCTGCTGCAGGGCCACCTTTAGTATGCAGAAGCACTCGTCGTTAGACACGGCGGCTTTCATATCTTCCACAGTTAAGGCATTCGGAGTGGCCGCTTCGACCACCAGCTGAATATGTTCACTGGCCTCTTCCGCACAGTTGTCCACTTCTCCGTCCTGGTGACTCCCCGGATGGCGAGATAGGTAGTCGGCTGCATTGTTGGCACCCGGCAGATACACAAACGAGACCCCGTATTCCAACAGGTCCAGCATCCACCTCTCAATCCTCGCTGGTGGTTTTGAGGATGAGCCTGCCAGGATCGGCAGTAGACGCTTGTGGTTGGTCACCACGGTCACCGGCCTTCCCAGAATGTAAAGCCAGAAGTGTCTGCATCCCCATAGGACAGCTAGCGCTTCTCGCTCTATTTGCGAGTTCGGTGTCAGACAGGGCCTAGCTGGCATAGGCCACGGGGCGGATGCAGGAGTCTTGTCCCACTTGCGTCAAAACTGCTCCTAGCCCAAACGGGCTGGCATCCACAACAATTTCTGATTGCAGGGCCGGGTCTTCCTCGGTGAGGGCGCTTTTAATGTCCTCGAACGCCACCTGTTCCAACTGACCCCACTGCCACGCCATTTCCTTCTTGGTGAGAGCGCGTAGCGGCTCTGACCTGAATGCAAGGTTTCTGATAAACCGGCCACAGTAGGTGGCCATCCCCAGGAAGCTTCTCACTTCAGACACATTCTCAGGTGGTTTCGTGTCCTTGATGTCTTTCACCTTCCTGGGGTCCGGAGACACTCCTCCCTCCTTGAACATGAACCCAAAGACCTCTATGCTTGTCCTTAGGAATTCACATTTTTCGTGGTGGAGTGTTAAACCCAGTGACTGGAGTCTCTCAAAGGTCTTTGCCAGTCTCTGTAAATGGTCCACCTCTGACTTGGCGAACACCAGGATGTGGTCACTGATGTTGAGAACACCCTCTAGGTCTGACGAAGCCCCTCTGTTTTGGAACACCTCAGCTGCGGAGGAAACCCCGAAGCTGAGTCGCTTGTACCAGTACAGACCCCGGTGGGTCATGAAGGTCGTGATGTACCTCGACTCTGGATGCAGAAGGACTTGGTGGTAACCTTCCCTTAGGTCGAGCTTTGAAAAGAAGCGAGCTCCCTGCAGATCTGCGATAATGTCATCAATCGTGGGCGTGAGGTGGCGTTCCCTCCTGATGGCTTTGTTGGGGAGCCTCATGTCCACGCAGATTCTCACCGAATCTGGTCGCTTGGGTTTCCTGGTGACAACATTTGGGGACACCCAGGGTGTCGGACCTTCCACCTTCTCTATGATGTCAAGGTTCACAAGATTGTCCAGTTCTTTGTCCACCTGTTCCCTTAGATGGAACGTCACTGTGCGGTGTTTAAGGGAAATTGGCTGCACCGATTCATCGATGTGAAGTCGTACTGGGTCCCCAACCATGCGGCCAATCCCTTGGAAGAGGCCTGTGTACTTTTCCAGGAGCGTTTTTATGTCCTCCACATACACAGAGTATGCAAAGCTCACCAGTCCCATGGCTTCTGCCGCCACACAGCTGAGTAGTGTGTTGGTGTTGACTGGGGTAATGAAAAACCGGGCTTTAATTTTAGAGCTTCCATGCCCCACCCGAGCCACAAATGCACCATCCAGGGGAATAGGATGTGATCCCCCAAATGTTAGAATGTGTGCTTTCGGGGTTGACAGTCTGGGGGGCATGGCATCATAATGCTGACGGGCCATAACGTTGACTGAGGTCCCTGTGTCCACCAGCACCGACACTGGAGAGTCATTCACAGCCATGATGCATCTTGGCTGTCTTTGGCTCTTGGACTGGAGGGTATCAATACTAGATACAAAGAAGATGTTCTCCTCTTCCTCCTCCTCTTCTTTGGGTTGGGCAGTTTCCTCCCCCTGATCTACTTGGACAACGTTTGGGGGGCGAGACTGTCTGAAAAACCCAGACCGGACTGGGCCCCTCGGCACCATCACTGGGAGGGACGCTCTGCACACTCTTGCAAAATGGTCCATTATTCCACACCCTCCACATGGCCTTCCCGCGGCTGGGCATTCACTAGGGTGGGGCAGGTGATACACACACTTCTGACATGCTTCGCCCGGCTTTCTGCCCCTGTCACGGAAATTGCCAGGTGATCTCCGGGAACCTCTGCCACCCCGACCCAGAGCACACACCTCCTCTGATTTGGCTGCGCAGGACCCCGCCTCCATCCTTGATGCACGTACCTCAGAAACCTTCTGGCAGCGGCCCAGCTCCAGGATGCGAGGAAGGGTGATTCCCAGTACCCTCAGTACCTGCCTCCTCAGCTTGGCTGAGGATCATCCTTGGATGAGCTGATTCCTTATCATGTCATCGGCGTTGTCCCATGTGCAGGCCACAGAGAGTCTCCTGAGGTGACCATGAAATGTGTTGAGGGTCTCAACCTGTTTCTGCTTGGTGGAGGGCATCAGAAACCTCTCATAGTCTGCATTGGCCAGTGGAATAAAATAGTTGTGCAGAGCCGTCTTTGCTGCAGCATACAAAGTGTGCGTGGGCTGGAGAGAGTCAAAGATCCTGTGAATAGCCGGGCCGGCGGAATACAATAATGTGGCCAGCTTGCTGTCATCGCTGGTTTCTATAGTGGCCTGAAAATACATGCCAGGTGATCCACCCATCTCCTACACCTGGGTCCCAGGCTGGATGGGGAGCCAGACACGTCAAACTCGGGTATGAGTGGTAGCGCCGACGGGGCCCTCATCTGGACCATTGCTGGACGTTGGGGTGGTGGGTTTGCTTGTCCTTGTGGAACAGCCTGGGCCCTGTCCTGATTTGCCTGGTCATTCATGGGTTAGAGCGCACAGGCACCCCTTCTTCATGTACAGGGGCCGCAACTCAACCAGCTAGCTTGATCTTCACCATCCATGCCAGCAACACAGGCCTCCAGGCCACCTTGATCTTCAGAACCCCCCCACCAGTCTTCCACCAGTGTACACAAGCACTTACCAGCCTCCAGCCGTAGTATTAGTCCAATTGCCAGCTATTAGGATGTCCAGTGAATGAGAATTGTCCAAAAATTGAGTCAGTGAGGCCTCGGTCAGGAGACACAGAATAGCAGGCCTCCCTCCCACGGTTTTCACTTCCCTCAGTGAAAACAGTCCAAAAATCACAAAATGATGCAAAATGTTGGCATATCCATGTGGGGATAGCAATCAGCTATCCAATGATCCAAGAATTGTGCCTGGATGGCACTCACAGGCCCCACCGGAGCTCTGTGAAGTTTCCAGTTTCAGGAGACAAAATGGCCGCCGCCGCGTGGGCTGCCCTTCCCACTGCTCGTAGAACAAGAGAGTTATCTCTCGTTCGGTGAAATATGAGCATGAATGATCACCGCCGGGACCGGGCATAGCATTTGCCTTGTCACGACTGTTGTAGTGCAGTGTGGGGAATCCCGGGCCCCCACCGTGGTGCTCCCCGGTTGCGAATGCCGTGGCCAGGAATGCCCCCTTTATTAATAGTGCATGCAGCAGCGTGCAACGTCACGCCACCGCGTGCGTTTTCTTAAGGGGACAGCACCACACGTAGTGTCCCTCGGAATGGCCACATTTCCCTTGTTCTTCCCCATTTTGCGAGTTACACCCTCTACTCTATGCGCAGGCCACACCCATGTGCTGCGAGGTGTCTCACGCAAGGCACTCAGCCGCTCGCAGAGATGTTCCGAGCCTGCGTGAAGTCCCATGAATCGACAAACAGGGTTTTGCGTGTGTTTTGGCGCTCAAAGTCCCTATTTACTGCGCAACGAATTTCAGGAATCGGGCCCATTGGGCACAACTCACAAAGCGTTTTTCATTGGGATTTTGTAAATAGGACCACAGTATAAAACTCTGATGATGGAGTCTTTAGCAAGCGTATAAAGATATATCTTTGAGCAATGGAAATAGCATGGCACTTTGGCAATTCAGTTTAACTTTCAGACTTGAACTTTACATTACTCCCAGACCTCCATTAACCACAAATGAAGAAAGTAAATAATCGCCGTCTCTATGGCGCTTGCCCATTGCGACTATTAAAGAGAAAGGTCGGCAAAGGTCAACTGTCTCTAATTAGATTGCTAGAAATTCTGGAGACCGCACCAGACACTGTTCTTCAGTCTGCTGCGCTACAGGACTTTTTCTTCCACTGCAGTTTCTCCTCTTAGACAAAGACGCGCATGGAACAAACTGGCTTATTGGTGGTTTTCAATATTTCTTAGTTTTACTTGAAGCTCTTCTCAAATTCCTGTTAAGGTCATTTAGATTCCGAGGTTCATCACTATAAACATGTGTGTGTGTCCGTGGCTGAGTCATCTCTGTTAATACATCTGAAACGGTATTTTACAACGAGCCCTTTAACAGAACTCACCCTGGAAGCTTAACACACCACTGGAGAGCTTTTCTCTTTCTTCGCTGGTAGCCCTGGGAATAGGATAAGCCTTTAATGGTATTTTTCATGGCCCGTCTACAGTGTTTATTGTTTGCTCTCTGGCTGAAAAATACACATAAGGTTTAGAAGAAGACAGGTTAATACCGTTTTGTCTATCTTGGCCTGCGGAAATAAAATGACAGCTCATATTTTCTGATGCTGATAAAACAAGGGCACACCATCACTGGATTAATGCAAGGATAATCCCTTCGAACCAATGTAGAATTTGTTCCACATCAGATCTTTTGATGCAAAATACAGTCTTTTTTTTAAGGTCAGTAGGCATGACTTTGTATATTATGTGGTGGGTATGTTCATACATATATTTATATATGTGTGGATGAAACTTCTGGGGAAGGATCCAGATTGGCAAACGATACCCTTTTCACAATAATAACCTTTTAACTGTGATGTAGTGCTTTATGGCCGATTCCCCCCCGCCCTTCTAATTGCTGTAACAACAGGTGCTGTTATTACACAGTTTACCGGTATGCCACACAGCAACCTAAGCAGGATTTACAGCAGAGTCGGCCATGCAACAGTATTCAAACTTAAAAAGTGCAAGTGCACCCCATATCTGATGCAAGAAATTGAGATGTGAGAAACCCAACCAGACATAAAGATAACAAACTATGCAGAAGCGTTGTGTAAGGGAAAAGGGGGGGGCGCTTTTGGGGAACAGTGAGATGGAGTCAGAGTGAGTAGGAGCTACTCATTGCTATGTACTTGGGTTCACCTCTCAAGATGCCATGCATGTAGCTTGATAATTCATTAGGATTTGATTTGGAAGCCTCAAAGATACATGTAGGCAAGTGTTTGTTTATTCAACACATGTTTTGTCTTCAGACATTTCATGTACATATAGAGGCCTGAGTGATCCCTTTGCTTCTTCTTTTGGATGATTCTAGCACTTAAACCGCTATCCCACTCTGCTGTTCTCTCTCATGTCAAGAGCTTCCAATTTCTCCTTTTCCAGACTGGGAATGATTCCCTCTTCCAAGCTTTGTTTCCTCTTCTTCTCGGTTGTAGAATGTATTGCAGAACGTCAGACATTGCTTTGGTTGTCATGCTCCTGTAGTCACACAAGGCGAGAGAGCCAGTATCGTTCCCTTCACATCCTTCGCATCTAAACTTTGGAATATTACATCCTGTTTTAAGTGACTACTAAATCAGGCAGACAAGAATGAGATGGTGCCAAACATCCTCCATTGCCTTGCATGCTGTGCGGGCTGCGCTCGCGGATGGGTCTCATTGATTTGTCACATTGTTTACTTGATTATATATTCTCAGGCTTTAAGGAACAGTCTTTAAGTTACATGTATAAGGCTGCATCAAAGCTCCTGGGTAGATTATCTCCAAGTGAGGTACTATTCTGAATTGATCAATCATTCTGATCTGTCTGTTTACTCTTTAGTCTTCCCATGCTTTCTTGACTGATCATTAGAGTATATCCTTTCACAATTTGTTGCTGCCTGGGCTTGTGCTCTAGCACCTTGAATCATCCCATGTGCTAGATGGAATTACCAATAATGATCTTAGACCCAAATAAACGAACAGACTCAAAGAATATGGAAATGTTGTATTGTCAACTCAGATAAATTAGGGTGATCTAGAGAACTTAAAACTGTAATCCATGTACTCCCACTTCAATTTGGAAAAGGTTTTATACCCCAATGTATGTCAGCTATGTCGTCATCCTATGTGGCAAGCTTTAAAACCTATTGAAGGAGGGATTGGTTAAGGGAACAGATATACCTATATATCATATAAGTATTAGTAATATCAGTGGATGCCCCTTATCTGGTAGGCACACCTTCAACTACCTCTAAATATGTATAATACAGATTATAGCAGAATAACAGCAGCGGTGTCATGATGCCTACCTCCAAGGAGCCAGGTTCGACCCAGCAACCCCAGAGGCAGGCATCATTTCCCCCAGGGAAGTGCCAGCGGGCCCAAGCTGGGGCCCTTAGGACACAGTCCTGGCGCCTTAGGCGCCAGGCTCATGTTGGACCCCTGTCCTGGCGCCTTAGGCGCCAGGCTCATAAAGCTAGATATGTGTTCAAGTGTTTTAAGGTGCACTTACCTGATGCAGACCATGCTGCTACATCCAGGCCCTCTTGAGGCCTGAATGGAACTACTTTACCTGTGGAACTACTTTCCCCTGGGTGTGGTCGGGGAAGGATACATACCTGATCGGTGGAAGGATACATACCTGGAACTTCTTCCAAAGCTATTTAAACCACGCCCGATCAGCAACTCACGCTTTGCGTTGTTCTGCTCCTCGCAGCTGGATGCTCACCGTGTCAGCTCCTGCATCTGGACTTCAGCCACGCCTGTCAGCATCCTGGGTCACCTGCTAAGAGAGAATTGGAGAGAAAGAAGACCTTACCTGCTAAAGCTGCATCACGGAGACTTCACACCGACGATCCTGAAAGGGAAGACATCATTTTAAAAGCATTTTGCTTCGATCGCTGCAGCGCTGCATTTCACTCACCTTTCCTGGGCACCTCCATCTTCAGCAGCGATCATCCGGATCCGCAGCCACTTCCCAGAGCCTAGAGAGAAAAAGACAAGAACACAAGGTGAGAGAAGGAAGGGAATAGGAAAAGCTCAGTTTCCTTCTAAGACTTACCTGTTGGGTCATTCCCATTTCATTTCGGGTCCTGCCGCTTCCTGGCATTCCGGACCCCGGCCCCTATGGGGAAAAAAGACAAAGACATTGAATGAGCGAATGCAAAGACATTACCCGAACGCTTACCTGTCATTTACTGGAACTGCACGTTTCACTTCGGGTCGGCGCCATATCTCCGGCATTCCGAACCCCGGCCCCTAAGGGGAAAAAGACATAAGCGTTAGCGCTTGCTGCAATAAGACAATGAACATTATTATTAAGCTTGAACTTTTGAACTTGCTACAGAACTCTTACAGCACCTTACCTGAATAGTCAAGCTTATTTGAACTCCCATCAAACCTCAATCCAGTGAAGTAACTGGGTTTCAACGCGCCCCTGCATCAGAAGCAGGATGGAGAACTCATCCTTCCAGATCCTAAGGTGAGACTTCACGGGGAATCGAGGAAGGGTATCGTGGAGGGTTGGAAGGGATTGGGAGGCTTTATTCCGTCGTAGGTAATACTCCCTTTTCACGCACAGGGGAATATTCCTGCGAGCCAGTGAGTCCATCTTCAGAGTCCTGCGCTTCACCATAGAAGAAGCATCAGCACTCGAAGCCAGACCTGCGACTCCGTGGGAATCAGGTGAGCGTGACAAGCGGGTTGGCCTGTGCAACACTGTATAGCATGTTACTACATAGACCCTCTGATTGGTTGGCATTCTCTCCCAACCTTGGACTTTCGGCTCGTTAACCGCAAGTCAGCAAAACGAAATTCAGGTGCAGAGAGCAACGTCAGACCCACTTGCGCAATGAGTCCATCATCTCTCCTCGTTCAAGCCCTAAACCAAGGCTTCTTTTTTATAGTTGACCTTACAGCCTGTTCTCTTTTCTGGGACTTTCAGCTGAGTGTAGGTACTTCTGGACCTTAATAAATAGCCCTTGTTTTCGACTTCTGAGTCACGGGTGAGGAGACCACAATTTTGTCCATTTCAACCTATTGTTTACCGCTATTTGATTTAATTAAGCTGGTGTCATTACTCCTCTTGACTTCTGGAGACTCGGTCACTCCGCCATTCATAGGCTTTTCGCATCTTTGATTGTCCAATACATGGCGCTTGCAGATGTTTTCTTCTTTGCTTAATCTAAGAGAAATATGTCTAATGTATATGTCTTATCCTCTTGACACCCTTTGTGCCTTGCAATTATTCCTTCAAGTGGCATGCTTGATCGCAGGCCAATAGACTCCTCTTTGTTCCTCACGCAGAGCTGTTTTGCAGCGTTTCCCAACTCTTCAGCCCTCTCAGTCAATGAGGTAGCTTTATGGGTTTCAACAGGAGTTCCATGTTAATCTTTTCCTCATGGCCGCCTTAGCCATGTTAAGTTTTCTTCTGCAGCAAGCTTCTATATGTCGCAGCTACCTTGCGTTTCTGCATATTTACATTCACTTAATCTCTTCTCACTTATTTCTTTGATGCATATGATTTCTTCATCTTCACTTACATGTTTCTCTTTTCATTTCCAGTTACATCTTTATCCTTTAAGTATTTGCATATCATTTGAGTGTGTCTTCGTATCTTTGCCTCATGACGTCACTCTGTTCTCGTCAGGTTTCACTTAATCCTTGTCGATGTCCAATGGTGTGTGCAGATATCTTTGCACCCTTTCAGTGTGGGTGCACATTTGATACGGTTGTCTGAGTGCATAACATCTCTCATACACTCAATGCGGTATTGGGACAATACTTGGTGTTCCACATAGGGCACTTCACCTGCTGTTTCAGTGCTTCAATGCCCTTGGGTTGTTTATGCTCTTTATAAATGAAATAAATAAATAAAGGATAGAGGTGAGGCGGCGGGAGCTAGGGATGACGAGTCCATCCGCTCCTCCACAGGCCCCATAATATTGCTCAATCCATTTGTATGATATGATATGATATATGACATGATATGATATGATATGATATGGCATTTATAACACGCCCATACACAAGTGTTTCAAGGCGCAATGAGTCAAGGGAGGGGGAACAAGGGAGGACAGACAACGATCCTACTAGACCACGCGTCATTCAGTTAGCGCAAGTGCATGGGTAGGGGGAAGGTACAGTGCAGTACATGGAAATAGATAGTAACGATAAGAAAAGGTAACGGCCAGCAGGTGGCAAGTGCAAGGGTAAGTGCAGGCATCAGGTGTCAAGTGCTAGTAGTGGGACTGCAGGGATACAGAAACAGTCCCCAAGTGCGGGGGAAGGCAGGCAGGCAGTGCAGGTGTAAGTGACTGGAAGGGGGGGTACCTGGGCCCGAGATCAGAGTTTGTCAAGGTAACCAGTGCCGTTCTGGTTACAGACAGGAAGTCAGCAGTGGAGAGGAGTAGAAAAAGCAGAAGCAAAGAGGAAGGTTGTGAGGTGCTTCCGGAAACAGAGGTGGTTCTCCTCAAGTTTAAGGGAGGCAGGGATGCTGTTCCAGTGGGAAGTCCCAGCTGAAGAAAGAGATCTACCACCAACTCGTTGTTTGGAGAAGCGACTGACCATGAGGGAGTTGGAGGCGGACGAGCGCAGAGCTCGAGAAGGAAAATATTTAGGAAGAGAGAGTGGAAGGTATTGAGGCCCCATGCCCTAGAAGGGGACAAGGTATAGGGTTTTGATCTTAATCCTCGCAGACACTGGGAGCCAGTGCAGATATTTCAGTCCAGGGAAATATGATCCCTGGGCTGGAGGCCAAAGACAAATCTTGCAGTCCTGTTCTGGATGAGTTGCACAGGGCAGAGAGTAGAGGCAGGCAGATTTAGAAATAAACTGTTGCAATAGTCCAGCCTAGAGAGAACCAGAGCCCTGGAGACAGTGAGCTTCTGTGGGAAGGAGAGGAAAGGAAGAATACCTCTGAGGAGGTGCAGCTGGTAGTGTGACTTCTTAGAGATGTCAGAGATGTGAGGAGAGAAGGAGAGTGTGGAGTCGAAGATGACCCTGAGGTTTTTAGCCATGCCGATGGGAGCAGGAAGTGGGCCAATAGAGGCCGGCCAGAGAGCTACAGAAAAGAAGGGAGCAGGGTGCCAATGAGGAGAAACTCAGTCTTGCTGGCATTGAGGCAGAGGTCATTGGCGGCACACCACTCCTGGATAGCAGACAGACAGTCAGAGATGAGGGACAGAGAAGAGGTGGCCAGAGGTAGCCTAAAAATGAGCTGAGTGTCATCCGCATAGCACTGAAAGTTGGGTAGGGAGCGGCAATGCAGTGGGCAAGGAGTGCCAGGTATTGGTTGAAGAGCCAGGGAGAGAGGTTAGACCCCTGGGGGACAATAAAGGTAGAGAAAAAGATAGCAGAGAGGAAGGACCCAAGTTGGACATTTGAGGGTCTGTCAGAGAGAAAAAAAGTCAGCCATGCCAGGGCCTGACCAGGGATAGCCAGGTTATCACAGAGAAAATTGAGCAGCGTGGCATGGTTGACAGTGTCAAAGGCAGATGAGAGATCGGGCAAGATGAGGACGCAGGGGGTGTTAGAGTCACGGTTGGAGAGCAGGTTTCACGGATGTTCAGGTGAGTACTTTCCGTGCTTCTGCAGCTCTGAAGCCAGACTGATGGTCATGAAGAAATCCAACAGAATCAGTGTGGAGATTAAGCTGGGAGATGGCCGGTTTCTCCAAGAGCTTGCCCAGGAAGGGAGTGATGGAAATTGGGTGATAGTTATTCGGGCAGGAGGGATCGGTAGAGGGTTTCTTAAGAAGAAGAGGGTGCACAAGAGAGTGCTTCAGGGGGGATGGGAAGACTCTAGTGGCGAAGGTGTGGTTACAGAAGTCAGCAAGGGCAGGGTCAAGGGCGCACACTAACTGGGGAGTTTGGATAGACCTCTCCTGCCAAGTTAAGTCAACCATTTTTGAGCCATCACTCTTTATTCTTTTAATGGCATACACCGTGTGGGCCTTGTTAAGTCTGTCAATTATTGGTCCTTTACCCATGTCTATCTTAAGCAGAACATTAATCAGGGATCTGGGGGCACAGAGAATTATATTCCCGAACCTCAATATGTACGAGTATCATTGTAACAAGACACACAATGCTACAAATGGTATCATGGCTTTAAACATGGGCAGGCAACAAAGTGGTCATTGGTGAAAGAAGGGGTGAAATTCTGAACTGTTCAGAACCACAGAGGGCACCAACCGACCCCCACCTGGGCCATTCAGCTTAAACATGCATGGGTGAATCAATGCAAACGTTTACTGATTCAGTGGACTTTAATCCACCAACATTATGGGTGATGCAGAGTGTGCACAGATCAGTTTAAGAAAGGGCCTTAAAATGTGTGGGTGATTATTAATGACAATATGATATTAATGCACATTTAGATGTTTTGTATTCATATACTCAAGGCATGGCTATTGATTTCTCATTTCCCTAATTTAGAGAATAACTGTGGATGGCTTTAGTCGGGGGACAATGCTGTATCCCTATAGAAGGAACTGTACGGGGTTTTTCTTCATGTATGAATGCATCATTATTTGCCATCAGTACATAATAAATATCATAGTCTCTGTCAAGAACGTACATTATTGCCATAAGCTCTTCGATGCAAGTAAAGCAAGCAATACCAGGGCACACCCTCTTTGAAGCCGCTTCAGTCTTACTACCTCACCAAAAAACCTTTTCTCACTCTGTGAGCCATATATTAAGTTTGGAAATTCAGGACAATAACTCTAGCAATATGTTCTGAAAGGGAAACGGCCATTCAATAGACCACCAGGGATTAGATTCAGTGATTTTCCCTCCTCACATGAACATGGTTCTTTTATTTTTGGTGATGAATCAGCAACTTGAAATTCTACTTTATCCTTCCTGATGCACCCATTGCTGTCCCAAGGGGGCCCCATGAAAGGAATGTCAAAAGTAATTGACATTACTGGAGCAAGCAATGTTTTTGGTTGTTATTAGAAACAGTAGCAATTCTTCTGAGGGATGGTCCCTTTAAAGGAAACATTCCATATAGTCCTCATTCTGTCCCAATAGTTTGGTCCAGGTGGATTATCTCTATTTAGATCCTTGAGGCATGTACATGTTTCACTAATGTCATGGCTTTGTGCATGCAAATATTTCAATGTTGTTTTTCATTACCCATTCACTCCCAGAGGTGGTATACAACTTAACATCGTATGCACAAAGGTTTTCTTAAGACTTGATGGTTGAATGACTAACAAAAAATATTTTATGCACAAGAGGTAAAGCTTAGAGTTTTAACAATGACAAGCCACTATGTGACGGATCTGGGTACTAATGGACATTATGATCCCAATATTTGTGAGGTTATACAACTAATTGGATAATTTGGAGGAACTACTTGGTAAGAGAAGCCACATTTGTTTTATGGAGGGGGTTGTACGTATCACTTAGTGTTATGGGATTCACACTTTCCTAAACTCCAAGTACTCCATCAGGTCTTTTTTGTGTTTTTAAGTGATAGTTGTTAGCCTCATTTTAGAAGAATGTAAGGCTCACATCATAGCTCAAGGACATTCAATGTAGTGGTTGATGAGGGTATGGGACAGTATGAGTTCTTTCAGAAGACCACAAGGCATTTCCGTAGATGAGGAGTGTATAAATGTACAGGCCTGAAGAGAACCATATATGTACTTTTTCGGGATCTTATGGTATTATGGATTACACCATTGTAACTTATTGGGCAGGACCGGCAACAAGAGCGCCCAGGGGTCCACGTTGCAGAGTGCAACATCTATTTCCATGGTACCTCACAACCTAAATCCAGATTTCTGCTTGCCTAGCAGGTAGTATGTCCATCTGCAACTCAATAGTCAAGCATCGACTAATTTTTCATACAACAGGGTAGGAAAGAAATTAAAACGATAAATCAGAATTTGCTTAGATCCTTTTGATCGAAGGCATTTTCTTCAGCATGCATGTTCTGCAGACATGCAGTTAAGTCACATGCTGAGCATTTAGGACGTATTCCCAGCATTTAGCATGTATGCATGCACATCTTAAGCAAGTACATGTGTGAGGGATAAACTTTGAGGGAGGAACTTCTACTATTGGATCATAGGTAGACAGAGGGGATTTCGATTGCTCCCTGCACCCAGTACGGCTGTATGGTCGGTTTATAGTCAATGCATTGAATGCAAGACCATCGAATGTCTTACCATAGAGAAAAATGCATAAAAAAAGCATTGAATGAATTTATCTTTTCATTTTTTTTTAATAGTGGGGTCCCCCCTATACCCCTTCTTTCTAACCTTTAAACCCCATCATAATTAAAATAAACCATTTACCTTAAAGAAAATGCATTCAATGTTTTTTTCAATGCATTTTTCTCTATGGTAAGGCAATCGATGGTCTTGCCTTCGTTGCAATGACTAGATACCGTATGGTTGGTTGAAATATTCAATGTTTGTGTTATTTAGCTTTTCTTTCACCTTCGAAACAACGAACAATATTGTGTAGCGATGTCAGAAGACGCCATAATACCTGTTTTTTTCATTTGATTACTGATATTTGCTGACACAGCTTTGTTATATGAACAATATTTGGGGGAAAGCTTCTTGGCTGTGGGATGCTCAGTGCTACTCCAATGAATGTGATCACCCACCACAAACGAGGTGCCACAAGAGTTCAATTAAGGCAGCTCCCAATCAAAAGGGGAGAGTGCATGAGGAGCAGAGTGGGGGATTTGCATTGTCTTCCTTCAATGAGCAGTGGCTGCGCCAGAGAGACATCGAAAGAGGAGCAAAACACGCATCACAGGGTTCATTAATCAGGGAGCCTACATGAAGCATTCAGTAGTGTGGGCTGATACCTTCCAGACAAATGTCAATGGCAAGTCAGCATTCAAAAGAACATTCAGTTTGTTATCTTAAAAACTACTTCTACAGCATATGCCAAGAGAGCAATATAAAATATACGTTTGTCAAAAAAAGCTGCAGACATGGTTCTAAAAACACTTTAGCAGATCTATCACAACTAGATCGGCAGATACTTGCATTGCCCCATAATGTGCCTTGCTTCCACTGAGACTAATACTGCACCAATGTATGCAATTCAGGCTAAACCAGTAGACAACTTATAAGATTATTGGTGCCAGAAGAGATGTGCCCTGAATTAATCAAGCTTGTAGATAGTGTGTAGGAGAAAAGGAGGAAACAACACAGCACTACTCTAAGTTAACAGAATCGAGAAATGCAGAGTTTGCCCACTCATAGATCAGTTTAGTGATCTTATGAGAGTGACCTGTTGGCAGCGGGTAATGTGTGCACAAAAGAAGCCAGTAGTATCTGCGGTTTTACAATACAGGGATATTTTTGGAATATAGAAATAAGACAAAAAGAAATTCAGCTGTTTACTTTCGATGAATATCCCAGGGTGGGCTGTTGCAATAATAGTTTAGAAGAATCTGTGCTTATTTTGGTTCCTCTTTTATTTTTCGGCTTGTTTTTTATTGGATCTATGTTTTCCTGTGTTTGTATGTAGTGTTACACATTTTTATACACTTTATAACACCATAATAAACAAAATAAAAAGCGAGGCAACATTAACCAAAATTGCTCAAAACATACAAGGGCATGCGGAAATCTGATCTAAACAGACAATGGGCCTCATTGCGAGTCAGTCAGTCCGGAAATAACTGATCTCGAGTCCTGCAGGCGGGAGGTGTCATTCCCGCCAGGTCTGACCTGGCGGATCTAACACCACCCGCCTGCAGGCGGACATGGAAACACTGGCACCATTACAAGATGGTGCCAATGTTTCCACTTCCCCATTCCCATGGAGTCCTATGGTGTTATGGGACTCCATGGGAATGGGGATTTACCGAATTCTGCCTGCGGAATTACCGGGTCACCGGGGTTGTAATGCCCCGGTGATTCTGGGAATCACGGAGGCGGATTGGTAATATGAGTCCGGCGGTAACCTGCCGGAATTTCTGGCACGGTTACCGTAGAACTTGTAATGAGGCCCAATGTGTGAGCACCAACAGCGTTGTTACTTACTCAAAAAATACCCATCTATCAATTTACAACCTGCTTAAATACTGTACCTAAAAATAGACAACTGCACCAATCCAACATGCCAAGTCTTTTTTAGAATGGAACAAAACATGACACAATGGGTTATGAAATATTAATTTAAATAGCAATTTAGAACGGAGGAAGAAACTAAATTGGTCAAATGAACCTGTCAAATGGCAACAATGAGCGTAAAGGTGGTGGCTTCTCAAACCAACGATTGAATCCCTGATTTCTCAAATGACAAATGTAGGGCAGCATGATTTTTCATCAGAGGCAATTTTGGCAAATATTCAGAATACATTGGCTATCAGTTCCAACAATTTCAAATATGCAGGTTAATGCTAAGGTTACTGATTGACACATGTGACTAGCACTACCAAGACAACATAAATATATGCATCTGCTATATTCATTCCACACTGGCACACGTGGACAAGGTAGTTAGTCACGTGAAACATATCTAATATCATGATGCTCTCTATAATGGAAGTATGAGTCCAGACTTACTACGCCTTGACATGTTAGTAGCTTGCAACATATTGAGACACAGTAGAGCATCCCATTATAATGACAGCCTCTTCATGGAAGCATTTTACAAGGAAATCATGTTTTGGGAATTTATTAGTATCAATGTTGAATAATTACTTGTTCAAACATACGTTTTTATTTACTATGATGTATGGCATCTTACACCCCTCCCTTCTACCAGGAAACCACTTCCCACCCGAGTTTTCCTTTTTTTCTAACAGTGCTGCTGGGTATGGAAGCTCTACTTTCTACTTGTGCATCCACATCACTATGCCATGTAGTGGAGGAGGCAGTGGGAAGATTAGCTGCTTCTCTATGCAGACTTTGGTTGCTGAGATAAGAACGCTCAAATTAAACACCTTTCTTCACATTAATTGGCTCAAGGCCATTGTATGTGTTGTTATGTCAATTCTGTTGGTATGTTCTCCAGGAATCACTTTTTGTAAACACTCAGTGTGATCTCAGGCAAGCGTACATTTAAATTCTACTCCCAATACACTCAGAATATCCAATCAAACAGGGGTATTGTACAAAACATTTCATAAAAACATCTTTAGACTACCTCCAAAGCATGCATAAATAGATATCGGGCAGTCCATTCAAATACGTCTGTTGTTTTCGTACATAATTGTACTAGTTTAATTAACAAGGTACAACACACAAGTGGTTCTAATGAGAGATGTTTTACAAAGGTAGCGGGCGCCCCTCTCTCGCAAGAACAGACATGATAACCTGTTCAGTGGTTATTAACCACTTGAGAGTTCGCAGCCACTGCTTTTACTCACTGTGCCTTTCACAGATGGGAAATATCCATTTGCATATCAGTCTTTGTCCTGCCCAGGGGCAGTCCAGCACCGAAATACAATGGCAATTCCAATCTGAACGAGAGTACCACCAGAAACCCCATACACGTGTTTCACCCTTGTTGGGGATCATCAGTGAGGTGAAGCTGATGCCTCTCTAAGCACAGTGAGAGGGAGACCACGTCTGGTTGCCCCCAGGAGACCTAGGGTTACCAATCCCAGGTTCCTTATAAAATAGTTTTACAAAGGTAGCGGGCGCCCCTCTCTCGCAAGAACAGACATGATAACCTGTTCAGTGGTTATTAACCACTTGAGAGTTCGCAGCCACTGCCTTTACTCACTGTGCCTTTCACAGATGGGAAATATCCATTTGCATATCAGTCTTTGTCCTGCCCAGGGGCAGTCCAGCACCGAAATACAATGGCAATTCCAATCTGAACGAGAGTACCACCAGAAACCCCATACACGTGTTTCACCCTTGTTGGGGATCATCAGTGAGGTGAAGCTGATGCCTCTCTAAGCACAGTGAGAGGGAGACCACGTCTGGTTGCCCCCAGGAGACCTAGGGTTACCAATCCCAGGTTCCTTATAAAATAGTTTTACAAAGGTAGCGGGCGCCCCTCTCTCGCAAGAACAGACATGATAACCTGTTCAGTGGTTATTAACCACTTGAGAGTTCGCAGCCACTGCTTTTACTCACTGTGCCTTTCACAGATGGGAAATATCCATTTGCATATCAGTCTTTGTCCTGCCCAGGGGCAGTCCAGCACCGAAATACAATGGCAATTCCAATCTGAACGAGAGTACCACCAGAAACCCCATACACGTGTTTCACCCTTGTTGGGGATCATCAGTGAGGTGAAGCTGATGCCTCTCTAAGCACAGTGAGAGGGAGACCACGTCTGGTTGCCCCCAGGAGACCTAGGGTTACCAATCCCAGGTTCCTTATAAAATAGTTTTACAAAGGTAGCGGGCGCCCCTCTCTCGCAAGAACAGACATGATAACCTGTTCAGTGGTTATTAACCACTTGAGAGTTCGCAGCCACTGCTTTTACTCACTGTGCCTTTCACAGATGGGAAATATCCATTTGCATATCAGTCTTTGTCCTGCCCAGGGGCAGTCCAGCACCGAAATACAATGGCAATTCCAATCTGAACGAGAGTACCACCAGAAACCCCATACACGTGTTTCACCCTTGTTGGGGATCATCAGTGAGGTGAAGCTGATGCCTCTCTAAGCACAGTGAGAGGGAGACCACGTCTGGTTGCCCCCAGGAGACCTAGGGTTACCAATCCCTAATGAGAGATGTAACTGGAGCTCTAAACCACATCCAAAGCATGAAAAAGAGATAATTTACGCTTGGTTAAACATGGTATCCAGTAGGAAATGTATGATGTCTGTACGGTAAGAAGTATCATTCTATAAAACAATATCTGGCAACCTAAGTACAAAAATGTTGAATGCGGGACAAGTAGAAAGATCTCTGGATTTTTTCTAATTTATAGGAAGGGCAGACATATGTAATGATTAGAATCATAATAGGCATGTTAGCCATTTAAAATATGCAATGATTGCCCGGAAGGGCAACCTAATCAAGAAATAATAGCCACCTTGTAATGTCTGACTCACATGATGGTGGACATTTACCCAAGATCATGTTTTGCCATTACAGGACAAACTCTTCTGAAGTCAGCCAAGTAATATTTTGCCAGATCAACTTCCAAAAGTCAAGCACTCTATGGCAGTCAAACAACATATCTTTCAGGACAACATGGGTTGCGTTGCATCTCCACCCACTCTTGAATCCTCATAATGTGCACCAGAGAAGATGTTCAGAATGCTCTGTTCATTAGAAAGAGATGGCTTTCTGTGAACCCAGATGAACTTATTTAAGAATAATGTCTCCAAATCTGTTTCCATGTTTCTATGTCCATTGTATGACTCATCCCTCCACCCAAGCTGCCATGCATGCATTTTTTTGGATAGCCCTGGTCCTGCAGGGTAGCATTTCATACACCCAGGATGCCGATTGTTCCTCATGTCTCCAGAGGTCACCAACATCTCTACCTACGTAGACAAATAATCACATAATCTTAGCCAGCCACAGATAACTGTCCTTTTCTTGCTTTCCCAATCCATATCCAGTCCTTAGTCTCTAAAATAAAAATCTTGAACAAGTTACCTTCAAACACCTGATCAGCGGTCTCAATGTCTTGTTTGAACCAACTGAGTTAATTAAAAGTTTTGCGTTTAAATATCACCTTTGGCTTTCTCCACCCCAGCGTTCCAGCAGTGTGCCTTTGATATCTCTAATTTGAGTCAAGATTTTCTTTTACAACTTTCTGTAAAACCTAATCAAATTTACCCGAGTCTATTAGAATATAATGTCCATAATTCCGGTGGTCTATTTCAGATAAAAAAATAAATAAAATGTAATTGTAATTTCCACATGTTCTTTCATCAAATCCATAGCAAGCACTTGACAAATTCAGAAATTCAAGAATAATACTTTATAGAGAAATCAGAGTGCAGCTTCAGTCAGAACTTCCACAATGTGGTCTTTTAAGTTACAAGATCTTAAAAAGTCAAAGATATGTCTTTGTGTGTAATTAGTACGCAGCTGAGGGTGTGTGGGGGCTTTCTATCCAATCAAGAGGCTCAGAGCCTCCTTGGAAGCAGGAGGTCACCATCTTCCCGACTGGAACTGAGGTAAGTACGCCACCAGCACACCTTTCACCTCCTTCCCCCACCCCTAACACCAACTTCCCCATCCTCCACCCACCCCCAACTCATCCTAACTTACCTTGCACTTGTTCTCCCTTGGCGGTGCAGGGAACACCGGTGAAGCTCTCTCACAGCGATGGCCAGCGTGGCAAGAGAGAAGGGGCTACGTGTGTTCCCTTCTCCCTGATCCATGGGAGCCATCATGTTTCATAGTATCCCAAGTGCAAGAAATTCCACAGAACAGGATACTTGACCCATGTTTGTTCTCGGTAGAGGGACTCCCACACCCTTGCTTGATTTTCAAAACCTAGGGTTTCACCCTAAGTAACCCATGGTAATTCCGATGTGGACCCCTTTGATCACTGTGCCTTAAAGTGGTTCAGCTTCACCTCACTGAGGAGGCCCAACAAGGCCAAAACATGTGGATGGTGTTGCTGATGGTACTCTTGTTCAGAGGAGAATTGCCTCAAATGTCAGTGCTGGACTGCCCTATGGAGACCAGACTGATATGCACATGAATATTTCTCCTCTGTGGAGGGTGCAGTGAGTTAAAATGTGATTGTATACCCTCCTGAGTAGAATAAATTCCAAAGAACATGGTATTTGACCCATGCTTGTTCTAAGTAGAGGGATTCAAAGAACCTTGCTTAATTTATGTTTTATTAGTACATGGCTGGGGGGGTGTAGTCGTCTCCCACCCAATCAGGAGGATAATGCTATTGACAAGTACCTCTGGCTCTCCAAATAGGTGCATAACAACACCCAGGCTCTTAATTAATTATTCTTGATTACGGAGGATAGTACAGGGGCAACATGCCTGTTTTGGAAGCAAGACCACACAGAGCACCAGACGTTTGAATCCCAGATCTGCAGTTAAAATCCAAACTCAGGTATTAAACAAGTTATAAAAAACATTGTTTTTTTTTAAAACTGCTTGATTTACAAAATAGTTTTTTAAAGGGAGAATACCATTGAAAAACGTTCAGTAAATCACGCTCTAGGAGCTTCTTATTTATTTATTTAAAACAAATCTCAACATTGTTTTATATTAAAAATGAGATTTAATCACTAGCTAAATGTATGTGTTGAAGGGAAAAATTCACAGAAGCATTTTATGATGGCGCAATCCCATGAAAAAACATTCTGTGAATCAGGTCCACAGTATGCAAAATGCATTCTTTCTCTTCTTCCTGCACATATTTTGTGGATTCTATTTTATCCTCCTGAGGCTATTTCTCTGTTTCCTTTGTGCAGGATGATACAAAGGGGCATAGTCAAGTGTGTCTGAAATAAACACAAACCTTCTGAAGCATTATGGCTTTATTTCATGAGATCCACAAGTGCTTCTATTGCATTCAGAGACATTTGGAAAGGTTGTGCGGAGGCTGTGGGTGGTTATAATTGTTTTGTCCTTGCTGCAAAATAGAAGAAGTTGGCAGCCTTGAATTGCCGCAATAGTCAAACAAGGCACGGTACAAGTCATAACATGGCATCTCCAAGCTCTTTCGGGTCTGTAATTAATCAATGCAGAAATACACAGATTGCTTACAACCACCAAAACACACATTTATGAAGAGAAGGCAATGCATTCATTTTACCGTAAGTAACCTGCAGAAACGGTGCTAACATTTGAAGAACTGTAGCTGCTTCTATTATTATTTGTGTATAAAGGAAGGCTACTTTAAGATGCCTACCCTTTATGGTCCATTCTTTGCTTTCCTGTTGAAGAAAAGGGTACGCTGAGTCTTTCACCAGGTAAACAATGTGTTATCTCGATAGTCATGTGTAACTGTTTACTTTATAAAATTTGAAATATAAACAGAAATTGATCTGAGGGTGTCTGCTAGTATTGGACTTAAGGCTGTAATGCTAAGGTTGCAAACATGATTATGAGTTACATTTCAAGACTTCTAAGTTCAGATTGTAAGGGATTTCAATCAGGCACTCACCCAGGTCTCGCCTAGCATGTAGCGCGCGATGAAACACTTATTTATTTTTGTCTATAGGTTCAATATTCTGAATGATATACCAATCATATAACACCCATCTCAAAATAACCCCCCAGGTCACACTGAACCAGGAATCAGGCTAGTTTGTAAAGGTAAAGATTTATTTATTTAATATTCAAATTACACATAAGTTTAATAGATATATATGGGGCAGCAATCACATAAAGGTGCCAATACAATTCAGCATGTAAGCCAAGAAATTCAATTCACTTATAATGATGTAGCATAGAAAACACAGGGAAAAGAACAGTTTTGTTTTGTGAACAGATAGCTTTAGGTTAATATTCCCCCTGCAAAGTTTTGTTTAAATACCAATGAGCAAGCCTTCACCAATGTGAGTAACCAGCAGGTATTCAGGAGTGAAAGACAAGTTCTAGAGTTTATAGGCAATCTTCCTTCCCCAAACAAGAGAGGAAAACTGTTTTGGAAAATGACACTTTTAAACTGACAGGTGATAATGGCTTTGTAAAATAATGTAAAAGGGTGCAAAAATGTTTAAATGGAGAAAAGTTCTAAGGAAAGCAGCACTTAACAAGTCCTAACACACATGAGCTATAATATAAACAACAATACACACTTCAGATCAGTATGGGGTGGAAGAAGCACTTTGAAACGGCCAAAAGACGCGTGTAAACTTTTGAACTTTGCAAATTCACGGCAAACTTTTACTATGCAATATTGGAGAAGAACGGGTCAAATACACTGTTCCGCAATGGAGTTTTTAGTTGGGGATTTAGCTAAGGGTCTTGGGTATCAGTGAGAGTTGAAGTTTCATTTCTATCTTTAATATTGAAGGCGTTATAGAGGTTTTAGAGAGAGGCATTTTTGAAAAATAGGTGCAAAAATGAAAACAGAAATGTGCTTTTGAAAATGAAAGATGGGTTTGATTACACTATATTATGACTATGAAAAAGAGAATGCCACATATGTATCTTACAGTCACGTGGCCGGCGTAACCCGTCACGTTGTGGATACTCTACTTCTTCCTGGGATTTACTTTAGTTACTCAAAATCACTAAGGTATTATGCTTTTGGAACACAGGTGAGACAATTAGCGCAAGAAGGATTCTAACAATACTAGGGTTCTGAAATAAAGATGGGATGGGTTGAGATTGGGATGATACCATGCAGATATACTATGGGTCACTGTTCTTCCTATTCATACTTACAGTCCGTTGAAATTAAATTGGTCTGTCAGCTCTGGTCATAGGGTGGATCAGGTCTACCGGCAGCAGGGCACATCTGGAGGGATTTGGATCAGCGTGCGGTTCTGGTCAATTTTGGACTGCACCTCAGGCTGGATTAGGGTGGGCCCTTCTGGTCGCTGGACATGGCAGATTACAGGATGCAAGTTTCAGCAGGCAAGCCTTAATGGTAGGAAGCCAAGCTGAATCAGAATTAAATCCCTTCAAGTTTGGGATGTTTGAAATTGGATTTAGCTAGCAAGAGTTTCAGCAAAGCTAGAATCTAGATTCTGCAAAGAAATCTGGATCTTCAGAGAATTCTGGAGGCAGCTACAAGATGAAGAGTTCTGGAATAAGGTGCTGCGCAGACATCTGGATGGGTTCTGGAAGCAGTGTGTTCTGGAAGCAGTGTGTTCTGGAAGCAATGTGTTCTAGAAGCAGTCTGTCTATGTGTAGTGAAATTCTGATATTTATTCATTTACACAGTTTATGCATGGGCAGAACTTCAAAACACATCCGCATGGTTGTAAGTGGCTACAGGCATGTGCATTGTTTTGGTTGGCAGTCTGAACAGAGCTGTCATCTTATGACAGGATTTAGGAACTCCCACCTGGATTTTTATCCAAAACATACTTTAGCACAAATGTACAAATGTACATTTCTAACATTATGTACCCTCATAAAATTGGACACATATATTTTTATATTCGATTGTCTACATTTACACTCACTTCCCATCTTTACGTATTTTTATCAATTTTAGCCATAACACTTTAGATTTATCATTTCTGATTTGGTACATCTCTGAGCGCTTATCAGTGGATCATATACATACAATCGTAAGTTTGCAACATTAATAGTTTTGTCACAATCAGAAATGTTTCATAACTTTGGTTCCTTAAATGGTACGAGTGTCCTCAATGTCTTCAAATCACAAGGCTGAAATTAGTTTAATGTCTACCAAGTTTCAGATGTATCCCTCTTTAAGTTGCTCAGTTAAAGAGTTTTAAACTTTAATCAAAACTAAGGATTTCACATCACGGTCCTCCTCTCTAACCTCCCCTTTTCAGGCAACAGCTGTCGAGTCCTTTGAAGTTAACTGAGAAAACTCCTCCACATTCTGCCCCTCCTAGCAGTGGTCAATGCTCAGCCTGTCCTTTGTTCTTTTGTCAGCCAGAAGACGAATGTCTAATGCGGCCCCATTGTGTTGCTTGTTGGCATTATGCAGGAAACATTAGCATCACTTAAGCCTTCCTGTAGCAACTGAGTGTTAAGCTGAAATGTGAATCTTCCCAGGCTGGGCTGTCAGATCAGAATTAAATAGTTGATTCACTCCAGACTGGGTTCCTGTACATTAAAGTCTTTTCAGTTCACTTATAACGTACAAGCACAGTTTATAAGGGATTTGAACACTTTAAAAGAATTAGCCCTTCACAAACGTAGGCAATTTTTGCCATTTTAATCAGGAAACGGAAACACTTTTAAACTGGGTTTCACAGCTAATGTTCTGCTGCAGCTGTCAGGCGGAGATACCTGGATTCCTCTGACTGCCTGGAGAATCCATGATTTCAGCACACTCTCCTTTCCATAATTCTCTGGGAAAATGAATGATTTTTTAAGGGCATTTTCGGATTGTGCCCTTCTGTGGCCTTGTTTCAAGTGACAGGTGAAAGCTGACAGATGACAGATGACAGCAGTGATTCCTGTTTTTACACCAACTTTGCCTGTGTGTGTGGCAGGGTGTGCAGCTCTTTTGTGGTTTATGCACCATGTGCAGTTTTGCAGATTTAGTGCGCGCAGGGGGTTATCCTCCATTTTTGACAATGTTCTATCCCCATGGGCAAAGGGGTGAAGTGTGGCGCATTATTGTGGATAAAAATGTTCCTCAAGATATAACATACCTTCCTACATGCAATGTTACATTACAGTTTAATTGTCTGGTGCATAAACCCAAAGGCATGGAAGTACACAGTCAATGGAACAGTAATGTGATACAAGATGCCGATAGGACGTGAGCCTGAAGATTTGGCTTTTAAAATCAAAATGACTGTTAATGTCTATTAGGAGAGAATGCAGTCGAATGTGATAGGATATATATAGGTTAGATAACTAAGTCCCAGCACTGTAATGGTCAGGAAATATGAGTTACATTTTTGCTTTCATGGATGAAAGGTTATTAAAAAAGGAGACCATGTTTTTCACCGGGCTTTAATGAGACCTGATCATGTAGGAAACAGAAAGTTATGGATTTTAGGTCATCAAAGACTTTAAACATTTGTTTTTGGTGCTAGTAGAAAATGTTCTTTTAGATGAATGGGATATTTCATTTAAAAATTGTTAATTTCTATTTTATGATACAAATGTTTTGGTCATGCATACATCTATGTCATTATGGTTCAGCTGGACACAGGTTACAATTGTTTTCTTTCTGAGATAGACAATATGAGAAATGCTTAGAGATTATATAATTAGTTAACACATATTTATTGGGGCCAGAGAGTCAAACGATGAAGCAAGACTCAGCATGTATGTGGTCTTAAAATCTTTAAAGTTCACATCTTTAAAAAAAGATGACAGCAGGTGCTATGGAAAGGGGGTTATTGGCCCTACTTTGTTGATTGATATTTTGTTAGAATATCATTCATATGATCCAATTTTGGTTGAGAAGGAAAAATAAAGGGAATCACTCGATGATCAGCCAAAAATGAATATGGTCTCAAAACCATAAAATCAGGATTAATTTGAGAATGTCCAATCTAGTGCATATCTATGTTGATGAGTGGAAAACTAAACTGGCTGTATGCTGTCTTTATAACCAAATATGTTCATGAACATTTTTGACTAGCCAGATCTTTAAGCTCCAGCAAATTAATAAAATCCCCAATGATAAAGCTATAACTATTAGAACGAGGTATGGTAGTGACATAATATGCCAGAAATGTTGAACTGTGGGATAATAAGTGGGTGGTCTATGTGACAAATTATATTCTGCTCTGAATGGCTACATGGATGAATGGGGGTAATATAGCCCACTCAGCCCTCACACTTTGACAAACCAATCACAACACATTCATAATTGTAAACAGGATCAGCTAAGAGATATACCTCCCTCACCTTTTGGGTTAATGTGGGCTGAAGGAAGGCTATACTCTTAAGAGGGATGTGAAGATGAACCAATAGTGACCAAAACAACTCATTATCATAGTCAAAAATAAATGTCCAATCAAGGTTATATATATGTGTGTGTATATGTATATATATATATATATATATATATATATATATATATATATATATATATATATATATATATATATATATATATATATGTATATATATATTCAATGAACAAACTTTGTTAAAGGGACATTATGGTTAAGTTGCACTAATAAAAACCTATGAAATTCAAACAAAACACTTTGTTAAAGGGACGTTATGGTTTATGGTTAAGTAAAATCAAAAAACCACAGAAATTTGCCAGTTATTGTAAGCTAAACAACCGTAACTCGTGCCACCACCGTGCACTGCTAAGACTAACACCCAGGACATCAAAGATGATTTTTATTTTTTTCACAGACCATACACACATTGAGAATAATACACCTAAAGACAGCTTAGAACATACTCTGCACCGCATCGAAGAAAAAATGGACATGCTAATGGAAAATTTCAATCTTTTGAAACATTTTGTGGAGGACCACATAAAAGAAAAAATTAAATATCATTGTCCCACATGTACCTGTTCCCCCTCTCCATGTCCCAGTCAACTATCCCCAAACCTTCCCCACCAAGAAAAACGTTACGATGAGACTTCCATCTCTTCATCTCCTCCCATCCATCCTCTCCAAACCTCTAATTCCACTGTGTTTGTGTAAGTTTCTGCTTCCCCCTCTCTTTCATAAATTTTATATCTGTATATAATAAAAACAAAATATTACATGTGTTTTAATTAAGTCCTTTGTGTCTTATTATTTTTTTAAAAGGCAGTTAAGATGTCTGCGGAAAGCACGGGTGTCCTGGATGTCCGTAATTAACCAAAATGGGGGTGTCCTAGGGACACTATGCCTGTCGTAATGTCCGCAGTCAAGTTGAAACTGTTCTGAGAACATGCGCGGTGCCTGGGTTGTCCGTAATTAACCAAAATGGAGGTTTTCTAAGGACACTATACCCGTCCGTACTGTCCGCAGTCAAGTTGAAACTGTTCTAAGAACACGGTTGGTGTCCGGAATGTCCGTAATTAAACAAAATGGTGGTGTCCTAAGGACACTCTGCCTGTCTGTAATGTCCGCAGTCAAGTTGAAACTGTTCTAAGAGCATGCACGGTGTCCGGGTTGTCTGTAATGAACCAAAATGTGGGTGTCCTAAGGACACTATGCCTGTCCGTAATGTCCGCAGTCAAGTTGAAACTGTTCTTAGAACACGCTCAGTGTCCGGAATGTCCGGAATTAACCAAAATGGGGTGTCCTAAGGACACTATGCCTATCCATACTGCCTGTAGAACATCTACGCACATGCGCACCACACCCATAAGTCCTATGAACATCCCGCCTGTCTGTAACTGTTCATCTCACTTGTGTCACACTTTTAATTCGTTTCAGGACCCGAACACGGTCCGTAGAACACCCACGCGCATGTGCACAGCTGTTTCCGTACATTTGGTCTCCTGCGGACACCCGTTCCCTTCGCAGACGTGTTTGCAACGTCATCATGTGACCGCACCCACGCTGAGCATGTGTCCTGAATTGCGGACACTGTCCGGGTCCCCAAACATTTTAAAAGTACCTTTTCAGGCAATCCGCAGTATTTTATAGTAAAAACTCACCGTAGCACATGTCCCAGACAATGACCCTGACTCTCTAGATACTTTTTGGATATTTTTGAGCCTTTTTTGGGTGTTCGATCTGAAAGGGGCCCCTAGGGGTCCCTCGTGCTATGGAAACAAGGTAATAACCATACACGAAAAGATGCGCCAGACACGAGGTTCAAATTCCCAATGCTAGGGTTTATTGCAAGCAAAAGATAGTATCAATTGGCCAATTCTGATCTCACGCCCCGCGACGTGAGTTTCCTAGACCTCGAGGGACGCAAGAGAGCAAATTACGTACAACAGTTACATATATACAAAATGCATATCATACAATCAGCAAAGTCATGTTCAACACCCCTCTGTATTATCAGGGTAATTCATAGAATTTCGCAGAAAAGTGTCGCAAGCGGCTGGCGCAGAGTGTCCGCGTGCGATTGTCTGCGCCAGGCACGTGCGCTAAAACCGATTTCCGCGCACAGCGTATTCATGGATTTCAGGCTCCCAAACCAGCCGTGGCGCAGAGTATCGCAGCGACCCTGCAGCAGCGCCAGTAACGCCCCCAAGAACGCCCTCGCGCAAGGAAAAGCCATCAAAATCGCTAAATCATCGCAAAGGGCTGCGCTAACCCTGGACCAGTCTACAGGGCTGCCAAACAAGGAACGCAAAGCGGGTAACGTGCATATCAGGGGTACGCGTGAAGTTATACACGCGATTAGCCAGGGTACGTGTATTACAGGGGTACGGGAAGTTCTACACGCGATTGGCCAGGGTACGTGTATTACAGGGGTACGCGTGAAGTTTTACACGCGATTAGCCAGGGCACGTGTATCACAGGGGTACGCAGGAATTATCACACGCGATTTGGCTGGGTACGTGTATTACAGGGGTACACGGGAAGTTCTACATGCAATTCGGCAGGGTACGTGTATTACAGGGGTGCGCGGGAATTCACACATGCGATTTGGCCAGGTACGTGTATTACAGGGGTGCGCAGGAATTATCACACGCGATTTGGCTTGGTACGTGTATTACAGGGGTGCGTGGGAAGTTCTACACACGATTGGCCAGGGTACGTGTATTACAGGGGTACGTGGGAATTATCACATGCGATTTGGCTGGGTACGTGTATTACAGGGGTACACGGGAAGTTCTAGACACGATTCGGCTGGGTACGTGTATTACAGGGGTACGCGTGAAGTTTTACACGTGATTAGCCAGGGCACGTGTATCACAGGGGTACGCAGGAATTATCACACGCGATTTGGCTGGGTACGTGTATTACAGGGGTACACGGGAAGTTCTACACGCGATTCGGCTGGGTACGTGTATTACAGGGGTGCGCGGGAATTCTCACATGCGATTTGGCCAGGTACGTGTATTACAGGGGTGTGCGGGAATTATCACACGCGATTAGGCTGGGTGGGTCCTCACAGGTGTTCCCTGTACACCCTCCACGGCCCCTGCAGGCAGCCCACAAAACAGGGGACTACCCTGCACACCTGCTCATGTCCCCCTGCACCCCCACCACCCAGCAGTGCAGGGGCAGCCTCCACCAGGCCCCCACCCATGTCTCCCAACACCCCCACCCCCCAGCAGTGCAGGGGCAGCCTCCACCAGGCCCCCACTCATGTCTCCAACCACCCCCACCCCCCAGCATCCAGGGGCACCCTCCACCAGGCCCCCACCCATGTCAAACACCACCCCCAACCCCCAGCCACCAGGGGCACCCTCCACCAGGCCCCCACTCATGTCTCCCACCACCCCCACACCCCAGCATCCAGGGGCACCCTCCACCAGGCTCCCACCCATGTCTCCCACCACCCCCACCCCCCAGCAGTGCAGGGGCACCCTCCACCAGGCCCCCACCCATGTCCCCTATCACCCCCACCCCCCAGCAGTGCAGGGGCACCCTCCATCAGGCCCCCACCCATGTCCCCTATCACCCCCACCCCCCTGCCACCAGGGGCACCCTCCACCAGGACCCCATCCATGTCTCCCACCACCCCCACCCCCCAGCAGTGCAGGGGCAGCCTCCACCAGGCCCCCACTCATGTCCCCTATCACCCCCACCCCCCTGCCACCAGGGGCAGCCTCCACCAGGCCCCCATCCATGTCTCCCACCACCCCCACCCCCCAGCAGTGCAGGGGCACCCTCCACCAGGCCCCCACAAATGTCCCCTATCACCCCCACCCCCCTGCCACCAGGGGCACCCTCCACCAGGCCCCCACCCATGTCTCTCACCACCCCCACCCCCCAGCAGTGCAGGGGCACCCTCCATCAGGCCCCCACCCATGTCCCCTATCACCCCCACCCCCCTGCCACCAGGGGCACCCTCCACCAGGCCCCCATCCATGTCTCCCACCACCCACACCCCCCAGCAGTGCAGGGGCACCCTCCACCTGGCCCCCACCCATGTCCCCTATCACCCCCACCCCCCTGCCACCAGGGGCACCCTCCGCACCCTCCACCAGGCCCCCATCCATGTCTCCCACCACCCCCACCCCCCAGCCACCAGGGGCAACCTCCACCAGGCCCCCACCCATGTCCCCTATCACCCCCACCCCCCAGCAGTGCAGGGGCAGCCTCCACCAGGCCCCCACTCATGTCCCCTATCACCCCCACCCCCCTGCCACCAGGGGCACCCTCCACCAGGCCCCCATCCATGTCTCCCACCACCCCCACCCCCCAGCAGTGCAGGGGCACCCTCCACCAGGCCCCCACTCATGTCCCCTATCACCCCCACCCCCCTGCCACCAGGGGCACCCTCCACCAGGCCCCCACCCATGTCTCCCAGCACCCCCACCCCCCAGCAGTGCAGGGGCAGCCTCCACCAGGCCCCCACTCATGTCCCCTATCACCCCCACCCCCCTGCCACCAGGGGCACCCTCCACCAGGCCCCCATCCATGTCTCCCAGCACCCCCACCCCCCAGCAGTGCAGGGGCACCCTCCACCAGGCCCCCACTCATGTCCCCTATCACCCCCACCCCCCTGCCACCAGGGGCACCCACCACCAGGCCCCCACCCATGTCTCCCAGCACCCCCACCCCCCAGCAGTGCAGGGGCACCCTCCACCAGGCCCCCACTCATGTCTCCCAGCATGCTACGTGTATTTCAGGGGTGAGCGGGAAGTCCCACTCGCAAATAGCCTGGGCGCGTGTATTTCAGGGGTGCGCGGGAAGTTCCACACGCTAGTAGCCTGGTCGCATGCATTTCAGGGGTGCGCGGGAAGTTTTACACGCGACTTCAGCAGGGTACGTGTATTTCAGGTATGCGCGGGAATTCTCACACGCGATTTGGCTTGGTACGTGTATTACAGGGGTGCGTGGGAAGTTACACACGCGATTAGGCTGGGTGGGTCCTCACAGGTGTTCCCTGTACACCCTCCACGGCCCCTGCAGGCAGCCCACAAAACAGGGGACTACCCTGCACACCTGCTCATGTCCCCCTGCACCCCCACCCCCCAGCCACCAGGGGCAGCCTCCACCAGGCCCCCACCCATGTCTACCACCACCCCCGACCCCCAGCCACCAGGGGCAGCCTCCACCAGGCTCCCCTATCACCCCCACCCCCCAGCCACCAGGGGCAGCCTCCACCAGGCCCCCACTCATGTCTCCCTGCACCCCCATACCCCAGCCACCAGGGGCAGCCTCCACCAGGCCCCCACTCATGTCTCCCACCACCCCCACACCCCAGCCACCAGGGGCACCCTCCACCAGGCCCCCACTCATGTCTCCCTGCACCCCCATACCCCAGCCACCAGGGGCAGCCTCCACCAGGCCCCCACTCATGTCTCCCACCACCCCCACACCCCAGCCACCAGGGGCACCCTCCACCAGGCCCCCACTCATGTCTCCCACCACCCCCACCCCCCAGCAGTGCAGGGGCAGCAGGCAGTCGGGCAGCAGCAGGTGGGAGCGTGCTCGGGCTCTGGGGGGCAGTAGTTCGGCCTTCCGGGCAGGAGCGTGGTATTCCGTGTGCGTACGCGTGGCCAGCTTGGTATGGAGTGATTTTGCACGTGAAAATCCTGCACGTCAGCGTGAAAACTGAGGAAAGGCCCTCAGCGCGTAAGCGCGTCTGTGACATGACCCGCACAGGTGTTTCCCACACAGCACGTGATGACAGAGCACACGTGGAAAGACTGCACGTCAGAGTGTAATCGCGTGTGATTGGTGGAAATGGCCCTACACGCAGAAGTGACAAAGCATGTAATAGGTGGAAATGGCCCTAGCGCGTACACGCCGCGTAAGTGACGCTGGACGTGTGGGCCTGTATAAAAGGTACGTGTAGAACACGTTTTCCTTGTACGTGCTTTTCGTGGAGAGCGAGTGGGTGAATTCTGTACTTCTTGTCGTTTCACACGCGATTTACTTCACAGCGTTTCTAGTTCGTATTCCCTGTTACCTCTGACAGCTTTTTCTCTTTTTTCTCCTTTACTGGTTTACCTGGGCCTGTTCCCTCAAACAGTGTTCCCTTCTACTGTTGTCCTGTCTCCTCAGACAGCGGACAAATCTTCTTTTGGCGGGGGTGTTGCCAACCAAACATGCTCCTTTTACACGCACGTTTACCTGGCAGACGGTGAGTCACGCACGTATCTAACATCTGTGCTAGCCCCATGTGTAGCCTACCCCTTCAGAGGTCATTCTAGGCTGCGTGTGACACGCATACGTTCATTCTTGTGTTTCTGGATGCCACAGCGTAGTGCAGGTTTTTCTTTCTGCACACGTGGTCTAGGAGGGGTTGCGTGCACGTCATCTCCCTTTTTTGGGCCTCCTGTGCGTTGCGTGACCCGTCATCTTTCCCCAGGGGTTACATTCAGCCTTGCTAGAGCACTAGGGTACAATTACCATCTGGTACCCAACCCCTTTGACCCCCAATTGCCCAGGACAATAGTCTACATCCACTCCCATACGCACATTAACATCAGTGCCATGGCTGGGAGGCGAGGATTCCGTAAGGGTGGCAAAGGTGGAAGAGCCACAAGTGGTGGCCGTGGTGGATCCGGTAGGGGACGTGGTCGTAACTTGCAGGGTGAGCCTGTCCCCCCATGTGTGGAGGACCAGTCACGGGCACCCATAATCCCCCCCCCCCTCCCATTGAGGCTGATGTGGCTGACACCATCCATGCTCAGCCCTTGTTGGACCAGCCCATTGTGGCACCAGACCTGGCTGACTCCATGGCTGACTTCCAGGTCAGCAGGGCTACGACACGTGCGCTGGTGCACGTTGATGCCATCATGCCACGTGGATCTGGGGCAGCAAGGTCATCTGCTGCACCAAGTAGGCAGGGCGGAGAGGCTGCAGGGGCAGCTGCGGCTCCATCCACCCCAGCCCCCACACACCCATCCAGGACAGTGTCGGTCCTAGTCCATGCTGCTGACATTCCCCCTGACACCATCACACTAGAGCTAATGCCTGCACCAACTCCCATGCTGAGTGTGCAATCCCACACTCCTGATACAGAGTCCACCAGGGCTCCTGCCCCTAGTGTCCAGAGCGGCGCAGGACACTCAGGATCACCACCACCTTCCAAGCGGAAGAGGAAGAGTGCTCGTCCGGCACAGGCTGATGCCCCAGACACGGCTACACAGTCCGGCCCGTCCAGGAAGCCCAGCTTCACGGATGACGAACTGAATGCACTTGTCGAGTATGTGTCCGGACATGACAACGAGATGGTCATTGTTGCAGGATCCAAGACCACACCTGCACAACGCCAGGCACACTGGCAGACCGTTGCGGACATCGTAAGTGCCCTTGGAATTGTGAGGCGCACAGCCAATGATTGCTATAAGCGCTGGAATGACCTAAAGCGCAGGGCAAAGAGTAAGCTGGCCTCAAGTCATGCCGCAACTCTAGTGACTGGAGGTGGGTCTCCAGTAGTAGACATGGAACTCACTCCACATGAGTCAGTCGCTGGGACCTACGTCACGGAGGAACAGATCCAAGGCGTGGGAGATCTGGCTGATTACGAGGCATTGTCCGGTGAGTGCACATGCATGTGTGTGTCATCCATGTGCATGGTGTGTGTGTGAGGGCTTCTGTTCGGGTGCCAGGTGAGAGTGTGTGCGCCTGAGTCGTATGGGTCAGCCATGTGCTTCATGCAATCCTTCCTGCGCAGCTGCAATCCTTCCTGCGCAGCTGCATTTGGCCATAGCAGTATCTCTTCTGCCAACAGTAGACATCTAGCCGAACTGCACGCCAGTTGCCCTTGAAGTGTCACCTTGCCACAACATATTTGCTTCTTTTTCACTGTTCATTCAGTCAGTTTGTTTGCATTCCACCACTTTCACTAGGCATGTCGCTGTCCACTAGTCACATGTCTGACATGGGTATGGTAAAGTGGAGTGACTTTGTTACCTGGATATCATTTGTACACACATGTCCCTGTGCAATTGGACCATTTCAGACTGGCAGCTCCAGGTGAAAAATCTGACCTGTTAGAATTAGAAAAGCTATTACATGCGGGAACTGGACTGAATGAATAGGTGCTGCCCTCCTCTCCATCTTCACTCAATAGCAATGGTACATGCCATCTGTGTGATGGCATGTGTGTTTCACCTGCCAATCACAGGCCAATGTGTGATGCCACTGCCAGGCAGCATGCAGAAAATGTGTTCATCTTCCATCTTGGTGTCATCAGTGTGTGCCATTTGCCTGGACTTCATACGCAGTGAGGGTGCATGCATGGGAGGGTTTTAGTCATGTGGGACATGTGTCAATCAAGTACTGGTTCTCTTGCTTCTCAGCCCTCAATGTGTGCCATGGTGCTAATGCCTGTTTCCATTTCTTTGTTTTCATGTCTTTGCAGGGGAAGACGCACCTGATACTGCTGGGGTTGTGGAGATGGTGCAGACCCAGGAGGGGTCCGAGGGCCGACCAACCACCAGTGAGGGACGTGGTGTGGTGGTGGGGGAGAACCCACAAGTGCTGCAGGTCGTGCTCTCAAGGGGTGTCTCTGGCTGCACCTCCCCCGAGCTGTACTCAGGTGTTGATTCGGATGAGACCTACGTGCCGTCGCAGGTGAGTGTTCCAGGGAGGGATTCTGTTCTGTCTCACCCACCTGCACCAGGGTCAGAACCCTCCATGGGGATGTCAGTGTTGGCAGCTACGCCTTTGGTGGTTACGGATGCAGGGTCACACTCCGCGACATCTGATCCTGTTCCTGGGCCAGCAGATCAGAGGGGGAATGCAGTCCTGCAGCCTCAGGCAGTGCCGGCACAGCAAGGCGCAGTTCGCCTTGCCCCAGACAGGTGTGGTGCCCGCCGACGTGGTGGCCGTACGCCACCCGGCAATACCGCATGGGAGCAATCCATTTACGGTATGGCAACCCAACAGGCTGCATCATCCGAGATGATGGCTCAGGCCATGGATAGGGTGGCCACTTCCATTGTCCCCCCAGAAAGGCTGATGGAGCGACTAGAGCAGGCAACCGACTCCATCTGCCAGTCACACAGGGAGGACATGTTGGGGTCCAACAGGGACAGGCGGGCGGCACTGGCGACTCTGCAGGAGGCCATCTCCATTGAGTCCCAGGGCCACAGGGAAGCCCTGAGGCAGGAGCTCCTTCACCTCAGGACGACTCTTGTTGAGCTTGAGGCTTCAACACACCAAAGGACAGAACAGCAGCTGGAGCGTCTCACCCGTACGCTCTCAGCTGAGATGCAGGCAACGAGGGCGGAGGTCCGGGCATCCCGTGAGTTGTTGCATGGGGACCTCCGCACACTCATCCTCCAGAACCAGACCTACCACACCCGCATGCTTGCAGCCATGGAGGAGCAGACTAGGGCCTTGCGTGGGCTGCCTCCCATAGTGCAACCACCTCCGGATGCAGCTGCACAGGGTGATAATAGCGACAGCAGTGATACTCCCACAATAGGGTAGCCGTGTGGGCCATGAGCCCATGGAGGTGTTTTATCTTCCCAGGATCCACGCAGGTGGGTTCTGGTGTGCATCCTGTCCTCGGACCTCCTTGGTGGCCTCCCCAACCCCCCGGGCCCATCAATGGCCATTTTTGATTGTTTCTTATTTTTATTTTTATTTTGATTTCTTTTATTCCCAATTTTTTTGGGACGATCTGTTGGCTTCCGTGGTTCCTGTGGGCATACGCTGCATTGTGGCTGGGCACATGCAGGCTTGTAATGTATTTGGTTCAGATGCTTGGATTTGAGTCACACACACCCCTCCTGCTTCCCGTTTCCATGGGCTTGTAAAGGGTGTGCCCAAGTGACAGTGAATTACACAGTGACGTTGGACTCCCATGAGCTGTGTGGGCAGTCTGTAGTCAATACTGTGTATACATTCCTAGTGCATATTGCTGTTGTGTTGTACACTGCATGTTGCATTGATGTGTAACTCTTCTTCTGTGTCTACCTCCCAATTTGCAGGTCCCTTCCTCATGTCCACACAAGGACCTCTAGTCTGGAGATGGGGTCCATGTTGGCAGCAGTGCACCTACAACTCTACATGGCGACAACACTGCACAGTTGGTAGTGGTGGGAGTGCAGGCATTTCCAGGTGGTGAGACTACTAATATGTAACATTTGTGATGTCATGTTAATGGTACTACGTGCTCAAGTATGTTGTTGGTCCGGCATTGCTGTGAGCATTTCAGGTGTTGCAGGTTTCTAATAGTGCCACTGTACATAGTGAGACTGATGTCATGTTGTGGGGATTACTTTGTTTACCTGCAATTAGCATGACATGGCACGGTGTGTCGTGTGGCGGTGCTGGGGTTGGGTTGGCTGACATGGCACTGTCCTCTTGTTGCATTTTGCAAGTGGGTATTCATTTTAGCTGCTTCAATGTGTAACTTCACAAAACTGCATTGGTGGTGTCTGTGTGGGTAGGGATGCACACATTGTGAGACTTCCAGGTGAACAATCTCAAGCTGATATGGTTTTGACGGTTCATTCTCCAGACATTCAGGATCAGTGTCAGGTTGAGTCATCATTGATTGTCAGATGGAATGTGCCAGGGCAGTGTGCACTCCACAGGGGTGTGATTTCTATGTGAAGTAATTAGCCACTAGCTGTGTACGGGCTGCCTCCCCCCGTGCCCTTTCCCCTCCCATGCGCAGCGGCTGTGCATGTGGTTGGGGATGTGGGGCCACCACCATGTCCACGGCCAGGCCCCGGCGTGTTGCAACGTTGTGCAGGACACATGCTGCCACTATGATCCTGCACACTACTGGGGGAGCGTATAACAGCTGCCCGCCAGAACGGTCAAGGGAGCGAAAGCGTGACTTTAGCACTCCGAATGTGCGCTCCACTATGCCCCTGGTTGTAATGTGGGCTGTGTTATATCTTACCTGGGGTGGCGTGGTTGGGTTCCGAATTGGCGTCATCATGTGGGGGCTGAGAGGGTAGGCACTGTCCCCTGTGGAGGTGGTGATTGGTATCATTGGTGGGGTTGTGACCTTGCTCAGTATCCAACATGCATGCATGTGCAGTGGCATACATACTCACCAAGCAGCCATGTATCGCCATGCCGCCCAGCTTCTAGGTCCCGGCTTAGGGTGGACATTCGGTAAATGAAGCTGTCGTGGGTGGAGCCGGGATAGTTGGCATATACTGAGGTGATGATTCCCTTGGCATTACATGCTACCTGCACGTTGATGGAATGCCAGTGCTTGCGGTTCCTATAGATGTGCTCAGATGCCCTGGGGGGACGTAGAGCCACATGGGTGCAGTCGATGGCACCTAGCACTTTGGGGAATCGTGCCACAGCGTAAAAATCCAGGGCAGCAGCATGCCTTTCTGCAGGTGTTCTGGGCAGGTATATGTGCCTGCGGACTGATGGGCGTGCAGTGATGATGTTCAAGACCTGGTGTAGGCAGCGTGACTGGGTGGCCTGTGACACCCCACCCACTATGGCACTTGTCCGCTGAAATGATCCAGTGGCTAAGAAGTGCAGTACATTGAGGACCTTCTCCAGGGGGCTGAGTGCTTGGGAGCACAGGGTGGGTGATGTGAGGTGATCCTCCCACTCACTCACCAGGTCCAGTATAATGTGTGGTGGAAACCTGTACCTCCCATACACCTGGTCATCAGGCATCCCGAAAAGGCTGGTTCTGGGTGTGAATATTCTGGCCCTGACTATCCTCCTCCTCCTCCTTTGGTAGCCCACTGCCACTGCTGCTAGGAACGGTATGTTCATCCTGGCATCTGAGCTTGTTATTGTTAAAGTGCGCAAATTTATGCTTTGCGCGTGTTCTAGGCGAGCGTGTGACCCGCGCACCCCTGGAATCCAGTTCCCAGTCCAATAGCGTGTGGAAATTCACACGCACCACGGGATACAGGTTCGCTGACGTACTTGCGTGTGTAAGTGCCCGCGCACCCATTAAATACACGTACATAGGCCAATCGCGTGTACGCGCACTTTTGTCCAATTACACGCGATGACACTCTGACGTGCAGTATCTCCACGTGTGCCCCGTCATCACGTGCTGAGTGGGGAACACCCGTGCGGGTCACGTCACAGACGCGCTTACGCGCTGAGGGACTCTGGTCCAATAGAATCGCGTATGCGTGCTGACGCGCTTACGCGCTAAGGGCCTTTCCTCGGATTTCACGCTGACGTGCAGGATTTTCACGTGCCAAATCACTCCGTATCAAGCTGGCCACGCGAAAACACATGGAAAGACCACGCTCCTGCCCAGAAGGCCGAGTTACTGCCCCCCGTGCCCCGAGCAGCCTCCCACGTGCCATCTGCTGCTGCCTGCCTGCCTGCCTGCTGCCACCGTGCCCTGCCATTTGGTGCCTGCACATCAGCCATCTGCAGGGGTCCAGTTGCTGTGTCCACCCCTGCTGGAACTGAAGACTCCCGACTGGGATTACATCGCTCCACAGCCCAGCCCCAGGACCCAGTTGCCCACCCACACCTGCCTCTGGGGTTGCCATGTCGGGCACTTCCACATCTGGCACCAGTGGCAACCCCAGGCCAGAGGGGCAGAGGGGCACCAGCTTCACTGTCACCGAAGTTGGTGTCCTGGTGGAGCATGTCCTGGGGCAGTATGATGCCCTCTTTGGATCGTCCCGGCCAGCAAGGAAGGACGGCAGAGGATCTGGGCCGACTGTGTGGTTGCCATCAACGCAGAGGGGGTGGCAACCCGCGACGTCCTGAAGATCAAGAAGCGCTGGGAGGACTTGAGGTCCAGGACCCTTGTGAAGGCCCGGCGCCTCGTGGATGGGGGCCGGGGCCGCATGAGTTCCATCCAGATGAGGGTCCTGGAACGCGTACGCCCAGCGCTCCACGCCCAGATCCTTGAGAGGGAGGCCCGTCTGGAGATGAGCGGTAAGTGTCCATGCATTACTGTGTGAGTCAGGGCATGTTGCGGTGTGCTGGTTCTATGATACTTGCCTGTATGTGTGCCATAGGCCATGTATGCATGTATGTGTGCAGGGACATCATGGTAATGCATGTGCGACCAGTGATGTGTGACCCACATGGTTGTTGCATGTGTTCAAATGCCGCATGGGGAGCCCTATGCAGATTTTGAACATGAGAGCATGCCAGTCTCTGTACCTGGACATGGGTGGGGGTGAGGGATGGGTGCTGATGCCAGGTACATATATGGTAGCCATGTCTCTGTGCCTGACCTGCGTGTCTGTGACTTGTGCATGCCATGGATGCATGACACATGTGTGTGACAATGCACAGATTCAGTAAAGCAGCCAAATTACCCTTGTATCCGCTGTGTTTGGTGTGTTTGGGGCCAGATGGATGTGACTGAGGTGAAGTGTGTGCATGTGATAGGCATGAGCCATGATGCATGTGAGTTACATATCATTGAATGTTCCAAGAGTCCATTGGACATGCATGGAAATGTCCATGGCATGCACCATGCCTGTTACTGTGTGTGTTTTGCCTGGACTGACCCATGTGTTGTGGAGGGACATGATGGAAGTGTACTTTGACAGTGGTGCTCATCTGCTATTGCTTCCTGTCTAGGGGACCATTGTACAGTGCCCTGATGCTTGTGTTCTTTGTCTCCCTCTACGCAGCGGCTAGTGAAGAGGAGGGCGGAGACGGCGCTGTGGAGCAAGGCGGCGGGGATGCCCCCACGGCTGCAGCGGAAGGGGTGGGTGAGCCCCCACAGGGGCCTGCTACGGTGGGAGACGGTGAGGAGCCATCCAGGTGGGTGGTTTGCACAGAGGAGGAGGAGGCCGCCACTGGGGCACACATGGGGCCTGGTGGGGGCATCCCTGCTGGTGCAAGTGGTGCAGTCCAGGGCCAGGGGCAGGAGGCAGCACAGGTCACCGTGGAGGGGCCTGTGCATGTCGCTGTCCCTGACCCTGTGAGTGCACCACCATGCACCAGCAGGGATGCCCCGTCCCAGGCCTGTCCGCAGGTAGAGGGGATGTCCATGTCACCTGACTCCCCTCCACCTGCGGACGTGGGAACCCCTGGCCGTGCGGAGAAGGTCCTGATTGGGGTCGCGATGCGCACGGCTGTGATTCGTGATGCCGTGCGTGCTTCCCGGGAGGAGCACGCACGGCATCACGAAGTGCACCGTGCCGACGTGGCCCAATTGGGATCGGCCATGTTCGGGGGTTTCCTGCATGTGTTGGCCAATGTGGCGGCCCTCTCCTCCTCTGTGCAGGCTATCCACCAGTCGTTCTCCTTGCCGTCTTCCAGCCCAGATGCCACCAGGGCCCCCTGTGGACCTGCCCCGACCAATGCAGCCAGCTCGGTGGGGATCCCATCCCTGCCACAGTCGGGAGTCAGTGATCCAGCAGGGGTGGACACCAGAGCAACTGGACCCCAGCAGATGGAGGATGTGACGGCATCATCGGGCAGGGCACGTGCACGACGGCGTCGGTGGTTTCCATCAGCCTGGATGCCGTCGTGCTGGCACAGGCAGTTGCGTCGGAGGCAGCAGCAGGCTCAACGTGGGAGGCATCATGGCTCGGGGCCATCAACATCAGGGGTGCAGGCATCGGCCGGAGGGCAGGAGAACCCTGGAATGGGAGTGGCTTCCGTGTGGGAGCGGTTGTGCCAGCGGATAGGTGTGGAGCGGCAGCGGGCAGAGGAGGAACGGCTCACGATGGTCAGGGCGGAGGACTCCATGCGGAGGGCGCTGAGGCGGGCTGAGTGCCTCGAGGGTCTTCGCAGGGAGTTTGAGCTTGACACTGCGTTAACCCTGCGGGACCTCGGGGCCAGGGAACATGCCCGCCTCCAAGCCATTGACCAGGAGTTCGATGATGCCCTGGCCCATGACAACAACCAGTGAGCCGTCCGAATAGCCCGCTGCCTTTGTATATAGTTGTATAGTTAGGGTTAGGTTTCCTTTGTTTTTTTTATTTTTTTTGGTAGCGATTGGACAATGCACCACTTTTTTGTATATAGTTCAGTTTTTAGTTAGTAGTCATAGTTAGGTTTAATTTGGTTGGGCTCATGAACCCAGGATGATCTTCTTCATGGTTCTTCGTTGGCTTATTTTTATTTTTCAGATTATTTTCTTGGACATTCATCTTGTTTTGTTTGATTTGCTTTGTGTTTTTTCTTATTTCATTTCCATTCTACTTGCTGTTCAATACATTATTTTTTTTATTCTTCAATGTGTCGTATCATCTCATTGCTTTCAGGCATGTCATGTTGGGTGTTTTGTCATTCACTTGCAGCCATTGTGTGTGACAGACATGTGTTCAATTGCATTATTTAAATTGGGGGTGTAACATGTAATTGCCTTTGATATGTGGGTGGGTGTGATAGTTGGTTGGGCCTTTTGGCAGGGGAGGATGGGCATTACGGACATGATTGGGGAATGTTGGGACCCAGGTGCAGGGGGGCATGGATTGGACATGGGTGGGGGCCTGCTGGCAGGTGCCCCACAGTGCTGGGGGGTGGGGGTGGTGGGAGACATGGGTGGGGGCCTGGTGGAGGCTGCCCCTGGTGACTGGGGGGGTGGGGGTGCTGGGAGACATGAGTGGGGGCCTGGTGGAGGGTGACCCTGCACTGCTGGGGTTTGGGGGTGGTGGGAGACATGAGTGGGGGCCTGGTGGAGGGTGACCCTGCACTGCTGGGGTTTGGGGGTGGTGGGAGACATGAGTGGGGGCCTGGTGGAGGGTGCCCGTGCACTGCTGGGGTGTGGGGGTGGTGGGTGACATGAGTGGGGGCCTGGTGGAGGCTGCCCCTGCACTGCTGGGGTGTGGGGGTGGTGGGGGACATGAGTGGGGGCCTGGTGGAGGCTGCCCCTGCACTGCTGGGGTGTGGGGGTGGTGGGTGACATGAGTGGGGGCCTGGTGGAGGCTGCCCCTGCACTGCTGGGGTGTGGGGGTGGTGGGTGACATGAGTGGGGGCCTGGTGGAGGCTGCCCCTGCACTGCTGGGGTGTGGGGGTGGTGGGTGACATGAGTGGGGGCCTGGTGGAGGCTGCCCCTGCACTGCTGGGGTGTGGGGGTGGTGGGTGACATGAGTGGGGGCCTGGTGGAGGCTGCCCCTGCACTGCTGGGGTGTGGGGGTGGTGGGTGACATGAGTGGGGGCCTGGTGGAGGCTGCCCCTGCACTGCTGGGGTGTGGGGGTGGTGGGTGACATGTGTGGGGGCCTGGTGGAGGCTGCCCCTGCACTGCTGGGGTGTGGGGGTGGTGGGTGACATGAGTGGGGGCCTGGTGGAGGCTGCCCCTGCACTGCTGGGGTGTGGGGGTGGTGGGTGACATGAGTGGGGGCCTGGTGGAGGGTGACCCTGGTGGCTGGGGGGTGGGGGTGGTGGGAGACATGAGTGGGGGCCTGGTGGAGGGTGCCCCTGGTGGCTGGGGGGTGGGGGTGGTGGGAGACATGAGTGGGGGCCTGGTGGAGGGTGACCCTGCACTGCTGGGGTTTGGGGGTGGTGGGAGACATGAGTGGGGGCCTGGTGGAGGGTGACCCTGCACTGCTGGGGTTTGGGGGTGGTGGGAGACATGGGTGGGGGCCTGGTGGAGGGTGACCCTGCACTGCTGGGGGGTGGGGGTGGTGGGAGACATGGGTGGGGGCCTGGTGGAGGGTGGCCCTGCACTGCTGGGGGGTGAGGGTGGTGGGAGACATGGGTGGGGGCCTGGTGGAGGGTGACCCTGCACTGCTGGGGGGTGGGGGTGGTGGGGAACATGAGTTGGACATGGGTGGGGGCCTGCTGGCAGGTGCCCCACAGTGCTGGGGGGTGGGGGTGGTGGGAGACATGGGTGGGGGCCTGGTGGAGGGTGACCCTGCACTGCTGGGGGGGTGGCCGTGGTGGGAGACATGGGTGGGAGCCTGCTGGCAGGTGAACCACAGTGCTGGGGGGTGGGGGTGGTGGGAGACATGGGTGGGGGCCTGGTGGAGGGTGACCCTGCACTGCTGGGGGGTGGGGGTGGTGGGAGACATGGGTGGGGGCCTGGTGGAGGGTGACCCTGCACTGCTGGGGGGTGGGGGTGGTGGGAGACATGGGTGGGGGCCTGCTGGCAGGTGCCCCACAGTGCTGGGGGGTGGGTGTGGTGGGAGACATGGGTGGGGGCCTGGTGGAGGGTGACCCTGCACTGCTGGGGGGTGGGGGTGGTGGGAGACATGGGTGGGGGCCTGCTGGCAGGTGCCCCACAGTGCTGGGGGGTGGGGGTGGTGGGAGACATGGGTGGGGGCCTGGTGGAGGGTGCCCCTGGTGGCTGGGGGTGCAGGGGGACATGCGTTGGTGGGCAGTAGTGCAAGTTGACATGTGGGTTGGCTGGGGGGCATGGCCATGGTGGATGGGGTGCCTGCAGGATATGTGCAGGGTAGGCCCCTGCGGTGTGAGCCACCTGCAGGGGCCATGGAGGGTGTAGAGGGAACACCTGGGAGGACCCACACGTGCAATTCACGTGTGGTGCTCCCCGCGCACCCTTGTAATACACGTACCCTGATGGAATCGCTTGTGGAACTTCCCGCGCACCCCTGGAATACACGTACCCTGCTGATGTTGCCTGTGAAACTTCCCCCGCACCCCGAAATACATGTACCCTGATGAAATTGCGTGTGGAACTTCCCGCGCACCCCTGTAATACACGTACCCTGATGGAATCGCGTGTGGAACTTCCCGCGCACCCCTGGAAAACACGCACCCTGCTGATGTCACGTGTGAAACTTCCCCCGCACCCCGAAATACATGTACCCTGATGAAATCGCGTGTGGAACTTCCTGCGCACCCCTGAAATACACGTACCCGGCTGAAATCGCGTGTGGAACTTCCCACGGACCCCTGAAATACACGTACCCTGCTGATGTTGCGTGTGAAACTTCCCCCGCACCCTGAAATACACGTACCCTGGTGAAATCGCGTGTGGAACTTCCCGCGCACCCCTGAAATACACGTACCCTGCTGAAATCGCGTGTGGAACTTCCCGCGCACCCCTGAAATACACGTACCCTGCTGATGTCGCGTGTGAAACTTCCCCCGCACCCTGAAATACACGTACCCTGATGAAATCGCGTGTGGAACTTCCTGCGCACCCCTGAAATACACGTACCCTGCTGAAATCGCGTGTGGAACTTCCCGCGCACCCCTGAAATACACCTACCAAGCGGAAATCGCGTGTGGAACTTCCCGCCCACCCCTGGAATACACGTACCCTGCTGATGTTGCGTGTGAAACTTCCCCCGCACCCCGAAATACACGTACCCCGATGAAATTGCGTGTGGAACTTCCCGCGCACCCCTGAAATACACGTACCCTGCTGAAATTGCGTTTCGAACTTTCCGCGCACCCCTGAAATACACGTACCCTGCTCGCACGGGGCCAATCGCGTGTGGAACTTCCCGCGCACCCCAGTGATACACGTAGCCCGCTTGCCGTGCTGGTACAGGGTTAGCGCAGCCCTTTGCGCTGGATTGGGGATTTTGATGGCTTTTCCCTGCGCAAGAGGCGTTCTTGGGGGCGTAACTGGCGCTGCTGCAGGGTCGCTGCGCCACTGTGCGCCACGGCTGGTTTTGGTGGCTGGAATCCATGAATACGCTGTGCGTGGAAATGGATTTTAGCGCACGCGGCTGGTGCAGGGATTCGCACGCGCACACTGTGCGCCAGCCGCGTGCGCCACTTGTGCGCTGAATTCTATGAATTAACCCCATGTGTCAGTATGAAGAAAACTTAACAGTACTACAATCAAAATTAAACAATGAGCAGCGTAGCATTTTTCAAGAAGTAACAAATGAAATTGCACATGTGTACAACATGTATATAAAGAATGTACCTGCCAAAATTACAAACCTATACTACTATACGTCAGTGGTGAAGCTGGTTCAGGCAAAACATTCTAAATGAAAATCTTCAGCAAGTTCCTTCAACAATTGACAAACAACAAACTGTCAGCTGTTGTAACTGCCCCCACAGGTTTAGCTGCCTACAACATAGGTGGTGTCACTTTACACCGGTTACTACTCCTGCCAGTAGAACACCAAAACAAATTAGAATATTACTAACTTTCTACAGAAGCTACAATGGAACTACGCAGTGTTAAAACAAATGAAAATGCTACTAATAGATGAAGTGAGCATGGTCTCCAACCTAATGTTGGCTTTGATTCACCTCAGATTACAAGAAATACTTAAAACAAACTATGAAGAGCTCTTTGGAGGAAAACACATTATTGTTTTCAGAGATCTTCTTAAATTGACACCAGTGAAAGGTGAACCTATTTTTAAAACCTTAGGACACAAACTCTGCCGTACATCTGTTGGCAGCATAGAAAATGTTAACCTTTGGCAACATTTCAAATACAGAAAATTAACAGAAAAAATTTGACAGTCTGCAGACCTCACCTACGCAAACATTTTAAAAAGTATTACAGTTGGTGTACTATCTCAAGAAGCACAAGCAATATTAAAATCCCGGCACATCCATGCACTTTATGTCCATAACTCATGTGCTACTTATGTCATGGAACAATTAGCACACAAAAATGCCAATTGTATGTCCTTGATGCCAACTCTTGCAAGCTGTTCCAAATTCAATGAAACAATGTTGAAAAAAGAAATGCAACCAATAATTGAAATTTCATCAACAGACAAAATGGACATAAATGGTATGGCACTAACCATGTGTCAACAAACCACAACAAGTCTTGGAAAATTCAATCTCCAACACAGCTGGTTTGGAGAAAATATTAATATTATCTTTAAACTGTAGAGTAATACTTAAACGGAACCTTGACGTGGATCAAGGACTAGTTAATGGAGCACAGGGTACAGTTGTTGGCTTTCAAACATACCCACGTGACAACAACATTCCGTTTGTCAATATTCTCTTTGACAAACTTTCAGAAGTAAAAAGGATCGGGCGCTCAACAGCTCGATTCCTTTTTTTTCAAAGACATGTAGATAGGCAGAGAACAATTTTCTCTAACTCTAGCATACACAGTCACAATTCACGAATCACAAGGTCTAACCTTAGATAAAGCATTGATAGATATTGGGAACACAGTCTTAAAAGAAGGCATGAGCTATGTAGCACTATCACGCTTACGTACACTTGACGGTCTATTTCTAATCATCTTTGATGCAAGTAGAGTAAACGCTGATATTCCTTGCATTTTAGAATACAATAGACTAAGTTCACTATACACCCCCCATCTAAAAACATATCCTGTTCCACAAAAAGCAAAACGTTGTAAGAGAAAACTACTTCAAACAGAAATGGAACAGGATGTCACTACAAATCCTCCAAAGAGAATAAAAGAAACTAATACTTCATTAATTAGTACAACCAAAGAAAAATCTATTACTCAAAGTAACTCAAGTACTTCTTCAAAGAAGCAACACACACTCCAAAAAAATGACTTGGACACTGAACTATCTGGTCCATTCAAATTTTCAAATTTAACTGGTATAAATTGCTACGCAAATGTAGCAATCAATATTCTATTTCAATTGCCATCAATTATTGACATTTACTTACGCAGTACAAACCAATTATATTTGTAAATGTTAGTCTTTCATAGAAATGCAACCAACAATCCTGACAACACCTACAGTGTTCATGGAATAAGACAAGAATTGGACTACTGTGCTGGAATGGTGAAATTCACTATAAATTCATAAGAAGATCCACAATAATTTCTAATGTACTTGCTACAAGTACTGGAAAACAAAAACATACCTATAAATTACATCTTCCAGATTTCATACATGTGGAAGCATACATGCACTCTGTGCAACAATACGTAATATGAGCAAATCCCTAATGAACTTTTTGTGTATGTATCCATACCTAACTGTGAATCTGTTCCATTTCAGCAACTTGTACAAAATGCAAACCATGGCAGATTATGTACTACCTGCAATTCAGATAATCGCTCCACCTTACTAATACAAACACATAGTAAATATGTAATATTAATGCTTCTATGTTACAATGCAGATGGTATCAAAAACAACTGCAAGCTGACTGGATTCACACATGGTCAAGTATCGCTTGGTAATAAAACATTCACAACAATAGGTATAATCTACCACACAGGAGCCACAACCAATGCAGGTCACTACACTGCATAAATAAAAAGAATTGGGGATGGTTTGAATGTAATGATAATACCCTTATTCTAAAGCAGAGATTACCAGCAAATCTTATAAATGCTTATTTAATCTTCTTAAAACCAAAATTTAATAACTAATCTGTACTTAAACATTAAGAAAACTTCAATTAGGGGGCGCTGTTGCACACAAGAAGACATGGCCGCTCTCGTGTGAGCTCCGGCGACATCCTGGGACGCACTTCCAAAATAAATCCCTGACAGACCCGGTTCTGCCCGATAACTGGAGGAAACGTGCTGCAACGTTACCCAACCACATACACGAAGTTTGGGCAAAATTGAATGCATGGACCCAGAGCTGCACTAAGGAAACGCTCCTAAGCATATTGCGGGAAGCAGCGCTGGGGCGCGCCGTGGAACAGGAGGAGGAGTCCGGCGCCAAATCCACACGAGTGTCGGGAGACAGACACTGTGCCCTGCTGTACATGGAGAGTCACGGGTGCTCCGGTCACCGTTGAGCGCCCGCTGACTACAGAAACGCGTCTCTTGGACCTGGAAAGGAACGAAGCCTGAGGTTCGTGGGAGCCGTCGACTGCCAGGTAGGAGGGAGAAGACACGCGCCAACAGGCCCCCTGTGCGGTGGCCGATTCCTCGGCGTTCAGCCCGCGGCCTCGGGCATTAGAAGGGGCCTGGAGGGAGAGGCAGAAGCAGCTTGGGCACTCCTGGGTTTTGGGGCCCCCCATCCCGCACTTGTGGACGCTAGAGAGCCTAGGGGGGCGCAAAAAGACACTCCTCACCCCCCGGTGACCATCCGGGCGGGCCCCCCTTCACGGCACCTGGCCCGTGAATCGGTCCACTGCCCTGTGAGTCAACTGGCCCCATTTACATCAGATCGGGCCCCTGCATTGAACTCCCACCTTAAGACAGCCCTCCCTGGAGAACGCTGCCGGCCGCAGAGCAACACTGCCCCAGAATATTATAGCTTGGCCCAGCAGGAAGTAAAGCACATAGGCATCAAGAATATAAACACCCCCTACCACACTACCGCAGATGTAGTGGTGCCAGCAGACCATGGGTGCTACCAGAAACAGTCAATAGGGGACAGGAATGAAGGCACTGAGACGTCAGTGTGGGGAGGAGGAACCTACATATAAGCAATTGGGGAGCCTGCTGAGTGTGGTCTCCAAATCATGCAACAAGTGGAGCACGGAGTCACAGGCCCAATAGGATTCTGAGTACTGGGAGACACACTGATATTCCCCACTTGCAGCAAATTCAAACCTCATCACAGCAAGGAAGCCTTTCCAGTAAAAGAGGCTTGCAAGAGACATTACTCTAAGACACAACAAACCCATGCTGCCTCCGAATTGACAAGAGCAAGGTCTCACCTCTTCAATAAGGAGCTATCGCCCAAGAACTTTAAGTACATCAAAGAAGATGCGGACAGAGGCACGAGGCTGATAACACTAGGGGGCAACTAACAACAGAACTAAACATAAACAGATCAGGCGTGCAAAACCATTCTGGACAATAAACCAAACACCTCCATTATAACTGGATTAACCACCATTCCAAGCCCACCAGACATAGGAATCACACAGAAGAAGAAAGCTGCTGGACTAGCTCCAGGGAAACTTTTCTTTGGAAAACGATGCCCAAGGGCTTTGGTCCCAAGAAAGGGAATGGGGCCATTGAAAAATTCACAACAGCAATAAGGAAAGAAGCAGAACTCACGATGTCTAAAGAAGTACCCCCACAAGAGCAACCAGCTACCCCAGTATCAATGATGGACCCCCAAGTGGTCCTTCAGGCCATGCAACAGGGCTTCTCCGCCCTCAACAAAAAACTAGACGGATAACAGCAAATGTCGCCTCCATTCAGACACAACTGGATAAAACTGCATCACGCATCACGGAGGAGGAGACGAGAATATCGGGCACAGAAGATGCACTAGAGGCCCTAAAGACCACAGTGTCCACAATGGCAATAGAACTGGGGATGATGAAAACCAAATGTGAGGATTTAGAGGCTAGATCCCAGCGGAATAACATCTGCATAATCGGACTTCCGGAAGAAGCATTGAAGGGGTCAATGGAAAAGGCAGTAGAAGATCTCTTAGGCAATCTCCTGGGAGATGCAGGATGATCTGCAATGTTCATCGTGGAGCGAGCACATAACTCGCTTGCCCCAAAGCCAAAACCTGGTGCATACCCTAGACCAATCATAGCACATATGATAAACTATAGGGACAGAGAATTAATACTGAAAACTGCCAGAGAAAAACAAGACCTAAGGTGGGAAGCCAACACCATACATATCTTTCTGGATTTCACATTGATGGTGCAACAGGAAAGCAGACTCTTCACTGGGGTCAAGAAACTACTGCGTGAACGACAGGTGCAATACGCCATGCTCTGCCCGGCGAGGCTAAAGATACAGCATCAGAACAAAACATACTTCTTCTCGTTCCCTGAAGAGGCGGTGAGCTTCGTGGAAACGCACATTCCAGCTCCGGTCGCGCAACCCAGAATTGAACAAGACTCTTGAAACCCTGAAGTCACACAAGAGCTAGCACGTAAATGATGAATAATGGACTTGGGAAAATTAAGGCCCCCTCCAGGTGGCCCACACAGGGGGTGAATACGAGCTATCTATAAAAACATGTTGTTGAGCTTAACCCCACATGTGTCGACATGAGTGAGAGAAACAACATAAGAAAGTGGACGTACTGTATACGGCAATGGCACGGGATGTCGCTACAGTCCCCCCTGTAGCAGGTGCTCAAGAAGTTAATGGGAGGGGAGAATGGGGGGGTTAACGGGCATAGTTGAAGTTCGGGGAACTCTGAGGGTGGGGGAGGGGCCATGTTGATTTTGTTGGGGTTTACTTACGGAATGAAAGAGAGCACTTAGAATGAATAGTGAATACTGTACAAAAACCTACTCCAAATGAAGAACAGAGAAGATGCAACAGACTGGACAAAATAGCATTCTGAGTGTAGTTTCAGGGGTGGCAGGTAAAGTACTAACCACAAAAAGCATTTCTTGTTGAAAACAGCAGTGATCGTGACCTAATCAGTCTCTAGGGTCCAAGTGGACCGAGGGAGCGCTTCAGAGTCAACCATTCCTTGATTCAGTTCTTGGTGGGCTGATGCAGTAAGACCCGGGGTGAACGTTTGTTCTTAGTTCGGGGTTGTAGGATCATGGAGGCACCAGCAGCGAGTGAGAATCAAGGAGGGGTGAATGTGGGTGCTCTGTGCGGTAGAAGGGTGCTCTCAAAGATGCAGGTGGGGCAGTACCAGAAAAGCTTCACAATTGCCCAGGCTGAGCAGGTTTTAGCTGCCAAGAGGTTGATGAGTGTCGCTCCAGCGGTTAGAGTCGGTGGGTGACAGTCGTCGAAGTGGTGAGCTAGGGTGCATCAATATGCAATCAATTATGTGGTACTACGCAGTCTAGTGGGGCTGAGCTATGTGGTAGAAAAGAGTCTAGTGGGGCTGAGCTCTGGTTGTAACCCCCAGTCTGTGATTCTCCAGTGATTCAGTTTGGGTCTGGGCATTAAGCAGTCATTTTGGGCCTACCAGCTAATGAGCTTTGGGTAGGAAACAATGCATTGTCATGCTGGTTGAACATGCAAGCAATGTTCAATGTGGTGGAGGAGTGCAGCAAACAGCACCGGTGACTTGCCTCTTGTTCCACATGTGGAGAACGTGGATCAACCAGTTTGGTGATGTAGAACAGGAAGCTTTGGCTGGTCTGGCCAACCAGTTGTTTTGAGGCCCAGTGAGGGGGACTTGAGGATACGATGGCTCCATCTAGGTTGATGACTGTTAGGGGTTACACCAACCACTGTGGTGCGCAAGGGTATCTGTTTAATAATGATGCTACACATTTTTGTGGATAACTGCCAAGTCTGGTCTATTCAGGCTAAACCCCTCCCTGATCATAAGTAGTGAGGTAAAGTTCTTTAGACCAGGCAATGGTGTGCTTGTCCTCACAGTCCAGAAAATAATAATAATAGTAATACATTTGTTAAAGATTTTTTATGCACTTCTTCGAGATTGACTTATCTGACCCAAACCGCTGTGGAAAGGTAAAGTAATACAGAGTTCACAAACAATGATGTTGCTACTTGTTGTAAATGCAGCTATGGAACATTGGAGGATACAAGCAGAAAATAGATCAATAAACACAAGAAATAGCTGACATGAATAGTCTTGAAACTACTAGACTGAAGAATTATACCAACATGTATTCTATAATGAAAGATTATCGGGATAAAGTCAAGCTTAGGAAGTTTTGGAAATACTGTAGGGACTGAGACTATCTAGAGGATATGGTTTTCACATTTCAGTGCAAATCGTAAGGGTACCTCTAGGAGTAGCACACCAACCTCCTCACCAGGGACCTCAGATATTGATTCTGAGGGGGATACCACCCAGGGAACTTTATCATCTAGCACTGGCACCAGGAAAGGCTTTCTTTAGGAAATAAAATGGTATACAAGGGGAATCCAGAGAATGTGTATGAAACATATACGGTATCAAGAACCTTTAGATCCAGGTATGCTAACAGGGAGAGTTTCTTCAGAGGTAAGTGGGGTGGCAGACAGAAGGACAAACAGAGGTCAGGACCTAACTAAAAGACTTGTGAGGTCTAATGCAAGAATGCAAGTCACAAGTGCAAGACTGCATTCTGCGTATGTTCTCACAGGCATACAAGTGAGACATCACTAACAGGGATAGATGCGGTATGGTCTCTCAGGCATTCAAGTGAGACATAACTATCATGGGTAGATGCAGTGTGGTCTCTCAGGCATACAAGTGAGACATCACTAACATGGGAAGATGAAGTATGGTCTCTCAGGCATGGGCTTAGCTGCATTTGGCTGTCCTGATGCAGAAGAGTTATGCCCATGGGTCTCTTACTTTGCCGCACATGGGCCAACCATTCAACTGCATGTTTCAAAAGTGATAACATTCACATTCCCGATGTCATTAACAGATGAACATTCCACATTCATATTTCCATAAATAAGGAGATAGATCATGAATTACAGCATTGCTCGCCCCATCCCAACAGACAAGATCATAATGATACTTAACACACAGATAACATACACAGCAGCAGGGGTGTTTCTAGGTCAGGAATAGGTCTGGGGCTACGCTAATGTTGAGACTGTCGGGACTCGGGACTAGCTAGCCTTTTGGTTATATCTCCTGGGCTTCTATCCGGTGCTACAACCAAAAGACCCAGGGCTATAGCCCCCTCTGCCCCCCCTAGCAACGCCCCTGCACAGCAGACTCCATCTTCTCTATGTGGCAAAAATAAGGGTGTCTGCAACATAACTCAATGGCACATATTTATTTATTAACTATTGAAAGGGGTGAATGGGGGAATCAGAATCTATGGAACGGAAGAGGGCTAGTAAAGTGGAGAGGGCCCATAGAGGTCTGCACATAACATCGTATTGAATAAACTGTAGTACAGCTTACAGGTTTTTCTGAAAATGTGTTAAGTTACGGATACTTACTTCAAACAATTTTCATTTATTGTGCAACATTTCCCAGTGAGCCATTAAGAAATAGTCTAATTACCTCCACTATCACCACTTCACAATTAAAGGGCGATCAAACGAACAAAGAGCCAGAAATGAGGCAACTCATCAGTAGGAGACAGTGGATTTCATAAGCCATCTAGAGCTCCAGAATTATATGAGGAGGAGACAATATGGCATTCATAGAGCTAAATGAGTGGAGTTGATTTCTTGCCCATGCCTGAGACCGATGAATGCACCATTGCCCAGAGAAACAGCTCCATCCAGACGAGTGTCAAGCTGAATGATTGAGACCAGTAAAAACCAATAGCCGTTCCTCAGTAAATGCTCCTGACTACTGAGCCCAGACAAATTAGCGAGCTATCAACCGTAGGGAGAGGAACCACAGATACTTCACAGAGGGAGATACAGATTATCAAGAGAAGAAAGGGAGATAGTCAATATGAAACCAGTTACTGAGTTCTGGTGGTCATGAGAGCTAGATCAGTAAGGAAATACTAGGACTAATGAATAAGGAGCTGTTGCATTGTGGGAAGGGAATCCCAACTTTCCAATTCCTCTGGAGAGGAGGTTGGATGTACCGAACCATCTAATGTGAACAACTACTTTATTATAGCAAGTGAAGTGCTGATCCCCTGTGCATCAGAAAGAGAGGTTGTGCATCTAATTAAAAGTTTAAAATATCTTCTTTAATTGTGCAAATTAAGGAACAAACAGAGATATAGAGCAACAAGAATTATCTACTGGGATTTGAAGTGCCAATTCTAAGATAAAGTGAAGAAAAAGATGTTGAATTCATCAACTTTCCAACTTATCAATGAGAACTGATGCCACGCTCCCAAAGAATCCAGACCAAGGGACTATGCCTTATGCATACCTGAAAAATGGAGCACCCCTAATGTTATTTAATTATATGATTTGTCTAACGAAATCACTAACATATGACCCTGATGTGCTGGCCCCATCACCAACACCTATTTTATGCATAAGATCCTTGAAAAAATAACCCTTCAACAAGTAATTGATCACAGTGAATCCCTGCACATGCTCTGTGACAAACGATCAGGATTCACATTTGCTAGAAGCATTGGATCTGTCCTTTTGTTTTTGCTTGCCCATCCCTTGTAACCTTTGAGTAATAACATTCCTGTCAAACGTATGGCCTAATTTACAAAAACATCGCTAAGTCAGGTTGCCAACATTTGGCATTTTCTTAGTCCCATTACTACCATCAGCTATGGGTTCATAGGATGCCCCATAGGGGGTACGGTTATCAGCAACAAGCAGCTGACTCCCTCACAAGTTCTATCTTCAAGAATCACAACAGGTTTTGTCTCAATGCATATACAATTGGTTATGTGCACACCTTCATTCAATCTGTTCATTGTGCTACCAAATGTTTCCCTTCCCTCAAATACCCAAAAAAATGTCCACTACCTGTGCATCCTCTTTGACACTTTGCCTCTCATTCAACTCTCAGATGAATACATTAAGGAAACCACCTTCTACCTCAGGTGCCTCCTTTGGGGAAACTCCCCTTAATTGGTCATGCTCCAAAACAATGCTTTAGTCTTGTTGGTTGTAATACCCAATCTAGGATTCCAGTTCCACCGTTGACATGTCAAACGCTGCATTACCTCTGTGAAACAATATGCTCATATTTACTCTTCATAACCTGCAATTGCTTCCAGTAACAATAATGCATTGGACATCTGTTGGTGCTACGGAATGGGCACTCCTCGTTGAGTGCTCTAATGCAGCAAATAGAAGATTTTCAGTCCTATTCAGGATTCAAAATCAATTGGGCAAAATCCGAAGCAATGCCGGCTTCACCTGCCTGCTCCAGCACTTGTGTCACAAGGCTCGAATTTCATTGGTGTCCAGACAAAGTGAAATATCTGGGTGTTTGGCTAACAAATGAGGTATGCTGAATATTGGATGATAACATGAAGACCATAACATCGAAACTGTATATAGAACTGAGGTCCACTCTAGGGGAAGATTAATGCCACCAAAATGTCATCCGCACCATGCATAAATTATGTGATGGACATCTTGTCGCTACAGATAAAAAAGACAAGTTTTGAGGATATTAATAGCTTGCTGCAAACTTCCTGTGAGAAAACAAACTGCCACGACTAAAATTGTGGAAGTTAGAACTCCCTTGCGAGAAAGGTGGTCTTGGGATCCCAGATTTTTCCTTGTATCATCTTTCATTATCTGCCATTCACCTGTTACCACTCTTGGAGAATTCGCCAGATGAACGGGCAAGGGAAGAGACTGGTCTGAACTCGCCATTGTCTATGGAGGCATTCTTAACATACATGAAAGCAAAGGGACATACAGCTTGAGCAGCAATGGATTTCTTGAGAAGAACTTGGCAAAAGCTGGAGGAAATGACTGGGGAGCAGGCCACTGTTCTGGCAAGTTCATCGGTTTGGTCGAATATAAGTCTAAGAATCGAAGAGAAACTGTTTTATCTGCCGTACTGTTTCTTGGCTGGGTAACAATGGATCGGAGGCCTGATAAAGGACAATAAATGGTTACCATTACACAATTTAGTTACCTCAAGGGATCTTCAGGGATTCGCTTATGGAAATATCGTAAATTAAGACTGGCATTGAGGGAACTAAAAGTATCTGATGATGATGTTCTTAGGAGACATGAAATGACACTGAAAGCAAAGGGTCACTGCGCCTCTAATATGTACAAATTCTTGATGAGTTTCAAGAGCCCAAGTGAGAAACATCTCAGGTCTTGGTCTGATTGCCTGGGCACTGAGATGATGACCGGGAGATGGGAAACAATGTGTGGGAATGTTACCTTGACTTTGCTAAATCTAGGAGAGAGTCCGTCAGGTCAAAATACTGAATAATTTCTTTTGTACTCTAGTCAAAACGTTGGTGCGAGGTTGAGTGATATGGATGTTTGTTGGGGATGTCGCCACAGGGAAAGATCATTCGGGCATATGCTCTTGAATGTTCAAACGTGAGGCCGTTTTGGTTGGAAGTCACAAGCACCATGAATAGTGTTTTAGTGACAGATATTGATTTTGACTTTCAGACTGTAATATTTATTTAATTGTTTATTCATTTATGTATTTGTGTATAGACCGCCAAAGGCATCACAGCATATTGGGGGAAGATACCCTCATGGAAGATTTGAGTTACCCACAGAGGTTCCTTTTTTTAGAGTAGCTCTTTCAGCAAATAAGATAATCCCGAGTGACTGGACAAATTTCACCGTCCCTAGCATGTCTGCTTGGGTTGATGATTTATGCAGATTGTCTCTATACTGAAGAGGGTAATTTTGAGCAAAAAGAAGAAACTGGACCTGTATGAAGGAATTTGGGGGAGGTTCTTATAGTTGGTATAACTAATGGACTGGTGTTTGGCCGGCCCGGCCTATGTTTGTATAAACCTTTGTGCATCACTGTACTATAGTAAAACCAATACAAATGTGAATAAAAAAGAATTAAATTGCCGCTTCATCATTGTGTATTCCGTCACCCCCATAGTCAAAGGATCTGCATTCAGTTTGCTTGCTACATTTGTCCAACACAGTTTCTTGCAGTACATCTATTGTTATTGTTATTTTGCATTTATATAGCGCCTTATATAGCATTGGTATGGTCTGAAGGCGCTGGTAGGTTGAACGCCCTTCGGGAACCGAAGTTCATATCAGTAGAGGGAGTAGAGAGAGAGAAAAGGTGTGTGTGAGAACCGGGTATGTGTACAGCTTGTGCGGTATCCGTGTAATAGCTGCTTTCTAGCGGTAGGTGTGATGGTTGAGAGGTCAGGAGTATGTGTTCGTTCTGGCAGGATTTATCCAGATCGGATGTGGCTGCGTTAGGCCTGAGGACAACGCCTCGCTGGGGGGTGTGTAACCAGCAGTGATTATTTAGAATAATGTGGAGTGAGCGGCGAATGTTGATATGAGAACAGTTATACCGAATGGTGTCATAGTATCTCTGTGTTCTAGTTGAGTGGTGATGTAAGGAGAGAGTAAGCGTGTTGATGCAATATGATGGGTTACATGCCCTTTCAGACACTTCTAAAATCTACATTAAACATGTTCCCAACCAGACACATCCACATATCAATCAATAATCGACGCAGCACATTCATTATTGTGAATTGTATACCACTGAGTATTGCAGTTCTTCAATGGTGTCCTCTGTTTTTCTTTTTTTTTTTTAAATCTTGCCCAATACCCACAAGCCATTGGGACTGCGCCTGGCTGGCAGTGGCATCTGGAAGAACAGGCGCCTTCTGCTGTGAAAATGACAGTACGTGATTGCTCATTGATCAATTGCCGTAGAGGCATGTAACAGCCGTGTGTTATGTGTTATTTCAAATCCGTCCAAAGTGTTGATGCAGCTTTCATTTAGGCTCGTCCAAATTCAAGCATAATCACAGGATCAATAACAAATATATGGTGGTATATGTAGCTTAAACATAATTAATCAATTACGTTAAACATGATTTCCCCCTTTATATTATTATTATCACCGTTGATAAACACAAGTGCAAACTTCATTCAAATAACATATACGCATAATGCCACGGCTCACATAACATACACGCAGGGCCAAGGGGTAGATAAGAAGAGGGGATGGTTTAGAAAGGGTCCGCTGAGAGAAGGACAATGCTATGGCTGCACAGGGCAGAGAGGATGAGAGAGTTAAGAAAGAAGAGGGGAAAGTGGGAGTAAGTCAAGAATGGCACCGCAGCCTCGAACCCACAGACGGATGTAAGAGTGAGAGGAGAGACCTACCAGGAAGGCTAGGAATGGAGCAATATGAACGGTCGATGTAGTGGTGCCAATCCATCATCTGTTCACTTTGTCCCAGTGGGTTGAAGGAATGGAGGCAACATCAGAGCTGGGGTCTATTTCAATGTCTCTCCCCAGTATCTTGTGAATGGTGCCACGTTATGAACAGTGTTCATGGTACACTGTGGAAAGCATATTGTAAACATATTTCAAATGTAAATAGATGCGAATGTGTATCAGAGTCATTGCAATTACATTATTGTGTGGCTTATAATGCAGCGTCACCATGCAAACCCATGTCTGCATTATTTGAGGTTTAGACACCAATTGTTTATCGGGCGCTTTGATTATAAGCATTATTCCAGCTGTTTGAATAACACATCTCACTCAAAATACCCTTCAGTCGAGAAAACACATGTATCGTCGCACAAAACAATAGCATTCTTGTTCACAACATAACACACTTGTAGACTTGGTTGCTGCAGACAAATGGCAACCATTACCACAGAAGGGGGAGCCCTGATGTTGTGAACTGCAACAATATGCGTATGCCTATCTATCAAACATCTATGTATCTCTCTGCTGAAAATGTTGGCTTTGAAAGTGCAAGGAACCATTATTAATAAGTTCACTGAAGCCACACTTGGTTCAGACGTTGTTATTCCACACGTAACTCATTTACAGCTTCAATTAAGCTGTTGAGTCTAAGTGAATTGCTTTGAAATAACAATTGCAGGTCAAGATTTAATGCTGCTGCTTGATAGATCTAGCTCAAAGGGCGCACAAGAGGAAGTGTTTTCGGAGGGACGAGTACTCTATGGCATTGGCCATAGGGATTAGCAAGGCCATGGGCAGCCATGCCATGAGTGGGTAAATAACAAAACAACACCCACAGACCTTGCGCCCCTGCTTACATGTCGTTGGCCTCCTGGCTGTAGTCCAATGCAATTGTTTTTAGTCATGCATTGCACTACAGCACCGCCCAATAGCCAAAGCTAAAAAAATGGCAAAGTCCAAAAATGGTAGCCCGTAGATCTGTGCCCCTGCCTCCCACAATATTCTGATCAGCCACACTTATCTCCTTTGCCTTGCCAGCACCGCTAACCTCTACTCCACATCTGCTCACTTAGGATTCTGCTCCCTGTTGCCCGTCGCTGGAGCACGGCCAGCCATTCGTAGGATAGCCATCCTTACTCTAATTTGTCGGTGTGAAAAACGCAGGTTCTGTGCTTGACTCAATTCATTTATTTTCTTCTTTTTTTGTACATAAAAGGGCTTTAGGAGCTATGATGATTGCTTACATACCGGCACTATGTCTAAGTGCTCGTGCTGTGCCTGGTGTTAAGACGGATTTCTGAACTCTGTCCTGGTGGCGCAGAAGTTCAGAAGGCCAACCTAATTACTTGGAACAGGGTAACCTCTGGACGAGCCAGACCAATCAGGGTAGCGATCGCGGCGGTCAAGACTAGGTCTCAAGAGGGGTGAGGGTGACTGAAAGCCCGCAATGAGCACACAAAGCAAGGACACTTACAAATTACTCCAAACACGTGTTATTTTAAAAATATATACACATTTATTCCAAGGCCGCTAAAACAATGACCGTAGCGAGAAATCACAATACAACTCTAGTAAACCAACACATACCATACCAATACAATATATATACAAATACAACAAGTCTCAAGCGTTAGATGCACATAATGTGTAGCCACCTAAAAGGGGAGGAAAACAGGCAGTGCAAAATAATGCTTAGACCCAGTCCGCCTTCAGAGGCACCTAACTAAAAGGAAGTCCGAGCCCTACGAAGAGTGGAGCCTTGTGCTCAAAAGTACCTGCACACGCTGGTGCCAACGAGCAAAAGGGGAGTCTCTTCGAGGGAAATCAGGCAGTTCGGTTTAGTGCACAAATGAAGAACAGTGTTCCGCGACTCAAGCGCAGCCTCCACTGTGGGCAGAAGCAGAGCGCGAGTACGGAAAAGGGTGCTGTTTTGACACAGCGGGGAAAAGCTATGGGCTCCTGCAGGAGGGCGACCAGTTCCTAGCTATGCTACTCACCGGTCCCCGATGCAAGCAGACCCAGGCTTCTCCGCGTCAGTTTCAGTCGCTGGCAGGTTCAGAAGAGCAGGGGACGTTTCGTTGTCGTTTTGAGTCTGCAGCAACAGAGTTGAGTAAAAGACGTCCCAAACGAAGGAACCCGCACAGTTTGTTACCACAGCAGGGCAACGGAGCGGCCGTGTGTATCTGAGCCAAATGTACACTACTCACTTCAGACCTGGGAACGCCAAGTGTACGAATCGTGTGAGAGTGACAAGGACTCGAAATACTACACAACCTGGCGGCGGTTACAGAGCAAGACTCCTGTGTAGGCTGGTCAGTCTGCTGGATGGCCCAGAGACGCTTCTGAAGGCTTACGAGCAGGAGATGGTGAAGATGCCGAGAATAGCTGTTCCCGCTATTCCAAGGGTCGAAGTACCAGTACAGGCCTTCTGGTTCGATCAAAGGTAAAAAGGGTTTCACAAGGCGACAGCAGTGCAGAGGAGAAGTCCTTCAGCGGGTCACCAGCAATTCCTCGGTTCAGCCTCTTGGTTGCAGGATACTTGGCTCCTGTATTCCTTCATTCGTGAGAACTCAGGAGATCCACATGGTAGTGGTGTTTCCAGCCCCCTCTTATCCACGGTTCCCTTCGCGCCAAAACGGAGGGGACCCAATGGGAGATCCGCTCATCAACACTCACACCATCCTTGGACACATCATGGACCACGGTGGTCCCAGGCATTCACACCACCCTAGACTCTCTGGCACCCAGGATGTGTATTGGGACCAGACATCCCAGCCCATATCCTGGAGGCACACACCAGGCATGTAGAAGCCCGCAAAAGCATCCGTGTTTCGCGGGAAAGTACATGCCCAAATAAGGAAGGCCCCGGGTCGGCTCGACCTGGGGAAGGTGAAGGGAGCAAGACGGTCAGCGGACAGGACAAAGGAGCCTCGTGGTCTGGCCATTTTTGGAGCCAGGCCACCATTTTGGGCTAAGCGTGAGAAACGCGCTTAAAACGCCAAAAGGAGCTCATAACACAAGAAACGATCGCTGCCACCATTCCCGTCCGTGAATTACTTGCACCGATCAGTTAAAATCCTAAAAGAGTATCTAGGGCCCGTAGAAGGCTAGAGACCCAAGAGAGCAGTAACTTAGCTTACAGTGCCCTCTTGTGTCATGTTGCACGAAAGCCGCAACATGATAAAAGAAACCACGGAAAACAGCGTTTCCCGGTACTGACTGTCTTAAGGGCATGTCAGTTTCCCCGTAAGAATGGAGCAAAAGCCCAGAGGAGTGCGGCAGAAGGCTGCACTTCTCTGGCAAAGTCGAGAACAAGGTGAAAAACAACAGCAAAAAGTTTAGGGGTTTCCACATGGAAGGAAAATTACCTACAATTACGAAATATTTCCTAACACCTGGGGCTACTAACTTGGGCGGCTCAGACTGCGGAACTTGTTTTAAGCAGCTTGGGCGACCATCTGAAGGTGCCTAAGGCGGTTTCAAGGCCAGGATAACTATTTCAACATTGCTGGTGAACAGTTTTGCAAATGCTGGTCATACTTTACAGTGATTCTGTCAGTGTACTCATGCGTGATGTCATCACCACCACTTCCTGTCTCTGGGCATTTTATTTACTGTGCAGGCTAAGGGAAAATGTCAGAAAAAGTGCATAATGCTGAACAGACTTTGTTGGGAAACATTAAGAATAGTTTTCAAAGAAGTCCTCAGAGGGACATGACAAAAAGTGCATGTCTCATGTATTAGCTTCCTTTAAGATCTGCATTTTTATAATTCATATTAACATGATGCAAGAGTCAGATTTATCAAATATATACTAATTTGAAGACGGAAGTGGAGGGGTTGCAGTAAGTAAACTATGAATGGAGTGTCCCAAGTGGAACGAGCCTAGCACCCATGAATACGTCGCCTGGAAGTGGGTGAATGTTATTTGAACTAGGGCGGAACAGAAGGGTTTTCTTTTTTCAGACATTTCTGAAGACAGCTAGAAATATCTGTCCTCCTGACATTATTTTCCCTGGTCGGTATTTCCAGGCAGCAATTTCCACTTTTTGGAGGGTTTGGCCCAACAGCAATAATTTCCTTACGGTTTTCAGAAAGGGCAGATGTCTGTCCCAAACGTAAATACTGTGCTATTTCTTGTCACGTGGGTTACTCATGAGGGCAATGTCTGAACCATGTGAACATCCCATACCCTTGCCAAACCATCTAAGTTGTGTTTTTATAAATTACTGAAGTCGTTTTATGCACTGCAGTGGGTATGAGAAAAAAACGATGCCTGTACATGCTGGATACCCTTTTCATTGAGAGGACTTTATAGTTTGCATTCAGTATCGTTCATGTAGTTGATTTTTAGGTTCTCTGCAGGGATTAAAACCTGTCTCCTGAAGGTTTGAAACATATGTGCTGGGCACCGACCTAAACAACTGGAGCTATCTTGCTAAACGATTTTACAACACTACTGAGTCAGCGATAGCGCATCTGTAGTTATGATTTATTTGGGTTTTATATTAAAAAGGAGATTTTATGATGCTTATAAATGTATTACCCTCTGACTAGTTTTTCACAAATCCTTTCGAAACAACTACAAAGCCAAGTGTTTCATTTTTTAGGAACGGTTTGTGGTGGTTTGTTAAGAAGGAACATCTAATCAGGTTGTTGTCAAAAGTAGTACATCCAATACAATGTTTGATGAATAATATTTTGACTTGTTATTTGCCACATTTTGCATCTGAAAATGCTTCTTTGGCTCAGTGAACATTTGTCCAACATTTTCCCTTTTCTTGTGTCAAGTGGGTTATAAAGAAAGACATTTGACTTGGACTCCAGCGATTTGATTGGTGAATGCAATGCTGACATTTTTTAGCCTGTCAGCCATCTTGGATCTGCAAGCACAGATCCTGGTCACCAGACTTTGTTCTGCAAAACCTTCTTTGTGGGCATAATTCAACCCACTGAGCCATGACCTGAATCAAAGAAGGATCAGTGCATTCCCAAGAAGGGCGCCATATTCATTTATATGCAAAGACCACACACACATGCATGCGCGTCCGCGCACACACACATGCGCAGTACATAATGTGTTTGTGTATAGGCTTCTTAATGTGTTGCTTGAACACTACATTCCTTTTATTTATCGTTTTTACTAACATACACTTAGCACACACCACTTAACTCCTAGTAAACTCCTGCTAAACACAGTTCACCTGCATAGTGTCTGCTCGTTATTACTTTCACACGTTTTATTTCAAGGTAAGGGTAAAAGTAAGACACAGGGCCTGATTTACAAAAGTGTTTTACAATGTCGTAATCCCATTGAAAAACGCGTTGTAAACTGGGCCAATGTAGTTAAACAGCAACAGTTGTTATGTTGTGTATGCAAGAAATAGAAGGGTCGGTAGGTAGCAACAAGAATACCAGAAGCATCACTAAAATACAGAATATATCTGTCATAGTTACCTTTGCATATCATACAAGTCCATTCCATTTTTCAGTAATTTTGCACAAGTCCTGCAATATAATAAACAACTTTTCTTCATTCACCAAACGGATCTAATTAGCTAAAGCTGACACATATTGTATAGTCTTGGCATTACTTTTTACTGGCAAATACACTAAACACTTATAGCAGGTACTCTGTCCAGGCAACAGTAACATGACCTTCCTTTACTGTATTGCTAAATTAGTACCCAACTAACCTATTTTGTGTCACATATTAAGGAAGTCAGGCTGATAATTATAATATGGATTTCCCTCCTTTTTTATTTAACTCATTTGTTCATTATTTATGTTTGTATTTGTTTATTTATATCTATATTTGTTTCTGGTTTGTATTGGTCTTGTTATACTCTCTGGGCCTGATTCATCAAATTCTGTTAATGGGAAAATCCTACTTGAAACCCACTGTGACTCGGGCCCTGTGTATTGACATTTAGGAACTTAAGAGTGTTGATATTCGTAATCCTGATTGGATAACCTGCCATCTTTAGTTAGTGTTAATGCTTCGGTCATGTAGGTTTAATGTTCTGTTAGGCGGTGTGGTGGCTAAATGTTTTCAATGGGACTTTGTCATTTTAAAACAAATAAAATAATAATAAAAAACATTTGTGTAAATAAGGCGGATACATGTTTACTCATCGAGAAGAAATAAAATGCCTGCCACAAAACCTGAAAATGAGCTGTGTCCCAAAAGAGATGCCCTTCTCAACTTGAATGGCCGCGTTTGAGATGAGCGACCAGAGCACAGAGGTGACATGGGGGCGAGGAGCCACACGTGAAACAGTTGGGAGTGGTTAAGTGAAATGTTAACCAGGAACTGCGGTTTAACAGCGGTCAGTGTCTGCTTCTGATTAATTTGTTTAGCTGAAATTCACATCCGGGGTCATAGTAGCAAATAATTAAAAAAAAAACAGCGACACGTGATTGGTGACAGTAGTCCAAAATACATGTGGAAGCACAAACACTTAAAACAACTTGCAATAAGGAGTTTTTAAGTGAAAACGGGAATCTGGCGGGGGGATTTCTCAGGGGCAACGGGTTTCTCTTGTAACCAACGCGCGGCGCGGAGCACCACAGGCTCAAATCCCTATTCCTCGCTTAGAGTCTCGTCTCCATGATGAACGAACGGCTTTATAAAAGGATGAATTAATTTAGGGAAGTAGCTTTTGGGGTTAAATATGGCATATATCCTTTGAACTTCCCAGTGATGATGTTGAGCCGGGGTGTTGCTATGTCTGGAAAAGATCTGGGGCTGCACTAATGTCTGGACTGTCGCAACGCGGGGCTAGCTAGCCTTTTGGTTGCCCCCCTGAGCTTTTATCTGGGGCTGAAAAAGACCTGGTGATATAGCACCCTTAGCCCCCCACGCCCTTAGCATTGTAAAAACTGTGATCAGGTCAAATATGTGTGCATGTTAAAAAAACAAAGTAGTCACTCAAAGCCGACATAGCAGGTTCAATTTAGAATTGCCTGGCAAGGCCATCAATCATTCAAAGCTTAGTCCAGTTTATGGGGAAAGCCGTCTCAAACTTGCGTCTTTCCTGCCTTTATTCTCGCGTTCTCTTTTCTTCAACTTTCAATAATGAAACATTCTACTGGGCTCAATTAAGCCCCTGGCTTCTTTAAAACGGAAAGGTTAATCTGTCAAACCAGATTTGTTTATAAATAAGTAAAACCATTAAAGAACATGAAAGCTAAAAGGTGGGGATAACATGACAGGCATCGCTGCTCGGGTTCGCTGTTAGAAGCAGTGTGTTTACATTCAGCGTGGCCTCATTTCATGGCTGGATCCATGCCGTAATTGTTTATAGCTGCTGTTTATTTTGAAATAAAAATGTTTTTGCGCTATTTTTATTTCTCTGTTTGCCAGTGCCCCTTCCCTTTCACATGTGCAGAATTCTTGTCGAACAGGCCCCGGTTGGATGTGAGGGCACTGTGTGGCTGCTTTCCTTGCGACAATGTTATGTTGCCACAAGTCACAGCGCGAATCGCATTTTGAGGCTGGAATCAATGTTTTTGGAGCCCACCAACCACTATGGGGAATTATTTTTTTGTCGATTTTCCATGGATCCAGGGTTCGAAGTGTAAAATAAAAGAAGTGGAACTATCATCCCTGCTAGCCCACCCTCCCTCACCCCCCCTCCTAACCAAACATATAGCCACACCCACCTTCCTACAACGCAAACCTCATACCTGGGTCCTGTTGTTCCTCCACTCCAATCCCCACTTATGTGTTTTGCAACTGTACTACAAAGGCTGAAAAGAAACAGAGTGGAAAGAACATGCCCCTTAAACAGCCACCATTACTCTCAGTCATTGGGCTGTAAGCGATATTCAATCAACACTACAGCTAAGTCAATGCCTAGTCTGCGATGCTGAGGGAAACCCTTATTGATGTATTTTTATATTCAGTTCAGTACTCTGGATGACAACCCTTGTATCACCCCCCCCTCTTAGAATCCCCCTGACCCCACTGAGCCAAGAAGTAGGTTTGATTTGCAAATTAAAAGGTTTATTTGAAAAATTAAACAATATATATATATATATATCACACTTTTATAATAAATTAATATCTGAGACATATGATGTGGATCCACAATACTTAGGAGTAGTATAGAGGATGAGGTAGCTGAGAGTGCGTTTATGGCTTCAAGGACAACGCAATGATGAATGAAATGCAGTACAGAAAATAACTTGATATGGCTTCAACAAAAGGCAATGTAATCACTTTTCCTTGACAATTCACTCCCCCTCTATGCAATGTAAGAAATGGAAGGAGAGCACACAGTCTTCAAGAATCCCAACAAAATGCAATACGAAATGCAGTTCCCCCCCAGCAAGCTTAGAGGAAAACAGGTAGAGGTTTGAAACACAGGCCCAAAATGCTTTTAAATGTGATGGCAATGAAGTGAAAAGGTGCTAAAATTGCTTTTAATTCCCTCAAGAGGTTCAGGGTAGGTGATGGCTACTTTATATTAGTTCAGGCTCACTTTACCAATACTCTATGAATGATTAGCAGATTGCAAACAAATTTTAGCAAAGAGAAGCAAAAAGCTGCTGATTTCTACAGATGAAGAAATCGGGCCAAATCGCAAATCGCGGTAAATTTCGCGAGTGCGTGTCTTGCGATTAAGGGAAAAGTATAGGGAGTAGGAAGTCGGTTCCAGGTGCGTTGGAAAGCCTAGATTCTAAGCTTTCAGATGACAGTTAAATTTCGTTCCAGAGATACGGACGATTAAATAAAGGTATTTTTTCGGATTTAAAGTAAACTCAAAATGACAGGTGACAGCTTGCAGCTGCAGAATTGACAGGTGACAGTTGTGCAGCTTTAAAAATGACAGATGACACGATTTCTAGGAGGCAGTTCTACTTAGGTTAAAATAGTTTGGATTAGATTATTTTAACTAAGAGATTGGTTCTGCACATTCTGCTAGGTACTCACAATATAAATTTGAACTAGACCTCGTCACGGATCCGGTCAACACGTCCGGCTGCGGTTCTGTCTGCTCGGCGGGTCAATCAGGCACCGGTTCTGCTCACAGCGATCTGGGTCAGCTCTGCTCTGCTGGTCTAGCCTCTCTGGATTCTGGATGTAACACTGCTTTCTGGGAACTGCTACAGGTTCTTGCAAAAATTCTCGGCAAAACTTCCAACGGCTCGCCCGGCTGTTGAATTGTTTGGTTAGTTTTGAGGCCTGCTAAAGAGGATTCAGCTGGTGGATTCAGGCCTCTCTGCTACAAATTCTGGAGTTAATGTCTGCTACAGGTTCTGGAGATTGATGGATTTGAAGTCTGGATCTCTGGATGTGAAGTCGTCGGTCAGCATGCTCCACAGCAAATGAAATTGAATGTCTCTACCTGTCCCAGCAGTCTTTTTTTATGTGTTTTGGAAAGTGGGTGTGTGCGTTGGTCATAACTAAACCTGCCCCTCTCACTTATCATTGGCCAATTCCTCCTCTCTCCCTTGATTTGGGGAAGGAAATGTGAGTCAGAGTGATGCTGTAGGTTTTATGGTCACAGGAACCTCCCTTGTCAGATTGCACAAAAATCTATTTCTGACCCAAATACATATTTATCTATGCACCATTTTTCTAATATTATAGGTCCAGTTAACATATTTTCTGTAGCACCAAACCATCCGATCCCTGTCTTTGTACGATGTTGTGTCCACTGATGACAGAATTTTCCCCTTTTCATCCAGATAACGACCTCTAAACCTTTCCAGATTTTACACAAATGTGCACCAGGGATATGGGTTACAGATGATAAAGTGTCAGATTTTTAACATGCATACATTTGGAGTGAGACCCTATTTACCGCTAGCAACCCCCCAGAATACACCACAGGGTCCTAACGCCTCTTAAAATGTTCACAAAAAAAACACAAAAATAATGATATTACTTATATAATTCTGACAAATCCGCACTATTAGTTATCTATCTTTTTAAAATTATGTTCTGGTCAAAAAGGGGTGTGGCTTCCCACATCACAGGGTGGAATAACTGGTTTATTCACTTCCCCCAAGCCAGCTTGTTCACAGAGGCACAGCTGCCCCCCAGTTTCTCCCAAGAGGAAGCTATTTTACGACGCCCCCACTATAAGATTTGCCTGAGTCCATGACAGGCCTTTGTTCAACTCCCTGTAGTCCCCAGCTGCTCCACCCCTAATCTAATCAGAGAGGTGACAACTCCTTTTGGCCAGGGGCAGAGTGGCTGAGCATCCAGTTTCAACTCCTGTCGGGGGTAGTTGTCAGGCAGAATTCAGTTTCATTAAGCCAGGTTTCAGCTAAATGTCACTTTTTGTTCCCAGTTTTCTACATTCAAATCAAACTGACAATTTGTACCTATACATTAAATAATTACTTCCTTCAAGTCATTTCAGAATATAGTTTTACATTGTATCCACCTCTTACCAAGTCTTTCCTTGGTCTGGTTTTGTTTCATTTGTTCAGTTTTACACAAAAGTCTGGTGGTTTTAAAACGCCGGCTTTCTGATAGTGGTGAGTACTGGTAATGCAACCATTTTTGGGATTAAGAAAATGAATTCCCCACAGTTCTGAATTGCTTTTTTTTTGTTGCAATCAGCATTGCCATTCCCAATGGTTTCAGGCTACTGTGTGTGTAGCCCAATTGTGGTTTTAGGCAGTGCCCTCCTGTGCTCACAACATAGGTAAAAATGGGTGACAGCCTATTCTTCATGTTTTCCCTGTGCACTCTCTGGGGAGTTCTGGCCATGATGATGTTTTCCATGCCAGTACTGCACAGTTTTATTGTAGGGCTTGGATGCATGGGTAAAAACATCCCACAAGCCCCCCCTCTTGCGATGGCCATTCTGTCCTTTCGCTGATGGAACTCGCAAGATCTGGGATGTTCGCCTCCTCTTCTTCCAATTCCATGGATGGCACAGTTCAGCATCTTTTCCTCCCTCCAGTCGATCAATCAGTTCTCCTTGCTGGTCCTGATGGGAGGATTGGGCGGTACCCCGGGCCGCTCGGTCTCTGCTCCCAGTCCCCGGTCGTCCTCCTTGGTCAGTCTCCATGGTTTCATCTCTCCTAGGATGATAAAGCAAAGCGGCAATACCTATTCGTAGACATTTCTTCACCACTATTAATGGTGTGGCGAACATATACATTTTATGAATCAGAAGATATGAACATATAGATTTTCTTTTTTAAATTGGGAGACAAGAACATATATATATATACAAGGATCACAGAATTTTATATGCTATATGTGGAATATTTTAGGGTTGGAACTGAATTACTCTGGAGCGGCCCCCTCTGGGATTCCAGTGGATTCCTCCAGTTGTTGCAGAATGTGCCTGGGATGGCAAAACGTAAGCTGATTTATATGTACCCACTTGTCTTTCCCTTCCGCCAGACTGCCTTTTGGGATGCAGATCTTATAGGGAACAGGGGAGATCTTGTCTATAATTTCAAACAATCCCTTCCATGTAGGCAAGAATTTTTGCTGTTTGGCCTGGTTCCTTTGGAAATTGTATAGATAGACCCGATCACCCACCTTATATTCCTTTCGGGTAGTTTTTAAATCATAGTGGGTCTTCATGGTCTCGGCTGATCTTTCTAGATTCCGCTGAGCATAGGCAAAAGCATGCTGAAGGTGTTTCCTTAAATTCTCCACATACTCATTAGTTGTGGAGGCATTTATCAACGTTTGCTCTTGGGTTCTGTAGAGCAAATGCTGGGGAAGCACCATCTTGCGTCCAGTCATCAACTCAAATGGTGACATTTTGGTTGCAGATGAAGGGTAGATCTGATGGCCATTAGGACCAGAGGTAATCGGATATCCCAACTTGGCCCAGAATCTGCCACACACTTTTGTAAGATGCTCACAATGATTTGGTTATATATCTCCACTGCTCCAGAAGAAGCTGGCCTGTAAGCAATGTGTAGCTTCCTTTTAACCCCCAGTATCTCCCACATCTTTGTCATTACTTCACTGGTGAAGTGGCTACCTCTGTCTTAGCAAGTCTTTCCTTGGTCTGGTTTTGTTTCATTTGTTCAGTTTTACACAAAAGTCTGGTGGTTTTAAAACGCCGGCTTTCTGATAGTGGTGAGTACTGGTAATGCAACAATTTTTGGGATTAAGAAAATTAATTCCCCACAGTTCTGAATTGCTTTTTTTTTGCAATCAGCATTGCCATTCCCAATGGTTTCAGGCTACTGTGTGTGTAGCCCAATTGTGGTTTTAGGCAGTGCCCTCCTGTGCTCACAACATAGGCAAAAATGGGTGGCAGCCTATTCTTCATGTTTTCCCTGTGCACTCTCTGGGGAGTTCTGGCCATCATGATGTTTTCCATGCTAGTACTGCACAGTTTTATTGTAGGGCTTGGATGCTTGGGTAAAAACATCCCACAGGCCCTCATTACACGGATGGCGGTGAACCATGGCGCTATTAGCGCCATGGTTCATGCCGGTAAAATACCGGCATCGCCTTGGTGGAAAGGGGAATTACCGCCCTATTCCAAGGTTGGCGGGGCGGTAATTCCCCCTTCCACCATTGCCCTTCCCATTCCCAGTTTTGCCCCAAAGGGCTCTATGGGAATGGGGAAGGCGCTAATTACAGTACCGCAAATTGCGGTACCGTAATTAGCTCCCTGGTCCCTTTGCGGGTTGTTTTTTTAACGCCTGCAAAAAGCAGGCGTTAAATTCCCCAACCCGTAAAATACTGGTAAAGGTAAACCTTTACCGCCATCCGTGTAATGAGGCCCATTGTCCCCAAAAGCATACAGCTTCATACACCCAACTTTCTCATCACCCACCATTCACTCCTATGAAGCATTCCCTGGACCCACCCCCTTACCTACACATACAGCCTTGCCTGCAGCAATTTCACATGAATCGGTTACTTAAACACATGAGACAGAACGTTTAGCACAGAGCAAAGTAACTTTACTACACTTTTAGCACTGCTAAAATACACTTTGCACAATGGCCTAATACACGGAGATGATCAAAGTGACTTTGCAGAGCAGTGCCAGCTGCAAGATAGCTCAATAGGATGTGAAAGTAGAGCAAATCCAGCAGGGTCAAGGTTTGAAATCCCAGTTAAGGGGCCGGAAAAAGAAGTGTGTCCCTCACATACTGTCCAGTAATAGTTCTTGGTGAACAGAAACTAAGAAAAGGATGGTGTCACACTTTTATAACATGGCACACTCCAGCCAGGGACTCCTTCCCCGACAATGAACGTGGCACACAATAAAAACGCGTTTTTATCTTTAATAAATCATGGATTCGTTTTGAACAGGCTCCAACTCGTCTTGCACCCACCTTTCACAAACACCCTGTGTTACAATGGACTAAGAACCAGGCCGGTGTGTATCAATAAGATATTTATTTAATTTATGATTTAATGAAAAAGGAAAAATCAAACAATTTGACAACAGCCACCAATGTTGTGGCACACAATGCAATGCTTCCTACAGAACAATTGGTTCAGAAATTCTACAGAGTACACACCCATCTTTAATGGAAAACAGGAAAACAAATTGAAGCATGTGATAAAACTGAAGTTAAGCACCCTCCCTGCAACACACACCCCCAAACATCAGCTAACTTAATTCCCTTTGGGTGGAAGGCAGTTGCAAGGAGTAAGGATAATGAGAGAAAAATCAAATTTACAATACCGCCCACCACTCCAAGATGGGACAGATGCAAGTTAAGAGTTCATGTGGTAATGCGCACAGGACATGGGCAAATTTGGTTTTCAGTTACAAGGAGGGTACTTCTTAGGGATTATATTTTAATGACTATAGTTAATAAAGAAAGACACTGGACACAAGGGGGTTAATTAAGAATTTTAACCAGCTCATACTGTGAATTTCCTTATAGAGGAATTAACTGATTTACTTCAAAATGAGACTACGGACTTATACAGACAACTGAAAGATTTATCAAAGGAATATGCTTACATACATAGGCTGATACATATTCTTCTATAGAAAGGTTAATGAATTATACTGGGAATCTGGACTTTCAATGGGATTTTCAATACGATTTTCTATGGGATTTTTAATGGGATTGAGGTTATAAAAGAGAAGGGTATGCAATTTGGGACTGGGGTTATTTGCTACTTACAAAGTAAGCCTTGGTGTGGGATTCTGGAAAGTCAGTGGGAACTCATGGCCCTCTGGACAGCTATGCAAGCTGTCTGGTCTCTGCACTCTCCTGGATGGGATTCTGGATAGCCAGGTTGGACCTCGGGACTCTGTGGACAGCTAGACAAGGGGTCTGATCTCTGCACTCTCTTGGATGGCATCAGCTGCCTCCTCTCAGTCCTCTTTCCCTGATCTCCCTGGATTCTTGTGTGGGTGTCTGATCCTGTGTCTAGTACAGTCCCCCCTTATATAGCCGCAAATGACATCATGTATTTTACAATGTGGGGGAAGTACTCTAGAATTACTCCTACCCTGGGATAGGACAGCCTACCATTCTTCCCTCCACCCGCTGGTGTCAATGGTTCAAGGGGAGAGAGCATCATCGGTCTGTTGGCATATATGAAACTTCTTTCTTCTCTTGGCCAACATATTAGTAAAACTGAGTTATGCTTCATAACTTCAAACCTATATTAGCCACCACCCTAAGAAGTAGGTAGACCATTTCAGTCTGTCAGGGGGCATTAGACAAGCTGATGACTGACTCTGTGCGAGGCAGCATAGCCCATTGGTGCATTTTTACCCTTTTCATGAAATACATAACAATTATCACTTGGAAAATAATCATGCATATTAATAATGTACATATCTATCTTCCCACCGATCGTCAAATTTGTCCCATTTTAAAATCAGCCAGAAACGAGTCTTCACTGGCCATAGCAGTTCACAAAGTCCTAGAAACATGCACTTAGTCTCTAAAAATCTGCCTGAAATTACATGGAAAAATATCATAAAACAAAATTGCTTCTGATTCTGAGTGCTTGGGAAAAATGCTTAAGATGCATACACCCATTAATGTAAATTTGGATGACTGTCTCTTCCTTGCTCAGCTTACAACAAAATACTTTTATTGTTGTCCCTTTGAAGTTTGTCAGTTTGTCCCTCGGAGTGGGTTCAAAAAGGAACTCACACTTCTGGGTCAAACACTAGCCACACTTGCATTCTTTGTCTTTCTGCTCTGATAGCCTTTTAGTCTGGAAGAACCTGTAATTATCATGCCCTCAGCCCCCTCATATGTCATTGTAGAATAGATCACTTATAAGTGTGACTTTCAGGGGAGAGCAGGCTTCCAATTGAGCCCAAAATCTGGTTTTACTGGTATTCCTGAGCCTCTGCCAAGTTGATTAAAGTCTTGTGGGGGAAAACATAGCATACATGGCTTTTTCAAACCCCTCCCACAACATATTCACTCTCAATTTGTGCAAGAAAAGCTACCATTTCACAGTGGCATTTAAAAGTCTTTTTTTTCCTTTTTCCTCTTTCACACGTGTCCAAGCATGATTTTTTGAGATGCGGTTCTGTGAGTCATAGGATACTTTTAATTTTTCCTTCTTAAATAAGTTTGCATTTGTAATTGATCCACAGACACGGAGGGGAGACCATCTGCACAGGGTTCTTTAATTGGATACGGGAGAAAAGAACAAACTAAGCCACTTTCGTTCATTTGCAGTGTTTCAGAGTGCTGCCGTTCACATGAAAGGGAAAACGAAAGCTGTGTCGGTTGCAATGTGATATCCTTTCCCCTCACGTGAATAAACAGTCAGATAATGCTGCTTTCTGATGTATTGTCTAACTTTTTGGCATTCAGATGGAAAAAAACAAACACACAGCTGTTTTTTTTCAAGCAGCAGATCATATTGTGGTATTTCTGATGAAAGAACAGCGAATAGAGGGCCGTCTTGAATGTAGTTCACAACTTTGATCTTGAGATGACAGAACAACAAATGTAGGGCCGTTTTCCGGGATGCAGTGTTCACATGCTTGCCACACATGTGCAAGGGAGAACACAACACAGCCGTTTCTGGTGGAAATGTTTAAATGTCGTTTTTAGGTGAAGGATTTCTGTTAGGGTCTGTAAATGCACCCCAGCAATGTCTGATTTTACCTAAAAGTAGAGGAGCGTCATACCCTTTAGCTCAACCTCTGCGTATATCTGAAAAAAGTGGAGGTTGTCAATACATTTACTAACATTTAAGCATTCACCAAAAAAAGCTGCCTAACACCATCAAAAATGGAATGTTCTGAAAAGAAATGTTTGTCTGGACGTATTTATTTATTTATTTTTGCATTTATTACAGTGCACAAATTCTGTGGGTATCTAGGCGCTAGTTACATTGAGGGAAAAAAGAAGAAGGGGAGGGGTGTGTGAAATGCATTAGGATGAGTGGTGAGTCTTAGGAGGAGGAGAGTTCAACTGCAGCCATATTCTGTAAAAAAAAAAAAAATCTTCTTAAAAGTCCTGTAGCTCTGCACAAAGCTGCTCAAGGCAGCCTTTAAACGTGTTTCAATATATAACTTCTTGCTGCATCATCATCTGATCGCAAAATATTTACTCCACCTTCAGGAATACCGAGATGTGAAAATGAATTTCTTAGAAACTTTAGCAGTAGCCAGTGAAGCTAACTGATATCTCCATGCATCAAATAGACGGATGAAAATGTGATAATTATGTTATGTTATGTTGCATTTATATAGCACCTTATGTACCATTGGTATGGTCTGAAGGCGCTGGTAGGTCGAGCGCCCTTGGGATCCGAAGTTCAAGTCAGTAGAGAGAGTAGAGAGTGTCAAAGGTGCGTGTGAGCACCGGATATGTGTGCAACTGGTGTGGCATTCGCAAAATAGCTGCTTCTTAGCGGTAGGTGTGGTGGTTGAGAGGTCAATAGTATGTGTTCGTTCTGGCAGGATTTATCCAGACCGATTTTGGCTGCGTTGTGCCTGAGGAGAACGCCTGGCTGGGGGGGGGTGTAACCAGCAGTGTTTAGTTAGAGTGATGAGGGTTTGAGGCAGATGTTGGTATGAGAACAGCTATACCGAATGGTGTCATAGTATTGCTGTGTTCTATTTGAGTGGTGGTGTAAAGAAGAGAGTAAGCGTGGAGATGTGAATATGGTGGTTAACTCAAGGTGCTTGAGATCACGCCCACACCAAGAGTTCCATGAATTACATCCGTATAGTGGGAAATGGGGAGAAACAAAATTAAACACAGTAGCGGGTCAGGGGAGGGTTGGCCTACCACACAGCCACTGGTGCCAGGAAGCGCCGAGAGGCTCCAAGGAGGTCGAAAATGCACTGCAATCACTGTGCGTGCTGCGAGCACGCTGGGAACTGGGCCAGCAATGGGGGTCTTAGCCCTGTACTTGTGGAAATACATGGCCGACGGGCCAATGGGAGGAGCTGTGCGGGATAGGAGGAGGGAGAAGGAGCGGCAGAGAGCAGGGGAGTGGAGGGAAACGAGCATACAGTGGGAAATGGGAAGAAACAATCAAAATGAAACACATAAGCGGGTCAGGGAAGTTTGGCCTACCACACGGCCACTGGTGCCAGGAAGCGCGGCGAGGCTCCAATGAGGTTGAAAATGCACTGCAATCACTATGTGTGCTGCGAGCACGCCGGAAACTCGGCCAGCAATGGGGGTCTCAGCCCTGTGCAGGTGGAAATACATGGCTTACGGGCCAATGGGAGATGTTGGGCGGAATGATAGGAAGGAGAAGGGGGGCATTGAGCGGGAGCGGAGGGAAACGAGGATATAGTGGGAAATGGGGAGAAACAAAATTAAACACAGTAGCAGGTCAGGGGAGGGTTGGCCTACCACACGGCTACTGGTGCCAGGTAGCACTGAGGCTCCAAGGAGGCCGAAAATGCACGGCAATCACTGTGTGTACTGCAAGTACGCTGGAAACTGGGCCAGCAATGGGGGTCTCAGCCCTGTGCAGGGGGAAATACATGGCCTACGGGCCAATGGGAGATGCTGGGCGGGATGGGAGGAGGGAGAAGGTGGGCAGGGAGCGGGGGAGTTGAGGGAAACGAGGATATAGTGGAAAATGGGGAGAAAGAAAATTAAACACATAAGTGGGTCAGGGGAGGGTTGGCCTACCACACAGCCACTGGTACCAGGAAGCGCCGAGAGGCTCCAAGGAGGTTGAAAATGCACTGCAGTCTCTGTGTATGCTGCGAGCACGCTGGAAACTGGCCAGCAATGGGGGTCTCAGCCCTGTGCAGATGGAAATACCTGGCCTACGGGTCAATGAAAGGTGCTGGGTGGGATGGGAGGAGGGAGAGGGGGGCAGGGAGCTGGGGAGTGGAGGGAAACGAGGATACAGTGAGAAATGGGGAGAAACAATCAAAATTAAACACAGAAGGCGATCAGGGGAGGGTTGCGCTATGACACAGCCACTGGTGCCAGGAAGCGCCGAGAGGCTCCAAGGAGGTCAAAGATGCACTGCAATCACTGTGTGTGCTGCGAGTACGCTGGAAACTGGGCCAGCAATGGGAATCTCAGCCCTGTGCAGGGGGAAATACATGGCCTACGGGCCAATGGGAGGTGCTGGGCGGGATGGGAGGAAGGAGAAGGGGGGCATGGAGCGGGGAGCGGAGGGAAACGAGGATATAGTGGGAAATGGGGAGAAACAAAATTAAACACAGTAGCGGGTCAGGGGAGGGTTGGCCTACCACACGGCTACTGGTGCCAGGAAGCACTGAGGCTCCAAGGAGGCCGAAAATGCACGTCAATCACTGTGTGTGCTGCGAGCACGCCGGAAACTGGGCCAGCAATGGGGGTCTCAGCCCTGTGCAGGTGGAAATACATGGCCTACGGGCCAATGGGAGGTGGTGGGCGGGATGGGAGGAGGGGGGCACGGAGGGGAGAGTGGGGGGAAACGAGGATACAGTGGGGAATGTGGAGAAACAACATTAAACACATAAGTGGGTCAGGGGAGGGTTGGCCTACCACACGGCCACTGGTGCCAGGAAGCGCCTAGAGGCTCCAAGGAGGTCAAAGATGCACTGCAATCACTGTGTGTGCTGCGAGTATGCTGGAAACTGGGCCAGCAATGGGGGTCTCAGCCCTGTGCAGGGGGAAATACATGGCCTACGGGCCAATGGGAGGAGCTGGGCGGGATGGGAGGAGGGAGAAGGGGGCAGGGAGCGGGGGAGTGGAGGGAAACGAGGATATAGTGGAAAATGGGGAGAAACAAAATTAAACACAGAAGTGGGTCAGGGGAGGGTTGGCCTACCACACAGCCACTGGTACCAGGAAGCGCTGAGAGGCTCCAAGGAGGTTGAAAATGCACTGCAATCACTGTGTGTGCTTCGAGCACGCTGGAAACTGGGCCAGCAATGGGGGTCTCAGCCCTGTGCAGATGGAAATACATGGCTTATGGGCCAATGAAAGGTGCTGGGCGGGATGGGAGGAGGAAGAAGGGTGGGGCAGAGAGCGGGGGAGTGGAGGGAAACGAGGATACAGTGGGAAATGGGGAGAAACAATCAAAATTAAACACATAAGCGGATCAGGGAAGTTTGGCCTACCACACGGCCACTGGTGCCAGGAAGCGCCGAGAGGCTCCAATGAGGTCGAAAATGCACTTCAATCACTGTGTGTGCTGCGTGCACGCCGGAAACTGGGCCAGCAATGGGGTCACAGCCCTGTGCAGGTGGAAATACATGGCCTACGGGCCAATGGGAGGTGTTGGGCTGGATGGGAGGAGGGAAAAGGGGGGGTAGGGAGCAGGGAGCGGAGGGAAATGAGGATATAGTGGGAAATGGGGAGAAACATAATTAAACACAGTAGCGAGTCAGGGGAGGGTTGGTCTACCACACGGCCACTGGTGCCAGGAAGCGCCGAGAGGCTCCAAGGAGGTCGAAAATGCACTGCAATCACTGTGTGTGCTGCGAGCACGCCGGAAACTGGGCCAGCAATGGGGGTCTCAGCCCTGTGCATGTGGAAATACATGGCCTACGGGCCAATGGGAGGTGGTGGGCGGGATGGGAGGAGGAAGAAGGGGCGATACAGAGGGGGGGAGTGGAGGGAAACGAGGATACAGTGGGAAATGGGGAGAAACAATCAAAATTAAACACATAAGCGGATCCGGGAAGGGTTGGCCTACAACACGGCCACTGGTGCCAGGAAGTGCCTAGAGGCTCCAAGGAGGTCAAAGATGCACTGCAATCACTGTGTGTGCTGCGAGTATGCTGGAAACTGGGCCAGCAATGGGGGTATCAGCCCTGTGCAGGGGGAAATACATGGCCTACGGGCCAATCGGAGGTGCGGGGCAGGATGGGAGGAGGGAGAAGGGGGGCAGGGAGCGGGGGAGTGGAGGGAAACGAGGATATAGTGGAAAATGGGGAGAAACTAAATTAAACACATAAGCGGGTCAGGGGAGGGTTGGCCTACCACACGGCCACTAGTGCCAGGAAGCGTGGAGAGGCTCCAAGGAGGTCGAAAATGCACTGCAATCACTGTGTGTGCTGCGAGTACGCTGGAAACTGGGCCAGCAATGGGGGTCTCAGCCCTGTGCAGGGGGAAATACATGGCCTACGGACCAATGGGAGGTGCTAGGCAGGATGGGAGGAGGGAGAAGGGGGCAGGAAGCGGTGGAGTGGAGGGAAACGAGGATATAATGGAAAATGGGGAGAAACAAAATTAAACACAGTAGTGGGTCAAAGGAGGGTTGGCCTACCACACGGCCACTGGTGCAAGGAAGCGCCGAGAGGCTCCAAGGAGGTCAAAAATGCACTGCAATCACTGTGTGTGCTGCGAGCACGCTGGGAACTGGACCAGCAATGGGGGTCTCAGCCCTGTGCAGGTGGAAATACATGGCCTACGGGCCAATGGGAGGCGCTGTGCGGGATGGGAGGAGGGAGAAGGGTGGGGGCAGAGAGCAGGGGAGTGGAGGGAAACAAGGATACAGTGGGAAATGGGGAGAAACAATCAAAGTTAAACACATAAGCGGATCAGGGAAGTTTGGCCTACCACATGGCCACTGGTGCCAGGAAGCGCCGAGAGGCTCCAATGAGATCGAAAATGCACTTCAATCACTGTGTGTGCTGCGTGCACGCCGGAAACTGGGCCAGCAATGGGGTCACAGCCCTGTGCAGGTGGAAATACATGGCCTACGGGCCAATGGGAGGTGTTGGGCTCAATGGGAGGAGGGAAAAGGGGGGGCAGGGAGCAGGGAGCGGAGGGAAACGAGGATATAGTGGGAAATGGGGAGAAACATAATTAAACACAGTAGCGGGTCAGGGGAGGGTTGGTCTACCACACGGCCACTGGTGCCAGGAAGCGCCGAGAGGCTCCAAGGAGGTCGAAAATGCACTACAATCACTGTGTGTGCTGCGAGCACGCCGGAAACTGGGCCAGCAAAGGGGGTTTCAGCCCTGTGCAGGGGGAAATACATGGCCTACGGGCCAATCGGAGGTGCGGGGCAGGATGGGAGGAGGGAGAAGGGGGGCAGGGAGCGGGGGAGTGGAGGGAAACGAGGATATAGTGGAAAATGGGGAGAAACTAAATTAAACACATAAGCGGGTCAGGGGAGGGTTGGCCTACCACACGGCCACTAGTGCCAGGAAGCGTGGAGAGGCTCCAAGGAGGTCGAAAATGCACTGCAATCACTGTGTGTGCTGCGAGTACGCTGGAAACTGGGCCAGCAATGGGGGTCTCAGCCCTGTGCAGGGGGAAATACATGGCCTACGGACCAATGGGAGGTGCTAGGCAGGATGGGAGGAGGGAGAAGGGGGCAGGAAGCGGTGGAGTGGAGGGAAACGAGGATATAATGGAAAATGGGGAGAAACAAAATTAAACACAGTAGTGGGTCAAAGGAGGGTTGGCCTACCACACGGCCACTGGTGCAAGGAAGCGCCGAGAGGCTCCAAGGAGGTCAAAAATGCACTGCAATCACTGTGTGTGCTGCGAGCACGCTGGGAACTGGACCAGCAATGGGGGTCTCAGCCCTGTGCAGGTGGAAATACATGGCCTACGGGCCAATGGGAGGCGCTGTGCGGGATGGGAGGAGGGAGAAGGGTGGGGGCAGAGAGCAGGGGAGTGGAGGGAAACAAGGATACAGTGGGAAATGGGGAGAAACAATCAAAGTTAAACACATAAGCGGATCAGGGAAGTTTGGCCTACCACATGGCCACTGGTGCCAGGAAGCGCCGAGAGGCTCCAATGAGATCGAAAATGCACTTCAATCACTGTGTGTGCTGCGTGCACGCCGGAAACTGGGCCAGCAATGGGGTCACAGCCCTGTGCAGGTGGAAATACATGGCCTACGGGCCAATGGGAGGTGTTGGGCTCAATGGGAGGAGGGAAAGGGGGGGGCAGGGAGCAGGGAGCGGAGGGAAACGAGGATATAGTGGGAAATGGGGAGAAACATAATTAAACACAGTAGCGGGTCAGGGGAGGGTTGGTCTACCACACGGCCACTGGTGCCAGGAAGCGCCGAGAGGCTCCAAGGAGGTCGAAAATGCACTACAATCACTGTGTGTGCTGCGAGCACGCCGGAAACTGGGCCAGCAAAGGGGGTTTCAGCCCTGTGCAGGTGGAAATACATGGCCTACGGGCCAATGGGAGGTGGTGGGCGGGATGGGAGGAGGAAGAAGGGGGGATACAGAGGGGGGAGTGGAGGGAAACGAGGATACAGTGGGAAATGGGGAGAAACAATCACAATTAAATATATAAGTGGGTCCGGGAAGGGTTGGCCTACAACACGGCCACTGGTGCCAGGAAGTGCCTAGAGGCTCCAAGGAGGTCAAAGATGCACTGCAATCACTATGTGTGCTGCGAGTATGCTGGAAACTGGGCCAGCAATGGGGGTCTCAGCCCTGTGCAGGGGGAAATACATGGCCTACGGGCCAATCGGAGGTGCGGGGCGGGATGGGAGGAGGGAGAAGGGGGGCAGGGAGCGGGGGAGTGGAGGGAAACGAGGATATAGTGGAAAATGGGGAGAAACTAAATTAAACACATAAGCGGGTGAGGGGAGGGTTGGCCTACCACACGGCCACTGGTGCCAGGAAGCGCGTAGGGGCTCCAAGGAGGTCGAAAATGCACTGCAATTACTGTGTGTGCTGCAAGCATGCCGGAAACTGGGCCAGCAATGGGGGTCTCAGCCCTGTGCAGGTGGAAATACATGGCCTACGGGCCAATGAAAGGTGCTGGGCGGGATGGGAGGAGGGAGAGGGTGGGGCAAGGAGCTGGGGAGTGGAGGGAAACGAGGATACAGTAAGAAATGGGGAGAAACAATCAAATTAAACACAGAAGCCGGTCAGGGGAGGTTTGCGCTATCACACAGCCATTGGTGCCAGGAAGCGCCGAGAGGCTCCAAGGAGGTCGAAAATGCACTGCAATCACTGTGTGTGCTGCGAGTATGCTGGAAACTGGGCCAGCAATGGGGGTCTCCACCCTGTGCAGGTGGAAATGCATGGCCTACGGGCCAATGGGAGGTGCTGGGCGGGATGCGAGGAGGGAGAAGGGGGGGCACGGAGGGGGGCGTGGAGGGAAAGGAGGATACAGTGGGAAATGGGGAGAAAGAATCACAATTAAACACAGAAGCCGGTCAGCGGAGGTTTGCGCTATCACACAGCCATTGGTGCCAGGAAGCGCCGAGAGACTCCAAGGAGGCGAAAATGCACTGCAATCACTGTGTGTGCTGCGAGCATGCCGGAAACTGGGCCAGCAATGGTGGTCTCAGCCCTGTGCAGGTGGAAATACATGGCCTACGGGCCAATGGGAGGTGCTGGGTGGGATGGGAGGAGGGAGAAGGGGGGTCAGGGAGGGAGGAGTAGAGGGAAACGAGGATACAGTGGGAAATGGGGAGAAACAATCTCAATTAAACACATAAGCGGGTCAGAGGAGGGTTGGCCTACCACACGGTCACTGATGCCAGGAAGCGCCGAGAGGCTCCAACAAAGTCGAAATGCATTGCAATCACTGTGTGCTGCAAGCATGCCAGAAAGTGGGCCAGCTGGGCTAGAAGCGAAAGTGTCCCGAAAACAAAATACGTTCACTTTCAGCAAAATTATAATGCACTCTAAATGCATGCAGCATGTGAGAATACATTTTAAAAGACATTTGTAAACATTGTCCAATTTAAAGACCAACATCAAAATCTGTCCCGCTGTCTTCTATGGTGACTGAGTATTCCTAGGGGCGAATTAGCTAAAGGTGAGAATTCACGCAATCTGGCAGCAGGTCTGTTCTGAGTATCTTCTACTAACATAGTCTGTTTTGGCCTTAACTAATGCACCATGTCCTCATTGTGCGTTTCAGTTAGGGAATACCTGTATGGCTTGGACCATTCTTTCTGTAACTTGAGAAACGTCAAGTTCACAAGTGATCATTTTGATGAAAGGATGGAGAAGCTGACCTCTGGAAATGACTTGCACACCAAACGGCCAATTTTCACCATGCATTGGACCTTTTCATAAATGGCTTCATTTTTACTGATGACATCTTGCAGACATTAGTAGTATATACCAATCATGAATACGAAATAATGTTTCTAATGCAAACTAATCATGACGAGAGAGGTAGAAAATACGAGTAGTTCAGTACACTTCAGCTTTAAAAAGCATTACAATATTTAGGCCCTTCAATTTGTTGATTTGGATGTGTATGAATGTTTAAAATTGGGACTGAAATAAGCAGAACACAGCCATTGTATAGTGGGTGGGGGAACACAATACAGTTAGAGGTCATTGGGTGGGCAGGCCACCTGGCTCAAAGGATTACAGTATGTATATATGCAATCAAGCAACAAAAAAAAAACCTACAACCTTCGGAATCATTACCGTGTGAATAAAAATACACTTTAGAATTCTATCACTTTTGAGTGCTCAAGCAGTACACACAAATGGGCTGTGCAGGTACAGACTACCTAAGTTCATTTTTAGAGCCTAATTTGCGTGATGGGGGTGGTATATTAATAAACAAGCAACTGCAATGTGCGTTGTTAGCATCTTTGAAGGATTGCCATCTGTGTAGGTGTGGAAGCTCTACCTTTTATTTTTTTGTTAGCATAAACTGATTCTGCTAATTATGTTTCCTAAAGAGAGATCTTCCAATAAGACCCTGCTTTCATAAACGTTCCATGGCAAAATTATAGTTAACATATGTGCCTTTGCTGAGAGCCTATAGGCACCCTTAATCCCATCCCAACGCAAGACTGGTGGAACATTTTATAATAAGGACTGCTAAGAGCGCACAATTATACAACCACAGCAAGTTGATATCACAATAGTGTCTGCTCTGTGAACCGGGCACAGCTATGGCCGGACTGAGGCATATTGGTGTCTAGTCTGTCTCCATAATTGCCATGTGGAACACTGGCCAGGATGCTGCCTCTTACCTTCCCCAGACGAATGCCAACACCTTCTTCTTGGGCACAGGAATTTCCCTCCCCCTGAGATTATCAGAGTACCAGTGCTTTGAGGCCACTTGACATAACAAAGCTACTCTCAAACTACAGCATTGACAACTGGAGTCCCTTTGAAATTACCAGGTATGGGATGTGGGCAGAGTTAGACTAGCCAGTAGGGAAAGGTGGGCTGAGAGAAGGGTTCCACCATCTTGAATTCTGTTAGGATGATCTACCTCTGCCAAGTCTTCACTGTTGGCTGCATTGGAACCAAGGCATGGTACACTTGAGGTGGATTGTATGGTTATGTTGATGATAAAAGTGCACGCCGCTTTTCAAGATACTTGCCACATATAGCAAACCTTATCGAATCAAGCACATTGGAATTACTTATTTTTATGTGTTGCAGGGTCGTAACCTACTTTCACCATTCAGCCTGCTGGTGCTAATTTTCCCAGTGCTATTGTCCAACATGCCTCCAACACGATGAAGGCCTGCTCATCATTGCCTCCATTTCACTTTTGGGAAAATAGTCTATACTATTTGGTGGCCCAAAATAGTGTTCTGCTTAGTAGACTGGAGGAAGGCGACCAACATTTTAGGTATCAGCGACTGTCCCAAAAAATGAGTGAGGGACTTAGTTAAACATTCTCTAAAAAGCAAATAACTGTGTTGTGCTTGCGTATGGTGATATTGCATAAAGAATTGAAAGGTTTTTGTGCAAAGCTACCTCCTCGGTGCAATTGCTGACGTTTATCAAATGGTTTCACAGCATCAGTTTTTATATGAGGAAACCTGTTGAACATATATTTGTACATGCTTGATAAGCTAACAATCCCAAAATGGTTTGGTCATGCCACTGTAACTGGGTGGTTTTCTTTGCTGTAACAAAGCAATGCAGCTGTTGGGCTTGGAAGCCACGGGTTATCGTCACATCGTCAACATTCCCATAATACAATGGGTTCATGGGCATTGTTTGACAAATGTACCAAAAGATGATGATGACAGGGGGAACTAACTCCGAAGACATGATTTCATTGGGCTGCCAATCATAAACATACCTACCACGGCTGCCATTGGCTAAATCACAGATCACAATTAGGGTAATAAGCACGTGCGTTCAAAAATATCACTTATTCAATTTCCGGAACATATACCCTCCTAATTATAGCAGGAAGCTGCGTTTCTTACCTGAAAACATTCCTCTTCTGGT